>NC_136877.1:40493111-41105611 GCF_949152265.1 Phoxinus phoxinus | reverse complement strand
TATGTTTATCTGAACACATTATACATTAAACTACCGGTAAGTCTACAATTATCTACGCATTTTTTTTAATTATTTTAAATTGCTTCAAAAATAACTACAATATTTTGTGTAAGTTTTATTTTGGAACTACTAGCTGTTGTTTGACTGTCATTCTAATAGTAATAACAACAAACAATGGTTTAATGATCAGATAATGATCATTTATTCTCTTATCAGTCTCAAATTGTTATTTTTTTCCATACTTGAAAAGACTTGTTTATTTTGGATAATAATAATCATAATAATAATATAGACAATACCTACCAACATGAAAAAAATTATGGTATGAGAATAAGACTATTATTATTATTACTACTACTACAAATACTACCTCACCTTATTATCCAACCATTCGTCAACAAATCGGTAAACATGCTGACTGCAGAAATTAAAACCCAGCTACTAAGCATAATTTCTTGTTTTTAATTCTCTTCAAGATGAATTTTCAATTTTCGATTCAGATGTAAGTGAAAGTCATGATGTCTGAGTGAGCTGTTTACATTGTAATTACTCCATATTTTCTACCAGTTTTACATATTCAGTCAAGTATGCATATTTTTCTAAGAGGTCCCACCTTCGTCTCTTTCCACCTCGGATAAAACCTTTTGTAAGGTTCCACTACTTTTACATGAGGATACTAAAACAACTCAGTCGCAATCATCTGTCTGTATGTGAACACACTTCAGTACCTCTTTTCCTCTGGCACATTTCTCCTCTCAGCACTCCTTTAATCACAGCAGTCAGTGACCACAGACAGGAGTCCAGTTCACTGCTGGCTGCTGGTTTCTGAAACACTTCAGCACACCTGTGTCTCCAGATTGAGCTGCTGCCTCCCTATAATCAACAATTACAGCACTTAGTGAACCCACACTGCTTGAGAGAGAGAGATCATGCAAGAAAAACAGAGAAAACATTCAGAACATATCAAACCCTCATAATACTCAGATGGAGTAGTTGCCAGTCCAAGTTAATGTACAGCAGCAATACTCACATTGATGGAAATGTCACTGATGACATAGACTGATATACATTTTGCAGATAAATGAGACACCAGTTGGTCATGACAGTTGAGGAGAGAAACCTGCATCAAGACATCAGTATAATGGGTCAAAAAACATGTTCAAAATGACAGATATGAACTGAACAGCTATAGGATCTCTACACTAAACTCTAGGCTTAATGTATAATCACAAGCATGCCCAAGTCACATTTTGTTTCCTGCTTTATAGCTGAATAAAAAGAAAAATTCCAAACTGATGACGTTTGCAACATCTACACCACTATTGAACAGAACTGAATCATTTTAAGGTGTCATTGTTACAGTGTACTTATACAAATAAGTACTGAGTAAAATTAATTAACAATATGTAATTACTGTATAATTAGTGTTAGGGTTTAAGGTTAGTCGCTTGTAATTATGCATCATTTACTGACATTACTATAGTAAGTAAGTACATGTAAGATGTGTAACAGGGACACTGTAAAAAAAGGTGTTACCAAAAAATCTATACAAACAATTTTTTTATATTAATTAAAATAATATAACTTATGTTAATTGATTAAACATACCAGTTTTGCCATCAGATTCATTTCTTCAAACAGTCTCCTTTTGACATCTTCATAGAATATTGTGACATCTTGTGGCAGACTCTGTGCTGTCAGCCTGTTAATGATGGCCTCAATAAGAGTGAGACACAAGCACATGACGTCTGTGTGTGAGACAGACGGAGCGGGAGTGTTTGCTGTTTGATCAACACATGATGAGATTCTGCTGGAGAGCTCTTCACTGCTCAGGCTGGGAGCAGATCCTGTACATAACAGCCTGAAAATGGCTTGGAAATCCAATCCTGCAGCATCCATGCTGAGACACTGTGAAAATAAAGGTTCAAACGAATGATAATCAGTAATTCATGCTCGAAACTTGTGTCTAAACAAAACTACTGCAGATATGACCTGTAGTTTGTTAAATGAACGTTGTTATGCATTAATAAGACTAAAGCAACTGAATTGTACCAACCCATCTCTTCAATCACATGCTTCTAAAAAAAACCTCTCCCCTTCATGAACATGTTAGACAATTTGATGTCAGCAAACCTGACTGTGAAAAACGATTGACAGACAGAGAGCGTTTCTGAATGGCTAAGAAGGCCAGAACACTTCTAGGGCTATACAAAGGCATTTTATATCTGCAAATCAAAAAATATTTTGCTCTGTAAAGTTCTAAAAGACATGCCAAATTTAGTTAGACTAGAAGTTATATCCTGAAAATAGTCCTGAATGTGTCAGACTTTAAAAAAGCAGCCGTTTGTTATTATGAGTATAATTAAAATTCATTAATAAATGAACTGCTTTAAAGGGGTTAGTTCAACGAAAAATTTAAATACTGCCATTTCACATTCACATACAAACTTCATGAAGCTCAAGCATGTTCGCTTGATGTGCGAGAACCAATAAGGTTCATTCTTGAAGCACGTTTGAGCTTCTGCAAGAACCAATTAGGTTGATTGAATCTTCAATGATTTTAATATCTATTTGTGAACTTTTTGAAGTGGCAGTTGTGTATAGCGGCCAATGGAGGGACAAAAAGCTCTCAGACTTAATAAAAAGATTTCATTTGTGTTCCGAAGATGAACGAAAGTCGTATGGGTTTGGAACGACATGAGGGCGAGAAATGAATGACAGAATTTACATTTTTGGGAGAACTAACCCTTTAAGCCAAAGACAGAATGACCAAAGTTATGGCCAGCAAATTTACAATAAAATGAGTTGATTGGCTTGTTAGTTCAGTAAGACAGAATGAAATAAGTCAATGTGCAACACTCTACTTTTATGTTTAAATGAAATTGCAAGAATCAAAAAAGTATGATTCTTCCCTTAAAGTACTTAAATACAGTGTATATGTAAAATATCACAAAATCACAAATGTATAGCAGCATCTTCATTGCTTACGTGATTTATGATGAATTTCCAATTTTCTCAATGTTTCCGAACAGCCACTTCATCAGTCTCAGCAAGGAATAAATCTAATAAGATCATAAATGGAAAAACAACCTCCTATTTACAGGACGTTAAAATTTGTTTAGAGATTTTCGTATAAAAATTGGGTTAGAATCCACTGACATACGTGATCTGTAGGAAGATGCTGCATCAAAGCAGAATGTGTAATGTAATGAAGAGCTTTTAGGACTGCACAGTTTAAATCCCGGTGAGTTTTTCTTCAACAGTGATTAAAAAATCCAAAATGAACCAACTCCTCGATAAAGCACATGGAATGCTGTTTGCCATTATCCGTCCAAATTTGTCGCAAAACTCTAACCTTCGGCGTTTTATTTTGCAGCAGTATGATGTCGTCATTACGTATTTGACAGCTCGTATCTGATTGGTTGTTGCTGTTTGAAGCCTTGGAGATGGTGTTCATGGCTACCTGACTGTATTTGTACTCTGTATGTATATTATATATTTTTATTTCACTGTCCCCCGAGTTACTATTGTGTTAATTAAGTAGATGTCGTTAATTGTATCCTATCTCCACGGGTTAAGAGAGTTTGAATAACTTTAAAAGCAGTGTTCTTGTGAGAATGGTCAAAAACCGCTGGCTAAATGCTAACAATGCTAATGCAGTAACAGTGTATGTCAATCACAGAGTTTGTCAGATTCTCCTTCAGTTTACTGATTAGTGTTAGAGTTATCGTATCATTTATTGCAGTGATATTAAAATGAGTTATGTGTGTCTTTAAAAAAGAGCAGCTTTAGTATTTGTTTTAGGCTCATTTTAGCTGCCACAGCTGGTTTAGCACACCAGCTAACAGATTCATTGTTCTCAGTGCAGCAGCTACAAACAGGATTGTTTACCTTTTATTTACTTTATTTGGGTGATAAAACAGGTTCAACTGCAGTTGATGGTATATATCACATATGTTAGCGAACATTTATGTTGTTAAGGGTAAATGTTGGTGTTCAAATGCTCGCTGTAGCTGTTTTTTCAGAGTCTGAAAGACAATTACATTGTGAACTGATGGGTGGCAGTTAATATTTGCTCCTAGACAGAGAGCTGATCGATGTAATGACAAATAAGTGTGAAAATGAGACGTCAACATTTAGGTGTGGCTAAATGATGATTATGTACATATCTATGAATCTGTATTAATATATATTAATACATACAAATAAAAAGATATTATATAAAGGATGAATGAATCATGTTGATGATGATGATGATATTTCTATATTACTCTGCATCTCTAGAATGGAGATCTGAAGTGGATATGAATATGGATGCAGAACTCAAAGGCTGTTTTAGATCTACAAGACATTAATGAATGGTAATTTCTAATTATCTCTAGGCAATGTTTATACATTTTTATTAATTTGTCATTTCTGTCATCTTGTTTTATATTAACATGTTTATGTTGTCTGAGCTTGTTTATAGGTGGTTTAATGGATTTGCCTTCATGCAACTTTCCATAAGTGCATAGATGCGCTTTCCATGCAAGACTATTTTTTGTCATCTTAAATGTGATGTGTGCAATTTTTTTCTTTTTATACTGTTTTTTCCAATCAAAGATAATTAATACTTAGTCTATGTATTTGTTCTATCATGTTGTCTTCTTAAAGAAATACATTAAAATCTGCATCATACATTCCAAAAAAACACTGTTTATATATTTATGTAGTAGGCTAATTATCTCGTATGTTAAATTATGTAATAATTATCTTAAATGTATTGCTCATAAGATTTTAAGTATGCTGACACTCTTGTAACACAAATAGTAATTTATAATTGTGTTTTTTATTAAGATTTTACCAGTAAGAGGTCTAATACATTCACTTAATTTTTAAAAAAAATATTTTACAAAATAATTAGATTTTTTGTTGTTGAATGACACACACACACACACACACACACACACACACGTGCCCTATATATACTATAGAACCTATGACATTAAAATTAATTTTAGCAAAAAAGTAATTCTAAAATCTTATGTATATGTTTTTATTTTTTAATAATAAAGCAGCGAGTAGTTAGTAAATTAATTAGTAATCGATATTCTAAGCTGATCAAGAAAAAAATTATTGGTATCGGCAGATACTTAAGGTTACAGACACTATTGGTACTTATATTGGACATGGAAAGGTTGTATTAAAATCTCCTTTGAAACATTTGTGGTTGATTCCTCTAAAAAATGTAAACACTCTGACAGCATTTTTTTTTTCATAAAATACATAATTGATCATCCTTTGATTTAAAATGAGGAGCTTGTCTGTCAGTAACGTCATCCGTGTGTGTTTGTCTGCAGGGACACAGGAGCGTCTGACGCCCGTACTGCGAGATGTGACAGGATGCTGAACCATCACTGCAGAAGGAACCCAGAGTTACAGGAGGAGCTGCAGATCCAGGCGGCGGTGGCGGCCGGCGATGTCTACACTGTCCGCAAGATGCTGGAGCAGGGCTACTCGCCCAAGATCAGAGACGCCAACGGCTGGACGCTGCTGCACTTCTCTGCGGCGAAGGGCAAGGAGCGCTGCGTGCGCGTGTTCCTCGAACACGGAGGTAAAAGGTCGCTTTAGGACAGTGGGGAGATGGGCAAGTCTGATTTAATGTGTCACTTTGTAAGAAAATATCTTGAATGACCAGCCTAGATTGACACTTATTCTGCTTGCTGAAGGTGGCTCTTGAAGGAATACGTTCTCCCAAAAAAATGTCATTGTTACTTACCCTAAAGTAATCCGGGGCGGGCCCTGTATTATTATCCCTATTTTTAGAACACAGACTTCTCTTTTCCACACACTAAAAGTAGATTACTACTAAGCTCCAAAAAAACCAACAAAGCGTAATGAAAATGTATAGTTTAATCATGTGTATTAATCAGTATATAGTTTGAATATGATCCCTCTGCTTGGGTAAATTTGATTTCACAATGATCAAGTACTTTTTCTCAATGGCAAACTCCTGATAACCAGTTCACAACAGTGGCTGATGGGATATTTTACACTCTTGCATTATAATTAGGTTTCCTATCTTGTTATCTCTTAATCCCTTAAAATACTAAACTGGTATAACATTGCTAGAATAGACAATACTGTTCTGGTGCTCATGTTTAAGTGTGGTAATGCATGCTAGACGTTAGGGGGCGCTATTAAACAAGCTATTTTTATCAAAAGATCTGCCAATGGAATGATCCACAGTTGTTCAACTGTGCAGTTGCACTGTCCTCTGTACTTTTTGAGATTCAGAATAAACGTAATGTCTTAATTCGCCCTTACACAAATTACGGCCTTCAATCAGAGCTGAAATTAATTCATGGCATTTAAAGTCATGGCATTAAAATGTCACATGCATTGCAAAAAAATTTGTATTTCTTTATGAAATATTTATTTTCTCAGTATTTCTTATGAAAACTTCCATTTGAATCAAGTTGATTTTTCTGAGCTCACTGGCACATATTTGTTCTTGTTTTAATCATAAACTCACTTTTGATCAATTCCACACAAAAAAATGTTTTATTCATATTTTACGTAATTTTGCATCTCAAGTAAATGCGTCTTGATTTAAGAATCTAAAACATTAGCACTGGGAAACACGACAAAAACACTGAGAAAAAACAGGCCTTTTCTGCAGTTTGATCAGAATTTACAGTAAAAGTTATTTCCATATTCTAGTGGTTGGGAGCAGAGGCATTCAAGTGACTTACTTTATAAAATGAATTAAAAAGTAACAGATATCTGTTCTGTTCTGCATCTATAAATGTGTTGATAATACAACTCATTGTGTTACTTTAGTTGGTCTTAAAAAGTCTTAAATCTAAATATTAAACCTGTAGAAACCCTGAATCAGATTGATTGATTTTTTTGGTCAGGAAATGTAATTGAATTTCCTATAGTTAATATAAATGTTTCTAATTAAGTTTAGTTTAACATATTTTACATAGTTACTGGAAAATGATAGATAAACCATTGAAATGATTTGGTCAAAAGCTGTAAGAGCACAGAGGTATGCACTTTTAGCTAGCTAAATGTCATACATATAATTATGATCACCAATTTAAGGGACTATGACTGTAGTCATTTATTAACATTTAAGAGTTAAAAAATAAATAAAAAGGATTCCTTTTAGTCTTGGTGAACAAATATTGCACATGATAGAATGACGAATGTAATGTTCTAAACATTACTATTTTATAAATCTTATGTCCACTTACATTCATGTTTTTGTAATCCAGCCTACATAATATGAAATAATTATTTAATATTATTTTATTAATGTTTTAGTCATGTTGAAAACAAGTATAGCCTATCATTATGCATATTTAATTTATTCAATTTCACATGGCATCATAAGATTTAGGTACATTTTGAAATGTTGGAGAGATCACGTTACACATTCCTGCAAAGAAGGATAGATGTATAAATAAATGCAAATTGACTTGTGTAATAATAGTATGGCTAATGCATATATATCATCTTTTTTTGTTGTCAGTTAAATGAGTTTGGTTTTGTCATCTGTTTTTTCTTTTCTGTGATCTCCAGCGGACCCCACAGTGAAGGATTTCATCGGAGGCTTCACGGCTCTGCATTACGCTGCCATGCACGGCCGTGCCCGCATCGCCCGTCTCATGCTGGAGTCCGAGTATCGCAGCGACATCATCAATGCCAAGAGCAATGACGGCTGGACCCCTCTGCACGTGGCGGCCCACTACGGCCGCGACTCCTTCGTGCGTCTCCTCTTAGAGTTCAAAGCCGAGGTGGACCCGCTCAGCGACAAAGGCACGACGCCGCTCCAGCTGGCCATCATCCGCGAGCGCTCCAGCTGTGTGCGCATTCTGCTCGACCACAATGCCAACATAGACATTCAGAACGGCTTCTTGTTGCGTTACGCCGTCATCAAGGGCAACCACTCGTACTGTCGCATGTTCCTGCAGCGGGGAGCGGACACTAACCTGGGCCGGCTGGAGGACGGACAGACGCCGCTGCACCTGTCGGCCCTCAGAGACGATGTGCTGTGCGCTCAGATGCTGTACACGTACGGGGCCGATACCAACACACGCAACTACGAGGGCCAGACCCCCGTGGCTGTTTCCGTCAGCATGTCTGGCATCAGTCGACCCTGTCTGGACTTCCTGCAGGAGGTCACAAGTAGGTTCTTCTTCCTCTCTAAATCTTTATATGTGGACTGTCAGCATTGTTGTTTGGTAGATGGTAATAGTAAAAAAGTTTGGCACACTGATTAGGGAGGGTCTAAGTATTCTAGGTGACAGTACTCTTTTGAGGTCTCTCACATCCTCTAGCGCCACCAACAGTCCACATTTTCAAGTACGGTTTAGCTAGTAACTTTTGAACTAATTGAATCTTTGGCTCTTATTTAACAAATACAATTTTTGTTCTCTTTTTTTTCAGATTTTCTTTTCATCTTTGTTTTAGTTGGTTGGTTATTTTTGCACATTGATCTCTTATTAAAGTAGAATTGAATTAATACTTTTAATCAGCAAGGACATTTATAATGTTACAAGTTAAAAATGTTTTACATTTTTATTTAAAATAAATGCTGTTCTTTTAAACTTTCTATTAATCAAAGAATCTTAATAAAATGTTTTACTGTATTTTTGATCAAATAAATGCAAGCTTGGTGATCATAAAATACTTATTTCAAAAATATTTAACAAAAGTTAAACATTTACACAAGTAATGCTCAGTCAGTACTAATTGTAGTGCACTTTAGAGTTGAAGGCATTTTTTTTTTATTCTTTTGCAAACTTGCATTTTTATTTGAAACAAATGTTTTTTATTGCCATCTTTTATAATTATTTTAGTTAATCATATAAAATAGTTAATAAAAAACAGTTAAACAAATACAAAATCCAAATATGTACTTTTTATTTCATTTTTAAAGTAAAGTTTCTTTGAAGCCAAAAGTGAAAATCTAAAACTTCAAAGATAAAGTTGCATAACATGATATACCTTGTCTAAATGTCACATTATATATAGTTGGTTTACTTTTTGTTCCTTTACAACGTTTTTTTTTTGTGGCAGTTTTCTTGGTAGTTTTTATTACCTTTTGAAGAAGACACCAATAGCAAGATTTTTTTTTTTTTTAGGAAAAGTTTGGTTCAGCTCAACTAAACATCGGTTATACCTTTTGAAGTCGAATGTGAAGCTATAAAACCTTATTAATTAACTTACAAAAATGTACCGGTAATCAGATTCAGTTCCCTCCATAAATCAGTCTCTCTTGTGTGTTTGCTGCCGTTTAAATTGCAATCCAAATATAATTTAGTGATGCGCCCAGCAATATATTGAATATTGATGTGTATCATATATTGCCAATACACAGCCCTTATTGCAGTGCACATTATAGTTGGGATATACTTTGCTCTTTAGCGTGTGTATATATAGGCTACACACACATACCGTATATGTATGCATGTGTGTGTATGTCATTTTCTTATATTTAATTGCAAGTTTTGATTATTGTTTTTGTTTACGGCAAACGAGCTTGCCTTAGAAAAATTAAAGCTTCGGAGGTGTAATTTGCTGTTACACAATGACACTCATTACAGATATAAGTTTGAAGAGAGCTCCAATCAAGTCAAGCGTGAAGGATCAAAGTTGAACAAAAAGAGTATCATCAAAGGAGGTCATATTCACTCTTTCCTCTAGAAATATGTCAAATCTCACGAAGAGCAGCAGCCGATCTGTAAGTTGAGCAATGGCCTAACCTCCCGAACGAACACCATTATGATCTCTATCCCCCACGCAGAACAATCGGTCATCTGAGAAAAGCGAGCCGTGTTACCTGAAGCACTAATGATCAAGTACGCAACAATGGCCACATTCCTGTGCGCCGCTTCAACTTTGATATCGGCATATCAAAGCCACCTGTCTGTCGCAGACATTTGCTCGCTGTCAACTCATTCAGCGTGATCCGATTTCACCTTGATTATTTATTAAAAAGGCACTTCAGCGGCTGTATTTACATCGACGACTCAGACTTTGAGAGCATGACTTCATGTCTTGAAGGGAGTGACCGGTTCGCCTCTGTGAGAAAGCGCACTGATTTCATTTTGCTCTCTCTGCCGTCACCTATAGTTGTGAGCTTTTGGTAAGGCATCGAGACTGACAGAAGACAGGGGCTGCAGATGGCCGTCTCCAGCTCTTTGTAGTGGTTTTTCCAGCTGGCTTCATTTGTGTTGGGACTGGAAAACTGGCCCATTAAAACTGATCAATTCTGTGCACCAGGTTCCTGGAACTCATTGCAGAACTTTCCTGATATCTTTTAAGATGACAAATGCAAAAAAATATTTTTTAATCTTTTGTGTTTTATTGTTTTTTTTCCTCCCCTGATGGCCACTTATAATATTGGTGGTTTTCTGTGCCAATTTGTTTTAATTGAAATGTCTGGTTTTTACTGCTGTACCTATGAAACATCAAAGTCTTTTCTGCTTCACCCTGAATACAGTATTTACTTTGATTTTTATGGCAGATAAACACACAATGGTCAGACTGTCCTCCTAACATTATAAATTGAATTTAAAATATATATATATTTTTTTTAATTATCAGCCAACTGTCGGGTTTAATATTTGTATTAACTTGACAGAGCTTGCTTGCATTTGGTGCATTTTGGAGTGTTTTAATGTTGTCACGATGTTCTTTTAGTATGATCTGTGTGAGGTTGCCATTCACATTTTGTTTATCTCGTGCTTAATATTCTGTTATAAATTAGTTGTTTCTGTTATAAATTGTCATTTTTAAAAGTTTTTTTTTTTTTATGTGTCTATATAGTTTTTATTCATTTCTATTTCAGTTTTAGTTATTTTAGTACATAAATGAGAATTAGAAATGCTCCCCTGGCAACTAGCTGAGTTTAAGATTTAAAAAAGTATTATTATTAAAAAATATATATGGTTTTAGTTTAACTATAAATAAATGGACTGCATTTATTTATTATTTAACTATAGTTACCCTGCTGTAGCCACAAATCTTTGGCATTTTTGTGAGTTATTCTGTTATCAGTTTAAATGAGTTAATGCGTAGGAATGCAATCATTCTGTTTTTATTAAATGTCAACATAGATTGAATTTAACCTGACAATTGTTGTTTCAGGGCAACCCAGGACTTTGCAGGATCTGTGCAGGATAAAGATCCGGCAGTGCATCGGCCTGCAGAGCCTAAAGTTTCTGGAAGATCTGCCCATTGCCAAGGTCATGAAGGACTACCTAAAACACAAGTTCGACAATGTTTGACGGAAGCCAACAAACTCATTTCTGTAGGTTCCTTTAAGACTCTATGCAAACTCTCTTTTTTTCATTTCTACTCAAAACCTCTGGGAGCAGGTGCAGCGTTTTGTACAAGCGGAGTGAAAAAGCGTATTTACAGAGTAAAGACTGGATCGGGGAGCACTGTAATGGCCACGTTTGATTCGTTCGTAGAAGGTGTCCTTTCATGCATGCCTGGAGAAATTCCTGACCCACGAGAGAAGAAAAATGCGGACGTTTGATTTGTACCAATATCTTTTTTTTGTTCTTAAATCAACAAGGCCTTTGTAAGTATTTGACGTTTTCTATCGTCTAAATTCTCAGACAAGGAAAATATAAAACCCTTTTAAACTATCAAGACAAATTGGCAAATATTCAGGCCACTCTCACAATTGTGTATGCATGTGCTATTGTCCTTTTTTGCTCTGGAGAAATTCTTTGGTCTATTAAGTTATTAACCCTCTGTTGAGAATCCAATTCATTCAAATTAAAAAAGAAATCATACCAAAAACCCCACAAGCTCTGTTTTTCTCTGCAAGCATCAAACATTTCCGTTTTTTAAAGAATGCCTCATTTAATCTGATTACAGCGTCAGAGGCTCTTGACTTAAGTTTCCATTCAAAGTTCTAGTCACGAGAGGTCTATAGGTGAACGTATGTACACGCATAAATCATTAACAAACTTTATGTAAATAATTGTCATATATGTACAGCAGATATTTTTAGACTATTTAAGCCACAAGCTTGTGTTATCAAAGTGTTTGGGGGGTTTTGTTGAGTTGTGTGTTTTTTTATGTGACCTGTCAAGGGCTTTCATGTGGGAATGTCCGAAATTAGATTCGATTACAGCTATAAGTGATGCTTAATATTAATTGGCCATAATTTCTTTAAGATTTTTGTTTGTTTGTTATGGACATGAAAAATCTCTTAAATCTTTGCAATCAGTAACTTAATATTATTATTTTTTTTTCATTTTGTTTATTAAAGATTTGAAATGCACTTAAGTTTGTTTTTGCTTCAAAATATTAACAGTTGTCAAACCCACTTGTAAGGTCTGCATAGCATTAAGTTGGTTCAGTTCATTTGACACGTCTTCAAGCGAGCATACAGTTTGTTTCATACATGTGTCATTCAGATCGCAACTTGATTTTTAATCCCCCCCCCCCCCCCCCTAAAATCTCAATCAGTGTAAGAGTTTTGTGGGGGATATTTGTGTGATCACTTTAAATGTCAGGACTCTGAACGGACTCTCCTTCACTTTCACTCGAGTCTATTTTATCTAAACCTTTTTCTAACACTAGCTGCCTTTACTTGCAATCTGTGACGCAGTACAGCTACATCATGAACTCAATTCAAGAGCATTAAAGTGACCTGCCACAAAACTGAAATTATCTCTTTTTGTCGCATTTAGGTTCAGTTTAGTGTGTTTTTGGGCGTTTGTTGGGACGAAACCATCTCTGGGTGACTGCTTGCTACCATAATGTATTGAACTTCAGAACAATGGAGGACTGATTTAAGGGTGAAGAAATGTTATAGCCTATGGGAATTGTCTTTACTTAGCGAAAGTCTTCCACAACTTCTACTACTGAATGTATATAATCTGCTGTTTGCAAGTGTCACATGTACATTTGTGTGAATAAATGGATCTCATAATGTCCCCATTTGTTATTTTTCAAAGTCTTATTGCTGTACTTTGAAGCAGTAATTGTGCCGTGTTCATCGATTTGCATCCATTTTTCTAGTTTGATGACTTTCTAATAAAACGTCTGCTAAATATGCTGATTACTGAATTCATTGTTCATTTGGTAACTGTATATTGCCTAATTCATTGTTCATTTGGTAACTGTATATTGCCTTCCAGGTTTTGCTTTCTTGCCATCTTTACTTTTAACTGCTGTCCACCCTAAAAACGCTAAAAAATTTATTTGAAAGGAATATTTCAGGTAAGATACAACATCGAATCAAAATTGACCCTACTTTACACTTGTTCCACCTCTAAAATGACTTTCTTTTTCAGTTGACATCCCAAATCCTTTTTACTACTTCAACCTCTTCAACGATCTGCCTTCATTCCGGTATGTAAAGCCACTTTCCATGATCCAAAAAAGTCCTGTTCTGCATTTATTTATTTATTTTTGTATATCCAGTTTCAGTTCATTAAAACAAAACGTCAGATTACAGAAGTGAAATAACTTAAAATTTAATTTCAACTTTATCAACCGCATTTGCAGAATACTGCTACTTCGCTCCACCTCTCGAGACTAATTTATATTAAATTAATTGAAAATATAGTGTTGCAAAGTTTTTTTTTGCCTTTAAACCCTCCAAAACTACTTTTTAATTAATAAATTGACTTATTTTTGCTTTTACAGTCTGTCACTGGGAGTCTGGGACAGTACTCTTTCAAAAGCTTCTAATATGTACCATTTAGGTACGAATATGTACACTATTGGTACCAATGTGTACATTTTGAGATACTAATATGCACACATTAGGTACAAAGATGGACACCATTTGAAAAGGAAACAGCTTTTCAAGCTTTTCCCAGTGACGGCTGTTAAATAATGACAACAGTTATTATTTTATTATGATTGTTTTGATGATGCAGTAAAACTACATGTTTTGAATCCCGAGTGTTATGAAATTGTGTTTTCCAGGCCTGAAAACATCCTGTAAATGAATAATATTCTAACAAAGTCACGAAAAGTAGATGCTCAGCTTCAGATAAACTGCTCTATAATCTATAAAAAAAAGCCTTATCCAGAAATCACTAAGTAAAAATCATTAATGGAAAGGTGTGGGAACCTTGTTTGATGCATCGATTCGCACTTTCCCGTGGTCTCATATCTCATCGTTACGCCATTACAACCAAAGCTCTGGCAAAGCTTGAGAGAAAAGCTCATCCAGTGCCACGTTATCTCAGTAACGCTACAGGTCTCTGCGTACGGGACACCTTAAATGACGACGCTTGGCACCGTATCACAACTTATTCCAGGGATCTGAATGTATTGTTTACTTGAGAATGGCTGATGTTTTGTTGGAAAGCGATCTCTCTCGCTCTCTTCGCTTTCCCAGGAACGGCGTTCTTAAATAAAAAGGTTTCTGCTTTCCTGCTTCTCTTGAACCCATGCGAGCGGGGCCCGTGCCAAAACTCTGCAGTGACCTACGAACACCGGTGAGTGATATATTTGCGCATTCCTACGACAAAAACACGGGCCGCTATCATTTATCGAATCACAGGTAACATTACACAATAAAACAATGGCATCTCTCTGTAGCCCGTGTTTCCTTGCAGACAAGCAGAACAATGCGTCTATTGTTGGTGGTCCTGCCGGATGGATGGTGTCCTCAGCGGCGCTAGAAACAGGTCTTCCTTGAGCCCGGGCCGCTGGCTTCGGGAAACTCCCTGCATATATCTGTGAGGAAGAGGAAAGATGCATTTGAATGTGTGGGCTGACCGTGGCCACAGAAGAAATTATGCAAAGCCAATGCAACGGTGCTTTGTGTGTTGGATTGTGGTTATCGGTAAACACTTCGTGTGTAGGAAGCTGCGATTACTTAATGAGTAAAGGTCATTAAGCTTTTTTTTTGTTTGGTGTTTTCATCTCTTATTTCTAGTGAAATTTCTGCTAATGCTGGATTTGGATTTCTTCAGGAACACTTTACAATAAGGTCCCATTATGCAATGCATTTGTTAGAGTATTTGGTAACACTTTACAATAAGGTTCATAGTTAACTACCACATGAACTAAGAATGAACAATACTTTTACAGTCTTCATTTCAACATTTACTAATACGTCATTAAAATCAAAGGTTGTATTTGTTAACATTAGTTGATGCCCTGTGAATTAACATGAAACAATGAACAGCTGGATTTTTATTAACTAACATTAACAAATATTAATAATACTGTAACAAATGTATTACTTATTGTTAGTTTATAACTAATGCACCTTATTGCAAAGTGTTACCGAGTATTTACTCATATTTAATGTTTGTTAACAAAAACACTACTGTTCATTGTTAGCTCAGGTCCATTTAATAAGTTTTACTTTATTGTGTTAGTAAATGTTGAAATTAAAATTCACTAAGATGAATAAACGCTTTTGAAGTGGTTTTCATTATCATGTCATATTGACAAATCAAATGTATGGTAAGGGTAACAAATGGAACCTTATTGTTAAGTTATTTTCCATTTTTTCTTTAGAAGTGCACTGAGGCAAGCATCACTATTATGTTGCTCACGCTTGGGGTTAGTGATCTGAACAAAACCTTCACCCGCATGAAACTTGTGTGTGTAACTCATCCTAGCAACATGGTGTCAAAGTGTGCATGTGCAAGCAGCACTCGCAAAAAAATGTAAAGATCCTATTATTTTTTTCTTTCTTTCTGTACGATCAGCCTCACACTGTCTAAATAATTACCATAATTCACAGCATACTTAAATTTGAACAATTTTGACTATTTGTCACTACTATTATAATATTCAGCATGATAAAAAAAATGTCCATGTTCTATTTCCTTCTTATACTTCCATCTTTTCTCTTCCACCCAGAGACATGGGTGATGTATTTGTGCATTTCTTTTTGTTTAATGTTTTTGAAAGTAGTCTCTTAATCTCACCAAGGCTGCATTATTTGATAAAAAAATACAGTAAAATCAACAATACAGTGAAATATTACTACAATTAAAAGTGGTTTCTGGTATATATTTTCTGTTATACATTTTCAAATGCAATTTATTCCTGTGACGCAAAGCTGAATTTTCAGCATCATTACTCCAGTCTTCAGTGTCACATGATCCTTCAGAAATAATTATAATATGCTGATTTGCTGCTCAAGAAACCTTTTTTATTATTAATAATATTTTTGTGGAAACGGTTATTTTCAGGATTCTTTGATGAATAGAAAGTTCAAAAGAACAACATTTATTATAAATAATCATTTTTTTGTTATAATTATTATGTCTTCACTGTCTTTTATTATTCATTTAATGGAATAAATTACATTTTAAAATATATTACAACAGATAGTTCATTTAAATTCTAATAATATTTCACAGTATTGCTGTTTTTACTGTATCAAATAAATGCAGCCTTGGTGAGATTAAGGCTATAGGCTACTTTCAAAAACATTAATGTTTCCAAACTTTTGACAGGTAGCCTACTGTATGAATTTGATAATGATGAATTTATCTTTTCTTTTTTTTTAAAATCTGTTTTATACAATTTCTCTCACTCTGTTGCTGTCACACACACTCAGTTTTTTTTTATCAGCTCGGCTCTCACGGGCTGTCCGGCATTGGTATGTACCACCGCACGCCACGGGGTCACGCTTCCGTCACAGCCCGTGGAAGCACAAAAGCAGTTTTTTTTTTATGCTCGTATTCCTCCACTCGCCTGTTCCGGTGCCATTTTTTTTTTATCAGGTCTTCATTTAGCTGCTGAAAGCCCAGACTGGGGCTCATGCGGGACGTGGTGGTGCAGAACGAAGTGAAAGGCCAGAAGAGAGTCCTTCCCTCCCTCTGGGCCCGGGAATAAAAGCCCGCGACCGGAGAGCTCGAGACCCGCCAGCGGCGTACACTGTCAGCCTTTGTGCTCTCGCACCAGTGTAATGTAAAGCCCCTAATTTTAAGAGCAGCGTACAGGTGCATCGGGGAATGAGACTATAGAAGGTCGTCTCTCATTAACGAGCGAGCAAAGTAAGAGAAAGAAAGAGAGAAAGAGGGGGGCCGCCATGGGACAACAGATGTGTAGTCTTAATAATAGCCGTGTTATGCTATGGAGGAGATGGACGTATTGCTCGGGAGTAAACTGTAATTAAATGAAAAACGGGGTCTCGTATATAGCCTACATTACAGTCATCAATGTCTTAAAGAGCTTTTGAATTAAAGGCTTTGCTAAAATTTTGTAAACAAATATAATTTTGTAGACAAATATAAACATTAAAAAACAAAAATTTTAGCTTTTGTTATGGATGATTTGGAAGTGATAGTGAATGAAGTGTCCACAACATACATATGAACTTTAATAGCATCCCATTATGCACATCATGAATGAACGTCCAGAGCGAGCAGAACTAAAATGTTTTTTTCTTTGTGTTAACTTGTTTAGACTAAGCTTGAATAAGGCCTATTGTTGTCCTGAACTTTGTTTTAACTCTGTCTTACGGTCTTAGTTTTGTGTTCACAAGTTGATTTAAAGGCCCTTGTCCAGTTCTAATAGCACCGGGTCTTTGATCCAGTGGAACATGCCATTGTCAAACAGTGGCCTCATGTTATCTTTATAGCAGAAGACCCAGAAAAATCAAACGTGCTTATTTTACATATTACGAGCATGTGTCGTGCAGATGACAAGGATGAGTCACTGACTCACTATGAGAGTTGGATTGCTGATCCACCATGCAATTGAAAATGTAAAAGCTTGGCTGAGTGTCATTCGCTCAAATGCTGCTGTCTTTTATTGCCTCTGATATGTTTCATCTCCCACTGCTCGTATGAGTGACTCATAATAAGAAAGATGTAAGAGATCTAGTCTGTGAACAGATGCAATGGCAACAGTTGTTAGTAGTGCTTGCCTTCAAGCTAACTAGTCTCTTGGTTTTGCATATGCAGCTATAAGATCAGTAGGCCTAGATAAGATGTGCATTTATTTTTTGGAAAGTCAATCTAGAAAAAGCTGGCTCATAAGTTGGTTTTTAAACTGCTTGTCCAGTTATTATCTGGCATCTCTCTCTAGAAGCATGGGTATTTCTGACGCATGTGGAGTTTGTTGATTTTGTGTTTATTTTATGCTGTCAGTTGAGTGTGTTCTTTTAGTGTGATTCATTATAAAGAAAATAATATGATGATAAAAATGATGCAATTAATCATGACCTCTGACAACTCAATTATTCTCCCAGCAGAGCAATTCAAGCCTGAAGAACCGCTGGCTTGTTTGTGCGAAATGGACCGCAAGGTCAGTGAAAAACTTATTTTCAGTGATATAGAAATATTGACTTTAAATGTAATATCCATTCAGTGTTTTCTGTAGCTCAGCTGACAGAAAGGCCAATGGATTGATTCTCAAGATCAGATTTATAACTTTTGTTATTAAGTGATTGTGAGTCACTTACAATCATCTGCTAAATGGATAAATGTTTTTGTCTACCAAAAATGTAATTTTTGTTTGGGGGCTTTTAGGAGGAAATCTTGATGTGCGATTAATTTGAATGAATAAATCAGCATATCATGTGTGATAATTTGATACTTTTATTTTTTTAATAAAAGAAACGAGTTTATTTGTTATTACATTTTTGATCAGCTTTAGTGTTTTCATCTGCCGCAATAACAAAACAATATTTTTTTTGTTTGATAGCTTTTAAAGAGTTCATTTAAATTTAATTAATAATCATATCATGCAATTAATGTATATTTTTATTCAAATTATGATATTTTTAATAATTATATTTTATTATACTATAGGCCACAATAATGTTATGCTTTTGAATCATTTTTGTTTGTGAGCTTTTGTGGGAAAATGTTGATATACATTATTCATTTGGACAGATTCATCAGCATATCATGTAATTAGGTTTTGATTCAACTTTTTAATAATTATAATTCAAATAATTGTATCTTTAAATAAAATTAGCTTTGATTAAAACATTTAACTTATTTTTTAATACAAATATAGTATTTTTATTATATTTGTAATAAGCTTTCAAATATAATTTTTAAAATGTTTTATTTTTATTTTTTAATACAATTATAGCTTGTTTTTATAAAGAAATGTATACATTATAATATTTATATTTTTTATTAATTATTAATGTTTTTATCTCACAAAATGGTGTAATGACTTTAAATATTTTTGTGGAGAAATCTTGATATGCGTTTGATTTGATTCATCAGCATATCATTTAATTGAAACATGATTTACCATGTTGGCAACAGTTTCCATGACAATAGCAAATTAGACAACAATGACAAAGTGACTCTATAACTCAAGCTCATTTTGCTCACAGCTGAGATTTATCTCTCGGTTTATCTCTTCATCTGTTCATTTGCACAAGCGGAGTGAATAAAAAGGAGCATGACAGCTATCGGTGTAATGGTTTATGTCAGAACTCGCACAGGCCTCTCTTTGCGTTTACCTCATCAAGGTTAACATGCTCCTCAGTAAAACTATGATGAGCGCATGTGTTTTAGTTTAAGGGCTTCCATTCTTAAACCTGACCCTATCGATGTTGTGCCAGACATTAAAAGCATTTGCTTTGCAAATTATCATGATTTCCCATTGGATCGCGTCCCAAGTCAAGGCTCCAGCAAACGTTTCCCATGAGCTGGCATGCCATTGCGCTTATGCCAAACTCATATACGGGCAGCGATTGTTTTCTCGTCCTCCGCGAACACCGTTTTGTTTTGTCCCACTGGACGTGCTGACAAAATATCAAGTGACACCATAATTTGATCAGTATTCAATAAAAAGCTTGAGAGGTTGACGGGGCCAGTTGAAAACACGCGCTCTCAGGGGAAAGAGGCACAGATCTGCCAGTGTTCCGCCGGAGAGAGAACAGGGCTCGGGAAAGATCCAAAAAACCAGCTGGATGGGTTTCAGCACCGAGTCTGGGACCCAGCGAGAGAGACCAGACTGTTAGCGCTCATGCAGAGAGCTCTAGCCGGACGCTGCGTTCTAAATGGAGGTCCAAGGACTGAGAGAGGTGGTTCGGGTTTCCCACACAAGTGTGTAGTGATTTAGAAAAAGGCCATCTAAAAGAGGTCCGCTGGGTTTTCTGTTGAAAAGCAGCAGGATGAATAACTAGGTCGGATAGAAGGGGAAAAAAACGCAAATTTATGAATGTTTCGTCATTTTAGTCGCCCTTGATTCCAGAAGTAGGCCTAGGCTATGTTCCCATTCATTTTTTTCTCAGGCATTTGAAGAAATCTTACAAAAAAAATAAAAAATTCCCACGAATTACATCAAATCTAAAACAATCATATAATATGAGATTGACTGTAGCCTATCAAATTAAATGCATTTGAAGCTTATTGCCAAATAATAAAAATCCATTACATCATTTGGAATGTTATATGGGAATGAGTTTATTTTATGCATTCCATGGTTTGCATATAACATTTGCTTCACTGATTGGTGGATCTCATTTAAAGCTCATTGGTAGGCCTATAGTTTTTCACTGGGGATTTGGCTATCAAACATATTTTCTTTTCTTTCTCATTTTAAATATGACATTTAAATCTCACCGTCTTGTTCCTGCAGAAGCAGACTTCCTTATAACTCACGTTAGGTCTATATGTTACTGTTAAAAAAAAATTATCCTAGGGAGCGTTTAAATGACTGAAAATGGAAAGTGTTTTATGCGCTTTGGCCGTTCATTTACACAACAACGTGCCTGAAAACCTTTGATAACGTTTCAAAGTGCAAGTTTTTGAAAACGATACCGTTATCATTATCGAATTTGTGACGGTCGGTGACATTATGCGCATGCGTATTACATGTTCAGTCATGTAGCCTACTTGACTTGACTTCCAATTCACATTTTCCTGACATTTTTCCGCTTAATAGTCCAGGGTCACTTGTAATAAACCAACCTCGTCGTCCGTCCAGACAAAAGTGCTCAATGCTTTTGCCATCTTGATTGTTTGTATTCACCGCTCTGTAAAATAATTCATATGTGCACAAACATGTAGAGTTTCTTTCCAAACTGACATAGGTAGCCAACTACTGACCTGGCAGCATAATACAGCATTTTTTTTTTCATTTTCGCAGATCTGTGTGAACGGTGATCGTTTTGACAACGTTGTTGTCTGTAAGTGAAACTTTTCAAATGCAAAGGAAAAACTTTTCAGTTTTTAGTTCATTGTGTAAACGTACCCTTAAATATAGCTAATTACCTGGTTTTGGCATGAAACTCTAGATGGCGCAGGCTGAGAGGTCTTTAACTCATTTGCTAGCAATCACGTCATTATTTACATAGCACAGCTGATTGGTTGCTGTTGCATCAGCAACCAATGAGCTACGGCTCAACATTCAAACAAATACCAGTGTGTTGCTATTAGCAGTTTGCATTGCGCTTTCCAAAACCCTCCATCTTCCCCAGCTCCACCTGTATAGATCTGCTATGGGGGTTAAATCATGTGCAGCAGCAGCATGTCTTACATACTCACAGCAATGTCTGATAATATTGATTACCACAAAAAATAGCTTTGTCTAGTCCCAAAAAAAAGGTTACAGAGAGGAACTTGCAACAGAAGTTAATTTTGCAGGGTTTAAAGCATAAATGTTAAGCTCATAATTGAATGTAATAAACTTCCTTATACAGAAAATACACACAAAAAAATCATAGCACATATTTTTGTGGCTGAGCTATTGAAATTTTAATGTTTACAGAGTAAACATGTATCTATCACGCCCCATTTATCACGCCCCATTTATCATACTTAGATGATGATGCTTCTTCGGTGGCCTGTAGTGTGATGCTAACGCAAACATGTTTATAAAACCAGAGAGCATCCCTTCTATTAATATAGTAACTATAAACCTGTGGTCTGAACCTGTCATAGTAGGCCTACCAGCGGAGATGATGTAGTTTATAGATAACCGCAGAGCGAATCCTGTCGCCCGCCTGCTTGTCTTATTAAAAAAAAACGGCTTGGGTTTCATCAGCCATAACCGCAGCCCTTTCAATGTTTATTTCCACACTTAATAACCAGTTTCATCTGTCAGACGCCTATTCATTACGCTTGGGGGAATAATTTAAGTGTGTCCCACGACGGCAACTATCATTGTCGCCACCGTAATGACACAAACAGATTCACGCGCTTCAGCCACGGAACAATAGCTAACATTGACGATGTGGCCGAGAAGCCCCTCGCTCGCTTACAAGCTTTGCGGGGCCAAAAGTGAGATGTAAACAGTGTTCGGTCATTCAATCTTCTACATAAGAACAGCGCTTTTGACAAGGAGCCCTGCATGTAGCCACAATAAGGCTCAGTTCCCCGGGCGTCTGTAGGCCGTCTCCCCCGCGACACATTATCTAGCGGGCCACGTTTCAGCGCAACAGGCGTCCACTGTGATGACCTCCCTTTAACAGGTGCAGAGGTTTGCAAACTACAAAACCAAACCATAAATGAGACTGAAATCATGGTGGTTACTGATTAGCATGATTGGCTAAATTATGAGTCTGAAAAAGGAGTGCAAGACTTTCAGCCAAAGATCTTGACCTCTATGGTTGGGGACTGTGTTATTTTAGTATTATTTATATGCTTTTATAGTCTTTGTTAATATTTTGAATTCTTTTATTTTTCATATTTTTCAGTTCTTGTTTTAACTTGTTTAATATTTTGTGCTTTTTAATTTTTATTTGTTTTTTATATTATTACTATTTAAGTTTATCCTATTTTTTATTTAAAAAATGTTTTGTTAGTTTGTTTTTTCTCTTTTTTTTTTACGATAATAAACCTTGTTGGGAGTTTATTCCAATCTGGTTACTTAGAAACAATTTACTTTCATGATGTTTGGTTCCCATTAACAGTTTTTGAATGTTTCCATTCTTCTAAATGATATAGTTTACATTTACATTTACATTTATTCATTTAGCTGACGCTTTTATCCAAAGCGACTTACAATTGCTATATATGTCAGAGGTCGCACGCCTCTGGAGCAACTAGGGGTTAAGTGTCTTGCTCAGGGACACATTGGTGTCTCACAGTGGATTCGAACCCGGGTCTCTCACACCAAAGGCATGTGTCTTATCCATTGCGCCATCACCACCGTTATTAGTTAGGACCAATTATACATTAGAGAAAATAAGAGAAGTCCACAAATCCGAATTCCACCATCATTCCTTATAAATCACATTCCTCCACTAGAGACTTGTTCTGTCTTTGCCTGGGAAAGTGTAATTCAGCCTTGAGAAATGCTTCTATTTTAATCTTTTTTTTTTTTTTTTTTTTTTTTTACAAAATACAAGGATATACATTTTCAGAAATGTTTCTTGATCAGCATATTAGAATGATTTCTGAAGGATCATGTGACTATGCGACTAGAGCAATGATGCTAAAAATTCAGCTTTGATATTACAGGAATAAATTACATTTTAAAACAAATGTATTTTCGATCAAGCAAATGCAGCCTTGGTTAGAAAGAGGAAAATTTTTAACAAATCTTACCGACCCCAAAATTATGGTAGTGTATATAAAAGTAATCAAATTTTGTATTTATTTACTGTAATGAACAATTATTTATTTGCTCAGTTTGCATTGCTATGTAATTTTACAAAACGTATCTCAAAAATGTAAGCAGTTGATTTTTGTACGTTTTCAGATTCGTTTTTGCTGTCGTATTGCGGTAGAGAAAAGAAGAAAAAAAAATGTGTGAGAGAAGCTAATGCTTCAATTTCACAAAACTGTCCACAAAGGTAATTTCATCAAGTATGAAACACGAGCCCCAACTGGAGAAAACCAGCGATGACAGACGTTATATCTAAGGTTCTTTTGTTAGACAGTTTTCCTCAATAAGCTTGCAAATTGCTCTGATCTTAAACACAAAGCGCTCTCTCACTCGAGCAGTGATGAGCAAACCTGCGGCAGGAGAAGTGAGGTGCTGAGAAACGCCGAGGGTTTGGAGTCGGAGTCGACTTCAAAGAGGGAACGGTGACAGCAGGCACAGGGACCAAAAGAGGCCCGTCAAAGCCTGGGAGCCGAACCACGGATACAAAATCCTTGGATGATGGAGTTGAAATTAGCGGCCCTTCTCAGACACACATTTGAAAAGTGTGAAAAGCCTTAAAAGTGAAAATTGTCATCATTTACTCACCCTCACAAACTGTCACAAACCAGTGTTGCTTGAGTAAACAATGACAATTTTCACTTTTTGGTGAACTCTTCCTTCTTAAACCACCCCCCCCACCCCACCCCTATAAATACACAACCTGAGACTGTAATAGACGCCTAGTAAAAATCTGCCTCATTACTTTGCAAAATTATATGAAATGTGAAACTCAGTTTGTGTATAATTAGGCCTAAATGACCATGAGTAAGTGATAGTTTTAATAGTCTCATGCGTGTTTTATGGTCGTATCACATTCAAAGTGGTTTGGCAAATAATATAATTGTATGCATAGGACATAATAATCAGACGTGTAGAAACACAGCAGTGCCGTTTGAAAAACAGCTCGGCAGCAACCGCTAATACAAATACACACGATGGCTGAATCCTGAATGAGATGTTCCTTGGTGACTAATGGCGATTTCTTGTGTTGTTCAAAACAGCGAAGAGCTGATTGGTCAGACACAACCTTGCCATCTCGAGGATGAAACGTAAGAATCACACAATCATCATTATTGCATGATGAACTTCAACCCTGTGTGATCAAGTCAATGTCATTTATATTTTTTTCTTCTTTCTTTTAGCTTTATTTGGATTTGTTTTTTTTGTTTGGCGATCTAATGTTTGGATCTGATGTCCGCTAACAAAATATATGAGAATCAGTGACATGCTATTTGCTAACATGCTTTTGGGCCATTTTAGGAGCTTGACATGGGGAAAAAAGTTGCATAAAATTCTTCTTTATGGCTCCTTTTTCACCCCACAGAAAAATAACGTTATGGTGAGTTAATGATGACTTTTCCTTAAAGTAATATATTTAAGACAACCCACACTTACATCGGCCTACAGTTCTTCTGCACTGCTCAAGTCTGCTTTGTACATGCTTCGCTGGACTAATTGGCTCATTTCTATCCCTCAAAAACAAAGCTTGACCTTATCGAATCTGGTCCCAGCCACTGTAGCAGAATATTACTATATCTGCCTGTGTTTGCTTCGCTTTTATCCAGTATATTTTGCAACAAGCCTGAGCCCTCTTCATTTTCATAAAGCGACTGAAAAGGCTCTTTGTTTGGGCCTTTGAACACCTGGAGGGAGTTATCTTAGGATGACTGGTCCTCCTTTGCTTCCATGGTCAGTCCGTATCGAGCTGATAGCCGCTGCCAAAGCAGTGAGCCACTGCACTCACCCGCTCACAACACTGGCTTCAGTTTGCACTGATATTCCTGAACCACTCTCCTGGACTGCAGAAAATACCAGTGGAGATATGAGGGAGGTCAAATTGAGAATGAATTAATATTTAATGTTAATACATTTTATAATGAATACATTTTTATGTAACTTAATAAATCTTCATATATGTTTTACATACTTTTTTTTTACATAAACTATATTGACAAAAGTATTGGGACACCCGATCATTACACCAACAGGGACTGTAATGACATCGTATTCTAAATACATAGACATTAAAGGGATAGTTCACCCCAAAAAAAGTTTTTTGTCATTAATAATTACTCGCCCTCATGTCGATCCAAAACTGCAAGACTTTCGTTGGAACACAAATTAAAGATCTTTTAATGAAATATGAGGTTCTGCTGTGTTACTCAGCACGTTTGAGCTTCAGCAAGGACCAATTAGGTTCATTCTTGTGTTACGCAGCACGTTTGAGCTTCAGTAAGAACCAATGAGGTTTATCCTTGTGTTACGCAACACGTTTGAGCTTCAGTAAGAACCAATGAGGTTTATCCTTGTGTTACGCAGCACGTTTGAGCTTCAGTAAGAACCAATGAGGTTTATCCTTGTGTTACGCAACACGTTTGAGCTTCAGCGAGAACCAATGAGGTTCATTCTCGTGTTACGCAACACGTTTGAGCTTCCGTAAGAACCAATGAGGTTCATTCTCGTGTTACGCAGCACGTTTCAGCTTCCGTAAGAACCAATGAGGTTCATTCTTGTGTTACGCAGCACGTTTCAGCTTCCGTAAGAACCAATGAGGTTCATTCTCGTGTTACGCAGCACGTTTGAGCTTCCGTAAGAACCAATGAGGTTCATTCTCTTGTTACCCAGCACGTTTGAGCTTCCGTAAGAACCAATGAGGTTCATTCTCGTGTTACGCAGCACGTTTCAGCTTCCGTAAGAACCAATGAGGTTCATTCTTGTGTTACGCAGCACGTTTGAGCTTCCGTAAGAACCAATGAGGTTCATTCTCGTGTTACGCAGCACGTTTGAGCTTCCGTAAGAACCAATGAGGTTCATTCTCGTGTTACGCAGCACGTTTGAGCTTCCGTAAGAACCAATGAGGTTCATTCTCGTGTTACGCAGCACGTTTCAGCTTCCGTAAGAACCAATGAGGTTCATTCTCGTGTTACGCAGCACGTTTGAGCTTCCGTAAGAACCAATGAGGTTCATTCTCGTGTTACGCAGCACGTTTGAGCTTCCGTAAGAACCAATGAGGTTCATTCTCGTGTTACGCAGCACGTTTCAGCTTCCGTAAGAACCAATGAGGTTCATTCTCGTGTTACGCAGCATGTTTCAGCTTCAGCAAGAGGTTTGTTCTCGTGCGTCAAGCAGGTTCGGTTGAGCTTCTGTTCTGTTTATGTTCGCTGATCAATGTTTATATATGAATAAAAGCCTAAATTCAATCTGTTCATCAGTTAAAACGATCCAGTAATTTAAAAAAAATTGGACTACACTGCTCAATTCATGTGGATTAGTTTTACAATCTCTTTATGAACTTTTTATTTATTTATTTTTTTATATATTTTTATTGAAGGAGGAACAGAGTGATGCATCACATACAGAAAGAGTTAACATTGCTCCTTGTTTTTACAATTTTCCCCCAACCCACAACCCACCCACTGAACAGAGAAAAATAAAATAAATAAATAAATAAAAATAAAATAAATAAATAAATAAAAATATAATAAAATATATAACCAAAAAAAACCAACAAAAAAAAACAGAATCTCGAAGTTCTTATATTTCAAACAGTGAGAAAATATTTGACAACATTGTTAACCCATTGTGTCTGATTGTGTTAACAGTTCCAATGTGCACAGGCCTTTTAATAACAATATTAGTTTTAGTTTGGGGGAAGAGTTACAACCTTTTCAAAATATGTAATCATTGGGGTCCATACTGAATAAAAACTTTTGGTGGAACCTCTAAGAGAATATTTAATTTTCTCCAGTTTCAGAAACAGCATCACATCATTAAGCCAAAGTGAAACTAAAGGTGGTTTACTTGATTTCCAATCAAGTAGTATTCTTCTCCGAGCCAATAGACATGCAAAAGCACATGCGTCTTGACAATTTTTGGACATGACCACACCTTGTACAGGTACTCCAAAGACAGCCATCTCAAAACTAGGCCTAATATCCTTAACATATGCCTCAGACAAAATTTTAAATATAGCTGTCCAGTAATCCAGCAGTCTGGGACAAGCCCAAAACATATGAGCCAGGTCTGCTTTAGCAGAGTGACAACGCTCACATGTATCAGCTACATTTGTGTAGATCTTAGACAGCCTAACCTTGCTGTAATGAAGTCTATGGAGGACCTTGAACTGGATTAAACCCAAGCGAGTACAGGAGGTTGTTCCATTCACTCTAAATAACGCATTATTCCAGGTTTCCTCTGATATATCCACTGCCAAATCCTTTGTCCATTCTGCACGGATTTTGTCTAGATTCATATTTTTTATTGGCATTAAAGTATTATATACATTAGAAATTACACCCCTCAAATGTAAGGGAATGTTTAAAATTGCATCCAATCCTGTACTGGGAGGAATGGATGGATACGTGGGACAATGATTTTGGTTTATGAACTTTTTAAGGTGTCAAAGTGGTAGTTGTGTAGCTATCAATGGAGGGACAGACAGCTCTCAGATTTCATAAAAAAGATCTTCATCTGTGTTCCGAAGATGAACGAAAGTCTTACAGGTTTGGAACAACATGAGGGTGAGTAATTAATAACTTAATGACATTTTTGGGTGAACTAACCCTTTAAAGGTGCTATGTGGAGTTTTTCTACTAAAATTAATCAATTTTTTATTACCTGTGTGTGAAGGGGTTGTAATCTCACAATAAAATGATCCCCTTGGTGGGTTTTGCTATTACCTCTGAAAGCAAGTATTTCTATTTCTATGTGATGCTCCGGGTCGGATTTGCAGCGAAATCCAGTGACGTGACTGAGACCTGCATGCGTGCTCCCGAGCGTCTCGCCTCTCGCCTCGTCTACTGACTTTGCACTCAACAGCGACGACACTGCAACTTTATGACATGGAGTCTGCTAATACTAAGAAACGACCAGCACAACAGAGACTCCAACACAAACTCCACATAATAATAAAAAAAACATGAGCACTCGCTTGTAAACGTATTGGTTGCAATCTGAAACATCACCGCTAGATGCCGCTGAAAACTCCACATAGCCCCTTTAATATGGAGTTGGTTCCAAAGATGTTCGATAAGGTTGAGGTCAAGTTCTTTCACACCAAACTCATCCAACCATGTCTTTATGGACGTTGCTTTGTGCACCAAGTCATGCTGGAATAAAAAAGGGCCATCCCCAAACTGTTCCCACAAAATTGGAAGCATATAGCATTGTCCTAAATGTCTTGGTATTCTGAAGCATTAAGATTTTCCTCCAACCCCTCCATACCATTACCTCTCCTCCACCAAACTTGTCACAAAGCAGTCAGGCAGGTAAATCCGCCAAACCCTGACTCGTCCATCATACTGCCAAACAGAGAGGCGTGATTCATCATTCCATGAAACACGTTTCCACTTCTGCGGCGTCACCGGCATGTTTAACACCAGTGAGCTAGATATTTATAATGAATTAACTTTTTTATTCATATTTTTGTGCAATTTAATCTAATAATTGCCTTTTTATAATTTTAGTGCTGTCAAATCGATTAATCATGATTAATTGCGTCTTACATAAAAGTTTGTAAATATATATGTGTGTGTGTATATAGTCAACAGCACTTAAAAATAAATAAATCTCAGTCGTCACAATCGATTTGTCAGCACTATTAATTTGACTTTTTTTTCTGGACTATTAATTCTTTACTAGATATTTACATGAATTAATTAATGTTTACTTATTTATTTTTTATATTTGTGGGAATGGTTATAAACAAGATATTTACAAGTTTGATTAATTAAATGTTAGGCCTACTTATTTTTTTCTTCATATTTGTGAGCAAGTTAAGGAACTAGATATTTACATTTTCTGAAGAAAATAATAATAATATGATGTGATAATAATAATAATAATGATCCAAATAATAAAATAATCCAAATGTGAGTAGTGCTTACAGGCTCAAGTTAAAAGACCCTTGTGCCTCAGAATTTGCGTACCACTTTAGCTACTACATTTGAATTTGGACTTACTTTGTGACCGTGAAAAAAGTATGTTCTATATAGTATGAATGTGCAGTATGAATCCGGACGTACTACATCTGCTGTGTTAACGTTATCATGTTACCAACAGGAGCGTTGTCGTCTCCTGTGGCCTCATAGGATAGTAAAGTGTCCATGTAATGCGCACTTCAGAATGTCGCCGGAAGTAGGTCATCCAGAAACTTTTCTCATACTGTTTTTCGAAAACTATGTATTCTGACATACTACTATGTTGGCGTACTGTTTTTCGCGAACTATAGGGAAGTATTTGGTTTCTGATGCAGCGCCTATCCCCAAATCTCTATATTTGCTGGTATTTCCAGACAAGTATATGATAAAACCATTTGCTTATGTAAATCCAATAGCTTAAAAAAATGCATAGACACATTTCACAAGCCTCACCGTTTTAGATATCATTCATGTCCGTGGCACAAATGGTGTGGAATGAGCACTGCACTTACAACTCGGGGTCAGAGGTTTGTTTAAATCAGTTACAGAGCAGTAGTGTGATTGTAAATATTGTTATTTATATTGTTTCATAATTTAAATAATTGTTTGAAAGCATCTAGCATCTTACTGTGTATTAAACAATATAAACTGTGATGGTTTTCTTTAGTTGGAGCACCTGTTCTCTGTAGCTAAATCTCTATTCTTGTGTCACTTCGATTGAACAATGCTGACGATTTTCTGAAGCGTTTCTATTGAGATCTGTTTTGGGAAGAGTCTGCAGAGTCATGTGATTTCTTTGAGGATGCAGTCATTACAATTAGCCGGGTAATGCTGCTAAACGGCATTGAAGCCTGGAGAGGGGAAGAGACTTGACCTTCATTTAAAAGGTGTGGAACGCCAATTAACCGGAGCACCCAAGCTTGGAGGATGAGGGCACTTGCCTCCACTTTCCCACGATTTTTCCCCGAATCACATTTTCAGCCGTTTTTTCAAATCTGACAAGATTATTTGATTGATTGATTGATCATTTGCATGTAAAAAAAAGTTTGCTCGATTCCCTGTCATTGTGATTAGCAACCTACAAATGATTATAGCAATACACTAAGTGCAGATATATTTGTGTGCGTTTCAGGTTTTAGTGAGCAAAATACGATTTTCCTGCTTTTCCTGCCTTCCCTTCCCGTACGCCCTCTCTCGCTCGATCTCTCTGAGCCTTGCCCTCATTAGGAAGTGTTTAGAAAGCTGCTGAAGTGAGAAATGGGCCCGCGAGAGCTCGTTGTCCTAATTAAACTTTGACAAGAAGAGTGACAAGAAGCAATGGAGGGGAAACAATGGCAACAGTGTCCGAGTATGAGCCCAAAGCTGGGAAAGTCTTTGTCCCGCCGAACAAAAGCATTTGTTTGCACGTATTCAACTCCACTCAACTTCACCAGGCCCAGGTGCAAAAACCAACTTCGTGACGAACATCAGAACGCATCACACCTTGGCCCATCTGATGCCCAGCCCGCCGTCGCTTCAAATCCATCCCTCCGCAAGCAGATCAAAGCCACTTTGTTACAATGTAAATATTGCCGGACAATTAATTCACACTCATTACCTCCAATGCCTGACATAAAGACACAGCCAATCATTCTTTTCGGAACTGTGCAAGGCTTTTGAAGGGTCTAAAACCTTCCCAAACGTCCTAACCGCAGCTATTTCCAATGTTTGATCTCTTAAAACTTTCCTGATTCGTCATGTAAACGCATATCTGGAAAACAGCATGTTTTCTGTTTGAAAGACTGATTCACTGGCAGGTGGGACGAGAAACTCTGTTTGTCATGGTAGGCGGAGAGCACACTTGCCCAAAAGGGGGAGGACCTTTAAAAGTTCTTATAAAGTGTGCTGGATGTAGAATCATGTTCAGTCAACAGTGATCTGTAATCTTCATCTCTATAGCACTTCGCTGCAACCGCACTGCAATGGCACAGAACGGGACTATAGAAAACGGGGAGACTCGAAACACGTCCCCTCCGCCTCTGCCTCAACCTGTGAAAATCCCTGAGATTAAACACACGAAGGTAAGAGTTTTTCATTGTGAAAATAAATAATAGAGCAAGTGGAATTTTAGTCTGATTTGTGTAGTGCCTTTTCAAGGACATTTGTGAGAAAATTTAGGCCTTCCCTATTAAAAATGAAGGATTTTAGAGCCTGATGTCATTGAAGTTCTACAAAGAAGAACTTTGTATAGTTTTTAGAAAACTGTACTGGTGAGTTAAAGACCCTAAAAAACTTGATATTATCTTCAAAGAACCCTTATACAGTGACAATTATTTTTCATGAGGGATACAGTACGCATGTTTTGTCTTTAACCATGCAAGTCCTGATTCTAAAATAAGTCTTAACTGTAAGTAGAACCACTGTTTTTGTTGTAGATTTTCATCAATAATGAATGGCACACGTCAATCAAAGGAAAGAAGTTTCCTACAATCAACCCTGCAACAGGTGTCAAAATCTGCGACGTCGAGGAGGCGGATAAAGTAAGACCAATTTGACTCATTAGATGTATCATTAAAAAATGAATATGCATGTACCGTGAATTGGGAGTCATGTATAGGCCTATCTGTCATGTTTATTAATTGCAATCATTCATATTAATATGATTTGATTTAAAAAGAAATTAGATTCACTTTATTAAATTCCATTATTAAGCAAGGAATTCATATGCTTATTATATTGTTTTCAGGGTTTGTCAGATATGTTTATTATTTATTTTCGCAATTACAATTATTTTATAAATAGCTATATTTAGGCTATGATTTGGCAGCTAATATAAAATTAAATCATGTTAGTTTAATTAGACTACTATTATCAGTTAAACTATGAATATAAATATGAGACTGATTTGAGAGTTTGTATTTATTTTGTAATTGTAGTTATTTTTTGGCAGCTGATACACGATTCATTATGTTGCATTTTTAAGAAGTTAGACTTTTATGCAAATAAGTCTGGTTTAAGAATTATGAATATGATTATTTAACTGTAGCCTATAATCATTTGGCAACATTGGCTGATTAAATGCATTGATCAGGTTACATTAAATGATTAAGTCATCTGCCATTTCAACTTAGTAGACGTAATAAATAATACTGAACGATTTACCTTTAATCTGTTGTGTAGACCTGGTGTATTATAAAGTGTTGATAATTGTTCAGGCTGATGTGGATGAGGCGGTTAAAGCTGCCAGAGCGGCCGGCCAGAGAGGCTCGGAGTGGCGGCGGATGGACACCTCGAGCCGCGGGAGGTTATTGCACAGACTCGCGGACCTGCTGGAGCGAGAGCGCGCGGTGCTCGCGGTGAGTTCTGTTTTCTTCACGCGATTACTGTAAATCTGATCGCGCGCGCATGCGAGGTAGACAGCGGCTGGGATTTCGATGGTCTACTCAAATAGTTTTTACACAAAGTGAAACTCTGCTCAACTTTCGCTGTATTTTCAATCTCAAAATAATTACTTTCAAGGCCAAATTTGCCGACAGTGATATTGTGCGCTGTTAGTTAGTAGGCCTAGGCTATCAACAGTGCAGACATTAGCTGATGTAACAGCCAGGCCTACACAAAAAACAACATTAAACATTAAATTAAGATACACCCATTTTTAGGGTGGAAAAAGATCAATCACTGTTTTATACAATAGTACACACAAACAAATTACATTGTAAGTCTCTTTATTTCATAGATCAGTCCTAAATTCGCTCATGTCAACTCTGATTAAAAATGGCCTCAGATCACTATCACAGCAAATCTTTGTCAGAATGAAGAGCCTTCATGTAAATAGGCTACATCACTGTATGAAACAGTTGAGCTAATTGAGCAGAATTAAAAGTCTGCCCAGTTGAAAGAGTTGCAGATCGTAGAATGAGCACATCTCATAAACAGCCGTGCTTATGAAACCACACTTGCTGCTTCATTGATGATAATAATGGCAGTGTTGTATTTGTTTAGTGTCGATAGGCTGTCACGCCTGTCTGAATGCATTTATCAAACACTGCTGCAGGTGTGAGCATTGACACTGTGCTCTGGTTTTCAAGTCTGGTCTATTAAAACATCACAAAGTTTAGGATTTAGATGCCTTTGAGAAAACGACGTGTTTGTTCTGTCAAACTGCCGCCATTGTTTGTTTCTATACAGTATCACAATGCTTGGGTTTTACATAATTAAAGCATTGCTTGAGTTGGTTTTCACCCTGTTCTCCTGCCAGATCATATTAGTTACCACATTTGTGAATGAAATTTTACAGATGTGTGTGAAGTAATGTTTTAGACTGCATTTGATTGATAATTGCAAACATGTCCTGTGATTCTGGGATATAGTTCATTTCAATAACTCAGAGCTCTGCATAGTGAAATAAAGAACAGATTTAAAGATAGCCTAGAGAGTTTAAAATGATCTCTTTATTATACTGTCTTGTCTATATTAAGCCATTTACAGTGCTTTTTGCGGTTGTACATTGAGCGAATGGGATGGATCAAATATAATACGTATTTCACAATTGTTCTCATGCATAAAGTTTTGTACGTTTCCCACGCAAACAGATTCTGAAACTTTCTTTTTCTTGAGTATAGAAATTCAAAACACACCCAGCAATCTAAAATGATACATTTGTGAGGCTGTTAGTAGCTTGAGATGTCAGATTAATCATGCTTTATAACTGTAATGGTATTTTAATCTTTAACATAATACGTTTTTTTAGAAGGATGCTCTGTAATCGATCCATTCCAGCACTGATGGTTCCCATATTTCAACTGTCATGAGCAAGAAATCTGCCAATGACTTCAGCCGGAAACTTACCCACCTCCTTTTTTCCCCCTCATGATGACATTGTTTATATTGTTAGAGGGCAGCAGAATTTATTATTTGTGTTATTGTTTCATTTCTGGACCTAAAAAACTCCCCATGCGCATTAAAATCTTGGCATCCTCTGACGCACATTAAAAAGTTGTTTTGTATCAAATTTGTAGCTCTCGAAGTGAGCCTGCTTTTTGAAAATGGCCAATAAAAATGCCTATTTGAAACAGATTGCTAATAAAAATTATAACTGTATGCTTTTATGTTCTCAGAATTGGTTTGCAGTAGTTGAACCAAATACTTTTTTTGTTTCTAGACTCTAGAGTCAATGGACACTGGCAAACCCTTTCTGCATGCGTTCTTTGTTGATCTGGACGGCAGCATTAAAACCCTGAGGTATTACGCCGGCTGGACAGACAAGATTCATGGAAAAACCATGCCAGTCGGTGAGTGTTAATTATGTCAGTTGTTACTTATGATTTCGGTCAGCTGATTTATTTAGTACCATGATTGTCTGTCATGTGGGATAGGGTTGAGCAAAATACTAAATTTTTAACATGCTTATTTTCAAATCATGAGAAAGAATTTGAATTAAATTGGTGACGCATGTAGAATCAGAATTCAAAGGGGAAAGACAGGATGAGGATTTTTTGATTTATTTAACAGCAACTTAGCGGTTTCAATTTTGGCTGTTTCATTATGAATACACGATAGAGCTATTAAGGAAGTGTTTTCCCACTGAAAACATAATGAAATATCACAGAATTATGTCTAAATGAAATACATTTTTATAAGTGGTATTTAAAAGATCAAATGTTTTAGAACATTTGAAGACTATGTTTATGCATAATTCATAATAAAATGAAATATTGTTCATTTTATTATTAGATATATGTATTATTAAAAACTATACTTACCGCAGGTATACACTACTGTACAAAAGTTTGTGGTCGATATGATTTTTGAAAGAAGTTTCTTATCCTCACCAATGCTAAAAATACATTTAAAAAGAGTATTGTGAATTATTACAATTTCAAATAACTGTTTTCAATTCAAATATATTGTAAAATATAATTTATTCCTGTGATGAAAAGGCTGAATTTTCAGCATCATTACTCCAGTCTTCAGTGTCACATGATCCTTCAGAAATCATTATATGCTGCTTTGCTGCTCAAGAAACATTTCTTCTTATTATCGATGTTGTGCTGCTTCATATTTTTGTGGAAACTGTTATACTTTTTTCCAGGATTCTTTGATGAATAAAAAGTTCAAAAGAACAACATTTATTTGAAATAGAAATATTTTTTAACACGGTAAATGTCTTGCTGGCCACACCTTATTAAAGCAGCACTAGGTTACTTTTCTTTTTTTTGGTCTCGGGGTCCCCCTACAGTTGGGAAACAGTATTGTCCTCTACTACTGTCGTAAACTCTGTCATACATGCACGTCCATTTGTTGACAACCATGATAGCCCAGAACACTGTAGGAGGAGTTCACATGCAGGTGTTCTGCTTGCGTCGCGTGTGAAATGTCTTCATCCAGGTACAGTGGCATATATTTCAGCATGTCATATGAATATATTTTCATGGGTTTTATTTTTTTTCAAACGACAAATGATCGTGATGCTTACGTTTACAAGCCAGCGTCATTATAGTAGCCTAGTCTATTGGTTACCGTTTTACTGAATCTATATGATACTTCAATGCAATGTTTGAGTGGTAGATATAATAACCATATATCGTCAATATTATAATATCAAGCTACCATAGATGAATCTGCAAATTTTACAAATCGATTTATTATAGCTTGAGGCAAGACAAATAAACAAATATCACAGACATGTTAGGTATCCTAAAATATTATTTTGTTCATCTTATATATTTACTTGAAAGAATGTAGCCCCTACCAAACTTGTACACGCCATTTAGACATAGGCTTTCATTTGATATTTGAAAGTCCGCATCAGTCGAGCATAGGGTTGCCACCTTTGAAGTGTGAAAAACCGGGACACAGATTATTATTATTTTTTGTGGTCTGAGTCTGAGTTGTAGGTTGTAAATAGTATTTTCTTTGACACTGGTGGCTCATCCGACTTTGTTGTGTTATCCTCATAGACAGTGGTTATCCTCCTCGTCCGTCTCTCTCCCCATTTCACACAATAGATGTAAATAGACATATTTTAAAAAGCTATCTAGCAACTAAACTCACACTGTATCATCTTGGATGTGTGTTGATGCGCGCGCGCGACCGACCGACAGCACAGGCAGTTGCTAGGCGATAAGTTGAGCTTCCAATCAAATAAAAGTAAACGCCTGGCATTTGCCAATCCACTGTTTTACCCGTTTTTACCATGTTTTTTACCCGTTTACGGACACAGGATTGGATGTACTGTACACAACTATGAAGAAAACACAGTAACAGTAGACGGAAACGGTTTAATTTGAAACCAGGAAATTCTACTTTAGAAGTACATTTTCACAAAAAAACGGGACAATTCGTGTCCCGGGAAAGAATATGAATTTTCTGGGACTGTCGCTCAAAAAAGAGAATAATCCCTGGAAAACCGGGACGGGTGGCATCGGGCACCCCTCCTCCTCCTTCAGCTCACGCCAGCGAGGAAACGCTGGCCCAATGTTGATCCTCGTTCTGCCTTTAATACGATCACTTTCTCGTTTCCTCTTTTTGCTTTCCTCCGACAAAACCTTTGCTTTCTTGCTTTTCTGTGCTGCTTCGGCCATGACTATAACATTTGGCAAACAAACGCTAGTTTGGCTCGCACGTCCGATTTTAAGGAAGTGGGGGTGGTGGTGGAAGTGACGTATATGCCGTAAAGCAGTCGAATTTTGTAGTTCTCTTTGTTCGCCGGTTACTACCCGAAACCCGAAGTTTAAAAGTACGATTAAAAACGCTACAGACCCCGTCAGGCTATGGCAGACGTGTCATTCAACCTAGTGTAAGTCGATGTACCATCACAAGAGACTTGGAAATATATTATTAAGGTTGAAAAGTTACCTGGTGCTGCTTTAAATGTAGTAGTTTATTTTTATTTTTAATGGTAAAAACAATTTCACATGCTAGTTTAATATGAATGGACATCTATAAATAAGTAATTTGTATGTTTTGCTGACTAATGGCAGACAGAGTCATTATTTACTATTAAATTACACACTGCAATTCTAAATTTGAATTTAAATTTGAATCCTGCTTCCTCTGTGCTACCGAATTCAAATTTTATTCAAATCGAGAAATTGAATTTCAATTTAAAAGGCATTTTCAATTCAACCGGTGTGGATATGATAAACGCATCCAAGTCAGCCAGAGTTTCTTAATGTCCTCTTCCTCTTCATTCCTGTGATGAGTTAATGAGCATGAAAGGGTTGATGGGTTTCCTTCAGCCCTGGGTGGTATGTCATCCCCCTCTCTAATTCTTCCCTTTCCCCCAGCATTCCTGCCACTCCAGGATACTCAATAGACAAAACATGCTTCCCTCCTTTCCCCCTGATTAGATTCAAATAAAGCGTTAAAAGACGAAAGCCCTGGAACACAAAGGAAAAGGAAGAGGCTCTGATCCTAATCGCTGAGGTACGGCCGCTAGTGCCGCAGATGAGCTGGAGTTCAGGGAATCAGCGGCCAGATAGAATATCTCGCTCTTTTGAGGGCTGGAACACGGTGCGTGACTGAAGCCGCTTTGAATTTCCCCATTGATAACAGCTGCCAATTAGCATACGTCAACCGCCTACTGCCCAACTCAAGTGTTTATTTGGAAAAATGTGTTGTTTAGGGTTCATTGCATTAGCCGAATTAACTTGGTTTGTCGACGCGCCAATTAGAAGACCAGTCTGGCCAATTTGACATTTCCACCCGCAGACAGAGGTGGCTATCACTCCAGGCATGTTGCATTGGGTCCCAACTGGATAAAGATGCACACAAAATAAGCTTGTTCATGCATATATGATATTTGGATTTGGGTTAACCCTGCAAAGCCTGACATATGAGGAAAAACTAAATAAATAAATGCATATGTTTTTTGTTTAGAGTCATATCTTTTATGGCGCATATTGTACCTAAAATCATGCAAAAATCATACTTAAGAAGAAAAAAAAAAACGATTATTCAGAAGTAAAAAATATTCCATTTGGTGCAGTTGCTGATATTTACATGACCAAAAAGCTAAATGAAATTCTTACACCTTGTCATCAATAAGCGTTTTATAACTGTATAGCAGAATACTTGCATAAATACATATACATATCAGTTGTCACTCTATATCTCCCAATAATTTGGTATTTGAATGCTTAGACCTCATTGTAGGGAGCAAAACATATAATGCTATGGAATACAATGATGATTGAGAGATGAACAAATAAACATTCCTCAAAAGCCTGATGTATCATATTTGATACTCACATTTTAACATGATTTTTATAATAAGACAATCATGTATGAATAATCAAGTGTACCTAATTTGCTTCAGTCCAGTATGTTTATCTTGAAATATTACTAACAATTTCAAATGTTATTCTTTATTAACTATAAAAATCGTTAAAGAATTCATAGCAAAAAGACCACGAGCTTAAGGGAGATATTTTAGAATTATACTACAATTTATACTAAATTATACTATGAACTGAATTTAGAGGCCTTGGAATTTTGCTTATCAAATATGATATGGTAGACTTTAGTTTAAGCAATGTTTTTTGGTGAATGGATTCTATTTCATGGGTGTGGCAATTCAGTCCTGCTCCGCATAAATGCTTATCAAACATCAGATATGTTTTGATTGGTTGTTAATATGTCAGATTACAGTATTATTATAATTTTCAGGCCATACAAATGAATTAGTTCCTGCTGTAAAAGTCGGTGGGCGAGGCTTTGGAAACGTACAGTTTGCTGAAATAAACCCCTTCTAGATGCCATGTAAATTTAACCTTTGATAAGCAGCACTGTCGGATCAGTTAGAAAGGGCCGTTGGCTGATCCCAGCCAGAGATGAGCATTGTGTGAGGGAGTCGTCAAGTCTGTAATCACCCCGACACATTGCAGCATGGGGAAACACGAGAAGGTCAGGTCTCGGAGAGGCCGGCTGTGGTAGATTAACAGGCGTGGCTCCCAGGTAACCATGCACAGATATATGAAATGTCATATATGTCCCTGGGAGTTTCGTATCCTGGTGTCAGGAGCATGTCTGAGTTTGTTGTTGGGCTGTAGTTTTAATTGGAAGGCTTTCAATGCGTCTTATGAAGCTCACTCTCTGTTCCAAAATCTAGTAAACTTAATTGATATATATATACAGTATATATACAGTATATATATATATATATACAGTATATATACGTTTATTCAGCAAGAATGCTTTAAATTGAAAAAAAGTGACAGTAAAGACTAATATTTTTATTCCAAATCAGTGCTGTTCTTTTGAACTTTCCATTTACCAAAGAATCTTGGGAAAATGTATCAAAGTTTCCATAAACGTATGAAGCAGCACAACAGTTTTCAAAATTGAAAAAAAAATCTTGAGCAGCAAATATAATGATTTCTGAAGGATCATGTGACACTGAAGACCTGAAGAGTATTGATGCTGAAAATTCAGCTTTGCATCACAGGAATAAATTACACTACAATAAGGTTTGTTAGTTAATATTAGTTAACTACATTAGTAAACTTGAACTAATAATGAACTGCACATATACAGCCTTTATTAATCTTTGTTAATGTAAATTTTTAACATTTACTAATACTTTATTAACATCTTGTTAACATTAGTTAATGCACAGTGTAACATGAACTGACAATGAACGGCTGTATTTTTTATCAACTAACGTTAACAAAGATGAACAAATACAGTAACAAATGGATTGCTCATTGTTAGTTAATTCATTAACTAATGAACCTTATTGTAAAGTATTACCATATATTCGAATAGAAAACAGTTTGAAATTGTAATAATATGTCACAATATTACTGTTTCTACTGTATTTTTAATCAAATAAATATAGCTTTTGTGATCATAAGAGACTTCTTTAATAAACATTAAAATATATAACTGACCCTAAACTTTTGAAAAGTAGTAGTGATTGACTTGTGATGTGAATTTGTACAAAAGATGGTACAGTATTGTGAGGATAATCATGCTGCCTCCCACTGATGATGCCTTAAAATACTGTCTAAATAGGCAACATACTAGTTTTTGGATCAGAGAGAATGAACCATTGTGAGTGTTTTAACAGAGGTGTTTGCTTTTATTTTTTATCTAACGGTTGGGTTCCTTACAGCTGTCATTAGCAGGACTCGTTAGCACCCTCATGTTGTTCCAAACCTTTATTTTGATATTATTTCACTGAAAATCTTCCCCTGCACTTCTGTTCACATAGCAAATAGCAATGTACAGGTTTGGAAAGACACGATGGTGGGTAAATAATGACAGAATTTTCATTTTTGGGAGAATTAAGGGTTAATAATCAGTCGTTGTGCAATACTTAGCGAGGCCACTCGAATCTTTAACTGGATACACGTTGGAACAAGGAAGTGGTAAATTGGCCAATCTTATGGCATTTTCCAACGGAAAGGTTCAAGTGCGAAGAGATGTGATAAAACAGCATTGCTACCTTACATTACCCCTGACTGGTTATCTGACTCCTGGGAGAGAGAGCAAAGGGAGAAGGAGACCAGTGAGGGCGAACAAAGGTGTGCATCCAAGCCAAGAGCAGATCTGCAGCGGGTTTGAACTGCTGCCCAGACTTCTCACACACCTCAGGCCTCTCTCGTTTCAATGTGTCTCCGGTGAAAGCAGAAGGAAAAAAAAAGCAGCAGAACATATACACTCTTCCTGACCAGAGCTTTGTGTGGGCTATTGAAACCGTCGCTGTGTGTTTTTCCCAAACCTTTGTCTTTCATGTTTGGTTTTTGGTGGTCACATCCAAGAGCTTCCCAAGGAAACAATGATTGTATATCAAAGGGGAGCTTAGTGTGTTATAGTGTTTAGTGCCCCTTGACTTCCTTATTTATTTTCTTCCCAACAGATGAAAACTTTGTGTGTTTTACCAAACATGAGCCCGTCGGTGTGTGTGGAGCAATTATTCCGGTGAGTTTGTGGCTATTTTCCATTATATATATTATTATTTTTTTGGTGTGGATTTGTGTGGATCAAATCGGGAGGTTGTGCTACACAGCCTGCTTTTTAATTTTTTTTTTTTTTAGATGTAATAAGCATTTTTCGCGAGCACCCTTCTGAAACCTTAAATGACAAATGGGACACCCTACTGTCTTGTGGACTTAACAGACACACGCACACAGCGGCCATTATAAGGCCACAAGTGCACATGAAGTGTGCCATTTGGGACAGGGCCAAAGTGGCATTACGTCCTGAAAGTGCACTTGGAGGAAGATTGCGAGGGCTTAGGGTTCCATTTGTGACAGGGCCAACAATGTGAATTTGTCAAAACGGTGACGTCATGTGCATGTGTGTTTCGTGTTCAGTCTATAGGCGTGTTGTTTTTCTTTATAAAGTGACATCGCCAATCGCCTGACTGCATAATACAGCATTTTTAGTCGTTTTTGCGGATCCGAACAGGGATTGTTTTGACAACATTGTCGCCTGTACACAAAAAAAAAATCGGAAAAGAAAAACGTTTCCGTTTTTAGTACATCGCTGTCGTGTAAACGTACCCCTAATCTGTTCAAATGTTGTTTAAGGACAAGAGAGACCAACTAACTGTCGAATGAAAGGTCAGAGTGTATCACGTCCAGCTTGTGTTCTGTATATTTATTTGAGAGAGATCAGAAAGGTTTTAATGCCGTCACCCTAGCTCATTGCTTTTATGCCAGATTAATACTGCTCCAACTGCAAGTAAATAAACATGTCTGTACGTTTAGTATAGCTTGTAGTGTAACTCCATTAGATTATGTAGTCTCAGACGTCACACCCACGGACCGTTGGCTGAACGTATGATGCAAATGGCACACTTAATTGGAAACACTTCAGGATTTTCGAAGTCGTCGTCTGATTGGTTGAATTTTACAGGATGTCAGGGAGACGAGTGTTTCACATTTTTTTAACGGTCCACCTGGAAACAAAGCCGTCATGATGCCTTGTGGAAAAAGAAAGGAAAGCCATTGTATTTACAACTGTGACAATGAGCGCTTACCAGGATCAACTAATCGCTGGATTTTCAAAAGTATGTGAAGTTTGTGGCTCCATTGTTGCAGTAAACTTGCACAACGCTCTCGAATGAATCGTAGGGACATCAACTTTACATTTACCCGCCCCTAAACATGACGCGGAAACAAAACAAACTGTGATTGGTTCCGTCACATGTCAGTCAAACGTAGGGGCTGGGCGGTCCTTGGCCAATGAAAGCTACGATGAAGTCCAGACCTTCTGCCATCACTCTGAAGGTCTGGCTACGTGAGACTAAATTATGATTAGCTTGTAGTATGGCAAGTAAAATTTTCATCGTTTCCCCGGGACGGGAGGCTGTGTATCTTCAATGCTTGCAAAATGCACTTAATTTGTGAATTTGACAGTATTAAGACATGGTTAAGAACATAAACACAGTAAGTTCCTGTGAGTATTGAATCACACATACATGATGGCTTTGTCGCAGCATTGTTTATATACTGTAGCCAACGCCTGTCTAGAGTCTTTCAGATGCATGTAAGGAAACACCTTGGAAACAGATACACACTCTCACACACGGACGAACACAAATACACCACTCCCTCTCACAGACATCACACGAGACGAGCGTATTATGATCTCACGTGCCACTGAAGCTTATTAATGTTTATGAAAGCTTGCACGAGCATCAACTCTCTGAAACCACGAGGCCTTGTTTTGTTTCCTTATGTAAAAGAGCTTGGTTTCTCTCTTGACGTAACTATCAGAGTTCTGCCGGATCTTTTGTGAAGCTCTGAATCCTCACTAATTCCAATGACAGAAAAGCACGGTGAACGTGAGGGATGAGATGAAAGTGTGATTTGACTCTCATATAGAGGGACGAGAGTACAACAGTGCCCGTCCGCCTTTTTCAGCGGCTCCTGTTCCAAAGTATTTTTTTCAGTCATTTTTTACCATAGGGATTTTAAAATGGTCTTCGCTAAAGAGTTATAAGCCATGAACAGCTATAAGGTGAATCACAACACTACAAACTTTGATTAAAAGCTAAAAAAAGAGAAAAATCATACAAAAATACAAAGGTACAAGACTGTGTACTTAACGGCTTTAAGAACTACAATCCCATGAAGCATTGTGAGCAGCATAATCGAATTAAAAACGATAGAGAAATATAAAACTACTTATTTACAAATGTTGATTACTGTACATGTAAAAAAAAACTATATTTAATTTTTTTGCAAAATGTTCATATATGCACTGTAAAAAAATTATCACAACTTTTTATCTTTTGTCAAATAATTAATGTGGTTCAGATAAAAAAAATTTGAGTTTATATTTCCAATCTCCTTCATTGTATTAAGTAAAAATTGTAATTTCAATTAACTAAAAATTTTAAGGCAACCAGGTAACTTAATTTTTGTAAGCTAAACCAACAATATTTTTTTTTACAGTGTACAAACATTTCAGTATTTTGATAGTGTAGCGAGATCGACTCGATTACACCATTCGCAGTGCTTGGTGGGAGTGGGCGGAGCAATATAACTGTTTTACAGCGTGCTGCTTTTTTCGACACTAATTGGTGTAATTGTCTGTACAGCATCACGAGTTCTAGTTTTTCACCAAGAATTCTGCTATTAAACACTATTGTTTACTGAGTGGTAGCTATAGGTGCTTGCTATGGTGTTCTGAATGGTTGCACCCTAGCAACCACCTAGCAACCTATTGTAAGACAAACACCATGACAGTGAATTTAGTAATTTTGTGCAATTTTTAGGCAAAAAAAATAAAAAAATGTTTAATGAATACCATACAATAATAAGGGAAATCTTTCTTTCTGAAAATAATTATATATTATAGTTATCATAATTTAAAGGCTTGTTTGAAGATTCTCCTGGGTGTATAATTCTTGACTAAATTAAGTTATTGTCATCGATGATACACCATATTGTCTCAATTTCCATAAGTTACAAAAACTTGCATATCATTTATCAAATCAGGCCATCCAAGAATCTTAGTCCATCAATGATTGGCGTTTTATTGTCTTGTGTTGCTTTGGAAACAAAGCACAAACTGTTGAAAGACACTGGAGATTATATCATGAAGTCATTATTCATATTTGGGATTGATTTGGTGGTAATTAGAGAAAGCAAAGCTGGCATTCAGAGCAATGAGTCACTCAGAAAGAAAAATAAGAAAAGTCAAAATGCAATCCAGAAACATTTCTAATTGCCATGACAACATCCAAGAAGAAAAAATAACAACTCTTTTCTGGTAAACAAGTGATTTGTGTACATATTTCTGTAACAAATTTTACAGAGAACAGCAATTAGACTTGTTGGTGTGCTCTCATATTTAAAATCAACGGAGGCTCCTTCACTTCTGGCAGAAAATGTTCATGGGATGCTTCTGCTTTTTCTTCTTCTTTTTCTTTTAGCCTCCAAATTGATATAGCTTGTAGCAACGACCCATAATACTCTAGCAACCTCCCGACATGTTCAAATCTTGTTTCAAAAAGCAATCCCAGTGCAATAGCAGTCAGATGAAATCAAACCAGTGCAGCTGTGCTGATGTACATGTGTTTGTGTATTTTATTGTAATCTTCTTCTGCGTTTATAGTGGAACTTCCCTCTGCTGATGTTTTCGTGGAAGATCGCGCCGGCTTTGGCCTGCGGGAACACGGTGGTCATTAAACCCGCTGAACAGACCCCGCTGACGGCTCTTCATGTTGGAGCTCTCATAAAGGAGGTGAGGGTGCAGCGGTGGCTCATGGGATTTGTTTGGTTTGTTGGAGTTGATTTTATTAACATAGACACTGATGATTGATTGCATCGGTGTTGCCTTTCTTGCATCCCAGATTCTGTGGTTTGACTGTGCATGTTGCTTTGTAAGTGTTTCCCAACCAGGGCTTCATGATGGATCTGCTGGGGGATCGTGAGATTATGATAGAAATGCCAAATTTAAGTTTGCCAGAGGCTTTTTTGCACCCCAATATATTATGATTAGTGCTGTCAAATCGATTAATCACGATTAATCGCATCTAACATAAAGTTTTGTTTATATAGGTGTGTGTATATACATATATATATACACACACAGACAGACATATATATAGCCTAAATAAATATAATGGAGCTTTAGGTGTACAATAGTACATATGAAAGCGCTATATAAATACCTCATTCATTCATTATAATATATACACACATACAGTATATTATGTAAACAAACTTTTATGTTGAGATGCTATTAATCGCATCTAATCAATTTGACAGCACTAATAATGACATAACATGACTTTCTGGAATACTTGATTCTGATTGGTTGCGGCAAAAGTGATCAGTTGACTTAACTTAAAAAAAATTGAGGAAACCCGTTGGCTTAAAATTATTAAGTAAATGAACGTCATGCTTAATCGGAAAAGTTGTCAACTCCACATAACTTAATAATTTTAAGGAAACAAGTTTACAAAAAAAAAGTAAGCAAGTGAACTGAACACTTTTTATGTGTACTTTATATAAAATAAGATAATAAATAAATGACAAAAAATACAATTATTTAAAAAAATTAAAAAAATCATAACACAGATAATCCAAGAACAAGAGTAATCCACAGAGAGCAGGCAGGAGAGCAACGACAGGAAAACACATACAGGAGCAATGACCGACAAACCACAACTGAAGCACAGAGGTTTAAAATGACAGGTTAACAAGCGCCTGACAAGGGACAGGTGTTGGTGATTTGATGTCACGGGGACTAAGGATGTAGGCTGGCTCCGCCCTCCTATGTACTTCAGCTCAATTTTCATTTTCCTTCAGTGCTACGTCTGCGATTGTGGTGTATTCTTGGGTTTTCTCCGGTCAATTTTTTACCGGTCCAATCAGTGAACAGACGGAGTGGCTGAGAACGATGACGTTGAGGTTGTGCGCTAGTTTGAGTCGTCATACGTCACGACCAAAGGTTAGCGATTGGTTATGGCAGATCCAGAGTGACTCTGGGCAGATCCAATAGTTTTAAAATTCAACAGAGTACCCGCCCACAAGGAAGTTAACGCTTGTCAATGGAGAGTGGCCAGACTCTCTGTACAAATGAAATGTACGAGACTCTGGTAGAACCAGGCTACAAAGGAGGGTAACTATGGTGACAAACAAGGTACAAGGCAAAACAGGAAGTGAACACAGAATCAATGGGAACTAAGAATACACTTGAGCATAAAAGTCCTTACAAATCACAAGACACAGCACAGGGATCGTAAGAATAACACTATTGATTTCTTTCTTGGATTATTTGCTTATGATTATTATATCCTCATAAGTCACTTTGGATATTTCGGTAACACTTTACAAAAAGGTTCCATTTAGTAACAATAGTTGACATGAACTAACAATGAACAATACTTCTACAGCATTAATTAATCTTAGTTAATGTTAATCTCAACATTTACGAATACATTTTTAAGATAAAATATTGAATCTGATAACATTGGTTAATGTGCATATAGTTCATTGTTTGTTTGTGTTAGTTAATGTTAACAAATGAGAACTTATTGTAAAGTGTTACCGATATCATACATTTAATTAAAAAAAAATAGTTATAAAAAATATTTACAGTAGTACAATTTAACAAAAAAGTTTTTTTTATGTATTGAAAATATTACACTTTATTCTTATCTTATGCACAAAAAATTAGTAATTAAATGTATTATATATGTTTATTGAAAGATTTGAACTTGAAATCTCAGGGGTATAAAGCCAGCTGGGAGCCCCTGGCTATATTACAGAATGACTCCGCCGCATTGTGGGTCATGAGTCTCTGTTTATACAAAACGCTCAAATTATCATGTTTAATTCTTCAAAGGGAGCAGGACTCATGAATTGCTGTAATGACATGAACTAAAACTGCAGCTGCAAGCCTTCTGTCAACCGCCCCTCGCTTTCTATTCAAGCCCTCTGTATCTATAAAAGAGCTGATTTATGTCTTCATCATTATGAATGAGATCAGTGTGGTTTAAAGTCCTCAAAAGAAAAGCGTCTCTTTGTGTACATCAACAGTCTTGCTGTCTCTGTCCCCGTAGGCAGTTTTTTTTTTTACCTATTCATTTACAATTTTAGCCATCTTTAGTAGAAAGTATTAAGCCATATCACACAGTATTAAGCCTGTATGTTTTTGTACATAATAAAAATAAAGCCTTTTCTTTTCATCGTGTCAGGCTGGCTTTCCACCTGGAGTCGTGAATATCGTACCTGGGTTCGGATCTACGGCAGGAGCAACAATCGCCAGTCATATGAACATTGACAAAGTGGCGTTCACAGGCTCTACAGAGGTGAGGAACTAATGGGGAAAAGCTCAGGCTAAATGATATTGCTCAAAGGTCGCTTTTTCAGAGCTTGGTTTATTTGACCAAAATATATTTATAAATAAATGTGGTGAACGGTGCAGCTTAGGCAAATATATTTAACTGCAAACTGTAAAAATAGATTCTGGATAATATAAATATATTTAGATTGAAAACATGCAATATATAAATGGACAACAAGTATGAGAAAACATTAATTACTACAACTTATTACACATATATTTATAAAGTGTATATTTATAATGCTATAAATTTCTATGTAAGCTACTGTATATATCTTGGCAACACTTTACAATGTTTTATTTGTTAACACTAGTTAATGCATAAACCAACATGAACTGTTCTATGAGCAACATATTTTACAGTTTTTATTAACCTTTGTTAATGTTAGTTAATAAAATGTTCATGTTAGTTCACAGTGAATTAACTAATGTTAACAGATACAACTTTTGATTTTAAAAATGTTGTTGAGATTGACATTAAGATATATATAAATGCTCTAGAAGTATTGTACAATGTTAACAAATGGTAAAGTGTTAACTGAATCTTAATGCAACTTTTGATGTATTTTGAAATACATTTGAAAATATATTTGACAATATATATTGTTTTCTGTATGAATAACTTAAATTGCAGAGATTAAGAGTATGGAAAATGATGCGTCACCTCAAGTACTAATAAACCATTTTGTTGAAATCTCAGTTCTGCAGGATGAGATCTTTGTGAGCTGAATCTTAGTGCTATGAACTGTAGTATTTCAAAGCGTTGTTTCCCGTCATTATCTACATGACAAACCAGATGATATTCATAAGTTACACACAACAGACCAGCTTATGGAAGCATCATTAGCAAGCGCTGGCTGCGCTTCCCGCTCTCCTTATTGTCATGTGCTGTCTTTGTGTTCAGGTGGGCCAGCTGATCAAAGCGGAGGCGGCCAAGAGCAACCTGAAAAGAGTGACTCTGGAGCTGGGGGGGAAAAACCCCTGCATTGTGTTTGCTGACTCAGACCGTGAGTGATGTGGTTAGCCAGATCTCACTGCTGAAACAATAATGATTCCACTGGGGAGGCTGGGAAAAACAGGGAATGGGAACGATGTGTGCAGTGTGTTCCTAAATCAAGACGTACAGGTCTTCGTTTCAAAGAGTGGAAAGTATTTAGACACTTAAGGGACACTTAAACATGTCTGAATGTCATCGCATTATAAGACAAAAACCAAGTGCATTTATTTTAAAGGAAAATAGTACACTTAGCATTAGTGGAATATTCATAGTAAATGTGATGAATCACACTGAATCTTTATACCTTGATTGAAAGACATTGAGCAAAACTGATGAAGAAAAGTGATGTTAGTGCATCTAATGCAATGTCATTCAGACTTTTTTAAGAGTGACAGTTCTTTCTGTAGCTCAAACAGTCCAGCATGGCAATAGCAATTCCCAGGGGCTGCATTACCTGATAGAATGAATACCTTGAATGTAAATGACTGAACCCTGTAAAACTGAAATATGAAATTATAGTCAGAATGTTTACATTTTTGAAAAGTTAATTGAGCCTTTAGACAAAAAAAGTTAGCATATGTTTTTTTTTTTATATATCTTATTTTATACATGGCTCATCTAGTATGATATAGTGAGAATATGGAGCTTATAGTTGAGGAATAAAAACCCCCTCAATTTTATTCAGAGGCCCAAACTGAGAAAAAATATGCAATTTGGTGCAGATGTGGTTATTTATATGGCCAACTAGATGTAATTATGACAGCTTTTAATGTAAGTCAGTGAGATCTTTATAACAGTATAGCAGACTACTTACATAAAATGCTTATAAATATCAGTTATCACTCTGTATCTCCCATTATTATGTCTTATTACGTTAATATTTAAATACTTGGTTTTATGATCTAAACTCTCGTTTTTATGCAGGGTCAAAACATATAATGCAAAACAATGATGATCGAGAGATGAATGTTCCTCAAAAGCCTGATGTATCATATCTGATATGCACATTTTAACATGATTTTTCTAAAAAATATATATATATATTTAAATGATGTATGGATAATCTGAACCTGCTTCAGTCCAGTAAGTGTTCGTCTTGAAATATTTCTAACAATATAAAAGCTATTCTTACTTTTACTTTATAAAAATCTGTAAAGGTTTCACAGCAAAAAGACGTTTACCACAACCCGAAGGTGGACATTTTTACAATTATGCTAAAAGTCTTTTTACTTGCTAAACTATGAATTTCCAATCAGATGACAGAAGGCCAGACAAAATTTTGATCATGTTGATGATTTATATGATAGCTTTATGAGGGATAAGTTGCCAATACATATTGGACCAATGTACAGTATGATTAAAGTTCATTGAAGTGCATTTGATTGTGGTACAGTTATATTTCAGATGGGCTTTTTTTTTTGGCTAGAGTTTATTCAGCCCCAGCGATGTTGCAATACTGCAGACCACACATGCAGCTGTGAACTCTTTGCTGCTCCATTATTATGTATGTTCACATCTGCACACAAACCCAGATTTATGCCAATGCACAGCTCATTAAACTCCAGAAAGGGTGTAATGATATAATGCATTATGTTATCAAGTTTACAAATGAGTCAAAGCATGAACATTGGCACGGGTACCAAACTGCTACGTAATGCACTGCAGCTTTCCGGAAAGAAACAAAGCATAAGGGCATGGGAAAATAACACAAGAAAAGGTTTTGTATAAATTGCACACTGATGAGTGTGTGTGTGTGTGTGTGCAGTGCAGTCGGCGGTGGAGGAGACGCAGAAGGGCGCGTTCTTCAACCAGGGTCAGGCGTGCACCGCCGCATCACGCGTGTACGTGGAAGAGCAGGTTTATGAAGAGTTTGTGCGTCTCAGTGTGGAAAGAGCCAAGAATATTGTGATTGGAGATCCTATGGAACCGCAAACCTCACACGGGCCGCAGGTGATACCTTAGTTTACTCACTAACTTGAACTTTTTTCTTCCTGCATTCAGGTTCTTTATGTGTTTCTGCTCTTCTGTCAGATTGACCAGCATCAGTTTGATAAGATCCTGGCGCTGGTGGACAGTGGGAAGAAGGACGGGGCCAAGCTGGAGTGTGGCGGCTGTGCAGTGGAAGACAGGGGTCTGTTCATCCATCCGACCATCTTCTCTGACATCAAAGACCACATGCGTATTGCCAAAGAAGAGGTACGACGCTCCTCTGTGCTCAGTGTTAGGCCCCATTTACACTGCATGATTCAAGTGACCCAATTCCGATTTTTTCCTCTCATGTGGCACAGATCGGATATGACCGGCAAACGTGTAAGCTGGAAAAAAGCGCATGGATTCTGATATTCCGAATCTCAGATCGGTTTCTGGCCTCACTCATATGTGGAAATAGATCAGACATGAATTGGATACATGCATTTGCATCTGCCATGTAAGCAGACAAATCGGATATTCCCCAGTAAATGCGAGTCGTACGTCATTAAAAAGGGGACGTCAACTCAGAATAGAACAGAATGAATAGAATGAGGCATTTATATAGCGCTTTCATATACTGTACACTCAAAGCGCTTTACAATCATGTCGGTGTCTCTCCTCAGCCACCACCAGTGTGCAGCATCCACAGTACAATGGCGCCAGTGCGCTCACCACAAACCAGATACAGGTGGAAGTGAGGAGAGAGAGTGATGGAGCCAATTCAGTGGATAGGGATTATTAGGGGGCCATGATTGGTAGGGGCCAATGCGGGTGGAATGTGGCCTGGACACCGGGGTTACACCCCGACTCTTTACTAGAAGTGCCATGGGATTTTTAATGACCACAGAGTCAGGACCTCGGTTTAACGTCTCACCCGAAGGACGGTGCTCTTTGACAGTATAGTGTCCCCGTCACTACACTGGGGCGTTAGGACCCACACAGACCACAGGGTGAGCGCCCCCTGCTGGCCTCACTAACACCTCTTCCAGCAGCAACCAGGTTTTCCCAGGAGTCTCCCATCCAGGTATTAACCAGGCTCAGCCCTGCTTAGCTTCAGTGGGCAACCAGTCTTGGGCTACAGGGTGATGTGGCTGCTAGGTGGACACCGACTGCGATCACATGACAATGGCGCGATGGAGGACGAAGGCTCAACACAGTGGAGTCATTTTTTTCTCCGCCTTATGAGAGCAATGTTTTGCTGACCTTTGAAAATAGTGCGGAAAGTAAAACATTGGATAATTAGAGATGCGCGGATGAGCTCAAACGTCACCCGAATCCGCAGCCAAAAACAAATCATCCACCCGCCACTCACCCGCACCAATAATATTCTCTGATTTCACGAGTTCACACTTACAAATGATCAGAGAGTAAACGTATTATGCGTATTTGGCGTGCTGTCCGTGGGGAGGGCTTCGAGCTCGGAAATTGGGCCCGAACCCAGAGTACCCCTCTGAGTACAGTACAGTACAGTACAGAGTACAGTAAAAATGTGATTGCTTGCAGATTGCATGTAAAGGACCGATCAGCCTGCGCCCTCAGGAGTTCCATGACTCAACTAGATAGTGACATAACCTTAATTTTGAACTAACTACAGAGATCTTTAATGCCCAGTTCAAAAGGATTAATCTGGATTAGAATTATCTAGATTTGGAAATTTTATGTTTTGCTATCCAGTTTACTTTTGTGCCAGGTTTTCAAAGCAAAATAGGATTGTATCATGCTGATCCAGATATAGTTTTTTATTTTTTATTACCAAATCTGGATTACCAGTGCTCCAAATGGGGTTACATTTCACAATGTAGGCTGCTAGCTATGTAAAGAACAACAAGTTTAAGATTTGATGTGGGATTACTTTAAGTGTTTTATTTAAAGAGAAAGAAAACAACATAAACAAACAAACATCGCTTTCCATTTTCAATTTCCTTTAAACAATCAGACCGCTACAGAGGCACTAAAGGGACATGGTGATAGAAAAAAAAAAATGAAATGGGGAAAAAATAAATATTTTAATGCTTTTGCGTTCTCTCACAAAGGTTTTGTGTTCCCCAAGAAATAATTTGCGTTAATTCGCAAAGAACTCAAGCTTTGAGAGTTTTTTTGGGGAACGCAAAACATTTCCGAGAGAACGCTAAAGCATTAAAATTCATTTTTCCTCCCATCTCATATTTTTTCTCCCATCACCATGTCCATTGATATAATTATATACAGTGATTAAAAACACACCATAAATCATATGTGTGTTCGATATTGACAGCTGTTTGGGGGATTATTTTATGCCAAAATCTCTTTTTTAATTTACTGTACTGAAAGGCTAGTAGTCTAATGTCTACTTCTAATTTATTCATTTAATAGTTAAACTGATAAAATAATTAAATAAATATGTATAAACATACATGTATATATATATGTATATATATATATATATATATATACAGACATGATACAAATGTACCATTTTAAAAGTTATTACATTTTTGTTCCTGAAATCCACCCTTCTGCTGAGATCAGAATAATCCTTTTTTTTTTAATCAGTTATCACAGTCTTACTAAAAAAATGTGAACACCACAATCTGACGATCCAGATCAAAACCAAGATTGGATTTTGTGACCTAATCTGATTTCATCATTTTGTCTTTTTTTTTTAACAACCCATTTTCAAGATTTGATCTTATCTGATCAGACTGCTTTTGAACAACTGGGCCCAGGAGACAGGAATCTAAATTTGTGTCCTATAGTGCCACCTGCTGGATGATTGTGGAATTAAAGACCTGTGATCAGTGTCTGTCCTCAGATGGCCTGATCAAATCAAATAAATGCAGTATACACAATTTATAAAATAAAATAAAAATATATACAAAAAAAAATATATATATATATACAGTATATTTATATATGTATGTATGTGTATATATATATATATATATATATATATATATATATATAGTCAGGATGGTGCAGCTAGAGTGGTCTTCAACGAGCCGAAGAGAGCACACGTCACTCCTCTCCTCACAAAATTGCACTGGTTGCCGGTTGCCGCTCGCATCAAATTCAAGTCACTGACGTTTGCCTACAGAACAACCACTGGCACTGCTCCCTTATACCTTAACTCATTACTTCAGACTTATGTGCCATCCAGAAACTTGCGCTCTGCAAGCGAGCGGCGTCTGGTGGTGCCATCTCAAAGAGGCACAAAATCTCTCTCTCGGACCTTTACCATGACTGTTCCCTGCTGGTGGAATGATCTGCCTAACTCAGCCAGAGCTGCTGAGTTCCTAGCCATTTTTAAGAAACTGCTGAAGACGTATCTTTTTCGGCAGCACTTGATCCAGTAATACTAACTCTTTCTCCTCTATTCTATCTTAAAAAAAAAAAAAAAATATATATATATATATATATATATATATATATATATATATATAAACTACGTTAGATTGAACTGCGAAGGGTCATAGCACTTACATACTGTTGTCCTACTGCTAGTTTAATTGCTTCTATTATTCTCATTTGTAAGTCGCTTTGGATAAAAGCGTCTGCTAAATGAATAAATGTAAATGGTAAAAGAGGAGGAATCTCATGCTGGAATAACAGTGATTTATTGATTATCAAAGGCACACAAAATATTGTTCAAAGGGGGAACAGGAAGGACTCCAGCCATTGGCTGCGCAAGGTCGGAAAGCACGTCTGAATGCCATGTTAGTTTCACTTCCTGTCTCCTGAGATACCTTCATCTGATCGATTTTTGAAGGCAGCATAGATGTGTCCTTCATCGCATTTGATATTCCAGAATCCTATGCTTTTCCAGTCTGTGACAGTTGAGCTAGAAAAATAAAGATGGCGTCTGAAAATTGCGGCTGGTCGTCAGTTTGTGTGAAAATTTACATTTTTTATCAATGTTTTTCACTTATGATGTAATTTCTAGCGAGAAGTTACTTTTGTAGTCATTAAATATTCACTTAGCTTTCACCAAAGCTCGCTCTTTTTTGCTGTAGATCATTAAACCGTTACACTGCCTCAGAAGTCTCTCCGAAATCAGTTTCGCAAGGAACCTTTGTGCGCAAACGCTGCCGGCAAATTCATTGCCTGACAGGGCAGCGAGGAAACAAGTCGGCTGCCTACGTTTTCGAATGCAGCCATTTTCAAGCTCACTGATGATTGATGAACATGGGAAGATCCAAAAGGGAGCAGGAAGGCTAAACAGGAAGGATGGGATCCAGCAGACAGGGGAGTTAGGGAGCAAACGAGGGGAATATAAAGGGTGACAAACGAACTAAAACAGGTGCGAGCCCTAATGAGATAAGATGGGCGGAGTAACAGTAGACAGAGCACATGGCATGACAACACAAACACCAGGGGCCTGTACTTTGATGGTAGTTGAATAAACTCAGGGTTACAGGATTAGTTTTGAGTTGACAAAACCAAACCAATCCAACCAGGCTTTGTTGGTACCATGACGCTGATCATCATTTTTCTCTGTCAACTTAGGCTTTGATCCTGAGTTTAGGAGTTCAGGCCTGACAGCAAACAGCCAATCACATGCTGAGAAAGAGTGAAACTGCGATTCATTTCTCGCGAGAGAAGCAACGCGATTCACTTCTCTCTTCTGCAGAATATTATTGAAAAATATAAGAATTTTTAAAAATGTACACAGCAAGAAGAAAATAGCTGTCTATGAAAGATGACAACTAAAAGAAAATTCTTGCTATATCAGTGCAAGTAAAAGTTGTGAAGTTAGTTTATACAGATGATAAAGGTATAGAGAGAATTGAACATTTAAGCTCACATGTAGTCATTTTATAGCTTTATCTATTGATTCTAAAGCGTATTTATATTGCCTTTATATATTTATTAATTTAAACTGCGTAACAATTATTGATAAACTAAAATTGTACATGTGTGATTGATTAAGGGTATAATAATTACATAATATCTAAATCATACACAATTATTATTTTATTTTATAAATAAGCATTAGTAAAAGCCAGACGATTTTGTCTCTAAAAGTCATTTAATATGTAGTGACTTTTAATTTGGAGTAGAAACGGGTGGAGTGACTTTATCACATCAGACATGTGTCACTTTGCTCACAGCTGATTGGTCCAATTTCGGTTTGAGATCTCTTACCTGGAACATGACCTGCCCTGGACCAGGTTAGCCGTTGAGCGTCAGTTACTATGGCGATGAACACTGCTAAAAGCCAAACCGCTTTCATGGTGCCTAAAACCCAGGGTTGGTGCAAACTAAACTGAAACATACCTGGCCAGCCACCTAAACCGGCTTCATGGTATAGGCCCCAGGTGTCAGCCATGTGGTCCAGACAAACACAAACAAACCCTGAGCTGATCAGACCGGCACCCATATAATATTTAAATATAAATACATTTCACTTTGAAATTCGGTTTGTCATTTCAGCTGACTGTCTGAAAATACGCATCTGGCTGCAAATCAAATCACCATTTAATGTATCATAAAAGTGTAAAAGTCATACGATAACCGTGTGCGCTTTTTTTGTCCTTTATGGAGCTTGAAAAACATGATCACTCTTAACTTTTGTTGAATGGAAAAAAACTAGTTTTTTCAGCATACATATTTAGAATGACATGAGAGTGAGTAAATAATGGCATCATTATTATTAGCATGTACTATTCCTTTAAGCACCTGTAGATAGCCTGGGCATGAGTGTGGCACTGATGTGTGTATTTTGCAGATCTTCGGGCCGGTTCAGTGCATCATGAAGTTTAAGACTCAGGAGGAGGTGATCGACAGGGCCAACAGCTCGCAGTACGGCCTGACGGCAGCCGTGTTCACGCGTAACATCGACCGGGCCTTGAACATATCTGCGGCCCTGGAAGCTGGAACCGTCTGGTAGGAGACTCACTGAACTCACACAGTTCATTTGTAAGCTTTTAGAGTGTAAACATTCACCAACTGTAATTTATAATAACAAATATAAAATCTAGTGGTGGACTAATATGGGTTTTTCAGTGGCTGATACTGATATCTACATAAAACAATCTAAGCATTTATTTGATTCCTAAGTATTGGTCCATTTTCAAAGTACCAGCAACTTTGTAGATCCTTCCAACAGACATGCATCGCATGCCTTAACCGAGTATTAAAACGCTCCAGTAATCTCCTATGAACATACCTGACACCATCCTTAAAGGGTTAGTTCACCCAAAAATGAAAATAATGTCATTAATGACTCACCCTCATGTCGTTCTAAGCCCGTAAGACCTCCGTTCATCTTCGTAACACAGTTTAAGATATTTTAGATTTAGTCCGAGAGATTTCTGTCCCTCCATTGAAGCTGTATATACAGTATACTGTCCATGTCCATAAAGGTAATATAAACATCATCAAAGTAGTCCATGTGACATCAGTGGGTTAGTTAGAAGTTTTTGAAGCATCGAAAATACTTTTTGGTCCAAAAATAACACAAAATAAGACTTTATTCAGCATTGTATTCTCTCCCGGGTCTGTTGTCAATCCTTCACAGTTACGCTGATGGCGTAAGACGCTGATGACGTGTTATCTGGTGCGCCCGAGCTTCGTTTATAGACTGAGAGAAACGCACGCTGTAAAAGTGTCTCATCCGCGACATGCACATTTACGCACCATTAAAAAAATGATATCCACGCAAACAATGTAGAATAGCTTGAATATAGCATGCGTCTCCCTCAGACTGTACACGAAGCTCGGGCGCACCAGATAACACGTCAGCAGCGTCTTACGTCAGCAGCGTCACTGCGGAGTCCTGAACGCAGATTGACAACAGACCCGGGAGAGAATACAATGCTGAATAAAGTCTTATTTTGTGTTATTTTTGGACCAAAAAGTATTTTCGATGCTTCAAAAACTTCTAACTAACCCACTGATGTCACATGGACTACTTTGATGATGTTTATATTACCTTTATGGACATGGACAGTATACTGTATATACAGCTTCAATGGAGGGACAGAAATCTCTCGGACTAAATCTAAAATATCTTAAACTGTGTTCCGAAGATGAACGGAGGTCTTACGGGCTTAGAACGACATGAGGGTGAGTCATTAATGACATTATTTTCATTTTTGGGTGAACTAACCCTTTAAATTTTGACTTGTCGGACTGCAGAACACGTCTCCAATCTTTCATACTCCTGTTTTTTGCAGTAGATAAAACTAATATGGTTTCTTTACTGGTACACAACCTCTCAATCCAGCCTCCTACAGCCGTTGGCTTACGGTTCAAGGTGAAATAGGAGGTTGGAGGTCGCGTCCAGGTTTTTAGAAGCTGTTTTGAGGTGGTCCCGCCACATTCAGATGATTTTCATCCTTCTGTCAAAACGCTCACTAGTCTTCTTTGAACAGCCACAGCATTTTACATTCTGCATGGTAATGGTCTCACTCTCACTGTGCTTTTAAATAGTTCTGTAGCAATATGAGCAATATCAAAAAACAGACTGACCAGATTTAGCCATTTTAACAATACCCTCCTTGGTCGCAGAGGACAGCTCCTTCCATCTGGTTATAAAAGCTATTAAAAAAAAACACTTTAAAATACTATTTGGTAACTTCCATGAATCGGGTGTCGATCGTTTCCTTATATTTATTTATTTTCTTATTTGTTTGATCTTGAGATTGTGAAGCACAACACCTGTTATGTTAAATTGTGCTTTACAAATATAAAAAGGAAGAAAGAGGAAAGAATATTTTTTACTAAAACCCACAAAATAATATTATAGCTAAAATTAATAATATAGCTAATGCCACATAGTGATTTATTGAATTATTGACTGGGAATATTGAGTGCAAGCTTGCTATGACCGCTTGGCCAACAAAATCTGTATGTATCTTTGCATCATGACAAGTGAAACAATTGAAACGTGGAACTCGTACATGTTTTACACTCAAGGCGCAACTTAACAACATGAAAACAGAATAAAGTGAAAAGAAGCCAATTTTTCTAGGTCGGACATCACTCTTGGCAAAATGCAAAATACAAAAATGACATGAGCAGGAATTTTCAACGTGAGGTCAAAGGTCATGTTTCTTTCTGTTCTGCAGGGTGAACTGCTACAACGCCTTACATGCTCAAGCTCCATTCGGAGGCTACAAGATGTCAGGAAACGGCCGAGAGCTGTGAGTGCTCATACTTTGCGTTCAGTTTTTCTATTTGTGTTTATCTCGTTTTATACCTGTCTAATAATATGAACATACGTTTTTATTATTACTTGTTTTTTTTCTCCCTAATGTCTATGCTATGTAATGTTAGTTTTTAGATTTTTACATCATAGTTTAATCATAACCATTTTCCACCCATCTTATTTTCTGTCAATTTGGGTTATGCATGTACATTTCCTTCAAATGTGTGTGTGTGTGTGTGTGTGTGCAGGGGTGAGTATGCACTGGCAGAGTACACCGAGGTCAAAGCCATCACTATCAGACTCAACGAGCAGCTGAAACTGTGATCTGAAGCTCCGCCATCTATCTGTGTTCATAACAGCATCTGCCAGTCTACGGATGAAGAAACTCTGGCTTTAACCATCAGCCTCATTTCAGCTCTTTTTCTACCACTCTGTTTATTTGATGTAGATGTGCTGTACAGATTTAAAAGAAAGTTTGTGTTTTTTAATTTTGATATTTAATTTGGATGTTTTTAAATCAAGCAAAGTCATCCATCATCTCTCAATATTTAGTAATATAAAGAAATATACTATATCCAACTTAAGTACATATGTTTTATGTAGTTATTGCAATAGATTCACATGCAAACCATTGTTACTCACAGGCTTTGCTTTTGAAGGGGTTCAATTCTTCACATTTAGGCTGGGACTTGATTTTTTCCAGTTGGAATTGATTGGATGGTTGTGGTTTGCTATTGGTTAATCTCATGTGAGTGACAGGTTGTCCCGCCCTCACGCCAGTAAACGCATCATCAGAAAGAGAAACAGAAAGATGTCACTGCAAGAGGGACGGGAAGTTGTTTTGATTAAAGATTAAGTTTGCACATTAATTAAAAATAAAATAATAATGATGTGCATGATTAAATCATTTATAATAAATAATGCAATATTTCATCAAAACCAAGAATGGTCGATTTTGATTTCATGGTGACTTTAAAGGTCTCCTGGTAATATATAACAAAATATGCAACCAAGTATAGTCTGTTATGTGTACAAATCAAGTTTTTGGATTGAAATTCCGAGATGGTCCTGCAATTCGCCTCAAAGCTGTCTTAAATAATTTCTGCTTCTCTGACACCAAACACAACTGCAAAAATTATTTAACTGTTACAACATTCTCTTTGTGATGCTGAATGCAAATTGAAATTATGAATTATTTTCAGCACTGTATATGGTAGGCTATATGGTGTGTTGCCCTGCATATCTGTTAAAGTATAATTAGAATTAAAATTGATTTCCTTTTGTAAATGTACATACACATCATATGACAGCCGAATTGACGTAATTGTTTAAAATATATTGTTTACTTTGACTTATTAAATAGCTATTGATTTAAAAAAATGAATCTGAATCAATGAATCAATAAAAAAAATCATATGAAGTAACTTTATTGTCATTTTGATTTGTTAAAGTGGTGCGAAATATACTCTATACAAGTAGCTAAATAGATATTTAGGTTTAATGGCATAAACATTTGAGGGTTACTCATCCACATCTTTGAATAGGCTACCCAAGGTTGACTTTCACAAAAGTAGGCCAAAGTTAATACAAAGGGACAGCGCATTTGCATACAATATGTTTTTACAAGATCTGGTATGCAAGAATGGTATTCCAAGAAAAAAATCTGTATTTGAATACAAGTAGATTTACATAAAACCTAAAATAAAAGCAATACAATTCTGGAAAACCGGCAAACGGAAGAGATGGTAAAAAATGTCTAAGATCGATTACAATATGACTTTCACATTACAAATAAAAAAATGTTTTGGTCCCACTTATATTAAGTGGTTTTAAGTACTATGTACTTACATAGACAAATAAGTAGGCTACAATGTACTTATTGTGTTCAGGTTGTATTGTAAAACACTTTTGCTGCTATTGAGATGTGATATGGGTAAGGTTAGGGACAGGTGTGGTGGTATGGGTTGTTTTATGGGTAGGTTAAGGTGTAAGGGAAGGGTCAACTGTGTAATTACAAATGTAATTACATCAATTAATTACAGTTGTAATTACATGCAGGTATTTTAAAAAATATAAGTACAATGTAAAAACATGTATGTACACAATAAGTCCATTGTATCAAATTATTAATTTCAATGTAAGTAGGCCTACATAGTACTTAAAGCCACTTAATATAAAGTGGGACCGTGAAACATGCTGGAACTTGACTTGAAGACATTTGAAGTGAATGAAATAAACTTGGAAAATCAAGTTATCAAGTTTCGCTAATGATCAAGTAAACAGGTTTCATAACAGAAACCGCAAATTCAGGTTGATTTTGGCACACATTTTCCAAGTCATCTCAATGGCAACAAGTGTCCCAATAAACTAAAATCCACCCTATATATGGACAGCCAACAAGGAAAATGTTTTTTAAAAAAAATGGAAATGTAAAATTTGTGAGGGACGGTTACATTTACGAATTACGATACAGAAATATAATAGACTCAAACTAGTATATGGAAAGTCCCCAGCAGGTTTAAAAACAAGCGCGGTGCGCGCGCGCGTTTGTGTGTGCAATGAAAAGCAGACTCTCTCAACTCCTCAGGAAAGATTGTCCCTCAGATCAGGAAGTAGAAATCTAGTTTGATCCGTGAGCGTCTACGAAACTGATCCAAACCGAAAGCATCTGAGGAGCCCCGCTTAATTCCGCAGTTTTACGGGATATATCATGTATTCAAGTGTGTGGTAAGTACACTAAACTATCTTATAATGTTGTTGACTAGACACCACAATGTATTCCTCATCTACACTTTCTGCGTCGCGACGCAACGTAACACGTCTAGTTAGTTTGGTTTGGAACGCTTGCATTAATTCGCGCGTCGTGCGCGTGCAGCCTTTATTATAGATTTAGCGCGCCGTGCACTGTTTACAGTCTATGGCCGTGCAGCGTTTGCAGTAGCCTACAGGTGAGGAGGTTGTGTATGTGGGATATTGTAAACTGTAACATAAATTTCAAAAAATTGGGGAGCCCGAGGCAAGTTGTTACATCTGAGGTTTGCTGTAGCAGTGATTTTTCTTGTAGCTAGTTTCAAACTCGTGTTAAATTGTCATGAATTGTTTTGTTTCATGGTTGTTTTAATGGGCTGAAAACCCTATTTCAACTGTGACAACTTACCCCGTTGGCTATTTTGTGTCATATGTCCTGCTGGCTAACGTGTGCCCAATAGACTATGTTTTTTTTTCCTGGGTACCACCAACAATGGAAATATATAATAATAACTTGTTGTTCATGTTAATATCTGGGGTACAGTGTACGCCTACCTAATAAAGTACTAGTAGTAGGCTACTGTTTCATTGGTGATGGAACATTTGATTTAACAGTACTTTGGTATTAAATGGTTACCATGGTATTAACATGTACAACTTATTTTTAATCAAGTAGGAGAGACTGGGTCTAGCCTATATTTTTAAACATAATTTTGAAAATGTAGTATGGACACAAACGTGTAAGACTTGACTACATATTATCTTAAAGTATTTTAAAGTTTTTGACATTCCGTGACTCATATGGGACTCATTCTTTCTTTCAAAACATTTAATTGCAAAATGCGAGTCAAAATGTGTCTGGCCGTACCAGCATTTCAGAGGTCACTCATTAAAATTCAATGTAGCCTACTGTAACTCGCCAAAGAAAGCTTGTTTTGTTTGTATCCAAATGACCAATGACCTCAAGCCAAGGAAAAATGAGTCACGTCATTAGCTGGCACAACACATCAGCTCTGGAAAAGGGTTTTGCTGGATACATCAGTTTCTTGTGGTGGATTAGACTTGTATAATAAAACTTAAAATTGAAAGCAAGACAACACCAGCAGACTTACTTTAGATTGGACATCTATAAAAAGATGGTTGGCATTGGCATATTTTTGAGGAACTAAATGAAAATGTGATGCCACTGGTGTTGTTGCTGTATTTTCATATTTAAAATAATTGTAAAACTCCACTTTACGTTCATATTTTGACCTATTTCCAAAGAAAAACAGAATTGGACCTCAAAAGTAAGGGTTCATAAAGACAATGTTTTGTTTTTAAACAACCTGCACCTATGAATAATGAATATTTTTTTTATTTGTTGATGTTGTTCTTTCTGCTATCAGTGTATTGCAACAATGCAATGAATATTCTAAAATGATATATTCTGTTGACTGTTAGACTCTACATTTTGTCTTGTTCCCTTTCACTTGTCTGCAAGTGTCTCTGAATTTTTTAAGACAAGCAAATTAATGATGTCTCACAATCTGTTCCTCAAGGGGTATTTCACATATCTTCAATCAATGATGACGTCCTCGAAATGAAGCGGCAGCTTTTAGCCTGAAATATGTCGTCGTACTGGAACGTCAGAGAGACTGCAGATCCAGGCGGCATCACCAGCGGCATGGAGGAGCAAGATGGTAAGAAAACCTTTCTACATTCAACAGGGTCCGAAAGTAATCTCAAACTCTCACAGGACACAGTAAAGTTTGTTTGTTTGTTTATTTATGTATTTTTACTTTTATTTTATTTAACATTTTTATTATTATTATAAATTATTACATTTATTTATTTTGATGTATATTATTTAATTTTTTTATTAAATATAACTTTTTTATTTTTTAAATTATTACATTTTTTATTTTTTATAATTCATTCATTCATTCATTCATTATTTAGATTATATCTTTAACCCCTTAAAGACCTAGAACATTTTTGGAGCACCTGACTCGCCTGTTCTTTTCTCTGTTTTTCTAACCCATTATCGCAGTCAGCATCAAGTGCCATATATCATTTTAAAAACAGGAGAACTTGAAGTTTCCATCTAGCTCATTTCAATTCCCAATTTTACATTCATTTTGTCTTGGAATGGATGAATTTACCAGATTTAAGAAAAACGGTAGCACATTTTTATTTTACTTCACTCAAACAAATCCTCCTGAAGTTTGGATTTTTTCCTTTAGAAAGTTTTACTTGGATGTTCTAGATATCCAGATGAAATTTTGACTACATGCAACAATCCCTAAGCAAGTTTTAGCCATTTATTACAACATTATTATAGGCGATTTTCAGTGAAAAGCTGGTGTTTTTTTCAATTTACTGACAATGTAGGTGTGTCCAAAAAAGTTCAGGAAGTAAAATAAATAGAAAACATTGTAATAGAACACTGAAGCAAAAGTGACATATATATATATAAACCAATCTGGGCATGAGGATGGGACTAAGCATCAACAATCATTCCTGTTTGGCTCAGAGAAACAAACCGCATGGGTTTCTATGACGAATCAATGCTGATCAAAACCTGATGACGCAATCACATTCACTACGGAGCCTCTGAATGTCCAAACGAGAATAACCCGATACCACATGAAAGCCACGAATATCATCTTTACGGGAATTTTTAAGGCATACAGATTGGATTAGCGGTTAAAAAGTTATTAAACATTTAAAGAACAATAGTTATTTTTAGCCGGCGGCGGCTGTATAGGTCTTTAAGGATTAAACCTTATTATTGAATTCATTATTTAGTAGTTTTCCCTGTAAATTTGACACATTTGGCACTTAGTCCGGCAGTGATCTACTTGCAAAAAAATATTAAAAATGTACCATCTCCAGAACATCACACATCACATGACTGGGCTTTTTCTGTAGCTGGGCCAAGCCTCTGGAACAAGCTACCTGCTGATCTACGTAAAATCACTGACTTGGGCCTATTTAAGGCTAAACTAAAGACATATTTATTGAGAATGGCTTTTAATTAATTAGTAGTTGTTGTGGCATTTTGTGTTTTCTTTGTCACATACATTTTATTTTTTTTGGAAAGCACTTTGGTTCACCTTGAGTGTTGTAAAGGGCTGTATAAATAAATGTTGATGGATTGATTGATCACACAGAGATTCATAGTAGATCCTCTAAATAAACTGTAAAAACAGTTACATTTTTCTCAGTGAAGACATACTGAAGTCAGAGAAACTTCCTCATTGTTTTACAAATTGCCAGACAGCACATAAACAGAAGTGTGGCAGTTTGTGGATTCGTTCAATTTGTACAATCATAGCACTATGAAGGTTAATATTTCCCTCTGAGAGAAACACCAGTTCAGCGACTTTACGGTGTCATGTAAGTGAGAGTTTGATATTGTGATACTAAGAGTGATATAAATTCGCCCTAGTGTACCATGTAAGAAGCAGCATGTATAATTTGTTCCTTTTTAGTTGTTCATTTCACCCCTCTGAAACCTTAAACATCAGTAGTGCAGTTCTGGTTCGAGGAACTTCACAGTCTGAACAGTATATTTAGAAATATGAACTGAAACCTGGCTTTTCTTCAGATAGGTGTTTATAGCATTGCACGTCATTTCCTCTCACATAGTACTCAAGTTTGATTGTGGGGTTGGTATGCTTGCATTTCATTTGCATTATTCAGTATGTGCATTCAGCTCTCACTCTTTAGTCAAATCTGGATACTGGTTATTAATATAGGGTTGACCACAGATTCATAGAGAAATAACTTCCCTTCCCTCTTTCAGTGACATCTCTTCTCTTCTCTGATGACAAAATGATAAATAAATTATATATTAGAATATTTATTTATGGTGAATGTAGAAAATAGTCATAATAAAGAATGAGTGGGTCCAAACATTTGACATTGATAAATATATATTGCACATATTTTTATTAGTTTTGGCTGCTTAGCCTGAGCTAGCATGACTGACTAAATGTATAAATCACACACAAAAAATATTATAGTAGATGTTTGTTACACCCTTACTAGGGAGCAACAATGAAGGAGGAGGAAGCGTTTTCGGCGGTTACAATACTCTCTTTATTGGCACATTTCTCACAACAAAGTCTATCTCCAAACTCTACTAATACGCCGCAACGCAGATCAACCCGTCGGTCCTGGCCAGGGATCGATGTGACAAGAAGGAACGCTCACAGAGGACGCCAAACAGGAAGCTTTTATCGATAGGCACACCTGTGCACCGGTGCACCCAATCCACCTGATTACCGCACAGCTCCGCAGCGCACCTGTAAAGGAAAGCACAAACACACATACACACACGGCAGAAAAGACAATACAAAGTACAGCCATGACAATGTTTCACAGTAACAGATATTTATCCCAATGCAGGGACAAAAATGTCTTTAACACTTATTTTTAAATATTTAACCTTTAGATTAAAATGTTTTTTACATTTACAAATGTAGTCACGTCTGCCTCAACTTTTGACTGGCATTCAGCCAATTCAAAATGTAACATTAATTTAGCAGTCCAATGAACTGTATTTATTTTTGGCCATCCCTATAGTTGTAATATACAGTGCCTTCTTGCAAAAGTTGCTGCCTTATGTTAAACTACTTCAAATTGTTTTTTTTCCCCACATCAATCTATACTCCGTAGCTCCGTACTATAATGACAAAAAAATGTTTTTTTGTAAATGTATTAAAAAAGAAACATTTAATTAAGTACATTGCATTAGTATTCAAACTCTTATTTAGTTAAAGCACTTTTACAGCCTCAAGTCTTTTTGGGTATGATGCGAAAAGCTTTGCACATCCGCATTGGCGGTTTTCTGCCATTCTTCTCCTTAGATCCTCTCAAGCTCTGTCAGGTTGGATAAGCACAACCAGAGTGACAATCAGCTTCTTGTTCACCAACCAAGGCCGTTTCTATCAATTGCTCAGTTTGGCCAGGAGGAAGCTCTAGGAAGAGCTCTAGGAAGAGTCCTGGTTGTTCCAAAAACTTATGGAGGCTACATGCTTCCGTGAACCTTCAATACAGCAGGATGTTTTTTGTAGTCTTTCCAGATCTGTGTCTTGATATAATACTGTCTCTGAGCTCTACAGTCAGTTCTTTTGGCCTCATGGCTTGGTTTTGCTGTGATATGCATTTTCAGACATTTTATTGAGAGGTGTGTACCTTTACAAATCATACCCATTCAATTTGCCACAGATTAACTCCACTCTAAGTGCAGTAATGTCATAATATAAGTGAAATTTGAAAGTGAAAGTGTCCCAGAAAAGGGTATGAATACTTGTGCAATGTAATATCTTTTGTTAAAAATTGGCCAAGTTGTCACAAATCAGTTTTTTGCTTTGTTATTATGGTGTATGGAGTGTAGATTTATGTAATAATAATAATAATTTAAAGTAGTTTAACATAATGCTGCAACATAAAATGTGAAAAATAAATTGAAGGGGTGCGAATACTTTCACAACCCACTGTATGCAATTTCTGGGTTGCACTGCGTTGCATTCTGCCGGAAAACAGATGAAGTAAGCATCCCGTGAAAAACAGTCAATATCCCCCCAGAGGTGAAATAGGTGTTGGGTTTCCTTTTCCCTGCCGGCTCAGCATCAGCAACACCGTTGCCATTAGCAACAGTGACTTCGTGTGCATCCATCGGTGTGTGTGAGACCAGCGTGGCTCATGTCTGAATCCCGTCACATATCTGTGTGTGATTGAGTGTGTCGTCTGTGCAGCGCTGGTCTTATGTGATGGTAACACATGCTGCAGAAAGAAGCCAATGTGCTAATCTGGTTTAGCGCGGCTTTAGCTAGCAGCAAACGCAATCTGAGGTCCTCTTGGGAGGGACAGAGACACAGCAGCAGGCCAGGGTGGGTTGGGTTTCACTCTTTAATGTGTTTGCAGTGTAAGATAACCTTGCCATTAAGGACAGCATGGAGGGAGGAGACGGGATTCTCGTTCTGTGAAGCGTCTTTCTGCTCTATAGTCAGGTTTAAGCTCCAGGTACTGGACGTACTTCAAGCTTGTGGATTTGTGACGGACAGTAATGAGATGATTGCCGGATAGATCCGTGCAGAATGACAGAGTGCTCAGCGTGTTTGGATTGTGGATGTCTTGGTTCTTTCCTGCGTTTCAGGTCAGTGTTCATAGTGGGAATTGGGTTTAACGAGAAGTGATAGTGTGGTGAACCTTTCATTGACTCTTTATACTTTAAAATGCAGTCATTTCATTATTTGTTATCATCCTCAGACTTTCTTTTCATTGTCTGGTTTGTCACATGGTGTGAGTGGTCTTGATTAATTGTGCTTGTCTAAGTAGAAGCTGGTATTCTTATACTTAGCGGCAGCCAGCTTTAAATGTTTTCTATAGTTTAAGGGGATGAAGTGGTAATACAATATGGTGAAAGTAATGAGAACATTTCAATTTAGAGGCTTTTGATCTAATCAGCAGATGTTGAGTAAGTGTCAACACTTTTCATTTATATGTAAATGTGTGTTTAGGGGGTTCTGTCATTAATTACTCACCCTTATGGCGTTCCAAACCCACAAGACTTTCATTCATCTTAGGAACACAAACGAAGTTCCACTTGAGTCACATGGATCACTTATGATGACTTAACTACCTTTCTGGGGCTTCTAAGTGGTAGTTGCATAGCTGTCAATGAAGGGACAGAAAGCTCTCCGATTTCATAAAAAAGATATTTTGTGTTCTGATGAACAAAAGCATTTAATAATGCTATTAAAACAACTTTTGATTTCACATAGCTAGCAAAATCATTGCAACTGTATTGTGAATATTCAACCTTTTGCTCAGCCCAACGTTGACAGTGAGCTCTCTTCATTTTTATCTTTCTTTACGCACATAGATCAATTAAGATAATTTTTATCTTTTACACGCATCTATTGTTCTATCGGTTTATTATTAGATCATTCTATCTGTCTGTCGTACTATCATTCAATCATTCTGTCTATCTACGTATCTGCCTATCATTCGATCGTTCTGCTTCTCGTTCTGTCGATATATCTGTTTGTCTATCGTTCTATCATTCAAACGTTCTGTCTGTCATTCTATAATTCGATAAGTCTATCTGTCTATCTATGACTTTATTTATCGTTCTATCATTCTGTCTATCGCTCTATCATTGTCTGTCTGTCTGTCTCTATCTATCTGTACGTCTACCTGACCTGTCTATCTGTCTATCTATCAGTCTATCTATCTGTATGTCTATCGCAGTGTTATTAACTAAAGCTATACTATACATTTTGGTAATTGAAATAAAAAAATAAAATAGTATACATTTTAGATAAAAACAAACTTACAAAAAAATTATTGAATTTATTATAAAAATCAATATAGAAATATAAGTGTATTCTTAGTCTAGAATTCTCCCACTTTGTCTACAATCTTGGATGAACTTTTTCACAGGGCTTTTTGTGATGTTTTCATTTTTTTGAAGTTATTCATTTTCATTTACAGTCATTGATTTAAGACGACAAGCGAATTTGGTCATGCTCATCTTTCCTTCACATTAGGAGGATCTTAAATACCTTAAAATCTGTCTAGGTTGTCAGCTTGCTGGTTTCAGAACGAAGCTGTCTTGGCTTTGGTTTCTCCTCCAGTTTGATTTGGTCTGGGCGATACGTGAGCTGAGACCGTATTGATGCAGGCTGGATTTGTTCTAATGGTTACCCTCCCTCAGGCTTTCTCCAGCCTCTCATCATCAGAAAAATGTTCTCAATTATTCATATGAACCTCTTCTATTAAAGCACACAGCCATACCGGCACTTACCCGCAGGTCCGGCTCCTTTACATCAAAGCAGACCTGATGTTAATGGAGCAGCGTCTGCCGCTGGCCACATTCGCCAGATAAATGTTAAAGGGCTCGATGGAGTAATGTGAATAATAGGAGGGAGTGACTGATTTGACCTTCACTGGCCTCTTGGATTGATATCATAAAACTCCCATTTACTGTCTAGCTGATGATCTACCCAGAGATATTCAAATACATTATTAAAGGTTTAGTTTACCCCAATAAAAATATATCTGCTTGTCTATCTGGCTGTCTATCTGCCTGTCTATCTGCCTGTCCATCTGCCTGTCCATCTTTCTGTCTATCTGCCTGTCCATCGTTCTGTCTATCTGCCTGTCCATCGTTCTGTCTATCTGCCTGTCCATCGTTCTGTCTATCTGCCTGTCCATCGTTCTGTCTATCTGCCTGTCCATCGTTCTGTCTATCTGCCTGTCCATCGTTCTGTCTATCTGCCTGTCCATCGTTCTGTCTATCTGCCTGTCCATCTTTCTGTCTATCTGCCTGTCCATCGTTCTGTCTATCTGCCTGTCCATCGTTCTGTCTATCTGCCTGTCCATCGTTCTGTCTATCTGCCTGTCCATCGTTCTGTCTATCTGCCTGTCCATCGTTCTGTCTATCTGCCTGTCCATCGTTCTGTCTCTCTGCCTGTCTATCGTTCTGTCTCTCTGCCTGTCTATCTGCCTGTCCATCGTTCTGTCTATCTGCCTGTCTCTCTGCCTGTCTATCTCCCTGTCTATTTGCCTGTCTATCTGCCTGTCTATCGTTCTGTCTATCTGCCTGTCTATCGTTCTGTCTATCTGCCTGTCTCTCTGCCTGTCTATCTGCCTGTCTATCTGCCTGTCTATTTGCCTGTCCATCTGCCTGTCTATCTTTCTGTCCATCGTTCTGTCTATCGTTCTGTCTATCGTTCTGTCTATCTGCCTGTTTATCGTTCTGTCTATCTGCCTGTTTATCGTTCTGTCTATCTGCCTGTGCATCTGCCGGTCTCTCTGGCTGTCCATCATTCTGTCTATCTGCCTGTCTATCTGCCTGTCTGTCTATCTGCCTGTCTGTCTATCTACCTGCATATCTACCTGCATATCTGCCTGCATATCTGCCTGTCTATCTGCCTGCATATCTGGCTGTCTATCTGCCTGTCCATCATTCTGTCTATCTGCTTGTCTCTCTGCCTGTCTGTCTGCCTGACCATATTTATGTCTATCTGCCTGTCCATATTTCTGTCCATCGTTCTATCTATCTGCCTGTCCATATTTCTGTCCATATTTCTGTCCATCGTTCTATCTATCTGCCTGTCCATCGCTCTATCTCTGCCTGTCTATTGTTTTATCATTAAAATGTTCTGTCTATCGTTCTATCTATCTAGTTCATTTTAAATGATCTTGTAGTGTGACAAACTGATTTTCAATATACAAATATTTCATTTAATTTGTAAAACAATACAAGGTGGCAAACCTACATGCATAATAATTACAATGATCAAAATGCCATTTAAAAAGCTTTAGATAGAGTTTAGCATGTCTCACCACAGAGCATGTTAACTTCCCTAAAATATTTCATGCAAACTACCAATATACATGCCTTTTTCACTTTTAAGTGTGTTTTGTGTCCAGACTGTTGCTTTTGTTGTTTGCTATTAGAGCTGCATGCATGCGGTTCTTAATATGCATATGTACTCGTGAGCATCACTATCTTCTTCCCGATCTCACTCTCACCCAGAGTAGGTGCTCTTTACATCAAAGGTGAACGTGGAAAAGCACGGCTCCGCAAATACACCCTCACCAATCCGGGGGGAAAGGCATGTGAATTCTTTATGAGGCTGACCTGATTCCCGACTGCTCCCTCTCCTCCTGTATCTGGGGCTCATTTCCCATCGCGTCATCTTTGCTTTAGCATGAGCGTGTGCTAAGATTCCTTCTTTTTTACTGAGTTATACGGTTTGTTTGTGGTGGCTATGCCCCAATTGCAGGCGTTCCGGAGATGGGAGCCAAGCAGTCAGCAGTTGGCAGCCATTCCTTGAGTCAGTCGCCCACTCTGAAGAACATCCAAGAGGCCTATACTGATGGAGAGGACCAGAGGGCACGCGAGCTAATCCGTCTTTCCTGCGAGAATAACAGCGGAGAGGGACCGGATGGGGTGAGTTTGATCATTTTCTCACTTTGTGCTTTTATGTTTTACTGAAAAATGACAAACACTGAAGGGAAGCTGGTGTATTGTGGAGTTCAACAGCTGAAGGATCAGCATATGTTGTGCTTTGGATGCTGCTACACTGCTCAAAAAAATATTTAGGGCTACATTTAAGGTTTGTGTATTTTAATAAAATGTCCATACATTTGGATGGAACAGTTTTAACATAAACCATCTAATAAACTTAATGCCAAACTCTTAATTAATTCAACATATTTTTATGTACACAGAGTTGCTGCTCATGTAAAATGTTCTAAATCGAAATGCAATACCAGTAGCACAGTTGATCGTTTTAGTTACACATTGTAAGTAAATTGTCTTTTAGCAAACTTACACTTCAATCATTACAAGGACATTGATGTGCAGCAAACTGGGGTTGTGAGTAAAACTCAGCATTGTGATGCTATGCTAGGTTGTTGTGGGTGGTTGGCATTGTGGTGCTTTATTGCAAACAAGCAAAAAAATAAAAATAACACGTTCGTCTCAACATGTTCCTTTAGCTCAGACAGTAGAGAGCGAGAAGTCTCTAGGGTTTGATTCTCAGGGAATGCATGAACTGAAAAAATATGTAACTTGTCTTGAATGCAATGTAAGTTGCTTTGGATAAAAGCATCTGCCAAATGCATAAATGTAAATTGCTTGATTTTATGTATCAATCTGGAGCAGAAACGATGCACGATGAGTTAATCGCCAAAGTTTAATACTGAGGATTAGGGGGGTTCAAATTAATAAACCTAAGTTTGAGCAATGGTCCAGTATCCGGCTTGGCTTAGCATAAGACTGCGTTCGCTTTTCTGATCTGCGTGCACTAAAAACATGCTTCTAATAAAACCCTTGATACGTCTTACATAGACACACAATACAGTGCTAAAAGAAAAGAGCCTATTTACAAATATTAAACATCACAGCTTTTTTCACACTTGCTTCTCAATTTTCACCTCGAGGTTCAATGTGTGAAATTCACTACACACTGCTTTCAAAACAGTAGAAGCATGATATCGACATGCCATAGACCTCCTACTCAAAACACTACTATTGCATGTTTACAGTCTGTGATACCTGATCAGCAGGTATTTCTGATTGTAGACTGATGTGTTTTTAATACTAAAACATGTTTATGCCTGTAAATCTGCTCTAGTCGTCTGTGTGGGCTTAACAATCAAATTAAAACGGTGTTTTGAAAAGCAGCAAAAAAACAAGCTCAAGTCATTTGGATTTGACAAGGCATGCATTAGAAGTACAGGTGAAATGTATTAATTTATTAAGTTACAATACTTCCTCCTATCATAGCTTATTGTGCAGAAATAACTAAGTAAATCATTTGCATGTTGATTTCCATGAAATATGTAAACACTGACAATGGACTGTTTGTATAAACCAGCTGACACGTTACCTTCTGGCTCAAACAATGGCGTGAGTTCAGAATATGCTATTTCAAATGCAGCCATTATGTTAGTTTGACAAAACAAATCCATGTGATTTTTTTTTTTTTTTTTTTATGGTTAGCAGTTACCCAGCAATCATTGAGAACACCTGAACAACCACCTTCTTAGCAAAAGAACACATTTGCAATTTTTTTGCACAGACATCTGAATGTCAAATGTAGATTAATTTATCTATTAATCACCCTATTCCTATACTTAACCATGAAACTAAAATGGTCCTAAAAAGTCCATTTGTTTTCAAAAGTCAGTAAGATTTTTTTTTTAATAGAAATACTTTTATTATTCCTTCTATGAAGACTTCAGTTTGACTTCTTGGGTTGAATATCCTTAAAGGGGTGGTATAATGCCCATTTTTTTACAAGATAAGAAGTCTCTGATGTCCCCAGAGTACATCTGGAAGAAGGAAGAAGTTTTAGCACAAAATACCCAAAAGATCTTTTTTTTTTTTTTTTTTTTTTTTTTTTTTTTACAGCATGTTAAAATTGTCCCTTTTTGAGGGTCAGTAAAAACATGTCGTTTTGTGTGTGTCCCTTTTAAATGCAAATGAGCTTCAAAAGCTCTTGTGTTACCTCACACAGACATGCACTGAAATGTCAGAAACTGTTCTGCCTTTTATTGTATGTTTAAACTGGACGCCCAATATACAGAAGTGTGTGTGTGTTCATGGACACAAAGAACTGTGGTTCTACTCCTAGAACCTTTAAAGGACGTCAGCAATCTTGGTTGAGTTTACTGGGTTTCAAGGACTTGAAAGCGTAGAGCTTGCATCTGTGAGGCCTTTAGAAGGATCTTGGATCTTAGGAAAGTTACAGCATGTGTCAATCAAGAAAGATTAACTTATGTCAGTGGTAAATAACAGGAGTGTCTTCTTGGTTGCCCTTTTGGATCAGGAAACACTCTAGTTTAGGGTCCTATTCTCTATTGCTTATTAACACCATATTACTAGCATATTGGCTATTTATTAGTACTTATAAAGCACATATTAATGCGTTATTCTGCATGACCTGATTCTACATCTTTTAATCCTACCCAATACCTACCAGTAGACTTAACAATGACCTTGTTAACTATTAATAAACAGTAATTTGAGGCAAGATTTGTAGTTAATAGTTAGTTAATAGTGAGAATTTGACCCTATTCTAAAGTGTGAGCATACATCAGTACTCCTGATGCCTAGAATCCCAGAGCTGAGGACAAGAAACCCAGAACTGACTACACCTTGTTTGAAAGTGTGATTTATTGTATTTTATACTTTAATTAGGAAGTTTTATTTTCCTTTACATGTTTGTCTATTATAAGAATACAATTAAACAATTAAAATAAATGTAATTGATTACAAAAAAAAACTGCTAACCAAAGCTTTGACTATTAGTGTTTTAGGACTTGCACAGAGAAGTCTTTTGACCAAATTCGAAGTATTTTAAAATGCTTATAATTTAGGCCAGACCCGACCTACTTTGCCTAACCTGAGAATAAAAAATCAAAAAAAGGTTGAAGGTGTTAAGATCAAAATACACACCGCAAAACAATGGTAATGTATTTTCATGGAACTGATGTAAAAAAGAGAGGCAGAAAACATGAATCATATGGTGTTTGTTTCCTAAAAGGCTTTGTTCACAGTAAGGTGATTACAGATGAGATTTCAGCATGTGGTCAGTTACTGTGCAGTGATACTCCTCTGTAAATGCTGTTACAGGTCTAATGTGGTCACTCACGAGTGATTGATGGTGTGACTGTAATGGCTCCTAACCAGCCATCAGTTAACACACACATCTGATCCTCCACACTCATCGCATTAGTCCTGCGCAATCAGTTTGTTATTGAGCTCAATGGTCTTGGAGATGAGAAATTTGTGTATATATAATGTTTCTATATTTTTGTGTTACCCTAAAACACTTGACCTACGCTCAGAATGAAATGCTTCGTATGTTAGTGTAATACTATTTTTAAAAATCATTTGATTTCATTGGTTGGTTGTTAAATTCAGCAAGTGACATAAATAAATAGAAATGTTTTACATTTATTAAGTTAGCAGACACATTTTTCCAAAGCAACTTATAAATAACAAAAAGGTTGAGAAAATTGGAGAAAAAATTTAAATAAAAATGCTTTGTATTGCACATATAACAAAGCATTTTTTGTATTTTTACTCCAATTTTTACTCCAACCTTTTTAACTAAGATTATCAAAGGACTTGGATATTAAAAATAAATCACACTTGTGGTTCATTCGTCACGCAGAGAATGGAAGTTCAAGTTATTATTTTTATTTTTTTTAATTTTTGAATAATATTTTTTATTTAATTCAGATATTTTTGGCATATTTGGTTCGATCTACGAACGCCGATCCAAGTGCGCTGAACTGTGTAGAATCTCATATGGTCCAGCGAACTTGGATCGGCGTTCCTAGATCGACTGATAGAGACTGTTTTTCAAAGATGGCTTCTGCCTGTATACGCGAAGTTGACTGTATGTATAAAATATCTTCTTATTAAACTGTCTGGACACTGTCAAAGTTCTCAATGCTTCGGTTTGAAGGTAGGGACCCTCATTATGCTACCGTGTTAGTGTGGGGCTATTTTGAGCCTTGTTAGTGGTATTAACAAGCGATTTTTATTTGTCATTACACTATGCCCTATATACTAGCCTTATAGGTTAAACTGTTTTTAGAGATACAACTATTTACATTCGATAATCATGAAAACAAATCTCAGATAACGGTTGACTAGGTAACAATGTGTAATTAGACCAAAGGTTCATTTTGCGCCGGAGTTCTCCTTTAAATGGAACTGATCAATGGAATTTCAGAAATGAGTTCTGCAACAATTGCCTGTAAAGCCGGTTTGAAACGGTGTATATTGCGTAAAGCAGTATAGATCATCCAGCTATTTTTTGTAAAAATTGTATTCTGGATACAATTTGCTTACTGCAGAAATAGTAGTAGAAATTGTATTGCACTTATTCAGAGACTGAAAGAGATCAGTGAGGAAAAAAGGATAAGTTTATTGTCTGTAGGCCACAGTGAGCCAGTAACAGAATGAGGAAGTGTATACTTGCATTTAAGCTAATGTGACTTTTGCAACAGCTGTTTCGCCTAAAATTAAATCACATTTTGTAAAATAAAGACTATTTTTGGAATGGCATACTTGCGTACTACTCCTACTAATCCACTACATTTGTCAAAATATGCATCCAGGGCTTTAATAAAAACTGTATCCCATAGTTCAGTGTGCTCTACTCTACTTAATTTTCCGTTTCCAGTGTGACAAATGAATCGTGTTAGTATTCCATTCTCAACATAGCCAAAAATGATGGTCTGACCATCGTATTTGAAACACCAGGTTCATGATGGGCAATATGAATTATTGCAGTTATGTAGCAATTAAACGAATCTAAAACATTAATCAAATATGTTACACCACAGTTAGTCTGTGATTTTTATTTTTATTTAAATACTCTATATACTGTACCGTGGGGTGTGAGAGAAATTAATACTTTTAATCAGCAAGGACACATTAAGTTGATCAAAAGTGACAGTAAAGACATTTATAATGTTACAATTTGTTTTATTTCAAATTAATGCTGTTCTTTTGAACTTTCTTTTCATCTAAAAACCCTTAAAAAAATATAAGTTTCCACAAAAATATTAAGCACACAGCACACATTTTTTCAACATTGATAATAAGAAAGTTTTTCAGTTTTCACTGTATTTCTAATTAAATAAATACAACCTTGTTGTGCATAAGAGACTTCTTTCAAAAACGTATTGACCCCAACTTTTGAACGGTACTGTAAAACAAAAATTACAAACTAAACTATCCATTCATTTGGTGTAATCTGTCATTTGTGAAGGTGAATTACTGCCACCTAGTGCTGATTTCTCTAACTAGATGTATTTGTGGCTTCACATATGGCCTACAGTATAATGGTCATCTTTTCTAAACTCTTTTGGAGTATGTGGACAATTGTGGTATGTTTTAAAAAGACACTTGGAGCTTAATTTTTAAGTTTCAGAGGTAATATTTAAGTTATTTATTTATTTATTTTTTACAGATGCTGAAGTATAAGTGGTATGAAAATGTTTTTTGCAAAATGTCAGTTTTTTTTATTGAAACAGATTTAACAGAATTGTATTGTTTGTGTGTGTAGCTGGAGCTGCTGCGTTTGGCGGTTCAGAACGGTGACGTGGACGCTGTTCGGTTTTTGCTGCAGGACGCGCGGGTTGTGGTTCCACAGGAGCCCAGCGTAGATAACCCTGCCGTCTTAGCGGCTCATCACGGACATCAGGTGTTGGTCAGAGAGCTGCTGGACTCCATACCACGTGAGCGAGACCAAAATCAACTTCCTCAAAGTCAGCATGAAATGAAATTTGACAATTCTTATTTTTTTATAGAATATTTCAGTTTTTATTATAAAGTATAAATCGTGCATATCATGACTTTTTTTGTTTTGTTTTGTTTTGTTTTTTGTGCCCTCGTAATCTTTAATCAAAATAACTTCCCCTCTCTTTTGGACAGACATCTCTTCTCTTCTCTGATGATTTGTTTATTGGTGTGAGAGCGGGACAACCTGTCACTCACACGAGATCAACAATAGCAAACCACAACAATCACAACCATTTAATCAATTTCCCAATGAACAAACTCAAGTCTCACCCTCCAATTTTTCTTGTTCGAAAAGCCGTTTCACTCGAATATACGTCACAATATGAAAGAAGAGACTATCACAACTTCCGATTCATGCTGACTTTAATGTCAACGTGAAATCAAAATTGACCCTGTTTACTTTTTTAATGCTCATTCCAGGTTTTATTGCATATCGTCACTGTCGCCTAACAAACCTTGTATGTTCAAAACTGCTACTTTTCAGGAAATGAAAAAAAAAACTTAAAAAAAAAAAAAAAGAGTTAAACAGTATGTTGTCTAAGTTGATATTGTGGCTTTATATATGGTCAGAAACTTGTGTGTGTCCTTATATTATTAACATTTTACCAAAATCAAGCTCAATTGGAGTTCCAAGGTTTTTGACCAGTGAATGTCAGAGATTTGTGAGACATTAGAATGGCCGCAGTAAGTGCATTGCATCATGTTTTCATCAACTTACAGGCTATAAAGGTTATGTTAGCTATCTGGGTGCTCAGTTTTTTCTGTCATTTGGACAAAATCTCATGTTTATAAAATTACATTTTAATGTGCTTTGCACAGGTTATATATATATATATATATATATATATATATATATATATATATATATATATATAATAGGTTTTACCGACAGTTTGAGGATCCAGTGGAGTTATACGGATTAGTCACCACTAGCTCTTTTTAATACTTTTCATTGGTTAAATATTTGCAAAAACCCACAGACAGACGTAAAGGTTGACCAATAGTAATGATTTATGGAAAAAAAAAATCTGAAGATGCAAGGTTTCCGCCCGACAAAGATATGATTCGATTGTACGTGTTATTGCGAATAACAAAAGCTATATCATAATATAATAATTTGCTCCACTTTTGAAACAACTTTCTTTTTTTTTAGGTCCGTGTGTCCGTAAGGATCTGCTGAACTGGATGTTGGCTACGGCGTGCCAGCAGGGTCATTTAGAAGTGGTGAAGCTGCTGGTTTATACATACAATGCTGACGCCGAGGACTGCGCAGTAAATTCAGGAGAGTTTGCCATCATCACCGGTTTGCCCCTGTATGCCGCGGCGCAGGCAGGTACTGGAGGCTTCTGCTCATTGTATACTTCACAACATTATCAACTTTGATTAAAAGCAAAAAAAAATCGACCAGTATTTGTACAAAAATACAAATGTATAAGACTGTGTACTAAACGGATTTAGTGAGGGAAAGAACTACAATCCCGTGAAGCATTGGGAGCAGCATAATCAAATAAAAAATTATGGAGATATATATAACTACTCATTTACTCAAACTCAAAAATGTTGATTATATACATTATGTAAAAACTATATTTTAAGTTTATTGCGTTTTATCGAGTTAATGTGGGTGTTAGCACTGTTTGCATGGATAGCCTCAGAATTAGCATTTGAATAGAGCTCGCTGTCAGTAGGTGTTCACAATCACATTAGCGGATAATGAGCTACAGTAACACAAGAACATCTCACTTTTTATACAGATTACATAAACAGAGAGAATTTTTGTTTATGTTTTGAATTAGATCCTTTAAAAACGCACTTCAATTTTTATAAAGATATTTTGCTCATGTCTGTGTGACAAGTATTCGCTGAGTTTTGTTTCATTTTAGAGACATGCTCCAGAAAATAAGTTCTCGGAGACCGAGACGGCAGAAAGCACACCCTATTTGTTTTATTTTATTTTACAAAAGCACAATGTTTTGTTTTGATTGTAAATGAACACATACAAAATAGACCTTTTACAGTTTCAAATGTATTTCTTTTATATGTATGACCATAAATGACCAAATGAGTATTTTAAGTCTATTTTGTCGCTATATGAAGAAAATCTAGCATGTCGACCTCAGATAGTTAATGTGTGACTTGTCTGTAATTTGTTGTCATTATGCTTTTTTAATTAGATTTCTATCTATCTATCTATCTATCTATCTATCTATCTATCTATCTATCTATCTATCTATCTATCTATCTATCTATCTATCTAGAGTCAAGTAACACTTTATCATAATGAACTGCACACCGAGAAAGCTGGGGAATTTTGACAGTGTTCAGGTTTCCCCCTTTGATCCAGCGCACATGCACTTCCTCCACTGCACACACTTCCTCTTTCAGCACAGAGGTGGGGAGAAATAAAGCAAAAGTTCTTCCTGGTCTAACCGAAGTTTGTTTTCTCCACTCAGGAAATAAGGAGATTGCATGTTTTCTGCTAAAGAATGGAGCCGGTTTCTCCTCGTACACGCTGATGGATCACGCAGACTTCAGCGGGCAGCTGCTCAGACAGCGCCTCCTGGAGGACAAAGACACGCCTGTGGATGGGGGACTGCTGCAGGTGAGACTGATTCACACTCTGACTGACCGAATTATTTTAAGATCAGCGCTGGACTCATGAACAATGCTGCGGCTTTATTTTACAGAAGTTTTACAGTCAGTACTAGTTCCTCTTTGTAAATGTATTCCTTTTTCATACACATACACACAGGCAAAACTTGATGCCTGTGCATAAACACTACCAAAAATACAAATAATAAGAAGTAAAATTGTTGTTTTTATTTTTAAAATTGTTGTTTTAAATGAAGTCTAGGTGCAGGACATTCCACATCCTCCAGGAAAGTTCCTGCTTATGAGTTTGAAAGTTGTAAATCTAATGATTTTACCCAACCCAAACAATCTAACCTAAACACAGATCGATTTTTAGCATTCGATATCCAATTATATTATTCACATTTGGTCATTTGATCAGTGTTTTTATTATTTTTGGGCTATATTTAGTTGGCTAAGTGTAATATTAATGAGCAAATGCTTCTTTAAAAAAAAAATCATAACTTTAAAAAAAATGCATAATTTGTACTTTTTTTCAGGTACTAAAAATGTTTCTGAATTGATCATAACTTCATGTCAACTAACTCTCATTAATTTGCAACTACATGTCAATTAATGACAACTAATTTTCATTAGAGTATTAGTAGACTGGGGAACATCAAAATAGTGTTAAGCAGACAGTCTACTAATACTCTAATTAGACTAAGTTGAAATGTAGTTGCACAGTTATTTACAGTTAGTAGAATATCGAAATAAAATGTTACCTTTTTTATTAAATTTTTTTCCATTTTATGGCTATATTTAATCATAATATTGTGTATATTTAATCATAATATTGCGTATTATTCTGTACTATTATGTATGTATGTGGTGTTCTGTATTTTTATTCTATTTAATATTTGCCTTTAGTTTAATTAATTGTATTATATTATAATATTTTAATATTTTGAACATATTTAATTATGCTTTATTATAATATTATATAATAATTAATTTAATATTGCTAAACTGCACAATTTAGTGTTTATAAAAATTGTGTACTGTCAACATTCACAGTAGTAATGTATTATGATCAATACCAATTTGATTTCACAAGGATTCTTTAATCATCACTTCTTTATCTCGGTGTCAGGAAAATCCCACAGTTTCACTTTCCTCGTCCACAGGCTGTCCATGTTGATTGGTCAGGACTGAAGCTACCCTGGTTGGATCTGGACTGGTTCATGGACGTATCGTCTCGGATCACAGTTCTGGATCTGTCTCATAACTGTCTGTGCTCGTTGCCGTCTGTGGTGCCCTGGGGTCTGATACACCTGCGTTCACTCAATCTCTCCCACAATCAGCTCCGAGAGCTTCCCACCCCGACGTCATCACAGGAGATCATCTGCAGCAGGTCCGTAACGCTTCCACACACCGCTCAAAATCACACAGAGGATCCAGGAATACCAACACACTGTAGATCTGGAAAAATCACTCATCATTTTTTCGTTATCCTCATGCTTGAAATATTTTTGACTAGATAAAATCAATTTTCTGAGTGCACTCTTTATAATACGACTAAAAATATCCGTATCAAAATTAAAAATTGTTGTGGAAATTCATCACATCCACTTAGTATCAATTTCAGATGTTTCTCCAAAAAGTTCTGATCAGAAGTTCATGTCAGTGTTGTTTTAGGATTATGTATATAATATAATATTATTATTATTATAATTCACTTTTATTTTCATTTTTAAAAATTTCTAGTATTTTTTAGTAATTTTAGTACTTCAGCTTATTTTATTCAGGTAATTGCCCAGGCAATATTTACAATTTTCGTTTAAGTTTATTCAAGTTTTTCATCTAATATTCATTTTATTTTAGCTTTATTTCATTAAATGAAAAACTATTTTACTAGTTTTGTAATCATTTTTATTATAGTAATAGTTTACTGTAATAGGTCATACTTAGGAGGGAGAGGTTACTATGTGAGTTTAGGAGACCATAAGTCTGAATGGACATCCATGACATACGGAGTCCCTCAAGGCTCAATTCTTGCGCCTCTTCTATTCAACCTGTATATGCTCCCACTGAGCCAAATAATGAAAAATAACCAAATTGCTTACCACAGCTGTGCAGATGACACACAGATCTAGTGCTGGTTTAGTTGGTGGACCAGTGTAGTTAGCAAATCTTAGCTGGTGAAGCTGGTCAACACTATGCTTTACAGCTATGACATCTGTCTCTGGAGAAACATCTGAAAAGCAGGACATGTAAATAAGTCTCCATTCAGTCTCAATGCTGTCTAGGAGAAACAATTGAGATATTAAAGAGCTCAGTTGTGATTTTTCTTGGTCACATGCTAAAGTGGGACCAAGTTGATGTAATCAGCAGGTATATTTTATCGTGTTAAATCCAAATGTTTTGCCCCAAATTCAGCACAGGAAATGTGAAAAACATCTGCAGATACTGTCAGGGCCATCGCCTTTTCTCTCGCTAATAACTGCTCTTTCCTCTGTAGATTATCTCGTGTGAATTTCTGTGAGAATGAGTTAGAGTGTCTCCCTGTCGGTCTGCTTCACCTCGGCCAGTTGCAATTGATTTCTGCAGCAAAGAACAAACTCACCAGCCTCTTCAACATCCCTAACGGTACACACACAAATACACTCCCTATTGGCTTCTCGCATGCCGACACGTACAGATCTTTGCATAAGCAGTAGACAACATTCTTTAGGTTGGCATCAAGCACTCAGTGGCACACTCTGTTTATCTATCGCTCATCCACAGCAGTTCGATTTAGGATCACTGATCATCAGTGTTTACTGCACTGGGTCTGTATTTCAAATTAAAATGTTTGTTTCCTGCTCCTTAACAGACATTATTTTCCTTTCATCAAACTATTAATGATTGAAGTCATTTAAAATAAATGTGGCTTAAAGGGATAGTTCACCCAAAAATGAAAATTCTGTCATCATTTACTCACCCTCAAGTTGTTTCAAACCTGTATAAGTTTCTTTCTTCTGTTGAACACAAAAGAAGATATATTGAAGAATGTTGGCGACCAGACAGTTGATGGACCCCATTGACTTCCATAGTATCTTTTTTTCCTACTATGGAAGTCTTCAAAATATCTTCTTTTGTAATACAATTATAAAATAGTATAACTGTATATCTATCAAATACCAACCTCAAAACCAAAATGTCTTTAATGTGGAACGAACTTTCTTCACAATGAATGGCACTAGCTTAAATATTTTATTTTTCCTAATTTATTAATATGTGAGTGTTTAAAGTGAAATACTTTTGGGAAATTGATATGTCCACGTTAATTGTTATTTATATTGAAAAATATATAAATACATACATACATACATAATTACATTTTATTAAAAAAAAAATGTTCTACCTACTTTTTTAAGCACTCCTTGAGTATTTAATAAGTTGTTGTTTTTTTCGGGCTTGATTTTGCGCATTTATTTATTGAATTAATGTAATGAATACAGCAAGTATACAGTTACGCTGAGTGGTTGTTCAGTGTTACACTGTTTTAAAGTGGTTATCATGGCAGATCTGTATTAGTATGACTGCATTAACAGCTGTGTTTCTGCTATAGGCACTAACTGGATCGGCCTGCGTAAGCTGCAGGAGCTGGACGTGTCCGATAACATCCTGACGGATCTTCCCTCCTCCATACTGCACTGTCTGAAGGCCCTCAGCTGTCTCAATGTCAACAGAAACAAACTCACCAGCTTCCCGGATCCCTGGGCCTGTCCTCTGGTGTGTCACCGCTGCAAACACAGTCTGATCACACACGTTTAGTGCAGTCTGCAGGGCTTGAGAATCTATATTATTAGCAACACATTTTTAAATGAAGATATGATTTTATTTTGTTGTTTTTGCTTTTTATTTTATTTTATTATGATTTATTTAATAATTTATTATTTGTATGTTTTATTTATTTTTATTTTTTTTATTATTTTTTTGAATGATTTCTTATTTTATTGTTTTTTGTTGTTTTTATTTAGTTTTGTTCTTATATTTTATTTTCTATATTTTTGTTATTTATTCGTTTTATTTGTTTTGTTTGTTTTTTAAGTTTATAATTGTTTTTATTATTTTATTTTATTTATTTTAGAGGACCAAAATATTACAAATAAAATAAATATGGAACTGAAAATGTATTTATGAATATGAACAGTAGTAATTAACAGTTACAATTACAGGAAACAGTATTGCATATAAATGATACAATGTTGCATTTTGGGTTAGATGAATGCCATAGGTATGTACCATGGTATATTTAGATAGTGCTTCATTAAATGCCATGTTATGTGTTGTTAGAGTATGATGATAATCAGGGACAATTTGACCCCACAGAAAGTCTGCAAAGCTTCAAACAACCAGATCGAGGTTCTTCCTGACACCATCTCCATCTTCTGGAAGACTCATCTGAGGGAGGTGGACATCTCGGAGAACGTCCTGAAGGAGCTGCCCTCCTACATATTTGAGCTGGAGGTAAGGAGCAACCATAGCGGCCTGGTTACAACTCAACTATTGTGAACCCACCATGCTAGGGTGAATCGAACAAAAAATCTTTGACTAAAGATTAGATTTTTTGGGTTAGGGTTAGAGCATTTGTCTGGACGTTGTACTTTGCAATCTCATTGTTCTAATTAATTTGGTTACTGTAATAAGACAAGTTAGTTTGGTTTTCTTTTATACAGCACTCAGTCCACCCATTTCTTTGTTCTTTCTACCTCATGGTGGCGCTGTTCTCACATTAAATGTCATTTGTAGCACTGAATGATTGTGGGTTTTTTCCTTCTTTATCTCCTTCATGGTGACAGATACAAATGAATCAGAGATCTAAGTGCAGAGATAATAAAACATTTTACACTAGTAAGGTTGAAAGACACTAAGTGTGTCATGAAGTGTTTACAAACGTATGGCAGAACAGCTCAGATGGGGATTTTATAGTTATTGAGTTTCGCAAGTTAACTGGCAAGATGTCAACACAAAGTCAAGGACAGAGTGAGAAATCGAGATTGCAAACTAAAGAGCTTAAAGGGATACTTCAGGATTTAGCATTAAGCTTTGTATCAGTAGAAAACCTGTAGTATTTTCAGATTACCGTGGTTCCCTCCCTAATATCCCCCTGAGTGTAAGGAAGAAGGGAACAGGAGTTTTTGATTTAAAAATCAATTTAATGCTCGAACAGTTTGACTTTACAATCTCTGCTCTTTAAATACCAAATATTTATGCAGTCTCGGAGCAAAGATAGTGATTGAACAATGAGGTGCTAGTCAAAAACTGACGTTGCATTAGGATATCACACTTCACACTAGCACACAACAAAAACTGTTGAGATGTGTATATTATGTCTAGGACAAGGTGAGCATCACTGTTATTATTGCTCATGCAGCTTGAGGAGAGGTGTGCTGTTACTCTGTTCTCTTGTTGATGGATTAAAAAAAATTGGCAAAATAAATCACATGGACTTGCATAGAGACTTGAGTGTGGGCTCTTTTGACTCTTTGGACCACAGACCACCCAGAATGCCCTAGCAACTTCATAGCAATGCTCTGGCAACCTCACACAACTCTCTAACATTGAGATGGCAAGCTTTGCTTTGGATAACACCATTCACATTTTCCTATTTTGTTTTATTGGTTTTGTTTAATATTTATTTGTTTTTCATTTTATGATTTGATGACTTTATTTGAATATTTTTTATTTTATTTATTACCTTTTTTATATATTATTTATTTTTATTATTAATTATTTTATTATGTTGTTGAATTTTATTCTTTATTTTATTCTTATTCGGTTTTTATTTATTTATTTTTATTAATTAAGTATTAAGTACCTTAAGTATAAGCACACTTTACAAGATACCTAGTTCAATGTGAGTTAATTCTGTTTTTCCCGTTTAAATTTTGCTTGATTCTGTTTCAAAAACTCTAATAATAAATTAATAATATATTTTTTAACTTGTTCATGTTTTAATTTTCCATTTTATTATTTACATTTTTTTATTTTATTAATGATTATTTTGTTGTATTTCTTTATTCTCATTATTCTTATTTTATTCTTATTTTGTTCCTTTTTTTTTTATGTTTGGTATTTGTGCTTTATTTGTAGTCTTTTTGAGAGTAGTAGGCATCAAGTTTTCCCAGCTCCTGTATAAAAAATGTACAGCAGATAAATGTGCTAGCCAGTAAGCCCACACTTACAAAATTACTTTATTGCATTATTACTTAATGGGTCAGGCCAGCAATAATGCGTCATGTGTGTGTGCGTCACAAAGATAACTGTGTGTGTTTTAGGCCATTGTCTCTCTGAAGTTGTGTGGGAACCAAATCTCCACTCTGCCCACTCCCAACAAATGGAAATGCTCTTGTCTCCGAACACTAGACCTGTCCAGAAACCAACTGGGGAAGTAGGTCAAACTCACGCACACACACATATATGAATATATACACACACAGAAAGGCTCTGTTCCAAAACCTAGTGAGCCTACATAGGCTGCATCATCCATTGGCACGTTACCAATCTGAAGGCTGTTCATAATCATGCCTTCTATGATAACCTCTTTTGGACAATGCTGTGAAACTGTAATAAGCATAAAAATAGGTAACATATAGGTAAAATAGTCTGTTTTTGTTGCTAGATGCCTTTTCTTTATTGAATAAATTATATGTATATTAATAATCAACGTTCTTTCGCTAAGTGCACACATTATGCATTATGGGATTGCCTTCTCTACAAAGGATACGTGTGATGCTGCCTTATAATTTGGCACATATGATTTTCTAGAACAAAATGTGATCCTTCTAGATCACTAATACATCTTTGCAGTCATTGTGGTTGTATATAGACATATATATATATTGTGAATCTCTGAAATCGAGTGCTCTGAATGTTATTTTAGGACAGGAGAGCCGACCAGAACCAGGAAACTGGCCTTCTTCACTACGTGGCACAGACGGGACCCAGAGCCAGGTACAGTACATTCAAACACTGTGGTTACGTTGCCATGGCACGTTACAGTTTCACACTGTAATTATGGCATTACCAGCCCTGAAGGGAGTTTACCAAACTTACCACAGAGAAACTGCCCTTGCAGTAGAACTAGAGTAATATCACCATGGTAATGATGTTTTGTTGAGTCTGTGACAAGTGTGTGGATTGTTTTAGTAATGGCATCTGAATCTAAAATAAAACCCTTTCAAATTGATCCAAAATATTTTTTTATCTAAAAGGAGACTCATATTTTAAGTTAATTTTAAGTGTTTTTAGTTAATAAGGCTCGGCGGTATGACCAAAATCTTATATTATTCCATAAAAACGTATTTGTTTGTACTGCCATTTTTTCAAAGTTTTTTTTAAAGTAAGGATGGATTAAATTGCTCAAAAATGACAGTAAATATATTTATAATAAAACTAAAGATTTCTATTTTAAATAAATGCTGTTCTTTTGAACTTTCTATTCATTAAAGCATCCTAAAAATATATGTATAACAGCTTCCACAAACATATGATTTCAATACTTAATACTATTAAGCAGCAAATCAGCACATTAGAATGATTTCTGAAGGATCATGTGACACTGAAGACTGGAGTAATGATGTTGAAAATTCAGCTTTGCATCACAGGAATAAATTAAATTTTTAAATGTATTACAATAGAAAACAGTTATTTGATATTGAAATCATATTTCACAATATTATTGCTTTTACTGTATTTTTGATTAAATAAATGCAGCCTTGGTGAGCATAAGAGAACAGAAGTGTATATTAAGTAATCATGTGCAATGTCTAATCATGTCCGTGTTTATGATAATGCATTGAGTTAAATGAAAGACACTTCATCTTATTTCATTATTTTATCCTTTTTGGTTGGTAATGCAAACCAAAAGATATTTTGTATTTTTGCGAGGTAATAATGCAAAGCAGTCCTAATGGTTGTGCGAATATGGACACGTTTCTACCGTCTCATGGTAGGCCCACATACCGGCCTTACCGCCCAGCCCTGTTAGTCAGTAATATTAGATATTAGCTTTAGAGTTACTTCCGCAGTCATCAGTGATAATCCATTAGTCTCCAGGGATTTGAATTCTACATTATGTGGTTATGGTGAAGTGCTCATCTTCTGTGGCTCTTTTTATTTGCCAGTGTGTCCCATTCAGTTTCCTGAAATCTTGCGGGATTCTCTGGAAGTTCTTTTCCTGAATGACAACCAGCTGGAGTGTGTGCCGCCGTCAGTATGTGCCCTCAAGAACCTCTCTGAACTCTATCTTTCCAAGTGAGTCACAGGGAAATCATGGGACATGTGCAGTAGGGTAGATCTTCATTTCTTCCACTTTATTATACGACTGACCGAATACTATTGGTCAATCTCAGTATTCAGGAATCAAAATATTACTGCATAATGGTGCTAAACCGAATAATTGACCGTTGTCTCAACCAGAAGGGTTCTGAAAATTCTTTTTGATAGTTGAATTGAATAAGCCCAAATATAGATGAAAATTTACTTAAAAATGATTAAAACTGAAATAAAAATTTAATAAAAGTGACAAATCACATAACAAAATTACTAAAAACTTAAACTAAACTAAATAAAAAAGTAAATAAAATAATAGCATAATACTAACATAACTGTTTAGCAGTCTTCTCACATTATAAAATAATCTTGTCTCAAATAAATATTTTCGTGTTCATTTATTAATGTATAATGAAATTTATAAAACAAACAATCCCATAATGCATTGTGACAAGCTCAGTAAAAATGGCAGATAGAAATAATGATTATAAATATAAAGTATTCAAATGTTTAGTCATTGAATTTAAGAAAATGTTTATATTTAAATTAAAAATGTACTTTTTTGACTCCTTATTTCTGCGTTTTATGTTTATTACCGCATCATGGCGTAATCTTAGCAACATGTTAATGCCAAACTGCTGAAATCAATCATTGGTATAATGCAGCACTATTTATTTGTTGCTGTCTGTGTAGAGCCTGACAAATCAGTCACTTACGAGGTTCCTATTCAGCTCTACAGCAAAGAGCTTCACTAGTTTTTGGAATGGAGCCCAGGAATCACAGTTGGTGATTCAGGTTTTTTTTACAGTGTGGGTGAAAGTCAAGAGTTGCAAGTCAAACTAATGTGCAGTACCAAATGACTTTTTCCTCTCTCCTTTCTGCTTCAGCAATTAACAGGATGTAATGATGTTTTGTTTAGACTTCCATATCTTCATTTTAATCCTTCCTGTCTCCGTAGTAATCCAGGTATCCAGGAACTTCCTATTGAGCTCGGGCAGCTCTCCAACCTCTGGCAGCTGGACATCGAAGACTTGAACATCACAAACATCCCTGCAGATGTCAGGAAAGATGGTAAGACACTGGCAACTTTTCTAGTCTTGCAGCTCATATCTATTTGAATGGGAAACTTGCTGAGATTACATTCAAGTAACACATGCAACAATATTCAGCAATAAAATCACACATCAATATTATAAATATAGCTTCATGAGGTCAGATTAGTCGAAATAAACTATTTTTCAGGGTGGTTCAGCAAATGCAATTTTTATATTGAATATAGCAGGACTTTACACAAGTAATAAGCAGAGTTATTATCGTTAACTAAATTAAAAACATGTTTGCTAATTTAAATAAAGCTGAAATACAATCATTTGCAAATACAAATTCAGCTGCTTACTTATTTCAGTTATTTGCCAAGGCAACATTTCTATTTTTTTTTTAGTTTAATTTAAAGCACAAAAACAAATTAGGAACTAAATAGGGCTGGGTATCGTAAAAAATTGTCTATATCGATACCGATACCATGACTTCGATACCGGTTCCTGAACGATACTTTTTTTCAATACCAATTTTATTAAACGATAATGTTTTAGCAGAGGCTGTAACATTAATGTGAAGAGGGGGAAAAAACACAAGAAAGCTAAACTGTTAATGCAGCCAACCTTAAGTATAAGCACACTTTACAAGATACCTAGTTCAATGTGAGTTAATTCTGTTTTTCCCGTTTAAATTTTGCTTGATTCTGAAAACTCTAATATTGATGAGCCAAAACATTATGACCACCTGCCTAATATGCTGTTGGTCCTTTGCATGCTGCCAAAATAGCACCGACGTTATCTGGCACGTTAGAGAAGTCCTGTAGTTTACAAGGTGGAGGCGTTGTGGATCAAACTTTGTTGGTCCAGCACATCCCACTGATGCTCAATTGTCAAAGTCGCTCAGATCTTTATTCCTGCCCATTTCACCTGCATCCAACAATTTGATTATGAGAACAGATCGTTTGCTTAACATCTAATCTATCCAGACGTGAATATGTGGCATTGTTAGGAGATGATCAACGATATTCGCTTCACCTGTGACTGGACATTTATGTTTTGGCTCATTAGAGTCAAAACTAAACACTGCTGCTAAATGGATGCTATGAATGGACAAGGAAATAATTATTTAATTCATCTTTTGCACTTTGTGCTACCACAGCAACATTAAACTCAATGTATATCTTGAATGCAATGAAAGTGCTTTTGATAAACGCATCCGCCAAGTGTAATGTGAATGCATCTCTGTAACTAATTAGGTGAAGTACCTTATTCTGTAAGGAGCAAAATGTTGTCATGTTGAACATGACTTTTTTGCATTCGAGAGCATGATATTCCAGTTCAGCCTCTGAAGACTGTATAATCTAGGATTTGTCTGATTAATGTTTCATTGGTGACTCCAGCTGTGAGTTGTTCAGCCAGCTGTCGATTCATCATAGAGCTGAAGCATTTGTTGCAATATTTAGTGTGTTGTGCTGTCATAACAACAGGCTCAAGAGATTTGAGAGGAAGTAGTGTCCCTAACAAACATTGCACACACGAACACTTCAGCAGCGTAAAGCTGATTATCTTGAAGTGAAAATCACGCAATGGGTGGAAGCGTGGGTCGGTGTGGTTCAGCTGAAGATGCCCTAGAGCTTGACATGTCACTCATGTGGATGTGCTTTGAGGGCGCACAACTGATTTCGATAAATGTTGGCATTAGCATGATGATGCAACACTATAATAAGGATAAAATTCATAGTGCACTAAAAAAGAATAGTAATTTTATTTAATCTACTTTTAGGTTTAAGAATCTTTATATTACGTGTGTGTATATATATATATATATATATATATATATATATATATATATATATATCATTCAAACATGAGATTAAAGTTCTTCTATTGCAGTTGGATAAATGCATCTACTAACAGACACTTTATTTTAATATTTTAAAGTATTATAATAAAACAAAGTAATGAGTAAATTAAGAAAGTGACAATCAACAAATTAAAAAAGGAATTAAGAAATAAGTAAAATGGAAATATAATGTCCCATTTGTAAACAATGAGCAATACTTTTTCACAGTATTTATTAATCTTTGTTAATGTTATTTAATATAATGCAACTGTTCATTGCTAGTTCATATCAGCACAGGTCCATTAAATCATATTAAGATACAACTTTTGATTTTAGCAATGTATTAGTATGTCGAAATTAACATGAACTAAAAATATAAAATTATTTAGAAGTATTTTTCATTGGTAGTTCATCTTAACTAATGCGAATAAATGGAACCTTGGTGTAAAATTTTACCAAAGAAGTTTGTTTAATTAAAGATGGGAAAAGATTAAATATCTCAGAAGTGTAGTGATGGAGACACTGAGCTGAGGCAGATCTGTCCTGGCCGTAGGTCCTGCTGCGGTTCTGGCGTACCTGCGTGCGGAGCTGCGAGGAGCAGAGCCCTGTAGACTGCTGAAGCTGATGGTGGTCGGTCCTCCCCGGCAGGGTAAGAGTGCTCTGCTGGAGGGACTGCAGACTGGCAAACCTTCACCCTTCATCAACACTGACTGCAGCATCCACACGTCCAGCTGGGATCTGGAGCGACCCGTAGGGGTAGTGAAATCTTCTGTAAGGGCCCTCTCTACAGACACACACACACACACACTCACACTCACACTCACACACTCACACACACACACACTCACTCACACACACTCACACTCTCTCTCTCTCTCTCTCTCCCCCTCCCTCCCTCTCTCTCTCTCTCTCTCTCTGTATCGACGATAGTCAGAGATATCGTTTTCCCATTAATGTAGTAAATTATTATTATTCTAAGGATAGTATTTAGTGTTGTCAAAAATATAGATATTTCGATAAATATCGATACTGAAATATCTGAACGGTACCAATACTAATTTCCCGAAGTATCGATACTAGCCGAGCGGTCACTTTCACTTCTCTCCAAAGGCGCGTTGACAAACACCACACGTGACGCACTCGTCTCATTCGCTTTGGTTAAATAGCAAAAGTGAAGTGAATGGAAAGATGGCGAGGGCGGCGCCCCCGCGACCGGCTTTGGTTGATTGATAAAGAACACCGCGAGCGGGCATGTCGGAGTCGGTGAATAGCACGGACACACGCTTGACACTGCGAGCGGGCTGCGGGCACCCAAAAGATTGTTTGACAATCAATAATCCCTCACATCACTCATTTTAAAAATTTATAGGTGAAAACAGACTTAAGAAACAGGCTCCAGGGGTACCATTTAGCAAGCATAGGCTCAGCATCAGGGGTGTTTGTTGTTTGGACAGACCTTTCCCCACTGCTAAAAAAATCCTAAAGGAAACACTGAAACTCTTCTCATTTTAACTTTTCTGAAACATTAACCAAGATGGCCTAGTATTGTTGTTGATATGAGTCTGTGTTGTCTCGTTTTTTCACCGTAATTCTTAAAGTTAACATAATCTGACTGAGGAATCTTAGACAAGTAAATATTTTAACTGTGGTCAAATGTAAATTAACTTGTGCCTATTTAACTTTATTCAGAAAATTATTATTTAATTCTGCAATTTGCCTTCATTAGCGATTATCATCAATTTGATTACACAGATATTAATTAAACTAAACAGCTAGACAATGGCATCTCTCAATTCAATAATGAAATGCCTTTAACTGAAAATGTAATGTTTAATCTTATTATTATACATTACTGACACTCTATCCTCCAATTTGATACTGTTAAGTGCTTTTTTATTACAGTAGGCTATATTTTAATCTTTGATAACAGTAGGTTAGACAAATACAACAGGTCATGTTAGCCCTGGTCCAATTAAAAAATATTAACAGATAGAACTCAGGACATTTTTGTTCATGTAAAATATATCTCATTGTCATGTTCTAGACTTGTTATATTTAGCTTTAAATAAAAAAAATACCCCCTTAATATTGTGGCAGTTTTTTTCTCTGTGGTATCGAAAATGGTACCGAATATCGATATTTTTCAAGGTATCGTATCGAAGTTAGAAATTCTAGTATCGTGACAACACTAGTATTATTAAATTAATATTAGGACCTTTTAATATTAAAACAATTAATTTGCCTTGCCTACATTTATTACGACATCACCACATAACCACTTGTGACATCACCAACACGCGTGTATGACTCCTCAAAGAAAATGTTTTTAAAACAGACTACAAAACTACATCCCACATCAAAATTGAATTGCCAGGAAATCCATTCTCAAATTGTCAAGAGTGCTTGTTATGAGAGCCGCATCATTCTTATAGGCCTACAGTTGTTGTTTGAGCCAAGATGAAAACATCATCGTGTTCGTCAGCATTTTGTTTCCATAGCACATTAACAAAACATTTAATCACACTAAAAACAATACAATTACAAAATGTTATTAATAATAATAATAATATCACTAAAATTATATAGGCCTAATAACAGTCTTTAGTTCACGAACACAGCACAAATCTGCCATCTGTGAAAATCAAAAGTAGCTTCAAACGCTTAAAAAAATCACTTTTTTAACAATAAATATTCTTCAAATTTTTTCACTGTCATTAATGTAGGTCCACAAGAGTAATATTAAGCCAGTAATTAAGACAGTTGCTATACCGTTACATATACATAATCGTCTCTCAGAGAAAGCTCGGTTAATGCAGCGACAGATGCCGAAATTCAGTTTCTGGTTTCACTTTCAGGGAACAAGTGCGCGCGTTTACATGCACATTAACCCGATTATGCTGAATAAACTGACAATGCATGTGGTCATGTAAACGCATTAACCCGTTTTCCTTTATCGGAGTCTAGTCATAAGTTTAAGTATAAGCCGATCGACTCAGCTAAAACACATTAAGTAAAACACATTAACCCGTGTTCTTTGAGCTTATTGAAGTGCACATATGTGATAGGATATATGACAGGAAAGCGTCCTTACTGTGTATTTAAGTGCATCTAGACAGAGAGCGAGCACTGCTAGGAGCACATATATCGCAAACTCCGCCTCTTTCTTGACCCAAGGAATTATAAAAACGTGTTCTCATCTCGTGCAGAAATAGGCTACAGTCAAAATGCTGCATTACCGCATGAGAGTAGCCTATGTGTCCATAAATTTCCCGCTGACATGTTGAAATAGCAAAGTTAGATACAAGAATGATTAGGATATGTTTTTACCTCACTATACCGGGAAATAATCTGATTTAGCCTATTAATCAACACTCCACATTTGCTAGCAAAATAGAAAAATATTCTCATGCTATAAAACAAAGTAATTAAACAAGCAAATTAATGAGTAAATAAACAAGTTAATGATCAAATAAGTAAGCCCTGTCCCCTTACGATAGTATCGTGTATCGCTGATTTCACAGGCTGACCATCCATCCATCCATACCATTATTAAAGTTCATGTGTTTCTTAATATATGCATACATTTGCTGCCATAAAAATAAGTACATTTGGTGAGGAAAGAAACTAAAATGCACTGTAGACAAATGAAGTGTTCTTATGTTGATTTAAAAACAATGTGTGACTTCATCATTTGAGTTCCCATACTGAATTCCCAGTCTATCTGATTTGTTGTGTTTTTTCCCACAATGCTTGCTCATTGGGAAATGAACAGCTATGTTTGCTTTAACTCTGAAAACATGATAAGACAAAAATAAGACAGAAAAAAAAATCTTTATAGCAAGTCTAAAAAACACACAAAGCCATTTAAATGCCAACATTTTGACATCAGGGTTTATGAATGAGGAGCAGCTCTGGACCTTGGACCCCCTATCTGTGGCCTTACATGGTTTCTTAGCTGGAGTTAACAGTGTTTCAATTCTCATCAGGCGGCCTGAGTCTGAGCCAGACATATAAAACCCGAGACAGTGTCTCACACACACTGATGTCATATAGACATGTTCTTATAAACACACACAGAATGGCCTCTTACACGTATGTCATAGACAGAAGCAAACGTATACACGAGCACACTGATGTTATAAAGCCCCAGAGATGTCGCTCTACCTCGAGCAGCTGTGAACACTTACTCCACCGCTGACTCACTGCAAGAGGTTTTTGAGATTTGCTGTTTAAAAGAAACATTCTCCCACAAAAAGAATGTATATATATCAGCTTTAATGCACTTATCAGACAAAGAAAGTTTCAATGACATTTAACTACTTGCAGTCTGTAATAGGGTACGTTTTTATTTCAAATTGACTTCAAGTTGCTTCATAATGGGACAAAATAACCATTGTTTCACTTCAGCAACTTTATAATTGGTCCCAAAATGCCTTGATGAAAGTAAGAATATTGAGTGATGTTGTCAGGCGGTTTAATGCCTTTGTTTCTACTGTGTATACAGATTGACTTGGTGTCCTTCAATTTGTGGGACATTGGCGGCCCGGCCAGCATGTCGACGGTAAACCAGTGCTTCTTCACAGATAAGGCTTTGTATATGGTGATCTGGAATCTGGCTTTGGGAGAGGAAGCCGTGGCCAACCTACAGTCCTGGCTGCTCAACATCGAGGTGAGCAAAGCATATATAACACTTTTAACATCTGGCAGCTTTCAAGCGCTAACTTTAGTCAGGAGGCTTCCTTACTGAGCTCCATACCATACATTTGAATAAAAAAAATGTTTAATTGACTTAAAGGGACTGGGCCATTCTATGAAACGGGTGCATTTTTTTTATATATATGAGGTGTAGATAAATGTGTTTATGCAAATTGAATGAGTAAAGTTTTTTTTATTTTGTGTTTATTTATTATTATAAATAGTTAAAAAAGTTATTTTGTATTTTAATAATAATGAACAACATAGCAAACTAAATGTATAATGTGTATTTAAGTTTTAATTTAGTAAATTATTTAGTATTTATTCATTTAGTATTTATTTGTCATTTATGGCATAGTTAAATAATAATGAACAGCATGTTGCTATTACAAACTAAATTAATAAAGTTTGTCTGTTTAGTTATTCCTCAATTCTTAATTGAATATTTGAATAATAGGGAACAGCATTTTGCCATTGCAAACTAAAAGTGTTTTTTTAATGTATGCAATAGTTTAATGTTAAAGCTGCAGTCCGGCACTTTTTTGGGTTTAAAAATATAAAAAAAGACATTTTTGAAAAAAAACGTAACCAGCCAGTGTTCAAAACGATCTGCTTGCCTTACCTCGATTCAAAACGGTAATCTTGTAATAATGATTTTAATTCCAGTGGTACTGGTGGATTTCCGCGGGAATTTCGAGCATGTCTTTGCGTCATTACGTCACTTCTGTACACATAGAGAAGGAGTCCCCGGCTAGCGTGTGTGGATGATGGAGGAGATTTATCCACTTGGTATGGCGGATCCCGAAAGTTTAAAGCGACAATCACCAGTGACAACTGGAGATTCACCAGTTGTAAAACCCAAAGACTTCGGACTTCAGAGTGGCTACAGAAAAAATATATTTTTCACGTTTTGACGTGATATAAGCAATCGTTAGATTTAATCAGCATGATATAACGTTAGCCTACTGCAATGCTTCCCCCCACCCCCCGAATTTGGTCAGAACAAAAGTGAATGTTACTTACTTGTTCAGATGACATTTACCGATGAAAACTCTAATGTTGACACTTTCAAAAGGCATACTCTAACATTGCTGATGACAGTACAGTATCCACAGCGACGCGACAGGTTCTCCTCAATACATTGTGTTCATCCGCGCTGTTTCATGCCGATTTACTACCCACGCACAGTTAATAATTCCGCGAATAACTGCAATTGCAGATTTCTAACAGAGATGGCGACAAAGAGGAAAAACGACGGACTGCAGCTTTAATAAATATAATTTTGCCATTGCAAACTAAGTTTTTACATTTATGGAATAGTTCATATTCACAACTTTAAAGCTTATTTAATGCTTTATATCAACTGGATTATATGGCCTATACAGAGAGAAAGAACCAAGTCAAAATGCTATTCCTATATTTTCAGAATGTGCATATTTACTGATAGAGCAAAGATACGTTAGAAATGCAGGGCACAAGCTAAAACTAGATAAGTAAACTAGGAAAAAATGTAACTTTTTTTAAAACCGTAACGAAAAACAACAAAAAAGGCCCTTACATACATACACCATACATTCAAAAGTTGGCATGTTGTAGATGTGTTTAGAAAAATATATTTTTAACATACAACATATACAAATGTGTTTGTGTTCATGTGTGTGTCCCTCAGGCACGTGCCCCTAACTCTGCTGTCATTGTCATTGGCACACATTTGGACCTCATAGACACTAAGTTTCGTACCGAGCGCGTCGCTACACTGAGGGCGTATATCCTGGCACTTTGCAGAACCCCTTCGGGTGCACGGGCCAGTGGCTACCCCGACATTACATGGAAACACTTACAGTTAGTTTTATTATCATTACATGCTTTAGCTTCCTTAATGGAATTGTTGTGTTGATTTTTGTGTGAATAAATGTGTGGTTTTTTGACAGTGAGGTGTCGTGTAAGACACTAGAAGGCGTGGACGGACTCAAGAGGCTGTTGTTTCAGGTCGCTTGCTCTATGAAGGACATCAGCAACGCTGCTAGCTGTCACAAACTAGTGGGAAGACTGGTTAGTGTTAGTTAAGACTATGGATGGCATAAATCACTGTAGTCTCTGACATCTATTCAGTAAGATGGAAAAGCTAAAGTCAAACATATTGTTGCTCCACCTCAAATGCATTTAGTGGATATTTTTATCCAAAGCAGCTTAAAATGAGTAAATACGTGTGAGAAGGCTGTGCAGCAATTTTGCATTAAAAAGGAGTTGTATCACTATAATGTCTTTAAGATTAAATATCTCAGTCTCTTTTTGTTGTTATACAGATCCCCAAAAGTTACCTAAACTTGCAGGAGGCCATAAAGGCAGAATGTCTGAGGAGAGACGAAGCCGATGAGGTTCAGTACCTGACGGACACGGAGCTGGAGCATATCATCGAGCAGAGTCCTGCTAGCGATATCAAAGACTATGAGGATCTGCAGACAGGTAATGCATAATTTATTATGAAAATAAATATATATAAATCTATCCATCTATCCTCTATCTATCTAATCTATCTATCTCACAGTTCCTCGCATTAAAGTTTGAAATAGATGTGAACTCCTTGCAACCTATGTGACCGCTGTAATCTATTGCATTTCCAAGTGAAATATGGCTCCATCATATCTTTTCTGAATCACACAGCGATCAGTTTCCTCATTGAGACCGGCACCATACTGCATTTCTCTGACACGAGTCACGGCCTGTGTAAACTGTACTTCCTGGATGCCGTGTGGCTGTCAGAGTGTTTGGAACGCATCATCAACCTGAGGGGCTCGCGCTCCGTGGCCTGCAATGGAGTGATCAAGGCGGAGGACCTCCGCATGCTGCTGGTAGGAACTGGATTCACCCAACAAACAGAAGAACAGTACTTCCAGTTCCTGGCCAAGTTTGAGATTGCTTTACCAGTGGCCAACAACAGGTAAAAACTATGGATTTTTTTCTGAACTTATAATATATAGTAATATTTTTAAGTTGTATTTATTATAAAAAAATATATTTTATCATTATTATTTTATTTTAATCATTTAATGGCTGTAATTTCTGTGTGATTCATGAACTTTTTACACCCTATGGGAACCATCCATCTAGGAAGCGCATTACGAGTTATTGTATATTATGCATTTCAAGTGAGCATTGTTTCAAACCTTCTTCTCTTCATAGTTATCTGCTACCACACCTTTTGCCACCCAAACCTGCGCTGGACATCCACGGCTTTCGGCACCAAACTAACAACAACATCCAGCGGCATTTTAAGATGAGCTTCGTACCTGCGGGATTTTGGGAGCGCTTTATAGCCAGAATGCTAATCAGTTTAAACCAGATGGACGTACAGGTAAACACATACCCTGAGATGACAGCTTAACTGACCAATAAAAGTCTAATAATTGCAGTCATTGCAAACATAGAATTAGAGGCCACATGATGACATTGCTTCTGGCTGGAAGTTTACGACAGCCCCTAAAAACGTATGGTAAAGACGCTTGGCTCACTGTATTCCAGGTACCAATTTTGCCATTTTTTTGGTAAAATATTTGTGATTTATTCATCAATATAAATATTTAAAATAGGGCTGTCAAAAGATTAATCGTGATTAATCACATCCAAAATAAAAGTTTGTGTTTACATAATATATGTGTGTATACTGTGTAGAATTATTATGTATAAATACACACACATTCATGTATATATTTAAGGAATAATTGCATTTATATACTGTATATACATTTATATAATTTATATTATATATAAATATTTTATATATAAATATAACCAATTTTTCTTAAATATATACATGATTGTGTGTGTTTTTATATATATAAATAATTATACACAGTACACACACATATATTATGGAAACACAATCTTTTATTTTGGATGCGATTAATCTTTTGACAGCCCTAATTTAAAATAATAATATTGTCATTGTTATCATTATTTTTGTTGTTAAATAAGTTATTAAACAAAATAAGAAATATTACTATTGTTGTATTTCACTCTAAAATTAAAAATCAAGTGTTTTATGAAAAATAATTATATAATAATAAATTTATTTAATAGTACAACAGTACAATTACAATACTAGTGATTTTATTAATTATTTCATTTTCAAACATTAAACCATCAAACTTTTTTTTTTTTGACAGAAAACCGCAGGGAGCCCTCAAAGTCGGCATGAAACTTGCGATTGTCTTTTCTCCACAATTATGACGAATATCCAGATTAAATTGTAGGGCTGAACTCAATTTTGTCTGTGGGGAATTGATTGGATTGTTGTGGTTTGCCATTGGTGGATCTCATGTGATTGACAGGTTGTCCCTGTCAGAGAAGAGAAGATAATTTAAATTTCTGGATTTAAAAAGAAAAAAGTAGTTCACTGATAAATAATTTATTATAAATACCACAATATTCCATTTAAAAAAAAACAAGATTTCATGGTGACTTCAAATCTTCTCTTTTGTTGCAACTGCCGATGTATAAGCACTTCTTATTACAAGTTTGAGAAGATGGTTGCACATTCTGTGTTCCTAAATGAACATTATAAGTGACCCAAATTCACAGCATATGAGTATGTGTGGAACTGCATTTACTGTGATCAGTCGCAATGAGACTGAAAAAGAGCACAGTACTGCGAAACACAGCACATATATTTACTTAAATCAAAGCCTTTGCGATTTGATAAGTAACATTGCAATTTATCGTGCAGCACTAGTAATGCATCAATGAATTTGACAATGAGGATGCCATACAGGAAGTGAGACGTATCTTTGCAACGCTTGGGCTGATTGGCATGAAACTTGCCATGCATCATTGCCAGACCAGTTTGGTGACATCGCCATCTATTGGCCTAGGTGCATAAAATCCAGCCAGAAATCATCATTTCGCCATGATGAACGTCATGATTCTTCACTTCATGTGTTTCTAGGGTGCTACTTTATGCTATTTTGGACCAATTTTGCATATTGTTTTTTTTTCTTTCTTTTTCTTTTTTTTTCGCTTTTCCTCCTACAGCGTTTGTTGAATCTTCGCCAAAATTGGTTCAGGTCAGACACTGACAAAGACAAAACCACACAAATTCAATTACTGGATTATATTCTCCAGAAAAGCCTTAACAATTTTGCTGGCAAAGACACCAAACAGGAAGTGAGTCATTGTCTTGCCAAAGCTTTTGCATATTGACACAATTTTTCTTTCCATCAACGCCACATTGCCCTGAGAATATCATTCAAATTTGTAGCACCACCTACTGGTAAAACTTTCTGAACCAAACAAAACTGCTCAATCAGTCAGTATCAAAATGAAGGCTTGGCTATGTAGACATTGCTTTATGACAAGTTCTCAGGTGAAAGTGTCGTTGAAGCTGATCACTGGTTTCAGTACTGATGTACTGATTATGATGTATGTCTCCTACTTTTTAATTTTTCATAATAGGCATTCGAGACCAAAAAGAATATGAAAAACCAGAGGACCCGCAGTACTGTGATCTACAGCTTTGCGGGGAACCAGCAGCGCAATCGCTGCAGCACGTTCCGTGTCCGTCGCAACCAGACCATCTACTGGAAGGAAGGGCTGTTAGTCACCTTTGATGGTGGATATCTGAGGTTAGTAAATGTTTAGGGATTATTTTTTTCATTTGTTTTACATCTAATGAAAGTATATAAAAGTATTTTTGTTATTAATTTTTCTTTTACTTCATCACTTCAGTGTTGTTATTGTTAACTAAAAAATATTTTTTTAATTAAAGGGCACATATTATGCCCCTTTTTGCAAGATGTAAAATAAGTCTCGGATGTCCCCAGAGTGTGTATGTGAAGTTTTAGCTCAAAATACCCAACAGATCATTTTTTTATAGTATTTTTAAATTGTCACTTTTTGGGGCTGAGAAAAACTGGCTGTTTTAATGTGTATCCCTTTAAATGCAAATGAGCTGCTGCTGCCGGCACAGAGGGCAGAGCTTCAAGAGCTTGCACTCAGTGTCAGGACAATCTCATCTCACGGAATGATATCATCAAAACAGAAACTCTCAGTAGCGGTGTTCATTTCGACCCGGAGTCGGACAATAATGCCCACAGAGTCAGAGAATACAAGATGTATGGAAATATAACCTTTATAGTTTATTATAACCTTTATTTTACCAGGAAAAGAAGCACATTGAGATTAAGACAAGTCTAAAGCCTGGCCAAGACTGACAGACACCGCTTGTTTGAGTTTAGCAGATAACATCCATCAATACATACACATACACACACAAGCAAATCCAATCAAAATTTCAATATCAATACATAACTAGTTAAAACCTCTACAGCCCGATGTTTCATTCTCCAAATCGTTTAAACCTACTTTGAAAATGTCCAATGAAACCATCTCCTTAAGTTTCAACGTACTTTGCATATTATTTCAGGCAGAGGGAGCAATATTTCAGTACGTACGTACCACTGGAACAGACGGTACGAATAATTCCTGGGGCCGTAGGCTATAGTTACAAACATACTTTTTACAGATGAAGGTATAAAGATATGAAGGAAGTAGACCCAGGATAGATTTATAAATAAAAACATGCCAGTGTTTTTGTCTTCGGATGGACAAAGCAGACCATCCAACCCGAGCATACAACAATGATGACTGAGGGTTTTAAGATTTGTTATAAACCTCAGTGCACCATGATAAACAGTGTCTAAAGCATGTAAACACTATGAAGATGCATGCATATATATAACATCACCGTAGTCCAGTACAGACATAAAAGTGGCTGCAACAAGCCTCTTTTTTGCCTCAAAGGAAAGACAGGATTTGATTCTAAAGTAAAAACCCAATTTCACTTTCAATCTTTTCACCAGTTGCTGAACATGAGGGCCAAAGGAGAGAGCGTCATCAATTAAAATCCCAAGATACATATACTGAGACACAAACTGAATCTCCAAACGTTGGGACAGAGTAATAGGCAGATGATTATGAGGGATTTATTTTGATTTAGAAAACAACATGAATTTAGTTGTATCAGCATTTAAAACTATTTTAATTCAAATTAGTTACGCTGAACAATATTAAATGCAAGCTGTAACTCAGAGAGAGCCGGATTGTGTGTGGATGCTGAACTACTGTATATATAACTGTATGATCAGCGTAATAATTATGAACATTTTGATCAATATTATTTATATATAGAGTAAATCGGAGTGGTCCTAGGACTGACCCCTGTGGCACACCTTTACTACATTGAGTAATCCAGAGATAAAACTTTCTGCCTGTACACATTGAGTTCTGTTTGAGAGATAGTTATTAAACCAACCAATAGTATGTTTAGATAATCCAATACTGACAAGTCGTTATATCAGTAAGGTGTGATCAAGAGTATCAAATGCTTTTGATAGATCGGTGAATAAGGCTGCACAGTGTTTCTTGTTATCAACAGATTCAATAAAATTATTTAGTACTTTTAAGGCTGCCGTAGTTGTGCTATGTTGTTTTCTAAAACCAGATTGAAAATCAGACAGGGTATAATTAACAGACAAAAATCCTGTGGGATCTCCGCCTTTAAACAGGGGAAGAACAAAAGCTGATTTCCATATAAGTAGTACTTCATTTAAAACAAGAGAAAGGTTAAAAAATATGACTCGGAGGTGGGGCAATGAAATCAGCTGCTAGCTTAAAAAAGTAAGGTTGCAATTTATCAGGACCTGCCGATTTGGAAACATCTAAAAATGTAAGGGCTTTGCACACCTCAGAGATTGCAATTGGTGAAAAGTTGAATGATTGACCAGACACGAAGCTCTCTGACTGAACAATTGAAGGGTTCACATGAGCACCATTAATTGAATCGAACAATACTGAAGTAATACTGTATCTGTCATCGTCTATATACTTTTACGGAGTTTGCTGTAAAGCATTATGGGACTACCTTCTCTGCAAGGGATACATGTTGTTGTTTTAAAAAAAATTGTCCATAACATGTTATCTTATGCTGTACATACACTTAATATATGTAAACCAGGGCTATTATCGTTAAGTAAAAATAAAACAATTTTGTTAATTGAAATCAAATTAAATAATAAATATTAGATGAAAACTTAAATTAAATGAAAATGAGAAATGTTTCCTTGGCAACTCAATGAAATAAATTGAAGCACTAAGATTACTTACTTGAAAAATAAAAAATTACATTAAAATAAAATTAATTCAACCTAATCAGTATTATTTAAAAAAACAAAAACGAATAAAATACATAACAAAATTACTTAAAATTAAACTAAAATTATAATGAAAACTTTAAAATATTGGTAAAGCTATAATCGTATATAAATAATACTAACATTTATAAAAAAAAATTACTAACACTTGTTTGTGCAGAGCTTCGTATAAGAAAAGACTCAAATTGTTTCTCGCCCACAGCGTAGAATCATCTGACCTAAACTGGAAGAAAAAGAAAAGCGGAGGCATCAAGATTATCTGCCAGTCGGAGACGAGGGACTTCTCTGCGATGGCTTTCATCACCGATCACGTTAACTCCCTCATAGAGCAGTGGTTTCCTGGTGAGGACTCCTCCAAATGTGATTGAGTTTGTCAGATCTCAGTCCACAGACATATAGATCACTATAGATCTCTTAGATATTTAATTTCATGCACAAGCCTATAACTTGGTTTTGTGGATGGATTGTAGACTTTTTCTTCATTCTAAATGTGTTAATTTCACAACACAAATGCATTGCTGTAAAAGACGCCACTTTAGCCCATACATTTAAAAAGTATATTCATCATTGTAACTGTATTGGTTAAAAGATTATAACATGCGTCCTCCAGTGCAGGGGTTTTCACACTGGGGTCTGGAGACCCCCAGGGGGGCCACAGAGAGTGCTAGGGGGTCCGTGGAAAAGTTTAGAGAAAAGCTTAAAGACCGTAGGCAACATTGTAAATGCTTGGCATCTTTTTATGAATGAAGGCCAGTATCACTGATACTAATACAGCTACACGATGTCTCAATGAAATAAACATTAATTATAGCCATTCAACATTACAGTGTAATTAAAAACTATATATATATTCTTTACATTTATTAGGCTTGGTGATGTGACTTCGTAATATAGAATGCGCATCACATTTTCTTCAGTATTTAAATGTGAACAGCTTCAAATGTGGGATTTAGAGTCTTAAATATTTGTTGAAAGTAATACATTTTTATCAATGACTAGGACTGAACCAGTAGTAATTATTCCAGTTAGAAGCAGTACTGAAATGCGGTTTGAGATGCACATTGGGACAGTAGTAGTCTAAGATGAAATAATATGAGTGTCTCCATGCAAAACAAGTGGCGACATCACTTGCAGTCATAAGACAGAAGCCCAACAGAAAACAAAAAGACTAAAATAGCATCATAATTAGGGTAAGTGTGATGATATCTTGACAAACATCCTACACCCATAACTGAAGGGTATTAATACGGATGTGCAGCTGTTTGTTGCAGTACATTCAGTGTGGAAGTTTGCTGCTTCACACTATGATCACACTGTCAGTCAATAACACAGGTGCAGCACAAACACACACTGAACTCATATAGATGGGGTGAGTCATACTTTAGTTTATACTGCTGCAGTAATTGATTCATTAATCCACACAAAGCTTGTTAATTATACCAGACGCATCAGCACACACACCTGCTCAAATCACCATTTACCCATCAGGACTTCTACTCTACACAAATATTTGTGTGTAAACACACTACAGTAACTGCTGTGAGAGATTATTAACAGATGCATGTAATGTTTTTTAATCTTGATAAACAAATCACCCTTTTAAGCCATTTCTGAGAAAATGCATATATACTGAGATGTATACTTAGTGTTGTCAAATGGCTGAAAATATATTGAGATGTATATTGAGTGTTGTCAAATGACTGAAAAAACCCCCTGTTATAATAATCCCTTTTTAAGCATGGGATTTTAAGCAATAATCCCTTATTAAGCATGATTAATGTCTATTTTTATATAAGAATCAGCAGAATCCATATTCATACTTTCATTTAGTATTACATGCTCATAATTATCTCTCCCCTTCTCCCCTGGTCAGCATTGACAGCCAGCGAGAGTGACGGCTCTCGTCTCATCGAGCAGTACGCTCCCTGTCCGTACTGCAGCTCTGTACCCAGAATGTCCGACCCCCTGCCTCTGCCCGGCTCCAATCACAGCACTGTCCACTACTTCAACATGGAGGACTGTGTCCTGGCAGCTGTGGACAAGGAGCACATCACCTGCCCCAACCATCACAAACAGCCTGTGCCGCTACAGGAGCTGGTGCCTGAGCTCTTCATGACCGACTTCCCTTCACGGTAAGATGTCAGCATGAAGTTTTGAACCATCTTTTGACATTTACATTTAATCATTTAGCAGACACTTTTATCCAAAGTGACTTACAAATGAGAACAATCAAATCAACAATAGGGCAACAATATGGAAGAGCTGTGACTAGTCCCAGTTAGTCTAGCACAGTACACGTAGCAAGGTTTTTATATATATATGTGACCCGCTCTGGCGAAATTAGTCAGAAGTCGCAACGTTCCATTTTAAGATATGGGCCGATTACCGTATGTGGAAAAACAATGAAACATTTTTTACATTTTTTTTTTGCTAAGTTCAAACAACAGACATTCAAAAATAATCTCCCAAAGTTTCGTAGTACAGATAATTGAGTAAAGGTATTTAAATGACTATTAAATTTCACAAAGTTTTACTAAATTCGCTGGAAATGAACATTGTTTTTCTCAACTCCACTCGTCACCTCTGAGCATTTCCCGGGTATCCCCTGAAGCGTCACTATCTCTGCTCTCCAAATATGGTGTTACACGTTGTATAGAACCAATCAAAAAGCTTAGAAATGTACACAAATGCTGATCATTTGTCAATGGAAAGCTCCGTTACTACTGACCGGCATGCGATTGGTCCAGCCATCCTCCTGTCACAATCGAAGCGCTCTGTGTCAACAAGCTAACAGATCTCCTCAGAAAGATAAAATATTATTAATTTGAGAAATGTCGTGATATATATGAATGTCTTTGGTCAAATTAAGCTGTAAAATAAATGGTTTATCCCTTTAAATGGATTTTGAAAGATATCAACAAAAAACGGGCAAAAAACTTTAAAAGCGATTTTCTCAGGTTTTCAATTGGAAAAAGAGGACAGACGACCATAATTCAAATGTGTATATCTTTACAACCATTCAAGGTACTTTGACTAGGGTATCATTTGAAAGCTTATGGTCTCCTCTTTCCATTAATACCAACATAAAATTTTTGACATTTGGGTCACTGTGACTCATTTTGCTGGATCAAGTCACATATATATTTATATATAAATGGGTCAAGTATTGACGAAGAAACATGCGTCTTCAGCTGTTTCTTGAAAATATACAGTATAATATATAACTCAGCAGCTCGGGTTGAGTTAGGCAGGTCATTCCACCCGCAGGGAACAGTCCAGCTTAAAGGTCCCATATTGTCAAAACTGAAATTTCCTGACTTTTTTCATGATAACAGAGGTCTAGGGGCTATAAAACTACCATACATGTATACATTCTAAAACAGTCGATCCACAGACAAATGCACACAGCCTGCATAAAGTAGCTGTGCCTTTTCACAAGCCGTTGTGACTTCCGTATAAATGTGATGTCAGAACTACTCAGTCACGCCTTCAGTCACCACCCCCACCAACGGTGGTTCACTCAGAAAACAACAGGCCAATCAGAAGAGAGGCTCATAAATATTAGGTAGACAGGCCAAAATTGACCTGTTCTTGGCAGAGCTCCTGAGAAAGGAGCTGTAAAATATATATTGAGATGTTTTTTGGTACTTATACCACAAATATATATTCCTAAGGACATTAAAAACCTAAAATAAAACTTCAGAAAGCTGTACAATATGGGACCTTAAAGGTCTGTAAAAGGGATTTTGTGCCTCTTTGGGATGGCACCACAAGGTGCCGTTCACTTGCAGAACACAAGCTTCTGGAGGGCACATAGATCTGAAGTAGTGAGTTTAGGGATGGGGTGCAGAGCCAATGGTTGTTCTGTAGGCGAACACAATGCCTTGAATTTGATGTGAGCAGCTATTGGCAACCAGTTCAAATTGATGAAGAGAGTTGTGACGTGGGCTCTTTTCGGCTTGGTAAAGACCACTCTCGCTGCAGTATTCTGGGTCAGTTGCAGAGGTTTGACAGTGCATGCTGGAAGGCCTGCCAAGAGAGCATTACAATAGTCCAGTCTGGATAGAACAAGAGCTTGGACAAGGAGTTGCACCAATAGGAAGTTGTATAAGGCAAATCTGCAGGACCGGGCCGTTCTAGCAATGTGGTCTGTGAAGTTTGACTGATCATCAATCATAACTCTGAGGTTATTTTTTATATTATCATACCTATTTCTATGTTCTATGTAAATACCTATCTACCTATGTTAGAGCGGTTGTTTTCTCACAAAAAAAAACATATATATCAAAGTCCCTTTAAAAGGCTAGCCATTTCACTCGACCATCTTTGAAATGCCTCTTGGGCAGCTATTTCCGTCAAGTGCAGTTCCCCTCTCTTTGAATGGGGAAATATCAAATTTTCCACAGCTGTTCACCAAGCTTGCGATTAAATTTCATATTTGAAATCATTAATGAAATCTGACCACAAATGTCTTACACAAATACATTTTAATTAGTATGTTCAAGTAGCACAAAAAAAAGTTAATATCGTTTCTAAAATAATTGGTTATAGTTACATGTATTTTTTTTATATATATATATATGGTAACACTTTAGTATGGGGAACATATATTCACTATTAACTACGACTTTTGCCTCAAACTCCTAATTTACTGCTTAATAGTTGGTATTAAAGGTAGTTTTTGTAGCATTTAAGGTCACGTATTGGGTAGGATTAAGGGTCATGCTGAATAAGGCATTAATATTTGCTTTATATGTACTAATAAACAGCCAATATACTAGTAATATGCATGCTTATATAAGCAACTAGTTAATAGCGAGAATTGGACCTTAATATATATATATATATATATATATATATATGTATATGTAGTGCTCTCCTGAGCATCTGCTAGCGTGTGGCATTTAAGTTTTGTATTCAATGTAAACCTTGCACACCTGGTCCTAATATCCAGAGCTCAGATGTATTTAATCGAGCTGAATCAAAGTGGGTTAGGGTTGAGTTATAGCACAAATATAAACAAGGCTTTCGGTGGGCTGCCGTGCTCTTGGCATGAGATGTGTGTTCTCTGTGCGGTTGTGGTACATCACATAAATTGGATTATTAATTCTGAAGTTAAAATGGAAGCAGAATCTGAGGGTTTGAACTGCAGCTCTTGTCTTTGAGCCACGTCAAACAAATCTCTTTGAAGAGGTCCCTGTGCGGCAAAGGGCTGAATAAAAGTCTCGGTGGGACGTCATACTTTATATTAGGACTGGAAATCACATAATTATGAATTGATAAATCTCAAGGTTACCACAATTGTGCATTTGGCAGAAGCTTTCATCTGAAGTGACTTATAATGCATTCATGGTTTATTTTTTTATGTGTATTGGGAAATAGAACTACAAGCTACTAGTTCAATCCAGACTCTAGTTGTTAATAGGGCTGGAAAAATTTTAAAAGTCAAAACTCATTTTAATGTTGAAATGTTGGGTGAGTCCTGATTTTATCCATCAGGATTTAAATAAAAAGGAAGTTGAATTTGTGATGTCATGATTTTACAGACTGAGCAAGTTTTTATATTTTAATTTACCAAAACCATTTTTTATTAATTTGGAATAACATACACTGATGGTTTATACACATTAAAATTAGGAAGATGCATTAAGAAAGGGTCAATTTGGATTATTAAAACCCAATAAAAAAGATGTTGTAATATTTTGCCACATTGGCTCTGTTCTAAACCCCAGTGAGCTGTGCCAAGTAGACAGCATTTTTAGACTGCAAATTTATGCTGAATTATTAGAAAACTAATTTTGGCCAACATTTAAGGTGACTTCCTATTTATTCTTTGTGAATCATGCAATCGATTGTGACGGACACAAAATATGATAGACGGCGTCCACAGAAATGTTATAAGTTTGTTTGTTTTTTCTTAATAGAAAGTTGAAATGACTCAAAGTGCCTAATCAAACAATATTTAAATGTGCTATGTATTTTATCATTTATCATGAGTATTACATCAGTCAATTATGAGGTTTTATTTTAGTTAGGATGCTGCCTATGTAGGCAGTACACTTTGAGGCAGCTCGCTAGCGTTTGAAACAGAGCCACCGTAACACTGGATTTACTGGAATATGTTCTTAATAGAGTTTGGAATTAAGGTCGAATTAAATTGCTTTACTCACAAATGGTGACCTTTAAACTTTCTCTTTGAAGAGACTTTATAACGGGCCTATTGTGAATATCAGCCCTAATGAGCATTAACTCGTTTTGACATGATCAGCCTTTTTTGCTTACTTGCAGATAAACCTTATTTATTTAGACCAACAAACTACATCAGCAAGTTTTCATCTTATGTTTAAACTGTAGTCGTGGTGTATGTGCATTTATACATGGGCAGTGTGACCAAATCATACCAGAATACAGTTATTTTTCCTGGAAATTCAGCATGAGATTTAATAATCTTTATAATCATGCAACGATGTCTATTTTTGGATAAAAGAACAAATTAAATACTAAATAAATGAGAACTTGATGGACGCAAGACAAAAGATAAGATTATTCATTACAAATTTCTGATAAGTCTGGCATCAATGTTATTTTTTTTATAGTTTTACTTTTAGTTAACATTAACAATAGCAACACTGTCTGGCTTCTGAACAAAAACAATTTCACATTATGAAACACTCGAGTCTAAAACAAAAGATTTGCATGAACTTCATTACAACCACAGTGTAGCCTGGAGACGTCTTTAATTATACAGAAGGGATGAATGATTTTACCAGTTATTTGATATGATTATGCCAACAGTATAATCCTCTTGGCTTGATGCCTTATAAATTTCCTGTTAATTATTTGCCGCAAGTTTGTATCACATACCCATAAGGAAGTTTTGTGGAAGGAGAGCATTAAAAGCATCTGTACATACGATCAGGCAGCGGGGCAGTTCACTTCAAAGCACATGTCAAATGAAATGACATTCTCACATGGAGCTTTAATGGAAATTATTAGGAAATGACAGCTGACTAAATGGACTCATTTCGTATTGACAGACATTGGGTTTGATTCAACAGCAGCCACAAGAATGGAGCTGGAAAGAGAGAATAAATCTGATGGTTAATGATAGAGATCTTACAAAATGTCAAAAGTCAGAATGCATGTTTGGTTCGGGATCGGTACAGTTTTTCTATGTTTTAAAAGTCTCTTATTCTCACCAAGACTGCATTTATTTGATTAAAATTATTGTAAAAACATGAATATTCTGAAAAATATTGCTAATTAACATAACTCTTTTGTATTGTAATATATTTTAAAATGTAATTTATTCTTGTGATGGCAAAGCTACATTTTCAGCATCATACTCCAGTCTTCAGTCATATGATCCTTCAGAAATCATTCTAATATGCTGATTAAGAAACATTTATTATGCTCAATGTTGAAAACATTTACTAAATATTTTTAGTTTTTCTATTTTTTTCACTATTCTTCGATGAAGTTCAAATAAACAGCATTTATTTGAAATAGAAATCTTTTGTAACATTATACGTGTCTTCACTGTCACTTTCAATTTAGTCATCTTGCTGAATTCAATCATAAATGTTTAACTATTCAATATCAAATCAATCTCAAATGTAATCACGTAGTGCAAACATCTATATGTGTGTGTTTCAGGTTGTTCTTGTCGAAGAGTGATCTGCAGTGGAGTGAAGAGGAAGCAGATATCCTGGGTCAGGGTGGCAGCGGCACCATTATCTACAGAGCTAAATACAGAGGCCATCCGGTGGCTATTAAACGCTTCCACTTCAAGAAATGCAGGCAGCAGTCGCTCAACAGTAGCACAGGTACTTTACTCTCCTGTACTGACCCCTGCACTTCCTCTGAAAGCAGCCATTATTATCTTTAGGCCATGATCCGTTAGTTCCGCTCACTGCAATGTTTGGATTTGCATTCGATCTGCTCGATGAACAATTTTAAAGTCAGAGGTGATCAGTTGGGGAAAGTAAGCCATGTGTTCCAGCAGGCGTACGAAAGGTCAGAGGTCAAAGTGCTGTCGTTCTACTCGAGGCTCGCAGTGGGACGCACAGACCTGTGACTGATGGAATTTCCTGTTAACAGAGAAACGCTAATCTTCAGATTTCTCCCGTTGTGTTTCTTTATCCAATCCAAAACCTAGTGAGCTGCAGAATTTAATGAGATTTATTCTTGAAACAAGTTATCTTGGAAGAATGTGCAAGTATTTTTTTGCTTGTTTTTGCAAATTATAGTTTGAACAAGACAAAAATACTAATAAATACAATTATTGTTGTAGCTACTACCAAAGCAACCGATAGACATGACATTTTTGTTTGTTAAAGGGATACTTCACCTCTGGAAAGATGAATGTGTATTTAAAATGGGTCATTTAGTAGAAATGTAGTAGAAATGTGAAATTATTTTTGAATTTGGAGCCTTCTAGACTGAGAAAAGCCAGAACATGTATTTTTGGCTCATGTGGATGAAAGACAACAACTCCCAGAATGCTCTTGCTTCGCTGCCCTATGAGGCCACACCTACCGGTAAGAGAGCGCAATTAAACAACTAGGTTAGGCTACTAGTTGACTCGAGATGAGCGGCACCTGACGCACCGGTCTCGTAGGCTATCTCTGGGAGGAGCGGGAATTTTCTTAGCAATGCTAAAACGCACATCAACCGATCACTTGTTTAGCGTTCATGTAAACACTACATTTCAGATTCACCAGTCTGAATGAATTCAGTTAGATTGAAACAAAAGGTGTTCCGGGAAAAAGTATGTATGGTAACCTTTACTACTCAGCTTTCTCCACAGAACAAGAGCCTGTTAGCTTAGCTTCCAAAAAAAGATGGCTGACACTATTTGTACATTCTGTGAGTGAGATCCCACCCTCTATGGGCGGGCTGAAAACATGCAAAACTAGCTACTACTACTGGCTGTAGTCTCTAGCCTCTGGCCAAAAAATCCTCAGATGACGCAAAATTATGATTTTTGCGTCAAAGGAGAATTATTTCCAGACAAAAAAAATCATAAATCTCTAGTCTCAGAGGGAAGCATGATAATACGAAAATACTACAGGTTTTTTTTACTGATACAAAGCTAAATGCTGAAGTATCCCTTTAATAGCTTTTTTATCTAAAGGACTCATGCTCACCAAGGCTGTAATAAAACAGTAAAATGTAAAAACTGTAATAAACGTGTACACAGATTGCCGCTTCAAACACAAAACATTCTCGATTTGTAGGGTATCCTCCTAAGCAGTCTTAAATTAGTTAAAAAGTGTTAAATGAACATAAAGAGAAAATAGGATGTGTGTCAGATCTTCATCATGTGCTTCAGATCTTAAAGTGACAGCAGCCTACAAAATCTGTTGCTGTCTGTGTCATTAATGTTAAAGGGGTCATGACATGTTTTTTTTTAATTTTATTATTATGTCCTTAGGTGCAATTATAGTATTACTATAGTTCCCTTTCGAAGGGAACTCAACAATACGTCATCGACGCTATGGGGAAACGCCTCAGGCGTGACAGGTGTCTGAAATCACAATCAAATCACGGCAATCACATTGACCGGCGACAGCCCGTGAATCATTAACGTGAATGATTAACGTGCGACCTGGAAGTATATAAGGGCGCCTTGCAAACATGACAAATCATCTTTTCGTCTTCAGGGACTGTTTTGTCTGTAACCGCTTTTGAAAATCAGGTATTTATGAAATGCACTGAGAAGGCTGAGTGTTTTCAACTGTGCTTTTTCTGTCTGGGAAGGAAGAGCGCGCACAGGCAGTTCTTGATGGAACTGCCTGTACAATTGCGAGCGTTTTTCTTTGAGAACGCTCCGATCTCGTCTGACCCTCTCCTTGAGAGAAGAGGGCTCAGCGTCTGGGTGTAAAAAAAAAAAAAAAAAAGGGATCCCAGATGAAGCCCGCCGATCGCCTTGAGAGGGGTATAATCCTCTCAGACGATGTGGCGGCTGACGAGATTAAGCAGTGAGTGCTTTTCCGGACAAACAGGAGATGGCTGATGAGGGTGGTGATAATCAATCTTCTCAGCCACCCTGCCCCGTGTATGCTGAACTGGTGGTTTTATGGTAACGTTAGGGGAAAGGTCGCTCACTATGAGAGCGTTTTTTCCCCAGTCATAAAACCACTAGCTCAGGTGAGCCTTTCATTTCTTCCCGATCTCATACTGAGATCAAGAGGACATGGAAGAACCCATACTCTGCCCGTGTCCACCGACATCAGCGGGCTAGTCTCACTGATGTTGAGGTGATAGGAGAGCATGGGTATGTGTCGATGCCGCCCATTGACGAGACGTTTGCAACTATCTCGTGTCTGGACAGGCGTCTACACTGAGAGCTCAAACCCTGCCAGTTGAATGGCAGAGCATACACGCCAGCGGGTCAGGCCGGTGCTACCCTGCACATCATGGCGGTGTTGCAGGTACACCAGGCCAATCTGCTGGGGGATCTCGTCCAGGGGGTGGGGCCCCTGAGGCGGTTACTGAGCTGCGCCACGGAGTGAACCTGGCCGACATCGGGGAGAAGAGAGAAAGTCTTTCTCCTCGATTCGCTGCTTTCGCCCTCTGAGCTTTTTGGCACCTCCGTGTAGGCGGTGGCTGGAAAGTTCAGAGAGGCGAGGGCGCGCTCAGCTGTATTAGGACAAATACATACCGCTGAGATCCGTATCCACACCCAGACAGACGGGAGGGCCTGGCCCATCATGGTCCGGGGACCTTAGACAGGGCCAGAGAGCCAGTGTCGCCTCTCGTGCGCCTCCTCCGTGGAGGAGTAGATCGCTGTAGAGGTGCAACTCCCGCAAGAAGAGGGATCTGAGGGAGGTGATCCAGCACGATTGCACACAGCATCGGCATGGATCACCTCCCCCTGAGGGCGTGATTATATCTTAGCCCTCTCCTCTCTTCCCCGACTCCCCAGACGCTTTCTACATCAGGCCTGAGGCTGGGCTCATGGTTAGAACAATGTTCTGTTGGCCTGCCTCTGCTTGGTTAGGAGAGTGCCTCTTTCAGGCATGTAAAGGTGGTAGACCCCATGTTCATAAAGAACTGTCTGGTAAGTCTTCACTTCGCACGCCGCAGGTGAGCTGAGTGGTCTTCTTTAAGAGTAATTTTGTGTGCAACTAACACTAAAATTTATCTCTCTACAGACCTCGTTCCCTGTATAGAGCTATGGGGTCATGTAAGGTACATTTTTGGATTATTAGGGCCCTGAAGTCCCCCTTTAGGTGGCTAGAACGACTATCTTAGCCCTCGGGCTGTTAGCCACCTCAGGGTAGAGTAGTTGGTCTCCCTCCCCTAGGATTTTCATCTTGGAGTATAGACTGACGCTAGTGCTTCAGATAGATCTTATGTCCGGTCCATGGGACCGTCTGACTTCCTTCCTGAGTACATCGCCCCCTTGAGCTCTGTTTGGGTTTTCAGTGGGCTGAGCGATTCTGCAGCCAGTTGTATGAAATAATAACTATTTTTCTAGTAAGGCTGTGGCTCCTCCGAGCCCTCAGGTAGATCTATGCTTGCAGGCTGGCCCTCACCAGGGCCGCCTCTGTAGCTGGCCTAGGCTGTGCCAGGGATAGTGGAGGCGCTCTGCTTAAGCATTTCTGCCTCTGAACCTTCACTGTGTGAATATAGGTTCCTAGCATCCCTGTATGACAGCCTCCTCCAATGGGAGTCGTTAGGCCAAGGCCCGCCCCCTTCTTTGCATTCTGGGGCGACAAGTGTAATGCAGCGTGGTGCAGAGGCATGGTTTATAAAGATCCTGGGTTAGGCCTCAAATAGGCCTCCCCGGTACAATGTGTCTTTATTGAGCAGGGTTAGGCCGCCTTTCGCCTCACGAAGAGGCTGGGTCTGTCTGCCCGACCCTGCCGTGCAGAACTAGCATACGGATATGGGCTGCCAGTATAGGCTTTACTCACCTCGCTGAGCTACTGCTCAAGCGTCGGGTTGTAGGTGGTTGGCTCACAAACAAGCCCCACTCCCCTAGGTTGGGCACAGATACTTTTTCTGTCACCCCTAGAGCCACTGGCGGGCCCGCACCCTGGTAAACCTCAGGGTGAGGTGGAGAGTATTCCCCTGTGATACAGGGCAGGTCTGAGTCCTTCACTTTCAGTTCTGTATTATCCTACCTCGCACCACTATGGCTCGGGTTGAGCGGAAAGTTCTAGCCTTCACTTCTTTTTTGGTCGAAGTACGCTCCCCTGAAGCCAGAGCATTGCCATGAGCTGACGCCCATGCTTACAGATGGTAGGCCCCTGGCTCTGGGGCCTCCATTGAGGCAGAGTGGCGTATGTTGTACTCCCCTTGCTCAAAGGGTGCTAGCGCTTTTGCTGAGTACACTGCCATGGGCAATGTGATTAGGTACCAGAATGCTGTAGGCGCTGTGTAAACAGCTTATCTGCCAACGAAGGCTGCGCCATTAGGTAGTAGGCCTCAGCAGGCCTCCTGTATGGGCAGCCCCCAAGTGGGCGCTGTAGGCCAGCTCACTTCAAAAAAGTGTTGCTGGCCTTGGTGGTTCGGGCAGTTGACTCACTGATGGGTAGTAGGCCCTAAACAGGCCTCCTCGGAAGTGAGTCCCAACATTGTGGGACTTACTTGTTGGTGTGGTATGATTCCCAACAGTGTACCTTTGGAGCAGATTGACTTGCTGTCAGCTAGTAGGCCCAACCAGGCCTCCCTGATAGGCGAGTCCCCAGTGGGCTGGCCTTAGCAGGCCGCCTTCGAACCGTCACCCAGATTCAGGGCTCATAGCTACCAGTTGTTTAAGATTACTTTCAGGTAGTAGGCCTCCTCAGGCCTCCCTGAAGGTGAATTCCCACTTACGGTGGCTATCAGGTAGTAGGCCTTACCAGGCCTCCCTGTAGGCAAGCCCAAAGGACAGGCAACTGGACAGCTAGCCTGACCTACTATCAGGTAGTAGGCCTCACCGGGCCTCCCTGAAGGCATGTTCTCACGTAATGTGATTATCAGGTGGTAGGCCGCTAACCGGGCCTCCCTGAATGTGAGCTCCCAAGTATTGTGGCTGTCAGGTAGTAGGCCTCACCAGGCCTCCCTGAAGGTAGTTCCCACATACTGTGGTTATCAGGTTACAGGCCTCACCAGGCCTTCCTGGTCATGAGCTCCCACATGCTGGGGTTATCAGGTAGTAGGCCTCACCAGGCCTCCCTGAAGGTGAGTTCCCTCATACTGTGGTTATCAGGTTACAGGCCTCACCAGGCCTTCCTGGTTATGAGTCTCCACATGTCAGGTTACGGGCCTCACCCGGCCTTCCTGAATGTGGGCTCCCACATATTGTGGTTATTAGGTTACAGGCCTCATCCGGCCTTCCTGGTTTTGAGCTCCCACACACTGTGGTCGCTAGGTTACAGGCCTCACCAGGCCTTCCTGGTTATGAGCTCCCACATACTGTGGTTATCAGGTTACAGGCCTCACCAGGCCTTCCTGGTCATGAGCTCCCACATACTGGGGTTATCAGGTTACAGGCCTCACCAGGCCTTCCTGAATATGAGCTCCCACATACTGTGGTTATCAGGTAGTAGGCCTCGCCAGGCCTCCCTGTGAGTGGTTCCCCAACGATGCTGGGTTCTGGAAGCTAGTGGCCGCCTGCTATCAGTTCAGCTGGCCTTATTAGGCTGTTGCTAAAAGCGAGCTCGTGCCCTGGCTCAACTAAAGTGTTCATCCTCTGCTTCTGGTTCCCTCCCGGAACTTCTTACTCTGCCTACAGCCTGGTTTCCTACCAGTCGGTCCATTGCTCCCCTCACTGAGGGTCACTATGAGTGTTGGACTTTTGAGTCTGGTCAGACGGTTGTAGGCCTCTCGTGAGGCCTCCCAGTTAGATCAGCCCCTAGGCCTTCACAGGCCTCCTCAGTGTTTCAAACACAAACACTGGGTAGATCCGTGGATCGAGTAGAGAAACTCCCCTCTCTAGCAAGGGTTTAAAGCACTATGCTGAGTCATACTCTCCGGGATATCCCGTCTCTGAGATCCGGCCTGAGGTTCACTGCCAGCTTCGCAGTCCCTCGGGTTGGATGCTTTACCTAAGGCAAATGTCCAGAGGCTCTGTCTCCGGACAGACAGGAATTTGGCCAGACTGAAGTGTCCGACGTAGTGACACCAGGTCAGGCCGTCCTGGTGGCATTTCGGGTGGTATATTCCCCCGTATAGTGACTGGCTGCGGTTCCCTCGGGTTCCCTAGCCACATTCCCTAGAAGGGACCCCTTCTAATTTGAAGTTGTGGTCCTAGGCCTTTGAGCAGGCCCAGGTAGGCCTTCGGATTACATATTTGGAGTTCCTCCTGCTAGGCTTATAGCTTGGGCTATGACCGTAGGGAATGCTGTCACTGACAGCCCAGTGTGACCTGAGGGTGAGTGGTTCTTGCATTTCATTTGAACTTGCTGGTTCTGACAGTTGTCACTGCCTCCTGGCATGCACTCCCCTCAGCATGGCGGAGTGGGTATATCGTTCCCCATAGCGTCGATGACGTATTGTTGAGTTCCCTTCGAAAGGGAACGTCTCAGGTTACAACTGTAACCTATGTTCCCTGAGAACAGGGAACGAGACAATACGTCTCCCTGCCATGCCTCGGGGCCTACCTACCAAACAGTCCCTTCAGACGAAGGATGATTTGTCATGTTTGCAAGGCGCCCTTATATACTTCCAGGTCGCACGTTAATCATTCACGTTAATGATTCACGGGCTGTCGCCGGTCAATGTGATTGCCGTGATTTGATTGTGATTTCAGACACCTGTCACGCCTGAGGCGTTTCCCCATAGCGTCGATGACGTATTGTCTCGTTCCCTGTTCTCAGGGAACATAGGTTACAGTTGTAACCTGAGACGTTTTTTTTACAAAAAACTTTTAAAATGTAGTGATTTATGACCTTTTCCCACCCTGTTTCTCATCCTCCGATTCAAACAGTCTGTTTTGGGGGTGTTTCCCCTTTAAGAGTTCAGTGTTAACGCCCACTGTTATGATTGGCTAACGTCAGTGCCTATGCATCAATTATTAACGCCCCCAGCCAGAACATTTGCGGATTCAGCGTATTTAAAAAGTAGTTTAAAGTTTTAAATACATTACTTACAGTTTGCGTCGTCGTTGTTGAGCCCAGAATAGTAGGCACGGACTTATCTTTGAGCAACAGTTTTCTGGCAAAGCCAGCATCATTTTGGGATTTGTTCTCAAAACAGTCATCCTTCAAATGTATAGAACAAACGCTTAAATTAACACTGCCGTGACTGAGACGTCCGCAAAAAATAAAGTGCATCCATTTTTCCCTGACGACTGGATCTTTCGCAGCGTATTCAAAGATGTTGTTTGTCCACAGCCAGGAACAGCACATCTGTGGCATCGTAATTTCCCTGTACACAGACCCACTCGCTGTCCGTCGACTGAACACTTGTGAGGCGCGCAGCGTGACGTGTGTGACGTGCCTTTATGGCTCGTACAATTATAGTGCAGTGGGGGGGGGGCTTTGAGGTAATTATGTGAAACACCTGCAGAGAGTTATAAAAGGTGATGGTTCTCTGACCTCAGTCGCTCCTCGGTTACCCTTTAGTCTTTTGTTATTTTGGGTTGCTGCTTTATTTGTTTATTATTCGTTTGCTTCATGTATTAGTTTTGTTTGGGATTTTATGTTTGCAGGCCTGTGATTTGGAGCGCGTATTTGGGGTTTGTGTTCATGACGCAGCTTATTCTTTATTTAAGTTGATGTGCTGAGCGGAATGTTTTCCGTCATGTTTTTCCTTATTTAATTATGAGTTGTTAATGGTATTTTGGATTTATTTTTTGTTTTGGGTGGTAATCCTGAGTGGGGGTACACTTCAGTATTCTTCGGCAGTCCTGGTTATGGGATTGTTGAGGATGCTGAGTTCAGTGTTTAAAGTCACCCCGAGCTCGGCAAGCCACTGAAGACTAGATAGGATTTAGGTAGTTTGTGATGTTAGTTAGGAGGTTGGGATGTACCCTGTTGGATTTTTTTTTTTGTTGTTGTTGTTGTTTTGTGTGTTGTATAGGGGTTTTATCTTTTAAGGGGGGGTGTGTGACGTGCCTTTATGGCTCGTACAATTATAGTGCAGTGGGGGGGGGGCTTTGAGGTAATTATGTGAAACACCTGCAGAGAGTTATAAAAGGTGATGGTTCTCTGACCTCAGTCGCTTCTCGGTTACCCTTTAGTCTTTTGTTATTTTGGGTTGCTGCTTTATTTGTTTATTATTCGTTTGCTTCATGTATTAGTTTTGTTTGGGATTTTATGTTTGCAGGCCTGTGATTTGGAGCGCGTATTTGGGGTTTGTGTTCATGACGCAGCTTATTCTTTATTTAAGTTGATGTGCTGAGCGGAATGTTTTCCGTCATGTTTTTCCTTATTTAATTATGAGTTGTTAATGTTATTTTTGTTAATAAATACTTAGGACTACGAACGAACACTGATAAATATATATATTCTTATACACATTCAATCAGTATTGAATTCATTCATGACTTACCACATCGTTTCTTGATAGCTACATTCTAATCAGCACGCAGCGGCAATTCATTTACCTCTTGTTCCCCAAATTACAATCAAAGACATATGCTTTACTTCCCCATCAATTGTTCCCCGATGCCTCCCAAACAACTAAACAGCGCACGCTGAACACTCGCTCACGGAGTCGGAGATCACGACAGACAGGTGTTCTCAATTACAACGAACGGCTGGACGAGCCCCCATATTTGTCACGGCCGGCTCTGAGCCGCGACAAATGAGGGAGGCAACGAGAACAAAAGCGAATCAAAAAGTATTTATTAACAAAAATAACATTAACAACTCATAATTAAATAAGGAAAAACATGACGGAAAACATTCCGCTCAGCACATCAACTTAAATAAAGAATAAGCTGCGTCATGAACACAAACCCCAAATACGCGCTCCAAATCACAGGCCTGCAAACATAAAATCCCAAACAAAACTAATACATGAAGCAAACGAATAATAAACAAATAAAGCAGCAACCCAAAATAACAAAAGACTAAAGGGTAACCGAGGAGCGACTGAGGTCAGAGAACCATCACCTTTTATAACTCTCTGCAGGTGTTTCACATAATTACCTCAAAGCCCCCCCCCCCACTGCACTATAATTGTACGAGCCATAAAGGCACGTCACACGCGACAACGATACGAAATGAGCGTAGTTGTCTTGCGCTTAAAGCGTAGTTGTCTTGTGCTGGAGGCGGTCTATATGCAAACGCTGGTACGTCACTTCGTACCGTGACGTCACTTCTTACCATGGATCCAGAACGAGCTGTATTTAGAGCTTGATTAAATAAATGGTTCGTTTATAATGGGGAGGAAGTCTTAAGCTATGAAACTTGCAGGACGTTTTAATGGTACAAAGACCTCTTATATACCAAAAGATCAAGGCAAATTTGGTTTCTCATGTCATGACCCCTTTAATCAAACAAGAAGACAAAGAGAACCAGTCACTGCTCTTGACTGAATAACTTTTGTAGTTTTAATAAAGATTAACCTATATTGAATTTATAATTTATGCAGTGAAGACTTTGCTGTGTTTAACTGCACAGATACAGAAATGATTCAAGAATTTTTTTCTTTTTTTTACATTTAACCTAGACCTACCTGAAAATCTTAAAGCACTGTTTACAAGGTTACAAACAAGGTCAAAAACAATGAAAACAATAACTTTTTTGCGCATTTTAGCAGGGCAGGTAAAAATGTGAACCGGCTCGTCTGAGCAAGTGAAAAACAAACTTAGGCTGTAGAAGGCTGTATGCATGCATTGTGAGCGTTTTTAGATGAAAAGCTTGAAGATGAATTCTCTGCTCTCCTTTGTCCCTCTTCTCGATGGAACCGGGACAAACACCTGACAACCTCGCCTCAGCGACTGCAGGGTGAGCCTTCTCAGCCTGCCTGACCCGTGTATGAGGAGCTTTTTGAGGTTATGGAACTCGAGAAAGAGGGAGTCGCTCGCTGTAGATTAGACATGCGATTTCTATTTGGACATAACTGCCCGAGTCCCGTGAGCCTTGCCTTTCTTTCTCCAAACAAAGATTGACAGAGCATGAAAGAAGCTGTATTATGCCCGCATCGATTTCAACATGCTAATTATGAGAATGTCGAAGGGATGCGTGAGCACGGATAAGTGTCAATGCCTCCTGCGAGGGGGAAACATCGACACTGAATGCTCCGACCCTGCCATCTAAGCCCTAAGAGTTACATCTCGCTTAAATGGCAGGGCATACATGTCAGCAGGTCAGGCTGGGGCTGCTTTGCACACTATGGCAGTGGTGCAAGCATACCAGGCCGATCTGCTGACTCTGAGGGGCCTGGACCAGGGTCTTTATGAGGGTCATTATGTAGAGTATTCCGCTCCCACAGAGCTACGTCAATGCTCTGCAGGTCCTGGAGACCCCCTTTTTTGGACTGAGTTACTCCCCTCACTTAGAGGGTCGATAGTGTCTGCTTTCTAGGACTTGGAATCCAGTGTGAAGTGGTTATTGCCTGTTTGCAATACCTTCTCATCGGAGGCCTGTGTGAGAGTGCTATATCTAGAAATTCTGCTTAGGCAGATAGGTTGTCGGTTGCTTGGATAGCAGGAGTTAGCCTCCTGTTAGTGTTGACGCTTTTATGTCCCCCTGAAGTGACAGGCCAGGTTCTCTTTTGATCCTTGCCATATTTCCTCAAAGGAATCTTTCAGTAGGTATTCGAAAGGGAACGTCTCGGGTTACAAATCTAACCTAGGTTCCCTGAGAAGTGGAACGAGACACTGCATCTCATTGCCATACCTCTTGGATGCCTGCCACACACACACACACACGATGACGTGTTCCTCAGGTGCCCTTTTATACTCGTGGTTGCACTGGTAGTGACGTCATTGGCTAATACAATTGTCGTGTTTAGACACGTGCTTCAGACACCGGTCACACTGAGGCATTCCCCATAGCGTCTTAAGGCGAGACACGGCAGGCAAAAACATCGTTTTTTTTTCACTGGTCAATTTTGAGATTTTGGGCTATTTGTCTTCAATAACATGTCTTCTTTCAGACTTGTGGTGAAAAAAAGTCCAAAATACACATTTAGGTCTTTATTTTACTACACTTTGTCTATTTGCGTCTGTAGATTTCTCCGAAATTCAACAAAAGCTGGCGTTCTAAATCAACGCGCTGCTCCGCGATCTCTGTGTTCTTCCTTTAATCACGCACACGTCTGAAAAGCTCTCTCTCTTCTGTACAATGCTGTCGGATCCAAATATGGTCATTTCCTTTTAATCAGCAACCAATCGTGAAAGTAAAATGGGCATTTAACCCTAAAAGCGAAATCTCATTGGCTGATGTCAATTTCTGACAACGTGATTGGTTCAGATGCATCACGTGACGCGCTCTGACATTCAGATGTGTGTTTTTGACTGTTTTTCTGCTCAGTTAAAGGCCATAAATGCTGTGTTTATAAGTTTTGATGTGATTAAGGTGGTTTGTATTGTTGTTGCTAATTATTTGATAAGATATTGTGTCAGTAAATAGTTGTTTCTACTAAAAAAGTATGATTTTTTACATTACAAATCTTTAAATGCCTTTTTCTCAAAATGGGTTTTTTGTCATCCTCCAGTAGAAACATCTCAGGCTATGTAGCACCCATGTACACCAAATTTTCCAGTTACACACTTAGCAGTATTCTGAAGATATGTTCAGAGGGATTTGTTAATAAATCATTCCTAGCCTGATTTATGGGACATTTTAATCCAAAAAATATGGCGAAAATCGATTTTTTAAGGCTATGGACAGTATATTTTGATTTCCTAGGTAATGAAAGCATATATCCTGAAATCCCTCTGAACATCTTTTTTCATCTTGTGTGTAAACAAAATGAAAAAAGAATTTTGCACCTGGCTTTATCATATGTCCAGATCTATCTACCGAAAATATATGCAAAAGTGTGCATATTTAATGAGATAATACCTAATTTGCATAATTAAACATACAAATTTCAAAAACTTGTAATACAATTTTTTTATGAACTTGTGTAAGTAATCAACTGAGGAAGTTTCATTGTGATATCTATTATTTAAAAATTGTACCCTATTCACCTGTAGTGTCTCGCCTTAATCAGACGTAGTGTCTCGTTGTCCTTCTTAGGGAACCTAGGTTACATTTGTAACCCTTTATAATTAAAATAATTTATTAAAATTAGTTTAATAATAATAATTATTGTTGTTGTTTTTATAATCACTTTTATATTAGTGGTAGTATTGTACAGTATAGTCATATTAAATGTACAAGTTAGTGGATCACATGCCTGAATAAAGCAAAATAAACCTCTTTAAAATATAATGATATACTAGGGGAGGTTTAGAGTTATACTTGTACTTAACTTTATTTGTCCCTTACAGGTGAAAGCTGCATAACAAGATACTCACATCAATACCATAACAATCACACAGTTGTGTCCTTTGCACCAGAGTTTAAAAGCTTTGTAGCCAAAGGAACAAAATAATTTTAATAGCGGTTGTATCTAAACCTTGGGGTGCGAAAACGTCGACCAGATGGAAGTGGTTCGAATTCTGGATAAAACACATGAGAAGGGTCCAAAGTCCAAAGACTTTTCTTTGAGTCCAAAGGGTCCAAAGTCATTTTCCTCGCCCGTTTTAAAATTACTGTTTAAAAAAAGTTCTGTAATAAGTTATCAAACTTTATAAACTGTTGTTTTACAGCAGCAAGATACAATGCTGACAGCACACCTCAATATAATGATTTTCCTCTGAACTGTGTCACGCTCCACTACTTTCTGCGTTTCTCTGACCTTGAAGGCCTCTCGCCTTTTCTGTCTGCTCCTCCGTCCGCTTCCTCTAATCCTGTGAAATGTTTCCGAACTATTTATGATGTGCAGTTTGTCATAACGTACACTGCAAGTGAGAGAGAGAGAGAGCTCCTGCAGGAAACTGAAGGAAAAAAACTTACTTTGCAGGTTTCTCTCCATCAGCAGCCGTTTTATGTAGACTATTTCTTTGTCAGCATTCACTGCTGTTTGAATTGGTCTCTCAGCGGTTCCCGGTTTTACGTCTCTGGTGATTTATTCCCTCCTACTCATTCTAGAGGTTTCTTTACAATAAAGACTCCTAATAAATCCAGACATTTACTTTTATGACATAAAGTTTATCTTCTTCATGAATTCCAGACATTTCTTGTTCAAAGTTTCCCATCTTTTTGTCAAGTGCATTCATGTATTGAAGTTTTATGGTCCGTAAAGTGGTGCCCTATGGTAACCAATGACAACAACGGATGGCATCTGCCCTTTGGCTGAGGCCTCCAAGGAAGCTTGCAGAATCCTCATCTACTTTTGTGCCAAAAAATAAATGCATTTCAATATAGATTGGTTAATAGATATTGCAAGGAGAACCTCAATAACAATATTAACACATATAGTTTAAACATGTTAAAGGTGCATTTGTCATAAACGCATGTAAGAATTTTGAAGGTCAGGGGAGAATGGCCAGACTGGTTCGAGCTGATAGAAAGGCAGCAGTAACTCAAATAAGCACTCTTTACTACCAAGATCTGCAGAAGAGCATCTCTGAACGCACAACATGTCGAACCTTGAAGCAAATAGGTTACAGAAGCAGAAGTCCCACTGGGTAACACTTCTGTCACTTAAGAACAGGGAACTGAAGCTACAATTAGCATGGGCTCACCAGAATTGGACAATAGAGAGTTGAAAAAACAAATAAGTCACCTTGTGGATTTTCCAAACAGATTTCAGATTCAGAGATATCTCCTTTATAATGAGAGATTTTAACATTTCATTTCTCAAAAAAGTATATTAGGAAGGAGCATTACATGTACTTTAAGAGGAAGTCACATGTTCTCTTACATCACTGTTTTCATGGTAGATTTGATTTCAGTTCACTTTTCTCCTGTTTGTTTTGGAGAAAAAGTGAAACATCATAAAACACTGTGGCCTACTTTGAAAGAAACACATGGTGAAATAACCCAAACACATTGATGTTAGTATAGATCGTGATTTATGCAAGTAGGAAATGCTGTCTGTAAAAACTGGCCTGAAGTAGCAGACTTCGGTTCTCCATGAGTCAGTTGTCGAATTTGAGCGGAAATAACCAAAGACACACGGCAGCCCGGTCGTTCCGTCAGACAACCGATCATAAATCATGTCTGTACGGCGCAAACTATCTTTTTTTGCACCCTGGAACTCACTAACCAAAAGCATGTTCAACTCCTTTCAGCAGCATTGAGACTTCTGCTTATTATCTCAAGCTACTGTTGCAGCATAAAACAAAACTTTTTACGGTGATGTGTGGCACAGCAGGAGAGAAACTGCAGCGGTGCTCATTAAGACTTTACAGTGACAGGCGCTGACCCCAGACCAGCTCAGATTAAGTTCATGTGAGTAACCAGAGCCATTAAAAACCCTGCAGCTATAAATCAGAACATTTTAGTTTCAGGTCAAGAAACAGTTAGGGGTTTCCTCTTTGAGGTCTCAGACTGGATTAGATTTTTTTTTATTATAGTGCTTAATGGGAAAGGTCAGTATGCGTTATGTAAAACCTGATCCTTGACCGCTGCTCTTTTAACCTCACAGTATATACTGCCAGCACATCCAGGACAAATAATCAATATACAAAGAAAAACATCTGGCCTATTTCTTTTATTATTTTATTTTTATACAGTACAGTAGAAATCTCTAGAAATCTAGAAATACTCTAGAAATCCTTTTGGCAACAATACATTTGGATGTATTAATTTTTTCATTTATTAATTTAGCAAATGTGTGTGTGTATATATATGTATATATATACATACAATTTTATGAAATACAAATGTTCCTTTAAATAAATAAAAAATATTTAAAAAATGAATACATTTGTTGATTTTAACATGTATTCTTTCAGCAAATATAAAACATAAAATATATATAAAATGTATACAGTTATACATTTCATGAAATATATATAATAATATATATATATATTATATATATATATATATATATATACACAGAGATCTTTGTAAAGTTCCAGATTCACATGCTTATGTGTTTTCACTCATCATGGATAATTATTCCATAACCTGAGGTAAAAGTCTGAGCTGAACTCTTCAGGCCTGCAGCTTAATAATACCATCTTGAATGTATCTCTTCACAGACACCATGGTTAAGCACCTGCAGTCCATGGACGCTGCCAGGAGCTTCTCAGAGTTTCGTCAGGAGGCCAGCATGCTCCACTCTCTGCAGCACCCGTGTATCGTGGCTCTAGTGGGCATCAGCATACACCCGCTATGCTTCGCCCTGCAGCTGGCGCCGCTGGGCAGCCTCAACACCATCCTGGAAGAGAAAGCCAAAGGTGACACATTGGCACAGAAACTGGCCTGTATTTTTACATTTATAGCAAATGTATAAAGATCAGCCTTAATGATCAGGCAATATTATAATTCATTTTATATTGTTATACATTTTGATATGTAAATAATAAATAAATTACTATGATATAAATATAAACGCAACCATTGTTCTGTTTTTTTTTTTTTTCAAGCTGTCAATTTAGCAGTTTCTTTCAGATCTGCATAACTTTTTTCTGACAATGCTGTAAATATGCCATCAGACTATTTTTGTGAGACAATTGTTTGTTAACATTTTATGCTTCAGTCTTTTAATTGTATCAGACATGTGAGCAAACCTTAAAAGAAAAAACTACTCCGGTCTTCTGTGCCACATTAAGTGTTTCAATAAAATAAAAATAGAAATTCTCTAAAAGTTCACACACAAAAAAAAAATTCTATCATCATTTACTCACCCTCATTAGTGTTGGGTATTGTTTGAATTTTAACTATTCCAATTCCAATTTTGCCCTCGAATGGTTTAAATGACATTAAAATGTGCACACAGGAACCGATTAGTGGAATCGAAATGCGTGTTTCTTATCGAATCACTGGTTCTAAAATGGAATCGTTTCTCGATACCCAACCCTAACCCTCATGTCATAAAAGCAGTCCATATGCACCCCATACAAGGTCATGTCATGGATTTGTCTGAGAAACAAACTGAAATTTACATCTGTCCTTTCTGCTTGACTGTCCTAAGGTTCTCTCTACATGCCCCTGGGCCACATGCTCACCTTCAAAGTGGCCTATCAAATCGTGACAGGCCTGGCATATCTTCACAAGAAGAACATTATCTTCTGTGACCTCAAGTCTGACAACATTCTGGTGTGGTCTCTGGACGCGGAGGACTCTGTAAACATCAAGCTGTCTGACTACGGCATCTCCCGGCAGTCCTTTCACGAGGGAGCTTTAGGGGTCGAGGGCACGCCCGGGTACCAGGCTCCAGAGATTCGGCCTGGCATCGTCTATGATGAGAAGGTACCAAAGGGCTCTTACTGATCTGATGAGTTTGACTGGCTGTCAAACAGCCACCGAACTAGCTTTTAGTGTATCAACAAAGCTCAAAGTCTGTTTACTGCCTGAATTCTAATTGAATTCAGATTTAGGGGTCCAGTCTTTAATATCCAGTCTTTAAACTCCATGAGTCAACTGTCATGACCATATCATGCTGGTTAACCATTAGCTTTTACACTGTGTGCAACGATGCCAGAAAGGGATGTTAATATGACTATTTGCAAAGTACTGCATGTTCTTAGAGAAATTTCATCACCGTTTTTAATAAGCTTCAAATACTGTTTTTTTTTTTAAGCTCTTCAGTGCACTTTTTCTGATTATTGAGCCCTAAAATACTTTTTAACTGGCTTTTCTAAAAAAAAATGTATGCTACTGTATCCAGTCTTACTTTAGTATTATTTATTTTATATACTATATTATTATTATTTTAATATTTTGAATTATGATTTATATTTTGTTTATTGTATATTTGTAGAATTTTTCATGTTATTTTTTAAAAATATTTCTATTTAGTTAGAATTTTTGTACTCATGAAAATAATTGTGCATTAGTGTCAGCTGGTCATGATCGTGATTTTTGGCATGTTTTTACAAACTGAGGAACAAGTTGAATTGAGCTTCAGTGGTAATCGACAGCACGCCACAGTATCTGTCAGTAGAGCTTAACTTGTTTTTTAAACCAAGAAAATTCTTTTCAGTTGTTTGTTTACTTCACGAAACCACATTCAATAGTGAATCCGAGAGCGCTCTGTCTTCAGGCTGTTTAGAGAAGTTTTCTTTGAGATTGCATATGCCTCCCCCGACTGTCGACATCTAGGGATCAGACGGATTTGAGATCCAGTGAGTCTTTTAGGTCAATTCACGGTGGCTGATTTGTTTCCAGCTTGGTTTGCTGAGTATGCATGGATCATGTCCAACAGAACAGAATGAAATCTATTATCATGTTTCTAATGGAATTTTTATGACCGTGTTTCCTCAACTTTCATGCAACGTTATGAGAGAATGACAGGTATTCATAGATGTTTTAGTTATAGGAGCACAGTGGTGTCCTGTATACTGGTCAAATTTGTTTCAAAAATGATTTTTTGTTCTTCACTGGTTCTTAGGTCCAGATGTTTTTCCACATATAGTTTTTGAAAGGGAAATCTACAGAATCTGCAGAAACATGATTTTGTTTTTCCAGTAGACTGTTAAAAACACATCCCATGCATCCTGAGTCCTTTAGGTTGTGTTGCAGTCTGGCAACTAAACAGCATGCGATTTTCACAAGTGCTTTCCAGTTTTGTGTGTAGTATGTATAGTAAGTAGGTGGATTGTGGGCAGCTGTAGTGCCGTCTGAAGATGAAAATCCAACCGTCCCACGGATACCACAAAAGTCTGAGACTGCATTAATTCCTATTTTCATGTATTATTTGAAAGGTGAAAAAATGAAAATCTCAAACAAAATTAAAATACAATGAAGAGGAAATATTTAAGGTTCTATTTCACAAAACAAATCTGCATTCATTTTCATTCAAATTATGCTGGTAATATTTTGGGCCAGATTTACTAAACAGGGCAAATTAGTGTGAGAGCGCATTTCCAAAACCGCACAGATGGGAGTTCAGCGCGTGATCTGCTGACGATGCACAAATTTAAAAAACATGGATGCAATCTACCAAGAGCAGTACAAATTAGTGTCTACAAAATAAATGATGGTGCAAACACCAGTAAATATACAAGCGCTGACCTTAGTAAATCACCTTGCGTGATTAAATTTAAATACTACTATAAATTTTGCGTAGAAAAAGGAAAAGGAAACTCCTACAAATTCATATCCAATAAGCCGCAAAAATAACTGTGCCTTTGCCTTTTCATCGCTAATTTTTCACTGTGTCTTTAGTAAATCCTAACAGTAGTTTTTTTAACGCCGAAAGATGCTGTTAGTAAATCTGTCCATTTTTTATGTAAAGGGGACAGATTTATATATTTTTTTAATAAATTACTTGCAGCCAGGGAAATGGCTCAAGGAAGACCCACAAGATGAATATTCAAATCCCCCCAAAATGTGTACAACATGGAAACTATGACCTTTTCATAAAATTTCATCATACTGGAGGAAAATGTTGTTAATAAATAAATAATAATAATAAATCATTTGCTTAAGCTTATATAATAATGAAGAATTGGGAATAGTTTTACATTTTGTTCTGTTACTTGTTTTTTTTTATGCTCTTTGAAAAGAGGACAAAATTGAAATGCTAATCAGAAGCCTTTTTTTGTGGTCTCAGACTTTTGAACCCCATTGTGTTTCATGGAAGAAAGAAGGTCACATAGGTTTCCTTGAATATAAACCAACAGGAATCATTCAGTGGTGTTTGTTCTGTCTCACTCTGTGATTGACAGCTTGCATGGGTCAACACCAACTCCAGATCGCTAAGAAACTATCTAAAGGACTCAGACCAGCGCTGGGCACCCCAGAGGAGGTGCAGTTTCACTGTCTGCAGGTGTTGATGCAGGAGTGCTGGGACACCAAACCAGAGAAGGTACAGTGTGGTTCTGCCTTTTCACCTATTATGCCCCTTTTCACAAGATGTAAAATAAGTCTCTGATGTCACCAGAGTATTTATGTGAAGTTTTAGCTCAAAATAACCAACTGATAATGTTTTACAGCATGTTTAAATTGCCACTTTTTGGGGTTGAGAAAAACGTGCCGTTTTAGTGTGTATCCCTTTAAATGCAAATGAGCTGCTGCTGCCGGCACAGAGGGCGGAGCTTCAAGAGCTCGCACTCAGTGTCAGGACAATCTCATCTCACGGAATGATATCATCAAAACAGAAACTCTCAGTAGCGGTGTTCATTTCGACCCGGAGTCGGACAATAATGCCCACAGAGTCAGAGAATACATGATGTATGGAAATAGAACAGGTATAGTTTAGTTTAATTATGGTTATTACTTATTTGTCATCTGCTTTTATTCACTATTAATACAAGCCTGCTGTAGCAGACCCTGTCCGAATGAAAAATATACTGATGAGTTAAATGAAGTTTATTGTACATCACACAAAAGATGAAGCGTTAGTTTTACTCCAGAAAATCACAGTAAGAGCTGAATAAACACAGTATAAGAAGTGTGCATTCAATTCTTATCCATAAACTCTCTCTCCCTTTCATTATCACAGACATCCCAAGTCTCCCGCATATTGATTGCGGCTCCCTAATGGCCGCAAATTAGTTAAAATCCGCGTAGCGTGCGCAGAGAGGGAGCGAGAGACCTTGCGTGTGTGTGCTGGTGCGTGTGTACCTCACAAAGTGCATGTAAGGACCCAACCAATCAATTGTCAGTGTGGGCGGGCTTTTATTTCTTCTCCCGAACCGAATTAATCAGAACCGAACCCCATTCACTTAGAACACCTCATTCACTTAGAAGACATTCTTGTCTACAGTCGAAACTATGGCGGACTGTGTCCAGCTCACTCACGGCGGGTCTATGCTAATATAGCAGTGTCAGTCAACAGTTGTGGGAGGGGCTTGTGCAAATCTACGCAACTTTGCCCAGAATCTGAAAATTACTTGTTCTGAGACACTGCTTATGATTTATGGGGATTAAAAAAACTGGGTGGATTTTTATCATTACAGGGTGGTTGTGTACACACACTGCCAACACACATTTATGTTCATACACCATGTAAAAGTGAATTTTGCATAATAGGTGCCCTTTAAAGTGCCCCTATGATGCTATTTTAAAGGTTTCTCATTTTGTTTTGGAGGTCTCCCACAATAGGTTTACATGCGTTCAAGGTCAAAAAAACTATTTATTTTCTCATAATAAACATTGCAGCATCTACTCTTTTCTCACAGTGTCTGAAACGGTTGGATAAGGGATTCAGTCTCTCTAAGTCCCTACTTTCCAAGAGCCTACTCTGCTCTGATTGGTCAGATGGCTCAGTCTGATATGATTCTGTAAGGTCTACAGCTTACAGTGCGGAAACAAATAGTTGGTTTTTACTGTATGAATTTGAGCCAGAGTCCTCACCCTTTGGAAGTGCATGCAAAGTGGATTTGCTTTCACAGCGCAAAAAACGGCTTCTTCTCAACGTTTGACAACACAAACTAAACTCTTCCATGTCTCAGCTTCACCTACAGTGTTTGAGGGCGGGTCAAAGTAGACGTTGTGTGCGGGCAGCATAGGCTAGCATTATGCAAATTTGTTACAAGCCCTACATTAAAGCAGAAAGAAAGCCTGAAGTTACTGACGACTCGTTTCAGGGTTTTCTTTTCAGAAGTAATTTAGTCATTTATCGTGCACTGACCTTTTACATTTATAAAAGGTAATAAATAATAAACTACTAAGTGGAAACACACACTACTTGTAAGGTATTATCCAATAAAGAATAATAGGTCTTCTTTAAAGATTTATTTTTCAAATATATATAAAGTATAAAAGAGTTATTTTAACTTGTAATTATATTTCTCAATATTACTGTTTTACTGTATTTTTGATCAAATAAATGCAGCTTTGGTGAGTATAAAAGACTTATTTTAAAAACATTTAAACATTTTACCAACCCCAAACTTTTGAATGGTAGTGTACAGTATGTCATAATGGTTATTGTCTTAGTTCTTAACATACACCTGAGGCAAAAATAGTCATGTAGGCACATTTTAACCTGCAGATGTTGTAAAAATAAGGCATGTACTGTATCTAATAATGTCTTGTCCTCCTGTGGCTTTAGCGTCCCCTGGCCGCTCCTCTCATGAGACAGATGCAGGAACCCAGTTTTGCTTGTCTCAGGTACCTGCTGTCCTGCCAGGAACACAGTCAGCTCTTCTTATCGCCGCTGCAGGGCCCCAACGCCGTATTCTGGGATGGAGACAAAGACGACAGGTGCGCTGACATCCTGTCTACTGCCTACAAAGCTGTCTTCTAAGGCAGCATCCTAAATGAAATATAAGGTCATAGATTACTGATTTGGCATACTTTAAATAGGCAGTTTCAGCTTATTTTAAATGAGCTGTGTTAACGCACTGTTAAACTACTTGCATGACTGAAACATCTCCAGTTGACTAGCAGAGCATTCATTTAGTTTGTTTGTTAAAGAAGCGCACTGGCACTGGAATGTGTTGTTTTTAGGGCTGTTTTCGACTAAGGATTTTCATAGTCGAATCTGATTCGTTAGATTTTGCCATAGTCGACTGATAGTCGAACCTTTTTTTTTTTTTTTTTTTTTTTTTTTTAGATAGCAGCTAGATTTTTTCCATTTCAAACAAAAGAGCTAAAAAACACATATCACACATATATCATAACATTTCATAAACATGAGGAGCAATATGAGAGAGAAATTTGGTGATCGTTGTTTAGGTAGGCTACATTAAACCACGTAAAGCTTTTTAACGCACATGAGAACCGCGTGGAGTCAACTCACAGCCGCTCCGCAGCCCTGCTGAAAATGTGAAGCAGAAACGCTTAATATCAGATAACGTCCATAATAATTGGACTCCGGGTTCGATTTTTTTTACCATTTTCAGTGGTTATGAGGAGCAATATGAGAGGGAAATTTGGTAATCGTTGTTTAGGTACATTAAACCACGTAAAGCTTTTTAACGCACATGAGAACCGTGTGGAGTCAACCCACAGCCGCTCCGCAGCCCTGCTGAAAATGTGAAGCAGATTTTTGAATACATTTTTATTTATTTACATTAGTAAGCTACAGGACATCGTCTTTCAAAACATGACCTGCGCGAAAGCGAAAAAAATAAATAAAATTGTACCCAGCCCTTCTGAAAATGCGAATGCGTCTCTGTCCCCAGCACATTTCAAACCAAACTGACGCCCATGTATTCGACTATGAGGTTCATAGTCGAATCAGACCTCTCCGAATCGAATCGTCGAATCCTCGACTATTAGAAGTCAGCCCTAGTTGTTTTTAAAATCATGCTGAGCGTTCGTTGTCGCTGTTATCAGTGGCGGAAGACAACTGTGCTCTCTTTGCGCTTGTGCACTTCACACAGAAGACCGCTTCAATCTTTCGCGCAACGCCGTTGTGGAGACTATTCGTTCTGGTGAAATAACAAAATGCACACAAACGTGTCCATGCTCTTGATATACAATCACTGATTAACCTCTTTGGCTTTTAATGGGGAAAAAACCTATACAAGGGTGGATTAGAACCCAGAACCTCTGACACGCTTAACAAAAGTTCTACAGACCATTATGGTACTGGAGCATTCTATGTGAATCTATGCATTTATTCACTGATGTGACTAACAATATTGTATTATAGTAGATGTAAGGATGAAACTATCACGTTAAACATGATATTTATGTCGATAAATTAAAACTCAATGTAGTAGTTTTAACACACTCAAAACTATTGAAATTGATTTCAGGACATTGTAATGTTTATACATGTTTTTTACTTCTGTTATTGTTATTGTTACTCCCACTCCTGCCCCACCCACTTTTTAAACAAAGTTATGCCACACCGAGTATGAATTTATTTATATATTTTTAATTACATTGAACATTGTATTCTAAGTTGTTAATGAATGAGTATTATGTATATTTAATATAGTTAATTTACATTTCTCTAACTTCATCCCAGTGTAGTACTATTTATTTAATATTGTAGTATTTATTAATATTTTGATTTAAGTTTGTTTGTTTTATTTTTAAGTTTATTTCATTTTAGCTTCATTTCAATTAATTTTATTAAGTTTTAGTTTTATTTAACAGTAACAGCACTATTTCTTACTACTATCCTAAATACATTTCATCACATTCTATGATAGGATTACCTTCTCCGTTAAGGATGAACTGAACTGGAATTTGAGTAAAGGTGATATAACAGATATATTGTATTTATTCTCATTGGTACAATTATTAAAATGGCAGAATTTGTTAAAAGGGATAAAATGGTACATTGAAAATGTTGTTGTTGTTGCACGGGCGCCGCCATATTGGATTTCAACATTCGACTACGTCACTGGCATGGTAGCTCATAGACATGTATAAAGCCTTTATACATGTCTATGTGGTAGCTACTCCGTTCACTGGTGAGGGTTGACTGAAACTCCTGCGCGCAGCTAACTTTTTTGCCCGCCCCAACTTTATTTATTTTGGTTTTAACCTTAACACGTTGCGTGCAGCTAACTTGACAAGCGATCCCATTGGATGAATTCGTCCAATCAAATTTCCATCTTAAAAATATATAAAATTTCCATTTATCTGCCTCGATTTTCTAAAACGCACAGGACCTCAAGCTTGTTTTTGTATTTTCTCTAAATGCACACGACATATATAAGCAGTTTCTATTTCCTAAAATGCATAATGTGCGTGGATACAATAAATGAGAGTGCATGACAGGCTACAGCCCTCCAACCGCATTTCCCTCTTATAACACCGTGAACCACTATTGCTCCATTCATAATTGACCTTGTACATTGCAAATACAATCTAATGCATATTTTAGACAAAACTTTGTATTTTATGCAATTTTTGAGACAACATTATTTGGTACATAATAATATTAAATCAAGTGATCAAAGTGCTCATTGCTGTTGCGATCAGTGGCGTGGATACAGTGGCTCGCGCACACGCCGCAGTCTTCACTCGGACGCGCGAGACTCTATTCGTTCCGGTGAAATAAGAAAACATAATGCACACAAACGTGTCCTTGCTTGATATACAACCACTGATGAACATATTCGGGTTTGATGAAAGAAAAAAAGAAGAAAAAACTATGGGACTGCGGATTTGATCTCAAAACCTCTGACACGCTTGGCGAATGTTCTACCACTGGACCATTACGGCACATGTTAAATAGGCGGATCTGTGTATTTATTCACGCGAAAATTCTCGGCACTGACAACATATATTACATCTCATTTAACGACAAACCCCATGTAGCTATTTAGAATGATTGCTGGTCATCGCCATGTTATTATACATACATCTGATTTAGCATTGTACGGTATTAGCATCCCTGTCCCACCCACTTTTTAAAACAAAGTTACGCCACTGATTAGTTCGTAAATGTGTAGTCATACTACTGGCCTGTCCCTCAGGCACAAATGCGTAACCCATGCCATTAAAATGACTAATTTTCCTGTGTATTCGCTCTGTGCAACTAGCGAATATACCTTATACTGTCTATGGAATATACAGGACCGCAGGTCCTACCATGCCAGTGACGTCATCGAAATTGCCAGCGTTCTTATAACAGTTTTTGTGTAGCTTAAAAAAAGCTATATTGATATTTGTAATAATTTTTGTTTTGTGTAATTTACTTTTAACTGTCATAAACAACACGTTATCAACGTTGATTATTTTCAGTTCAGTTCATCTTTAAGGATGCACCTTGGTATTTAGCCAAAACGTGAGGGTTTCGGAACAGCTTTCCTGTCATTAGTGCTCCTATGACGCCTTAAAATGCTGCCTATGTATGCAGCTCACTAGGTTTTGGAGCAGGTCTTCAGTAATGAGACTGAAAGGCCAAAGAAAATGAAATCTCAAAGAACAGGTTTGCACTTTACAGTAATGGCCCTCATATGCTGGTACAAGTCAAATCACCAATACAGATTGTTTCAAAGCAGCTTTACAGTGATAACAGGAAAATAAGTCAGTTCAGTGTTGATTTCAGTTCCGTTGGAAAGTTGGAAAAAATCAATTATTAAATTAGTTAATTTCGTCTGTAAAGCAGTTCCGCAAAAAAATTATATCCTCGTCCAGCTCAGTTCAGTTCTCATACAACAGCGTGAGATCAGTAATATTGTTGAAGATTACAAACCCCCATACCAGCCCATAATCAACCCTTTCACTCCATTTCCCTCATTTAAATGCCCTCCCGTTATTCTATTTACTGCCAATTGCTCTCCTTCAGACCTCTTGCTCACTCATATAAACACCCTCATTAAAATCATTCAGGAATCTCATTTTCCCGCTTCCCTTGACGCTCTCAAGCCTCCTTTCAAAAAATGACTAATTTTAATATTCATGAACATATATAATATATATATATATATATATATATATATTATACTTATTATGCATGACGGCCTAACAGGCTGATAAATGCCCTGCCATGTACAGCTGGCCTCATCTGATCATTGGCTGCTTTGTTTGTGAGCACTGGATCTTTCTACAAAACACTTAGACGAAAGGCTTCACTTTTATCTTGCAGCGCAGGTGTTTGCAATTACCATCTTTGCCCGTCATCACGCCAAATGGAGCCGCTGTAGTCGCATTGGAGGTTCCTTCAATACCTCATTGCGGGCAGAACAAAGAAGGCTTTGTCTTGCGTTAATCGTCATATTAGGCCACGACTCCTGCCTACCTAGTGCCCTACTCTAAACATGGGCGTGAGTCCTTACAAATACAGACAGTATGCTTTGAGATGGTTAAAAAACAGCTGGAAACAATATCGGAATTTTTTAATTCTGTTTACCAAGTAAATTGTGAATTTTCAAGGAAATAGTCAAATATAATTTCATAACGTATTATTCATTATAAACAATCAATTTCAAAAGTAAACTGTCCTAAAACAGGCTAAAAGACCAGACTGGGACACCGAATTCGTTTTTTTCTGGTAAAGATAAATCATAGTGACAGTAAAATATTTATAATGAACAAAAGTTTATATTTGAAATAAATTGTTCTTTTGGACTTTCTATTAATCGGTGTTCAAAGAATCCTGAAACAGGAGTATTGCTGAGTATAATATACTTTTTTTCAAAAACAAGCACAAACTTTTGAATGTCATGTTTTGCTCTGCTCTGTAATATTTCATTGTGTAGAAATTGATCTTTGTAGCTGTTTATGTAGATAATAATAATCCTGTAATCTACCAAAAACTGTAACAGTCATGGAAATTAATTTATAAAAAGAGTGGAAACCCTGCTGAGCTGGTTTTAGATGGTCTCAACTGGTTTAAGTTGGTCTCTCATCTTGGCCAAGCTGGGCAGCCACATGGTCTCCCAGTTTGACCAACTGAAAAGTGCAAATAAACTGTCCTAAAACAGGCTAAAAGACCAGATTGGGACACCTAATTCGTTTTTCTGGTCTTTAAGTTGGTCCATCCTGGGCAAGCTGGTGCTTAGAAGAAAAAACCTCTAAAAACTGGTAACAGACCAGTTTGACTGGACTGGGAGACCAGCTAAAACCAGCAAACCAGTTTATGCTGGTTTAAGGTATTTTCTTTTCAGCAGGGAAGACAACAAGGCATCAAATAATTGGCACAACCCAGGCAGTAAAAGCTCCATGTGGGATTTGAGATCTAATGCCCCCCTTGATCATTGGATACCAGCAATATTCTGTAAATTATATTTGAAGTACATTAGCTTGAGCTTGGCCTGATTCACTTTGTCACCGCAGCCTTTATTTGTCCAAGTTTGACATTGCCAATTAGATTATTGTGGCTTCATAAGCGAAAAGGAAAAATAGAAATCCAAATAAACAACTTGCTAGGGTATTTGGTTCAGAAGCGTCCATAGTTAAATTATGGAGTGTGTTCTGACTGATTGAATCATTTGGGTCCTGTCACAGTGCACAGTCAGATAAATGACTCGGCTGATCAAGTAATGAATCAACGTTGCGCAAATGAATTAACGAAATATCTAAACCTGCACAATGCACTACTGCTGCTGAAAGCTGTGCACCCGCATAACAGCATAATGTATAATAAATGTTTAGATTAAAGACTGCTCATAAATCAAACCGTGCATTAAACTCACTTTGTAACATATATGTCCGTAAAAAAAGAACTACTCAGAACATAACAGCCAGGACTTGAGTTATGTTTATTAGTGGCGTCAAGCATCATTATTGCTGTGTAAAATATCAAGTTTTAAAATTAATATTTCCAGGCCTTAATGAAAATTAAACAGTCATGGAAATGTGAATATAAAGGAATAACACAGAGACGTGTGGGCTTACTCTTTTGAATTGAGTAAGGAATCACCTGTCAACCACCCCGAACCAAGGTAAAACTAATAAATAAAAATGATTAAAAACTATAAACTTATTTAAAACACACAACAAAATTATTATATCATAACTAAAATTAAAGTGAAAACAGAAAATATAAAAAAACAGTCTAATTCAAAATATAGAAACTGCATAGTAACATCCGAGAAAAGCACCACTCGCATTTTCTTAAATGTGGATTTTATAACTGCTGTGTGCCAAAGACAAATCTATGTTTCTGTGTGTGTGTGTGTGTGTGTGTGTGTGTGTGCGTGCACATCTTACAGGAACTACACCGTTGTAAACTTGGCCAAGGGGCAGGTGGAGGTAAAACGGATGTCATGCCCGGGAACACGTCTGAGCTGCCAAATAAAGATGGAGAACACCCTGTGGACCGCCACCGAGGTGAGCCTCTGGGAAACATGGCGCGGCTCCCTGTCAGTCGCTGCATTCTGTTCAACAGTGTAGGAATGTTACCAAGGCAACAGCAATAATGGATATACACTGTCCTCCAGCTCTCACAGTGAAGGAGATGTGTTGTAATTAATGTTTGTTGCTCAAGTTTGGTTTGTGATTTCTTCACCACTAGCAGGATAGTAAAAATAATGACAGTCTTCAAACAGGTTTCCTAAATAGATTCCTCTGCCCCAAACTCACACTATTAGTTGACACTGCCTTGTTTTAATGCCTGTAGGCTAAGATTTTACTTGGAAAGTATTTTTAGAGATTTGTTTAATACGATTAAAAGTTCCATTCAAAAGTTTGGGGTAATTCATTAATTTCAAATAAATGCTGTTTAAACATCTGATAGAACCCAAAATAAGTGTTTAAGTATTTCAACGTAAAAACATTGACCTTTTAATTTAGTTAATTTTGTTTTACTGTTTTTAGTTAATTTTGTTTTAAGTTTGACTGACTAGTTTTCCTCAAGCAGTGAAGTGTAAGAAATAAGAATACATCTTCAGATAGCACTTTGTAATTATGGAAAGGAATTATGAATTTCATTTTGGTTCTTATTCTGATTTCAGTTAAAAATATATATTGTGCCTCAACCATTATTTTTGTAATTTTGAGGAACAAAGAATGGACAGTAATGGCGCTTTTCCACTGCATGGTACGGTACGGTTCGGTACGGCACGGCACGCTTTGGCGCTTTTCCACTGCATGGTACGGTACGGCTCGGTTCGGTACGGCTCTCTTATGGAGCATTTCCACTGCATGGTACGGTACGGTACGGCTCGCTTCAGCTCGCTTTAAATGGTACCACCTCTGTTGAGGTTCCAAGCGTACCGTACCGATACTAAACGTGACGTGAAAACACTGCAGATCACTGATTGGTCAGACAGAATCGTCACTTCAGCGTCATTGTATATTTGCTACACGAGACACTAAACCCGCTATATTTAAATAGCCAGACAACAGCAAACGCGGTAGCACCTGTTTTTAGAGTTTTTACTTGACAAAAAAAGTTCAAAAAAATCAAACAAGAAATGGCTGAATCGTGGTCAGTGGACGAGGTGCAGACGTTCCTCTCGTTGGTTGCCGAGGAGCGGAAGTAGCACAGCTCTTAGCCGCACACGGCTACCACCAGACATACAACTTAACGATCAGTCCCACCCACTTTGAAGCGGTACTAACTGCAGTGGAAAAGCAACCGAGCTAAAGCAAACCAAACCGTGCCGTACCGAGTTGAGTCGTACCACGCAGTGGAAAAGCAAAGCGAACCGAACCGCTCCACGCCGTGTTGAACCGTACCGAACCGAACCGAGCCGTACCATGCAGTGGAAAAGCGCCATAATTGGACTACAGGAAAAACAAAAAAGTTCTAAAGGCATCTTCATTAATTTACTCAGAATCCATTTGAAAATGGCACATACAGTTTACCAAGAATAGACACATGGATTTTAATGCAGCACAAGGGCAGCATGTACAGAGGATTTCTGTGGTTTTAGTCAGTGGAAGACTGTTGATCCAGAACCACCGGTGAAGCATGAATTTTATTTGGTCCCAGTATTTTGTAAAAAAAAAAAAAAAAAAATGTCATGAATTTAATTTGGTCCCAGTATTTTGAAGAAAAAAAAGAAGCATTTCTCGATTCCCAACCCTATTTGTAAGTGAGCACATAAAATGAATGGAGATGGTTATCTTGATACCGTGTTGATGTTTCTTCAGGAACAGGAAGTCTTTATCTACAGCCTGAAAGAGATGTGTCCCTTGAGTCACCCACAGAAACTGCTCTCCTGTCCGGCCGTGGTAACCTGTCTCTTTTTACTGCCCGCCAGCAAAGAGGTCAGTGCCCCGACTTGCAGTCATTGTCATGTAAACTATGCTTCTGTTATCATGTTTTTTGTTTTTGTTGTTTGGTTTAGATATCCAAATTAAAAGGAAAACTGTCTATGTACAATGTGCAGTATACATATATGCAGTTATTATTTTTAATCTCAACATGACAGAAAAGTGTGCGTGTGTGTGTGCGTGTGTGCGTGCGTGTGTGTGTGTGTGTGTGTGTGTGTGTGTTAGTCGTCTCGCTTTTGAAGTAGCTGGCGTCCAGGTGTTCCCACTCTCCCTCTCTTCAGCAGACGTCCCAATGACATATTCAGTCCTCGTCGCTTCTCCAAACACTCTCTTATTTGAGCCTCACTCTTTTTGAAGTGCCCTCGGTTCCCGCCATTAATTTGCTGCTGGTTTGGGGCTGTCAGGGCGGTTTTAGGGAGGAAACACTTTTTGATATGGTACTTGGACAAAAAAATGCATGTGAAGGTGGACTAAAATATACAGAGAATACATTTTTGTATTGTTAGACAGGATTTTGTTTTGTTTTAGTATGAATGTGTGTTTGTGAAGATTCTCAGATATCTTGGTCATTTAGAAGTTAAAAGCAGCTTGACAGATCACCACAGAATTGAATGATGCATTCATAGGCACAATAACTCTCATACACAATCTACACTAATCACATCCCTAAAAATGACTTCTTAATGAGTCTTTAATTAGTCTTTTTGACTTGTTTTCTAGCAAAAAAATTTTTATATATATATTATATTAATATAATATTAAATTAGATTCAATTATAATAAAAAGTATTATGTTAACATATATTTAAAAGTATAAATGTTTAGTCTTTTTTCAGCAAAAATATATATTTGAGAAGCAAAACTGTTAACAATTTAAAGATTTTTTTCATAAATTGAATGTGTATTCTGTCATTTTTACTTATTTTTAAACTTGTTTGTACTTACTGCACTGGGAGATATTTGTTCTCTTGTATTAAGAAACCTCTGAAAGCAAATCCTAATATTTTATGCAGTGTTGCTTTCCAAGTGGGTCTTGTTTCAGGGATATTTGAAGTGGAAAATGAGACAAAAGTACTTAAAAAAAAGCTCAGCTATTAAAAAATAGCACAGACAAACTTGTCATGTGTGAACGGCCTCTTATTCTGTTTAGCTAGTCGTGTTATTTGTTGCTTGTGATATTTGTATGACATCATAACATGTTTTTGACATGTTTCACAGTATTTTTTAAATGTTAAACAAATTAATTCTTACAGATGAAGTGTGATTTCTGTACAACTAGTGACACCAAACCGAATGACTAACTTCTTGCTCTGTAAGCTGCACATGTTTGTGGGCGCAGACTTCTGATATTGTGTGGGACAATAAAGCTAGATGACTTGAATCAGAATGAAAGGATCATTTCAACAGAGCTGAGATCATCCACATGTACATTAGTTATCAGTATGGAACAGACGTGCTGAGAAATCTTGTTTTGAAATATGCAGCATTTCAAGCTCGTGGGGCATCAAACGGAATTTCCACATATGTGCATTTTTATTTTTGACAACTTGTGATCTCGAAATGATGGAAAGTAATCTCTAGAAAAAGTTTATTTTTGGACTGACAGGAAGTGTTTTGGAAATCTAGTTGAAAATAGCCTTTATTTTTGCATTTCTGTTTTGGTGCCGCTAGTGGTGGAGATATGACTTCTTTTAAGTTTTATGTTTCATAATTTTACTATTACGTTATGTTCATTATATTCTATTATATTTATACAAATAATATTTTCGTGTGTGATCGGCTAAGTGAAATAATCTGCCAGTGCAATAAGACAAAATACACTCACAATAAAGATATTTAAAGGTCTAAAAATAAGTTTTAATATCTTATGCGATTTTGCAACTCAAGTAATTATGTCTGGTTTAAACTTGTACATGTTTTGGTTGTTAATTACATTACAAATGATTTATTTCCGTTATGTCTCTTGTTCAGTCTCTCCCTCAGGTGTTTGCAGGCATGTCTGATGGTCTCATAGCGGTTTATTCTCTGGTAGACGACATGCCAGTGGAGGGAGAGACCTACATCTGCTCACACACCATCAACCAGCGTCTTCTGAGTATGGACGACTCGGACCCTCGGCAGCGGCCGTACCCCGTGCGAAGCATCGTGCCCGTGAGCACCGGATCAGAGGTGTGGTACACCAACGGCCCCGGTGTGCTCGTCATCGACAGTCTCACGCTTCAACCCATCCGCCGCCTCGACCCGTATCTTCCGCCGTCCTGCGTGGTGTCCATGGCATCGTCCTCCAGCTGCTGGGGCGAAGAGGCCGTCTGGTGTCTGGACAGTCACACCAACACACTCCTGATGTATCACGCCGCAAGCTATCAGATCTGCGCCACATACAACTGCAGCGACGCAAATCCACTGCGTGACGTTTTCCCCGTGGAGAGGCCGGCGGGGATTATGACCCCCGTGAGCCCTGTCGTAGACAAGGAGTCTCTTCCTCTCAACCTGGAACTAGTTCAGATAACGGTTACGCACAGCGAGGACGCAGGAACACAGATCTTGTGCCAGCAGGACTCGCTGGATTACTGCTCCATGACGTCTTCCGGGTTCAGCTCGGAACAGCTGGATCAGAACGGGGATTTGGAGCAGGGCGGCCCGTCGGGTCTTCCTCACATCGAGCGCTCTAGTTCGGGACCCCTCAGCTCTTTGACTAGTTCCAGCAGTATGCCCTTTTCTGTCGCAGTTTCACCGGATTCAGTTCCATCCAGGAGCGCAACAGATCCTGAACTAGCGGATCAAAGATACACACCACTGCAGATGCAGGCCGTAAACATCATTCCTGTCAACAGCACCATCTGGGTTCCCAGGTACGGCTAGCACATCATCATAACGGTTATGACAAAAATCATAAATACCATCCTTGGTATTATTTTTGATTAATAGAATTTAAAAAATACTTTATTTGTGTGTTATTTTGATGGTGTCATGCCACAAGGCCAGACTTTTGAAAATCAAATATTAAATAAATTAATAGTTTTATTCACCAGGGATACATTCATTTGATCAAAATGTTTTAAGATTTTAAGATTCCGTTTAAAATTCCGCTTGGGGTTAGTAAGAGATTTTAAAAAGTCAGAAGTCTCATATGCTCACCAAGGCTGCATTTATTTGATTAAAAAATGCAGAAAATTGTGAAATATATTACAATTTAAAATAACTGTTTTCTATTTTACTGTAGAATTTCCAGCATCATTACTCCAGTCTTCAGTCACATTACTTTCATTCATTCTCAAAATCAATTGTTGTGTCTGTTTATATTAGTTAATGCACTGTGAACTAACATGAACAAACAATAAATAATTGTGTTTCTATTAACTAGCATTAACAAAGATTAATACAAATATACTTTTCATTGTTAGTTCACAATATCTAATGCATTAACCAATGTTAAAAAATTTGTCTTTATTGTAAAGTGTAATAAGACATTTCTTATTATTATCAATGTTGAAAACAGCTGTGCAGCTTAATATTTTTGTGTAAACCATGATACATTTTTCCAGGATGACCGGTATTTGATGAATATAAAGTTCAAAATAAATCTTTTGGACTTTTGATCAATTGAATGCATATTTGCTGAATAGAAGTATTAATTTATATAAAAAATTATACTGACCACAAATGTTTGTACAGTGGTGCAAATATAAATGCAACTGGAGTAGATATAATGCTCTAATCAGTACTTTTCATGATTAGTTGATCATGTAATCATAATCTTGTTTTGTTTTCTGATTAATTGTGCAGCCCAATCAGACAAAACTAACAACCTTTGAGCACATACAAAACATACAAGCATTTAGCACAGCATCTCTGCTGTTAAAGTTGGAATATCAAAACTGACCATTTTAATGCACATTACTTATATCTTTATGAATCTTAATTTTATTGTAAACAATTCATCCATTCATATATATTTTTATAAAATTATTTTAACTTCGTTATCTATTGTTGTTAGGTAGCCGTTTCACTTATAAATACTTTACAGTACAGTAGTAAAATCGGTCACTTGTATTTTGTATTTCATGCTGACTTTAAAACACAGAGGCATTTTAGACATCCTTTAAGATTTGCAGAGGTTGAACATGCTCTTGGATCAACATTCAGTCAGGGTGATGTTTGTGTTAGCGTTAGCAGTCCCGTTGATCTCAATAGCAGTTTCTTAGGTTGTTTTGAGCAAATCACCTGAACCTAGGGCTTAGTTTGAGCCTAAAACTACATGATTGCAGTCGTACGTGTAGAATTAGATCTGTGATTGGTCCATCATCGTCCTCTGGTTTCAGACTATGATAAATGTTGTTCCGACAAAAGAACATGTCCTGCTGGAGTTTTTCATCAATTAAACATTTGGTTAAAGAGAGCTTAAGCACAAGATCAAGGGCAGAATGAAGTGTTATTTCAGAAGAGCACATTAAAATGTCTATGTTTTATTCATGAATATACAATGCATCATAATTTGAGTGGTTTATAATTTGAGCAGGACTTTATTCTCTATAACCCAGACACCAGGGTGTAATCAGGTCACACAGGTGCCTCATATTGTGCTCAAAGGCAACCGAGGCGCCCAATAAAGACATTGATTTATAAAAGAAGCTTCCTGCAACTTATAAACTAGGTTAGGTTAGTTCACTATTGTATTATAGTATAATATGTCATTTAAGTGTACAATGTGTTCATTTATTATTCTAACAATAAAATAGTAAATCGGCAGATAATATTATTTAGCATTCATTATTATAAAGGGAACTACAGATTCTCTTTCACGGTTTTGGTTGATGCCAACTAAAATGATTCATGTAGTCCCTATTTTAAATGGATTAAGTAGACGTCTGTTTTGCAAATGTAAGCACATTGAATGCATTCAAATTAAGTGATCAAGAATGGTTGCATTACCTCATTTTAATTAAGCAAATTGAACAACCAGGCAAAAAAGTGTGTGTGTGTTATTTTATAATTTTCACAAAATGTTCATGGCCCCCAGAATATTTTGTTATATGAATATCTGAACATGCAATTTGTAACAGAGCTTCAGCTTTTACAATTTTTTATTATTATTATTATTATAGCTTAATCTTTTTTTATCAACACTTAGTCTTGAATGTGGTAGTCTTGAAGTTTCATAAAAATAATAATAATAATTTTAAGCAAAAAGCTGAGAATTTTTTTGTTTTGTTAAAGACTACATTCAGATCGAATCTAGAACAATGATCAAAATATAGATGTAGTAGACCGAGGCCATCAACACCCTCAAAAGTATTCATTTATTCATTAACATCAGGCAGTTTTCATTTATATGCTGTTAAATGTTGATGATCGCGTTACTTTAAATATGCATCTGCTTACATATGCTTTCGCTTGTTTCTGCTTCTTTGCCTGTGTTTTGATCAGGAGATTCGGTACTCTTTCAAAAGATGTGTAATAGCGCCCCCTACCCTATAACAGTGAAAACACGGAAAGCCGGAAAATTCCGTCAGTGGCAGGAAAGAGTTAAATAGGCAGATTAACCTATTAATTAATTGAATAAGTTAAGACTGCAGACTGTAGTGTCAGTCGCTAGAGCAGCTCTTGAGATCATTTTCACACATGAATCGGCACCTCTGAACCCCGACCTTGAATTTCATTGAAAGTCTTTGGGATGTGCTGGTGGAGACTTAACAGAGAGCTCGACTCTTGCATTGTCAATACAAGATATTGACCAAAAATGTATGCACCTCTTGATGGAAATAAATGTTGTGATGTTATTTCAATCAAGAGGTGTGAGAGAGTCGAGCACTCTGTAAAGTCTACTCCAGCACATTAATGAATTTATGGTATAGAGGTGCCAATTCATGTGTGAAATTGATTCTTCATGCATTCAATGCCCAACCATCCTTTCACAGTTTGAGTCCGATCTGGATCTTGGCTTTGTCATCCTGGAATAGGGCCATGATGTGTCTTCCTACATGTTTGTTTAAGAAACGGAAAGCTACACACTCCATCAATTAGGGTTTGAAGAACGGTTATGTTTCTAGCACTGCAATAATAGTCCAATAATAGACTCTTAAGCAGTTACCTCTTTAAATCCAAATAGCAACTTTTTTTTTTGCTGGGCATTGCGGTCAGTGTATAAAAAGTTGTATATTATTTTTTAAAAAATGTTGCATTACTTTTAAACTAGCTATATGTATTATTCACAGGCTGATTTGTTTATTTATTCGAATTTTCCTTGTTTATCTGTGTGATTGTGAAGTGTAAAATGACAGCGGTGGCATCAGCGCTCTGCTCACTTCACATGTTTTTATGTTTTCAGGCGTGGAGGAGACATCATGGTTATCGAGGTCCAAGACCAGGCGGGGTCACTCAGGGGTCGTGTGATAGCCGTGTTGACGCCACCTGGAGTGCCAGAGTACGGGTACGTGTCAACAGCCAGTCACGCGTAAATAATCACACAGTGTCCACACATATAATTCCACACTGTTCGTGACACCGATTGCCTGTAGCAGATGATTATCAGTGATGGATGTAGCGCTCCACTGCCCATAAACAAGCCCAGATGTCTTTTGCATTTTCTGCATTGATTTTTGAGCGGAAAACTTTCAAAACACTCTTTCTGGTTGATAAAAGCAAATTGAATCTTATTTTTAAAATATTTAAAGCTGCAAGAATTTGCCTCAAAATACAGTAGAATAACACAGAAATGTGTTTTAAATGAGAGATGGCTACAATTAGCAGTTGTAGTTCAGTTCTTCATAAACCTGTTCAATTTTAATGCACACACACACACACACACACACCTGCGTCACAGCAGACATGCCTCCCATAAGAGCCCAGCGACTTCACGTGACCGAACATTAAAGTGTGTGCGCACAAACCTCATTTAGACTGCTGACAAAACCCTCATAAAAATCCTTTACGAACACACACATGCACAAATGTGTTTGTGCTGGTCCCTCAGAACACATATATTGCCTGGATGTTCTTGTGGCAGATATAATGCTGATGAAGGAAGAAAACCACACTGAAGTGAAAGCTGTGGCTGCTTTTCATTCCTTATCTGTGCTCTTTTCCTTGTTTCATTTTGCGTCCTATAGCTTCTCCATCTGAGGATGCAAGGATGAAGGGATAGAAGCAGAGAAATATATTTGTTAAATGGAATATTTCTGAAGTGTCACTGCAAAGACACTTCAGGAACCCAGCCTTATGTGGCTGGATTTTAATTACGCCATTTAATAAAGCAATAAATAAAGAAATGAATAAAGAAATGCAGTAAACTTTTTTTATATTGTGTTGAACAAAAATTTGACTATAAAATATTTTGTTTATTTTTAAATTGTATCAAACAAACATGTCACTAGTGTTATCTTTATATATATATATATATATATATACATATAAGGTGTTTATTTATTTAAATGTTATCATTACTTTTAAACTAGCTATATATACAATTTTAATTGATTTATTTATTTTGTTTAATATACATTTTTATTTTGTGTCAAACTAATTTCACTACCTACTGTATATAGAATTTTTAAAATAAAAATGTGGTTTATTTATTTTAATTTTAATATTATTTTCAATTTGATTTTACTAGCTATACTGTAGTGTACATAATCATAAATATATAAAAAATGAATTACTTTTAAACTAGCATATTTATGCATTTTGCATTTATTTATTTTTACATTTTATTATATAATTCATAAAAAAATTATAAACAAAAAAAATATTGTTTTACAAAAATCGATGACAGGTACATCAATTATTTTTTGTGTTTATTTTGATTTCTAAATATATGGTTTATTTCAATTGCACTGGTAAAGCATAAGCATGAATGCTTGTGTCAGGTGTTTTTGACTATATACTGTAGATCTATATATATAGGATGCACCTGTGTATCTCCTCTGGAAGCCTCCCTTCTCTCTGTTCCTCCCGGCTCAATTAGAAAATTGATACATCCTTAATTTTCAGTTTGATCGGTTTCCAGGTCACAGGCTGAAGGACGGAGGGATGAGAAGACAAGGAAATCATCAATTACAGTATTGAAAAGCAGCCAGAATGATAAAACTCATTGATGTTGCATATATAATTCAATTAGTCATAATAATCGCACATCAATTTTTACATTTTCTAAAGAAACTGTGAATGGCTACTGGTAAAAGTAAAAAAATCATCCATTCAGCTAAACCATCATTATTAGTGTGTTCTGTATGTAGGGAGAACTTTATTTTAAGTTAGCGTTGTTGTGAAATGTTTATCATAAACTAGTCTCTGTCCCTGTCTGACTCCCGTCAGCTCTCTGCGTAAACACACATTAATCAAACAAGCGACGCTTTCAGGGCCTGTAACTGCTCCTCTATGAGACGTTCCAAGAACAGACCCGCTGATACTTCAGCGAAGAGTCCATGCTCGGTTTATTTTCAGCGTTTGCACGAAAGCGCTTGCTCGCCTCTGGTCTCACTCTCTGTCTGTCTGTCTCTTAGGACTCTCGTGGAGGCGGCGCTCGTCGCAAAGGACACCGTTGTGTGCGGCTTCCGTAAAGAAAACATGGACTGGTGCCTGGCTGTCTGGCGGAGCTGGGGAGGCCGCGAACTGGAGCTCTTCTACCAGGGATACGAGGAGCTCGGACGCTTGGAAAGCAGTCTGAGGAAAAGGAGGTAGCTGTGTAAACGTGCACGCGCGTGTGTGATAGAGAATCGACGTACTGTGCGGCCAATAACGGCACACACACCCCAATACAGGTGTGTCGTGGGTGCGGGACACACATACACACAGATATACACACACATGGACTGTTGCTTTAGGAAATGTATTCCTGCAGGACTCGGCCACATACACATTATATAAGACAAACAGATTGAATGCCACACACACTAAATGCATCAACATATACATTCAGCCCTGAGCATTTGGAAGCACACTGATACACAAGTACATTTACATTCATGTACCCAGAATGCATCAGAATTAAACTAAGGGGTTCTTCATGCATTCATGAGGTTCGCGTGCATGCGTGCGTGTGTTTGAATGTCAAGACCGAAATGTATGAGGTGTGATGCTGCTGGCTATCAAATTTGATCAACTTTTTCTCAAGTTGACCAGCAAACTAGATGTGCCTTTGGATGAAGGACATGCTGTCTCAGAAGAGACCCGCAATAACATCAAATGAACTGACAGACCTCTGAAACCCCACCCACTCACTGAGGTCATAATAGAGTGCAACACTTTTTTGGCAACCTTGGTTTCGGAAGTGAAGTAAAGTCTAGTAACTCGCAGTAGGTGAGCGAAGTTGGAGTTAAAAATCAGTTACCATATACAGAAAAGGAATGGGATTTTTACTTTATATGTTTGATGTTTACTCGGAATCTCAGCGGTTATGTCCGGAGTGGAATACTAGCATACTGAGTACTTCAAGCAGTAGTATGCGATGTTTGTCACATGACCTCATCTTCAGTGAGTCACATTTGTCAGTCTTTGAAAAATGTCTCTTTTACATTTTCAGCCCATTTTTGTTTAAAATATAACATTTGGCAGTCTAATCAAATGAGACATGGTGATGTTAAAGTCACTGGAAATGGAAGGTCAAGTCGAACACTGTATTGTGTTCCTCTCAGTATAGTACACATACTGTACTATATACACTGCAGAAGTAGTATGCTAGAATGCATTTCCGAACACAGCCAGTGGTGGCGATCTGGGATTTGTGAGGAACTCAGTGAGGTTTTGATCTGTTTCGTCTGTTGAGAACACCAGCATGTTGAAATTTTAAATGTAAATATTATCTGAGTATTTCATCTCTATAGAATGAATGTTATTTATTGCAGAATGTTTAAATCTCATGCTGCATGTGTACAAAGTTGTTACTAAACTGTAAATATGCTGAACAGAACATAATAAATAAATCAATAGCATTTTATATGAAACAGACTGTGTGTGACTGATGCATCAGTGCTGCTTTGACCTGAGGAACAGATTCTACAAACATTTGCATTTAAAATTATGAGTTGTGTTTTATATAAAGGTTCATTGGTGTGTGTGTTGCTATTACTGCAATGCAACAGCTTTGCATTACACTCTTTGGGCCCTATCTTGCACCCAGGGTAAATTACTTTGTATCATGTATCATTCCTATTTTGTAGCCGACGCACAGCGGACTTTTCCCTCCACAGACGCACGTCGGTAAATTAGGGAATAAACTTGCGCTCCCGGGGGCGGTTCAGCGAAAAGAGGAGACGTGTTCCGGCGCAAACGTTCCCTGGTGCTATTTTGCAGTTTGAGAAAACAATTGCGCCACAGACCAGGAAAAACAGTTTAAAGTCAGTGGAGCGTTTACTCGGATGCTATTTTAAGGGCGCATGCTTGGCCATAATGTAGCGTGTGCACAACGCACATACACTTTGCTTCTCTCATCTACATAGATGCAGCAGTTCATATTTTTGCAAACCATACATGATTACAAGGAAAAATATTACCACACGAGGGAAATCATTGTGGTGTCCATGAAGATGTGAAAAAACAGGCATAAATCTAGCTTACACATTTACCCAAATCATTCAGGCTAATTGTAGTAATGACGGATCAAACCTGTTTGATCAATAGTGGCAAGGCAGGTATATAAGGACATCTGACAAAGTGGGTCGTCCGTCTAGAAACAGGGAACTAAATTCTAAAGACTGCAAAATCACCTTTAGCATCATGTAAGTTGCGTGCGCCTGGCAAATCCGCCGTTATAATAGCAATCCGCCATGGAACAAGCGCGCCTGCTCTTAAAGGAAATGTGAGATGACGCTCTGATTGGTTTATTTCACGTTACGCCCAAACCACACCTATGAATAATGAAGTTACTTCAGACCAACCCATTTTAGATTTGCTTGCGTTTCACATCGTTAAAATGTAAACCCATTATGGTTTTTCAAAAGTTCCTAATTGTTTTTGAAGTCTCCTACAATATATTTACATTCATCAAAAGTAAAAAAATTCTCATAATATACATTACACATAACTTCATTTCTCAAGAGTCTGAAAACGGTTAGTTTGTGGATTCAGTCTCTCTAAACCCCTCCTTTCCGTGAGCCTACTCTGCTCTGATTGGACAGACGGCCCAGTCTGTTGTGATTGGTCTACAGTGTGGGTGGGAAATGAAGATCTGAATTTCAGCTCCAGAGGCTTCCTCTGTAGTAACAGTAACGATGGATTTTTTTTCCATATCAATTTTTGTAGCGAATCATCTTCCTTTGGAAGTGCATTCAGAGTGGATTTGCAGCGCTGAAAATGTCGTCAACACAAACCAAACTCTTCCATGTCTCAGCTTCAACTACAGTGTTTGAGGGCGGGCCAAAGTAGACGTTGTGTGCGGGCAGCCAATAAAGACCATAGGCTGGAAGACCTCTTACATTCATAAACCGCTATATTACATACTGCATTAATGGTAATATTTGAAAAAGCGTAATAGGGGCACTTTAAAAATAAAGGTTTGTAAAGGGGGTTTCACAGTGTAGAAGAACCATTTTTGGTTCACCAAGTGTGGTGTGAAGAACATTTAAAAAATCGAAATAATCTTTTTTTTCTCTTTTATGGAATGGTAAGGTTCCTCGCGGAACAACTGATGCCAATAAAAAAAACTTTATTTTTAAGAATCATTTCATGAAGGAAGTGAGAAGTGAGGTTCTCTCCTGGTTAAATAAAGGTATGATTGAATGAAGAGGATATTAGCTTTAAAATGATGTATAGACAAACGTTTTCAAGCCTTTACAAAGACGAGACAGTGTTTGAATGTGCAATAGCTTGTAGTGCTGCCTCAGATTGTGAAGTTACAGTTGCTTTTGCCTGCTGGCGTTACATTACAGCATAAACTTCACTGGAAATTACTCGCTTGTAAAGACGTCAGGGCTGTTTTACTACAACACATTTATGACACATTCTCACATTGGCAAAATCTGACTCACACTTTATTAGCAGTATGTGTTTATTCATGTGAGATTAGAGTGGTAAAGGAAACTTATACAAACATGTTGGATTTATGGAATAGTTGTATAATTGTAACTGTATTGATACAATGCTTGGTGATGACGTTAGTTTATTTTTAATGATGTTTTTAGAAATTTGCCCCTCAGAAGCTCAGCAGAACAAGTCCACACAGAGCTCCTGATGATGACAGACAGGACTCGCACACACCTGGAGATTCTTCAGAAACTGAAATTACAGCACGCTGACAGAACTGAGCGTTTCATCCTGCGTCCATCTAACATCGCTCGTGACATTCTCACTCAAGTTCAACCAAATCTCTACAGCTTTCTGGTATTATTAGGCCTGATGCTATTATTAGGCCATGAAAACTGCTATGTTACATTATTTTATTATTTACAATACCGGTCAAAAGTTTGGGGTCTGTTAATTTTTTATATTTTTGAAAGAAGCTGCTCACTACGGCTGCATTTATTTGATTAAAAATACAGCAAAAACCTGTGAAAAAATATGAAAAAAAATTCATGTGAAATTTTATGAACCGTTTTCTAATTTATCATCATTACACCAGTCTTCAGTGTCACATGATCCTTCAGAAATCATTCTAATATGCTGATTTGCTGCTCAAGAAACATAATGTTATTACCAATGTTGGAAACAGTTTTGCTGCTTAACATTTTTGTGGAAACGGTGATCATTTATTCAAGATTCTTTGATGAATAGAAAGTTCAAAGGAAGCTCTGATGTCACAATCGGTTGCATCACGGATGTCACAGTCAGAACTGTCAGTTCATGGTGTCGGCCCAGATCCAGCCCACATCTGGGACATGTGGATTCCACGCGCACCAGATGTGGGCCGACACTATGTGGCTGTCTGGGTTATGAAATTAAAATGAAATCTAGCGCAGGAATCAAATAAACTACGAAGCCCCTATGGGGACTAGGTGATGGAAGAAGAAGTAAAAGTAAATGCTTTTGCACGCAAAAGTTTTGCGTTTCTCTGAGAAAATGTTTGTACGGTCGCAAAACCTTTGCGTTGCCTTGCGGATTTTTTTTATTTTTTTTTAAGTATATCAGGGCCTTAAATATTATCCATGAAAATGATTCTCTGGTCGGTATAGTACAGTAGTCTCCAATTGTCATAGGCTATATAAGAATTTCAGTAATATTTTACTGGGGCACAGCGATATCCATTCGAGAGCGACATTCCCTGCATATGGTGCCTGCTTCTTTGTAAACAAGCCGTTGGATCCTGAGCCAGAGGTTTACTCAACACTGGACATGGTGGCCTAGAAATTTCAAGCTGGATGAATGTTCCTCTGTGGCGCGCCGGGCTCAGCTGTTTCCTTTTGCATGATGGAAATTAGTTTTGTATGAACTAAGACAGTTCCGGACCCTGGCTTGGTTCCCACCGGACCGCGAGACAAAATAACAACTGGAGCACCGTTTTACCGTTTCTACACATTAAAGTGAGCAGAGCGTCAAAACAACGGAGCCGTACACAGCGTAAGCTCTCAGTGTCGTTTACGGTAATGATGATTCGACGCTACATCCTCAAATATTTTGATCTAGACCCAAACACTTCAGTTAAGCCCGTTCCTCTTCGTCCGTGTTGCTCTTTCTCAATAAAGACATACAAGCTGCAGATGACGCAGTTATTTTAAACATTAAAACAATATTTATACGCTTCAGAAAGTGCGATTTTTATGTCATACATACAGTATAATGACTCAGAGTCTCCGACCTTTCAAACCAGGTTTGTGACAAGAAGGTTTTTGTTTTTTCTAGAGCTACTGGAACACTTATTTGCATAATTTGATTACACTGATTGGACAAGTGCAGCGTGTGACCTTTGTTAATAGCAAGTCCATCCGTGTCCATTTAGCCACATAAATCCACACTGGTTGTTTTAAATCTTGTTCATTTGTCTTCAAGTTTCTTTGATCAAAAATACAGTAAAAACTGTATTATGAACTATAATTATTTACATTTAAAATAACTGTTTTTTCATCATCATTACTCCAGGCTTCAGTGTCACATGATCCTTCTGAAGTCATTCTTTATATTTATTATAAATGTTGAAGACAGTTGTGCAGCTTAATATTTTTGTGGAAACTGTGATACATTTTTGCAGGATTCTTTGATGAAAAGAAAGTGTAAAAAAACAGCTTTTATTTAAAATTGTATTTTAAAATATTTTGCAAAATTATAAATGTCTTTACTATCACTTTTGATCAGTTTAATGCATCCTTATGAGTATTAATTTCTTACTTTTGAGCGGTAGTGTAAGTTTCTGATTTTTAAAAGCTCATGATTATTTAATGAGATATTAACATTTTCACATTGTTTGGCACAACAATTTTGTAACTGGGCTTTATAGTTTGGTTAAAAAAATCGATCCTGCTTTCAAAAGTGTGAAACATTTTACTTTAGTAATGTGACGCATTTCCAGTTGAAACATATTCAACTAGGAAAGAAAACTGTCCAGGACTATATACTGTACCAGAATGGAGTTTACAAAGACATTTGCTTTTCTTTGGAACAACGTGCATTGATTATTTGTCCACAATACAACCAGGAACAAATGTTTAGAGAGTAAACTGGGTCCATGTTGAGTTCATTTGAGTGCAAAAAGCCTTATAAAGTATCAAGACTCAAATTTCTGGATTCTTATAGAAAGTTCAGTTGATCATGACAAATGATGACATCACTGGTCTCAGTCAACTGTTATAACTTGAGGCTGCGACTATTGAACATAAAAAAATATAATAACTCTTTACAATAAGGGGTCATTGGTTAACGTTAGCTCATAGCTAACAATGAGCAGTATTTGCAACAGTATTTATTCATCTTTGTTTTAGTTAATAAAAATACAATATTTATTCATGTTAGCTCAGTTCCATAACTTATGACAACAGATAAGATTTTTGATTTTAATAATATAATAATTAACGTTAACTGAGATTAATAAATGCTAATGTTATATGAAACCTTATTGTCAAGTGTTACCAAAATTGAGAGTTGTATGGTAGACAGGATGATTGTCAGTGAATAGTTAATAACAAAACAAACAAACAAAAATGATAAAATTAGCTACTTTTATGAGCCATTTATTTTTTGATAAACACAGCTCAAGCATTTATTTTGAGTTCATTTGACTTTAACTGCAACGGCCTTTTAAAGTATCAAGACACTTAAATCTAAAACTGATGATGAGTAATTCCTGCTCAAATCACCTTCCAGCTACCGCAGCTAATATTCCCATCATTTGTGACTCGTATTGAACGACATTTTGATTTTCATTGCACTTCTTAGTATTCTAGCGTCTGATCCATGAGCATCAAAAGCCGGTTGTGACGGCTGGAGTCCCTCTATCCCACTGACCTGCCGGAAAACTCATTACCATTCCCTTCACTCAGCGTGTTTTCCACTTCTCTTTTCTGTCGTATAATTGCAGCGCAGAGGTTTTTCTCGCTGTGGAGCATTAGAGGCCTGCGGGGATCGAGACGTGTGGAGAGGGGGTGGAGGATCTGAACAGGGCAGTAATGGAGACCAGGTGGGAGTCGGTCCTGAAGGGAAAAAAAGTGTCAGCTGCTTTGGTGCAACTATATTCTTAAAAGTAAAAGTTTCAAAAGTGTTTTTTTTTCCCAGTGATGCTGTAGAACCACCATTTTTGGTCCCCCAAAGAACCTTTCAGTGAATCTTAGTGTGAAGAACATTTCTAAAGAATCAAATCTAAAGAACGGAAAGGTTTCATGGATGTTAAAGGATTCTTCACCCAAAAATGAAAATTGTGTAATGTGTAAGGTGTAATGACTTTCTTCTGTCAGTAATAAATACCTTCTGAAGTGAAACGATGCCTTTTTGTTTGAAAAATATCCCTATTTATAACTTTATAGACGATAATCACTGACTTCCGGTGTTGTGCCGAATTTCGACCCCCTGCCAAATTATTACCCCCCTCGTTGAAGTCAGTACCTGATTGCCTAATCCTAACCCCACCCCTAATCCTAACCCCTCCCCCACAACTAATCCTAAACCTACCAATACTAGGGGGGTAATAATTTGGCGGGGGTCAGAATTCGGCACAACACCGGTAACGACCGTATGCGAGTCGAGGGTTCCAGCGGAAGAGTGACCTCTGAACCCGATGTAGGAGTATATCGTAAGCTTAGGTGAGAGTGACTCCTCTCAAGGTTCAAACAAATAGGACCGGACAACAAACTCAAGCTCCTCCAACATTTCTCTCTTTTTTTAGGCTTCTTTCATGACCGCCCGGTGTTTTGTTTTCCTCTATCCTCTGCGCTTCCGCGTTCGTCAATATGTCATGTGTCGTGTCAGAGGTCACTCTACGGCCAGAACTACTTGCGTACGGAAGCCAGTGATTCTAGTTTATGAAGTTACAAATAAGATTTTTTTTCTTTTCTTACAAAAACGCAACGCTTTGCCTCGGAAGCCCTTTATTAACCCCCTGGAGTCGTATGGATTACTTTTATGGTGGATGGATGCACTTTTTGGAGCTTCAAAAACTCAGACTCTATTCACTCAAGAGCCAGAATATTTTTTAATATTACTCCGATTGTGTTTGGCTGAAAGAACAGAAGAAAGTTATATACACCTAGGATGAGTTGAGGGTGAGTTTAAAGGTTTTTCATGGAACCATAGACAGCAATAAGTAACCTTTATTTTTAAGAGTGTAGACGAGAGCCAGACTTCACTGTGCACCAGAATTACTCTGAGAACGACTTGAAAATCAAGTTCAATTGCTGAATTTGAATTGAATCAGTTATATGGCCAAGCTTTTCTTTTTTTTTCTGGTGTTTTACTGGCACACACCACTCAAACAATGACACATATAAGCAGACCCTTACACAAGCTCACATGTCCTCTGAGGAACTTCAGAAACCACAGCTTGAGCTTCCACCACACACACACACACACACACACACACACACACAAACAATCAAGCCTTTATCTGCTCCGCTTCCTCAGCATGTCCCCCGCAGACAGACCCCTACCGAGAGTCCATTAAACACAGATATCTGAGGAATTACAACAGTGTGTTTCACATTACCATGCCTGATAAGCTTTTAACCCAGTTTTCTGTAGCCTACAGATGAAGACTGCAGATAACTAGTCACAGAATCAAATATTCAATATGTGTTATGTGTTTTCAGCTTGATAATATTATTTGTAAAGTGTTTGTTCATGATGAATGCGCTGATAAAAAAAGTCCTACTTATCAGAACAAGTATTTTCTTCAGATTTTTAAAATATATATTGTTCATTTATAGATTAGTAAATACGTATAATGTATAAGTGTATAATGTATAAGTAAATAATATATAAAGTGTGTTTTATTCTGAATAATATTGTATGTAAAGTATTTGCTAATTATCATGAATAGTGATGAAATCTTTACATTTACACACATTATTTTTATGTAGCCTATTTTGCATTTAGCCTATATATTGACATGTACAAGTAAATAATAAATATAAGGTTACGTATAGTGTAAATATCTATAAAATATACTATACACAGTATAATGTAAAATATATGTATTCAGTGCTTTTTCATCTGGATAATGTCCTTTGTAAAGTGAATCACAAATACAGTGATAAAACGTTCTATATTTCCACAACATTATTTCTTTGTGATTCTTTTTTATATATTTTATATTCACAAAATCATTATATATTTTATCATTATATATATGTTATTATAATGTAATAATTATGTTTTATAAAAAAAATATTATATATAATAATTATATATTTTATATTATAATAATAATAAAGTTATGAATAAGTTAAAAAAAAGTATATAGAATAAAAATAAATATATATATATATATTCAATGTGTTTTCACCTGGTTGCTCATTATCACGAATACACTGATACAAAAAAAAATCCCTATTTCCTCGAATGACTTTTTTATTTATTTTTTAATCATTTGTATATAATATAATTTTTTGTGATTGTTTTGAAAATTTACCAATTTAAAAATTTAAATTAAAATGTACCAATTTTAAAGGAACCGTTTACCCATTATTTATGTTAAAAACCTGTAAGACGCCAAGCCTCGAAACATCATAAAGGTTTAGAATGAGGGCAAGTATAAATGACAGAATTTTAATTCTGGGAGAAGTTATCCCTTTAATTTGGCGTGAGGATTTGCATTGAGAATGAACAGGAACTGTTTCACACAGAGACACTCAAAAGTGCTGATTCACAGGAGCTTTAAGCCACATAAAATAAAGACCGTCTTTGCATTTCCTTGGCCAGAAACAACGGCCGTGTTGTTCACTGGTATAATGTGGGGGAAGTTTGGCTGGCACGCGGGCAGGCTGTCCCATGGATGCTAATCACCCTCCCCAAAACCGGCATCAGAATGTGTTCATGCTTGTCTTGTTAGCGTGTTGCTTTTCAGATGTTGTTGTCTTTGAAAGCAGAGCATGATAAAGTGAGGTGCATGTATAAGCACAGTCATAGTTTGGAATAACCTCATTCTTACTCAGTTTTGAGTTTTCAGGTTTAAAGCTTTTTAGTTGAAAAACTTTGAATTCAACATCTGCTCAGGTCATGAAAAAGAGCCGTGTCTGATCTGTCCTGAGAGATTGCACACCAGATTTCACCAGAACTTCACTTTGACAAAAACAGAAAACAATTGCAAGGAATATTATGCAGAATTAATCAGAAAGAAGCTGTGAGATACAAAACGAACCTTCTGCTCAACCAAATGAAAGAAAACACTGCTTTGAAAAACTATTATTTACTTTGTATAAATGTACGTTGAAATGCCTCATTATAAATCATGCCGTTATGAATGCAGTTTAGAATATAGTTAGAAATGCAACTTCTTCCCCCCTCCCAACTCCCCCCGCCAAAATCGAGCTGATGGGTAATGGGCCAGATGTGCATTGTAAATGTATTCAGATTTATGCTAATCAGATGTAGTTTTTTCTGTAGCTGTTGAATATGTTATAGACTTTATGACAGTGACCCATCAGGCTTTCAAGCTGCATCGCACCAAACTCAGCACAGACTTTATTTAACTTATAGTGACAAACTTCAGAGAGGCTCTAAACCACTTCTGGAATGAGAAAACATCTGGGGCGGGGTTGGATTTAGTCCTCAGGATTTGATTGGATCGTTGAAATGCCAGTTTGCAGTCAGTTGTGGAGGATATATATAACCCCACCCTCCACAGAGACAGTCATGTGAAAAAGAAAGTACACCCTTTTGAAATTCTATGGTTTTATCTTAGAATTAGGTAAATACAACTTCAGATGAACACCACCACATGCCATATTACACTGTGTCATGGTTTATTTAACTAAAGCTAGGCCAAAATGAATCCACAAGCAATAACTTATTACCGTTGTTGTAGAATTTTTGTAGGATTTATTTCACCAGTGCGGTAGACTATGTTGTTGTGTGTGTGTTTTTGAGGGCTTGTGTGTCATGTCTAAGGGGAAAATCAGTTTTTTTTTCTCAGCTAGATTGAATGGTTTTGAGTGGAGAGCTTCATTTTGACCTGACAATAAGAAGTTTGGGGAATTGCGTGAGAAGTCATGTTTTTGTGTTTAGAGTTTCGAGAAGCAGTTTGCTGGTCTGGAGCCTTCAGGCGCATAATGGAAAGGAGGAAAGACATCAACAATGATCTTAGAGAAGCAATTGTTGCTGCCTGTCAATCCAGGAAGGGTTACAAGGTCATTTCCAAACAAATTGAAGTCTATCATTCCACAGTGAGGAAGATTATTCACAAGTGGAAAATATTCAAGAAGTTGCCAATCTTCCCAGGAGTGGACGGCCCAGCAAACTCACCCCAAGGTCAGACCGTGCTCAGAGAAACTGCAAAACATCTCAGACTCTACAATAAAAAAATAAAATAATGAACATGTATGGCTTGTTTGCGAAGTTGCATCTGAACAAACCACAAGACTTCTGGAACAATGTCCTTTGGGCAGACGAGACCAAAGTGGAGATGTTTGGCCATGATGCACAACGCCACGTTTGGTGAAGCCATGGTGACTTTAGTCTAGGCAGTGAGTGTTGTGCATCTGTCCACATCCCGACATCATGTCGCCCAAACTGATCTTGTCTTGGGTCTGAGGAACAACGGCACAACACTTAATAAAAGCCATTCCGAGGAGGAAGAGATGGAGAGATTCCCCCGTGTTCAACGCTTCAGTGCCTGAAATGAACCATCCATTCTGCCAACGAACAATCCTGCAGATGTCACACAAATACATGACGGGAACTTTAATGGCCGAGTTAATGGAAACAGCCGAGGTTTGAACCAAACACAGAGAGGCGGCTCTTATTACTTATTCATTGCTGAACAAGAGACGGCTCTGCTCTGGTGTGAGATGCAGCATATCGCTTTCAGCTGGGCCACATATGCAGCGCGCGGGAACACTGTTACGAAACACCGCAGTCAACAGATGTTTGGGCTTCTAGCGCTGCAGTGACCTGACGGCAGAGCTTCATGAACCAGCGCTTCAACACAACAGCCTGATGCGGAAAACAGGAAAGAGAGTTTTCTCTTAAATAAGCCTCTTCATACTGGAAACCATTTCTGACAAAAAAATTAAATAAAATCATGAGATGAAAAGTCAAAATGATGGCATGTCAAATACGGTATGAAAAAAAGTTGAAGTTATGAATAGAAATAAGGGCATACTAAAACCAAATTATGACTTAAATTCAATTATGACATTAAAAAGTCAAAATTTTGAGAACTCGAAATTATGAATCAAAGTCAATTATACTAAGTCGAAATTGACAAGTAGCCTACTGTATGAAATTATGACTTTCTGTCATACTTATGGCATAGAATTTTGCCTGTTTAATCTCATAATTATGATTTTTATATAATCGTAACTATGCCATAATTATAAGTTTTTATGCCATAATCTCGACTTTTTGTCAATTAATATAAAAAGTCAAAATTATTATACAATTGATAGGCTATAGGCCTAAGCCTAATTTTGACACTTTATTTCATAATTATGATTTGTCAAAGCATGTTTTTGTGTGTGTGTGTGTGTGTGTGTGTGTGTGTGTGTGTGTGTGTGTGTGTGTGTGTGTGTGTGTGTGTGTGTGTGTGTGTGTGTGTGTGTGTGTGTGTGTGTGTGTTGGAAATGGGCTTCCATTCCAAAAAGCAAATATTTCTAAACATAATATTAAATAGTGTAGGTAGGACTTTGAATTAACCAATAGAAAACATCCGAGAGATGCAGTGCCGCGTGCAGTGAACGTAAGGAGACCGGGATAGCTGCAGGTCAGAGTAATTGGTGCTCTGAATAGTAGGTGCGAGCCAAAGGGTACAACAGAAACTAACCATACCCCACATCCAGGCAGCTTTCATGACCAAATGTAAAGACCTTTCGGCACGCCAATTACTCCAACATGCAGATACCCACACTTAAATGTAAGGGAACGTGAGACGAAAGCGAGAGTCACGTGAGTGCCTCCTTCGTGCTGGATTATCCTCTCAATGGGATAATAACCAATCTTATGTTTGCAAACAGCCAAACTGAATAGGGGAACGTTGTGGAAATAGATGAACTAATATTTAGTGAGTAAACAGCATACTCAGTTATCAGTAGGCTACTTTAGGTCATGTTTAAATATAAATAAAATTGAATGATGATTTGTGAATGAGCAGATTTTATCGTAATGTAACGTTAACTGAGAGCCTGAATAAACACCAACTAAAAAATTTAAAGTTATGTGGTTCCAAGAACCTTTAAAATACATGGAATCTTCCTAATCCGCAAAAGGTTCTCCTCAAAAACAATGAAAGGGGATCAAATTTGGGGAACCAAAAATGGTTATTCTATCACTGCAACAAAAACCTTTTTAATTTTTTTTTGTAAGAGTGAAGACATGATAGTTTTGTGTGAGGACCATTTGTCATTATTCACTGAAGTTTAACTATTTGGCCACATCATCCTCAAAAACCACCAAAGAAATAAAAGTCTTAGATTGATACAGATCAGAACCAGTTGTGTCAGTAAAGGACTTTTAGAAACTAATTTAGCCGTTAAGTTGTTCTTCTAAACACATCCTCCTCATAGCAGAGATCTGTACGGTAAGTCAACCCAGACAGTCTTGCCAAAGACTGGCAGCAATATGCCAGGAAAAAATCATGGCTGGTTAGTATTTGGTCTCTTTGAAAGCCAGGTGATGACACAGCACTGTTTCACATTAAAACCAATTGCATGCTGTTCAACCGAGACTTAACAAGATCCAGCAGCCACGATTATTAATTTGGTTTCAGATCCTTGTGCTTTAGATCTGATCTCACAAGCCAATTAAACCATTCAGTTTCACACTGGTCAGCAAAATCTACCCTTCAGGAACAGAATATGAACAACATAATATTGCAAATTGATGTTCATGCCAAACAAAATGCTTTATTAAATGCCTGTTGGAGATGGCAACCTAACAAAGGAGACATTCAGTATTAGTCCTGGCATGTTTTTTTCGATCATATCAATAAACACACACCGACTGGTATTCAAAACACAAACTTATTTACAAAGCAGGATTTTGTTCCGTGAAATCTAAAGCTTATCAGCTCCTTAAACAGCAGGATGTGTCTAGAAAGAATATCATGAGACTTTTACAGGAGGTTTGAAGGGCTGTGGTTGAAGATGTACCTACCTATTGAATGGTTGTTTATAAGATAAAACCACTGTGGTTATTATCAAAAAATGTAACCAAACATTTCATTTTAAGGGTGTATACCATACATGCATACCACGGTCTGTCTGGATACTCAATTGACCCTTCGCAGGGAGTTTGATTGACAGACGATCTGACCAATCATACTTCGCCATCCGCCATTTTGTCAGGAGCAGTCAGGAGCAGTTCGATTGAAGGAGAACTCCGGTCAATTTTAACATTGAGCTCAATTTTTAGTAAATTTGGAGTGCTGTCAATACAGAGAACAACGACAAAAATTTTGTTATCCTCTTTTTAAAATTTGCACCCTATTGACTTAAATGGGGTCTAATTTTAAACCTGCTTTTATTTCTCTTATCATCCTTGATGTGTCATACAAGTGCCCAGCCATGTTGAGTAATTCCTTCAGAGTGAACACGAGTGAATCTGACTGCAGTAGATGTGAAAGATATGAATAAAAATGATGTTATATCAGCCAGCGCACATACCTGTATTTAGTTCCTGTTTTCGGTCGAAGTCCAAAGTAGTCGATTGTCGAGTTCACGCGCGTGATCTAAGTAACTAAACCTATGCGCTTCAACTCGACAATCGACTACTTTGGACTTCGACCGAAAACAGGAACTAAATACAGGTATGTGCGCTGGCTGATATAACATCATTTTTATTCATATCTTTCACATCTACTGCAGTCAGATTCACTCGTGTTCACTCTGAAGGAATTACTCAACATGGCTGGGCACTTGTATGACACATCAAGGATGATAAGAGAAATAAAAGCAGGTTTAAAATTAGACCCCATTTAAGTCAATAGGGTGCAAATTTTAAAAAGAGGATAAAACTGTTAAAATTGACCGGAGTTCTCCTTTAACATGGGAGGATTTGAACTTGAAAAACGGAGTGTACTGACGTCTTTCCGCGGTTAAAACAACATTCCTTCTTATGTTCATTCATGTTTATTTGATGCTATAAATGAACTAGAAGGAAGAGATGATCGGTTCACGAGCAGCTTTAACTGAGGCTCTACAGCGATCCGTCACACATTAAACAGCCACGAAACGGTATTTATTGTTAAAATTTCTTTTTAAAAATGACCAAAAATGACCAGTAACCTGGTCTGTCCTGTCTGTCAGCGCATGTCAGTGTCTTCTCTGCTCCGCAATGTATTTTTCACTGCGTGAGAACATGGTGTGGCGTGAGAGCGGCGTAGCTTGTCGGACATGGCAACAGTAACTAAAGGGGGCGGGTCTTTGCGAACGGTCAATTCTGATTGGCTCATCACTCACAAACAGAAAATCCTGACCTTACCATCTGAATGTTGCAGCAGGTCTCATTAACTTCTACTGTACAATTTTGGTGAGCCCCATGTACATTTTTATCCTTAGTTCCCTGTTCTTAGCTGGGAATTTTTTTTAATCTTTTTCTGACCATTCTCTGTAAACCTTATGGTTGTGCATGAAAATCCCAGTAGACCAGCCTGTCTGGCACTGACAACCATACCACTTTCAGTCACTTAAATCACATTTCTTCCCCGTTTTGATGTTCAGTTTGAACTACAGCAGATCGTATTGACCATGTCTAAATGCCTAAATGTATTGAGTTGCTGCCATGTGATTGGCTGATTAGACATTTGCGTTAACAAAAAAGTAGTGACATGCATCATGGTAAAATCACTGTAATGCATGGCTTCTCAAAGGGCTTATTTCTTTATTAAAACAAGTCTAACAATATATAACAACACTGATATTTAAAATCAGTAAGCAGCACTTTATTAACCTTATAAATGACAAAAGATATTTTATCCTCAATATGGTATTACGGTGTTGGTTTTAGCCAAATGTTGAGAAAGAAAATAAATGTATTTAAATGAGCATGGTTTACTTGGTTCGAAAACCCACAGATATTCAAGTACAGACAAGAACTCCACTCAGTTTCTCAAGCAAAACCACTAAACCTGCTCATTCCACAAACACACACCTTTAAAAAAAACATTCCTCATGTGTGAAACGGGCCACTGGAGGATGAATATCAGGATCAGTGGGTCAAACAAAACACAGGCACCTCACTGGAATATCTGCTGAATCACCGTCGGCTATAAAAGGTGCACAATCAGGACTGAAAAAGTGCTGTGACTCAAACTTCATCAGACAAAAAAAAAAAAAAGGAAAACCACAAAGTATATTAGAATCCACTCTCAGATCATCTGAGAATGGGCTCTGTTCCAAAACCTAGTGAGCTTCTTGCTACTGAGGCTCCATGAACCTTAACTGAAAACGACCATTTTGGTCCTCAAAATAAAGACCAAACAGTTCCAAGTTACAGAGTTCAAAGTTAGCAAGTCACTAACTTACCAATGAGAGATAAACAAAGAGTTGGAGTATCAACCATAAAATATTTATATTTATAATCAACATTCCTCTCGGTTCATCTGCCATCTTGCACTGATTTTTTTCCATGAACTTTTTTTGCGATGGGAAAATGTTCTCTGTTAGGGATACATGAAATGTACATCTTGTAACAATATTATAAGTGATCTTATAACAATACAGTCGTTGTTTTGGAACAGGTTTTTGTGTCTGAGCAACCATGATGCACTAAAATGCAGAGTACAGAGAGCTCACAAGGTTCTAAAACAAAACCCGTACAGAACAGAATAAGATCTCCTGATAGCATTGATTTTGTGGCATGGAGGAAAAAGCAGGTATAGCTTATTTGCTTTAAATTGAGTAACGGTCAACAGCAGAAAAGTTAAATCGATTCAGGCGTTTCATGAAGGTGATGCTTGTTGCCCACTGCAGTTTTGGGGCCTCATTTAATTACCTGGAATGTTTGCCGGCCACCATCCATTCCTCTTTTAGGAACTCTACTACTTGGTCACAACTTGGCAAGTTACTTTTAAAATAAATAAAAAAAAATTCATGTAATTTTACTCATTAAATACTTTAGTCATTTTCTTATAGTTGCTGCTGTTCGAGCATGAAAATGTCTGCAATGTCCCAAAACACAGTCATTCCAAAGGGAGTTATTCTCTATATCAGTAAGCGCCATTTCTGAACTCCCTGAAACGCCTCCATTGTGGTCACAATATTACTAATTTAAATAATTCCCACCCAAGGCATGTGTTCGTATCGTGTTGAATCTCGTGGTATGGTTTGGGGCTTGACATTTCTAAAACATGATCAAAGTGGTTAAGCAATCACAACACAACTGGGTCAGCCAACGCTTTTCAGAAAAGATTGGAACTAAACCGAGCATTACAGACCGACAGGGACAATGTAAAATTGTAAAACATTTAAGCATGAAAACCTATTCTAGTAGACCCCAAAACCAAAATCAAGATTTTGAAAAGGGCATATGGCCACTTTAAGCTATTGAAAACATTGTTTTATCAACAAATTAAATTTCCTGTCATGATGACGTAAAGCAAGTAAACCTGGATATTTTTTTTGGGGAAAAATACACTTATACAAAATATACAACATTTTTGTCCTTGTCGCTTTAGATAAAAGCATCTGCTAAATGCATTAAATGTTCATAGTCCTTGAAGAGTCGTTTCACTGCAAAAAGGATGATTCAGATAGAATACAAAAATACAATCACGTTGAAACCTTCCTGATTTTCTTGCCACATAGACCTCCATTGAGCACACAAGATGCTGCTGATAGATCTCAACTGGTTTTGAATCTGCGATATTTAGTTTCACTGCATTTGGAAGCTTTAATAAGCAGCTTTAAAAGGCTAAAACCTAAAGGCATGGTTAATTTTGGTTGAGAAATCAAAACATCATGCAACACAATTTTGATAAACATTTTATTAAATATAAAACATTTGTCCCAGTTGTATGGAGGCTAACAGAGAACTGAAGTATGAAAACTCCCCAAAGAAGAAGAAAAAAATAGAAACGACTACTGTGGGAGATTGGTCCTCACATCAGAAGGCGAGGCGGCGGTTTAGGCCGATTTCCCTGTGGAGTGCATGGCTCGATCACAAGAGAATGGCCTGTATGCAACTGTATAAAAAAATTAAATAACGAACAGGAGCAAACAAACTCGGATCAAATGAAATGAGAAAATAGTTTTCATCATTTTTGTTAAGTGGCTTGTTGTCGACATACTTTCATAGAGCTGTGCAGAATAGAAATCTGGTCATTGGTACCGGTGTTTTTTCCTGCTCCACCTCCTTGTGTTCGGACAGACACATACACGCAAACACACATACACAAGCACGCTCGAAACAATTATCACCTACAGCAACTGTGCAAAAAAAGTCTTTGGTAATCAAAGTAATTCGAGATAGAGAGAGGAAAACGTACAGGAACGAAAACACTATCCATGACAGACGGTTATACAATCTCTAATGTACACAACCTCAGTCCGATATCATACGAGACTGAACGTTCAATAAATTAGACAGTGGGAATGAGTTGGAAAGATCTACATCCAGCAGTTTCATTCACAGAAGTCAATAAAATAAATCAAAATCAATGGAAACAAAACAGTGTTATTATGGATCCCCCCCAGACAAATAAACTGAAAAAAATAAACGAAAAAGAAAAAAAATTAAACTTTTGATCAATGGCCCTTAATTGTCACAACAATTAAGATTGTTATTTTATAGATCCCCTTTCACAAGTATCAATCACTTGTTCAAAGCTCTCTGTAAACATTCACAAATAAACATTTACCATTCGCCAGACACCACATGTCCATGACCAAACTCCTCCTTCAACTCCATTGCGACACATTTTCCGGTGAGGTACACAGCAGTCTGTCCGTGAGGTGCCATAAATATAATGCTCAGTATTAAATTTGTAAAATAGATCTCTCGTTGTTGCTCCTCTTACGTCAGTGTTCCTTATTTTAACAATCAGTAATGCTGCTAAAAAAAGATTGAGTCTGAAGGTGTCTTCCTGCTCCTGTACAGTTTACAAAACAAGTTATTTCAAAATATATCCACAGAAGTCTTTTCTGTAAAAAATAAATAAGGTAGTTAAAAAACACCATAAAGAGGAAGACAGATGGGTGTGCGCTTGCAGGGTCTATTCTGTCCTCATTGATTCGTTATTAGAGTTTGAGATCTTTTGGAAGCCGTGGTTGTTCTTCTCCAACCACAGCTCGGCAAGTTGCTGCGTGGAGCCGTGCGAGGATGCTTTGGAGCCCAGGCACATTTTGTACTGCTTGGGATCTAGGTTCGGGTCGCAAACCACGGGGTGGTGGACGTGCACGATGCCAGTGTCCGTGCTGCGGAACAGCTTGATCCCGGACTGGACGAATTTGTTAAAGAGGTCCACGTCCTCCAGTCCCCAACCTTGGATTGAGACGTCAAAACCTCCTGCTTTGACCAAGTCTCCTTTGTAGACACAGACGATCCCAAAACCGTAGTGTCTCCACAAACCTGTTTTGGATGTGAACACGTAGTGGTTGTCGCTGGGCACCTTGCCCGCGTAGACAACCTTTGGGTCGTACTGGCTAAAGATGATGGGAAAGTACGTCTGTTCCCCAAGTATGGTGTTCCCACGACATCTGGTCAAGAAGTCGGGAGTAAACAGTAAGTCCACGTCACAGTAGAAGAGTAAGGAATCATTGGTAAAGTGGGCCGAGCCGACCTCCAGGGCCAGAGCACGGGAGAAAGGGCCAGAAACCGGCTTGATCTCCATATCGGCTTTTGGATACTTCATGTGATACTCTCTCATGAGCTCGATCTGCTTAATGCGCTCCGTGTTGTTGTCCGTGCTGAAAAGAAGAATCAGCAACTTGACGTTCTGGTTGGGAATGAGGCAGATCTTCTCAAAGTTGGCCATGAAGCGCACAAAGATTTCGTAGCGTCCCGCCAGCGGCACAAGGATGTTGATCTTCTTCTCTTTGGGTTCGTGCTGTTCGACGCCTGGGCCGCTCAGCTTGAAAGGGACAAGCATCTTGAGAGAGTTGGACAAGAAGGACAGCGAGTCTGAGTCCTGGTTGATCCTAGCAGCCAGCACTCGGGCATCCATCTCCTCATCTTCCAGGAACTGAATTTTGCTGAAGGTCTGCTGAAGATAAGCGTGCCTCCTCACGGGCACCGTCATGGTCTTCCCCTTGTGCTTCTTGTACAGCAGCAGCAAATCCAGAACGTACTCTGCCCCGTACATTGGGTTAACCCTTCGGTATCCATACTGGATCTCTTTGAAGTCGATGACTCTACCTCGTGTCTTGGCATTGGCGTTTATCATCTCCATTACCTGCATGATGATGTCGTCCAGCGCCATCTTCTGTGAGGAGTCAATGCCTCGACGTGGAGGCTGTCCGTCCGAGGACGAGAAAATGTACTTGCCCGTGAGGAACTCCCATTCTAGCACCTCCTCACGTTGGTGGGGATGAAAGCGCATGAACGAAGGAGGCATGCCCAATTGGAGGTCTTCCTTGTGCACCTCAGTGTTGCTGTAGCGGCTCATCTGCACAATCTCGCGGTGAAGCTGGATGGTGCGGTGGCGCAGCTCAGCGATCTTTCGGCTCAATATGTAGCTGTGTAGGCGATACTGGTATGGAGGATTCTTGTTGGGGTGAAGGGTTATGGCCCGGTGGATCTTGCTGTTGTGGAGATCACGGATGTAGCCCTTCTTGTTTGGCTCGTAATTCTCATAGAACAGCTGCTGCATCTGGAAGAGAGAAAATGGGTATTAATCCCATGGGTATTAACATAAATGTCTCAACGTCATAATAGCTCAACTGTGGAATGATGCAAAAGATATATCATTAAAAACTTGAAAAAACAAACAAACAAGAAAGGGCACAATGTGTTTTTAGAAAGGCCTCTTGTACCTTATTTTCAAATTAAAGGGCCAAACTGAAATGCAAACAAGCAAGTCTGCCGTAAGACACAGAGAAGGAAAGTGAGACAGACAAAGAGAAGGAAAGTGAGACAGACACAGAGAAGGAAAGTGAGACAGACACAGAGAAGGAAAGTGAGACAGACACAGAGAAGGAAAGTGAGACAGACACAGAGAAGTAAAGTAGCCACCAGATCAATCATGGCATCAAAAGCAATACCGTGACAAGGGTAAGATTACAGAACAAGTCGATGCTATCACTAGCACAGTCACAAGACCCGACTAACCCATTTGTATGCCAGTCCTTTAAAGTGGTTCGTATACACAAGGGCAAAAAATAAAAATAATAATAATTTAATAATCTAAAAAAATATAATAATAAATTTTTTATCATATAAAATTAAAGTAATAATAAATAATGAAATTAAAAAGTTTGGACACCCCTAAATAACGGCAAATATTTTTTTTAAGGGGGCCAGATTCAATGTTGTAGACACAGCTGGGGACAAACCTTGTCCTTCATTTAGGGGTCCAGACTAGCATTTAAGACCAGTGATACTAGCACCTGATTTGGTAGCACCACACAAACATTAACATCCATAAAAATTGAACAACCTAATTTTAAAGGGTACAATTTAAATTTAGTCTTATAGAGTTACAACTATACTCTTATTCAAATTAACCACATATATAAAAATATATAGCACTCTTGACACTTCAGAGTGAATGAGTGGATGAATGAGAATAAAAAGAGCGGGAGGTGCTTAAAATTAAAGAGTTATAAGCGCAATATATCCCGAAAAGGAACTCTGTGCAATGCTCGCTGACTGGCACACTGCCAAAGTAAGCTGCCTCTGTCAGAAGGCGATCATGAATTTGGTATGTGCTCTATGTTAAAAAGAACTCAGTGTGGTGCACGCGCTGACTGACAGCGTAAGCGTGTGGACAGAAAGCCGTGTCTCTCAGGCTGTCTCAGCATGCAATCGCAAATTCAGTTCTCTTTCACGTCTTATTTCACTTGAATGGTCGAACACACACACACAATTATGTCAAAATGTTGCGATCAAAAATGTAACACTTGGGTGTAAACCGGATGTGTATGGATCCGTGCGTTTGGTCCTAAAGTGACAGCAGCCACTGTTCTGCTCTGTTTCATTAATGTGAATCAAACAATACAACAAAGGAAAAATAACTTACTGCTCTTGACTGAATATATATATATTTTGCTTTAATAAGAATACATTTATATTTAATTCATACAGTGAAGACTATGCAATATTTTACTAATAACTGTACTAATTATTACTACATGGTAAATAAACCTATTGTACCTGACAACCTTAAATTTAAACTATATTTTTGCTATATTGTTTTTGTCCTATTGTTTGTAACTTGCTTCATTTTTTTTTCTTTTTAATAACAGAAATGAGATCAAATAACACAACTATATTGTAAAAATAAGAATTTGGTCATATTGCCCACCCCTACTGTTAGTAATGATAGAGCAGTTGATAATTGTCCATTTTGAGATAAATAACAATTTTGTAAGTGCTACTTTCATTTCATCAATAGCTGCCATTATATTGCGTGTATTGTGTCTTAAAGCTGGTAGTAAATGATACCACAAAGACAACAATTTAAAACCAGTTACGTTCTCCTCTACATTATCCTACAAGTCCTTTTAAACATTTGTGGACCAAGTAATAACCTGTAATTGAAGGCAAAACCAGGTGCTCCTAACGCCTGCTCTGCTGGCTCTGGTTGAAAGGGTAATAAGGGTGTGAGAGGAACATGGTGCCAATAAGCAGGTTAGAGTGACCTGAGAAATCTGAAGAGCCTGAGAACGTTACTCAGCAGTAGTCATGATAGTTGGAAAACCTCATTATTAGTCACCCTGTAATTCTCCTAATTTTGGGTCACTTATTTATTCTTAAAGCACTTCATAACTCATAAAAATTCCATGACGGCTATTGATGTGATGAAGCCATTCATTAATGTTTGGAGTTAAATAACATTGTGTGGCGTCTAGAAATAGAAGCAGAATTCGAGGTGCGGTCAAACAGAGAAGTAAAACTTGAAGAGGAACTAAAGTTCAGTTTAAACTCAAAATTGGTCCTTGCATGCCAAGGCAAATCAGTGTTGTTATTAACAAAATTACAAGAGCGTCTCTTTGCCCCAAAGCAACCACTTACATTTAGTCTTTTAGCAGATGCTCTCACCCAAAACCACTCACAGTGCATCTTTATTATAGATGGTTCCCAAACCTTTTGACCAATGAATTTCCATAACTTTTCCACATGGATTATTGGAAAATTAAAGTGAATACTGGATAATATTGCACTCAGAGAGCAATTTATAGACAAGAATGCACTACAGAAATTTCAATTACTTTTTTTGGAAATCACTTTTCCAGGCCTAGAAAAACCACAAATTTAAAACTCGTATTTAAAACTTGAATTTCCAGGTTTTTCATGAGTGCGGGCTATAAAAAGAGTATGATAGCTACTATATTTCTATATTTTCTAAAGAAAATGTCAGTGGTTGCCATGCTACGGTGTTCTGAGGGGTTTTTACTTGTTGTCATATGGTTGCTAGGGTGTTCTGAATGGTTGCTAGGTTGTACAATACTTTTTAACTGCTAAAAACACACCACCAATTAGGTCATGAGATGGATTTACTTTTTTTCCACAATACTCTAGAAAGTGGTTCCCATCTGCAGCTCAATGCACTTCAGTTGACACAAATGAAAACATTTAGACTACGCTGACATTCAGATAGCAGACAAGTCCCTGCAATTGAGGATGCCAGAGAAATGAACTCAAGCTGCAATCGCAGCATGCCATGGAGCAAATGTGCCATTGCAGTGATAGGACTGCCAAACGACGTCCTTGAGCCTAAACAAATACATTACAATCAGACACAATCACTTCATTCCCACAGATAAATCCACACAGGCATATGACAGCATCAGCCTGTTTTTTGTCAGGGCACGATGGGTTTCCATTACTACCTATAACAGGAAGCTAAAGCGAGAGAGTTTGTATACATTTTTTCTTTTTTTAAAACTTACAAAAGGACCAGCTCATCCAAACAATTGAAATTTACATCATGTACGTGCTCTCATGTGAATCATTTCTTTAAACCAAAGGAAATGCTTTGTATATGAGAACAATATAATAATCGTTTTTTGAGCTATACAAAGAGCCAATAAATAAATGAATTGAATATATAATCAAACATGCAAGTACAGCTCCTATCTCTTTGAATGGGGGAACATTCAATTCTCCCCAGCCATTTACCAAGCTTTCGATTAAATGTCATAGTTGAAATCACTAATGAGTTAGGCGAAGTTTCTAAACGCTCAAAACATTACAAAAAACGTAATTTTTCAGGGACATTTTCAGCCAATGTCCATGTGCAGTCCTAAGTGCGCGTCTCAGAACACTGTTTGTTTCTATAGCAACCGGAGCTTTTAACGCAGCTGACTTTACCAATCAGCGATTGGCTCTTTTATTTAGAAGGTGGGGCTTATTCCGCCATTGTGACCACTTTCTCCCATTCATAAGTAACAGTGCGGCATCCATATATTAAAAGTCTTTGTACATTTAACAAACTGTTGAAAAACAGCAAGAGAGGGGGGAAAAAAGAATTAGTAGTGCACAAAAACAGAGCGTGTCCTAATCTGACACTCAGCGCTGCCGGTGGCATGAAGACAACAGGATCAGTGTAAAGCAGCTCAGAGATGCTACATCTAAACACAGACAAATGTTTGACTTATCCTGCAAAAGGTCAGTACGCTCAGTTTCCCTTTTAAACACACCGGGAGTTTTGTTTGGCATGGGACCCAATGTTAAAGTCAACATGAAATCAAGATTTACATTCTTAATAAATCATTTAGTTGAATATCTTGTTTGAAATGCATCAGGTTATAAAATTTTAAGTGTTGTTAAAGGGTTTTCATGCAGACTTTAACATTTTCCATTAATTTCTTTAACAGCATTGATTGATTTTGATACACAGCTAATTCGCATGGTCCTGCACTCTCCCCAGGCTCCACGGCAGATCTGTTATGACAGACCACCGCTCCAGAGTGTTGGGTGACTCAAGGATTTGTTCCGGAATGGTAATTAGTGTGGGAATGTACGGCAAGTGAAATCTGACATGGAGAAGCACATCCTGCCACTGGAGCATGTGATGCAAGATTACAGCTCAAATTCAATCCGTCTGAACTGACTACAGCTCTGATAACAGAGTAATACGACACGTTATGCTTGCTGGTTTTAAATTGCAGCTGGTAAGATAATGTGACTTATTTCTCCTCTTTTGCAAAGGCTTACTTCATTTAAGGAGCTTCATCATTTAAAATCACATACGCACAATCACTGTTTGTGATTGTGACATTCAAGAATGCACACTGTATTAAAGTTAGATTACAGTGTATTACAACACTGTATTTTTTGGCTTGTTTACCAGTAACAAGGTTATTATAGGTTATTATAGGTAACTAAAACTAGAACCATAAAAAAAAAACATTGTTACTTGAATAAAATAAGCGTTAACTGAAATAAGTCTCATTCTTCTTCAAGGCACATTTTTTATTTCAAACAGCCCTTCTGGGATCATTACTTTTGTATAAATCTCTGCATTTCTCTTTTTTTGCATGTTAATATAATTTCCAGAGAGTCCGTCTCATATAGTAAGTAGAGCAAACGGCCAGGCAGTGATGCGTGGCAATGTTGGTCCTGTGATGCAATTAATCAGCCTGTGAGTGTGTCTGACCGGAGAGGGTCTTAAACATGCCAGAGCCAGTGGGACTACACTAGGATTTATCTGCTGATGAATAAGCAACTTCACAGCTCAGCCAGCATGAAACGCAAGCAGAATCAAAGTCATATATGTGTGTGACGCAACAACGAAGAGCTCGTCCCCTACCGATCCCAGGCAAAAAAAATTAAAATCGTCCCAATTGAGCTGGAACATTTGCCAGAGTTGTTAACTCAAAGCACTGTGAAGTAAAACAATGGTAATTCTTTCCACTATTTAATGGGAAGCGATTACTCCTGATGTTAAACACGTGTCAAAGCTGATTTGATGGCGGAGCACTTTACGCTGCTGGTGAGCATCAAAAACAGATGGACCGTTTCTCTGAAATATCTGACGCATGATGGTGCAGCACTGGATGGAAAAACTATTTGTTTACAAATGTATTGCGTTAAAAACTACACTGAAGCAAGTAAGGACAAAACAGCACATGTCAGGGAAGATACTGCTGCAGATACAAACAAAGTATTTCCGGATTGAAAAATTAAAAAAAAAAACCACATAAATGTTCAGATATGAGCAAGACCGAAGAACATCACATTACTGTGGATGAATGCAAGGTTGTTAATGGGAGGATAATACTACGTGTAAAACTGTTTTCCAATGCCACCTTATTATAAAACCTACATTTGTTAAGGTTAACTACTCAATAATGAAATGTCATTCTTTTCATCAGCTTTGAACACAATATATTTGTGCATTATTCATGTAAACAAAAAAATTGTAATGTAATGTATGCATACAAAATGTAATCATGCGTACAAAATACATTACTATCATGTAAATGTAAGTGAAGGCAAGATGTTGTTGAAGTTAAACCGCTCAAATAAAAAAATGAATCTAACAATATTAACTCTTAATATACTCTTAACATGATCAAATGGTCTCAGAGTAGAGTAGTGTTAACTCCTACTTCCAGCACTTCTCTCTTGACGTTCTCATCTCAATTCTTCAAGTCGGGCTGCAGGCTGCTTGCGAGAGGACGTGAATAATGGCGATTCCACCACTCCTGTCTCTGTATGATCAACGTTTCTGGTCTGGGCCTGAAGTGGCACGCTTTCTCTTGCGTTCAGGAACGTTGCATAAAAACACTTCATCATGCCATAGTCAAAATCATCATTATGCAACACGCACACAATGACGCAAATGAAGCCGCTTCCTCTGCATCACTGTGAAAAAGGCTTGTTGACTGAGAACAAGAAATGTCCTTGAACCAGAAAGAGAGAGGGAGTGTGGAATGAATCCGTGAGGACATGCCAAAGTATCGCCCCGTCTGGTTTTGGAGGTCATCGGGTCTCATCAGCAAAGAAGAAGCCATGCATTTGGCCAGAAAGTGGTCACAGAAAAGAATTATGCAAATTGGTTAACAAAATTGTTAATACAGTACAAAATGAGTACAAAATTGCTTTCTGCAGGAAAACACTAATTTCACCAAATAAATAGCGATGGCTTTCATAAATAAATACCAATCTATCCAATGTTTACACAGTCTTTTGTTAGATTTAACTTGCCATTCTTTTCAATGTACTTAAAATTATAATATAAAGTATTTTAGACTAAATAAAAACATCATTTTAGCCATTTACATTTTTTCTACCATGTAAAACAAACAAATAAATATAACCGTACCAATGAAATACTAAATAACATACTACATTTATATTATTAAAATAATAACAATAAATAATGAAATGTAATAGTTTCTATGAAATAAATAACAGTACTTTTCTATTAAAATAATAAAAAATAAATACAAATAAATCATACAAAATACTAAACATACTAAATTATTTTTATGAATATATTATTATTAAAATATAATAAATAGAAAAATGTAATAAATTGTACCATAATTACTATGGAATACTAAGTAACATAAAAATATATATATTAAAATAATAATAATAAATGACTAAAATAAAATGTAATTGTACCTATGAAATAATAATAAATTTTTTCAATATTATTAAAAACATCTTTTACATTTATTTTAACATAAGCCATAATGGAACAACAGGTGAAACTATACCAAATTCGATCACCTCAAACGTCCCTCAGTAACCAGTTTTATTGAAAAGCCAACAATTTGTCCATCAATTCCTTTGAATCGGACGAATCGGCCCCATTGACAGGCCGCGGGAGTCTGTCACAAAGGACGGTCTCAGAAGATGATGAAGGGTGAGCAGAGGTGGACACTTCTGTCATTGCCCTCTTTATTGGATCGATTCATGGAGCTTGACACAGATATTCAGCTCTGATAATTGATGGCCTCATCCAACACCTGTCAGCTGAACGGCTCCACGCAGAGAAGAAAGAGCAGCGGAGTGGGACGTTAATAGGTATGGATTCTGTGAGCGCAGGCAACCTGTCAAGGTCTCCTCATTAACATCTGCTGAGGCACTCGGGGAATAATCAAATCTGGCTACCACCGAGACTTCAGGTGGCTGTACCGGTGTGCTCTTTGACCTTCCTTGACTGCTGTGGTTAAGCGGAGGAAACCGGCCTTGACTTAGGCTAAAGACAAACACGCATGCTGGAGCTAAACTCTGGAAAGCATCACGGGACGTTATTCAGAGATATTTTAGAAAGACTGTATGGTGTGGTTGACACTCGGGAAGATGCTGAACGTCAGGTTTTAAAACACTGAGCATTGAGCAAGTACCCGCATCCAAACGTCTTTCGTCAAAATCACATTTATTTAATACAGCTTTATTGTACCGTAACCAAAAGAGACCATCTAGATGCATAAGCGCATGTGAAGAATGGATAAAGATCGAGTCAGTCATCACCAGTCATATGAAAACGGCTACAGTTACCGTCATAAGTGTTGTGATGACAGGAATCCAAGATGGGTGTTTCCCCCCCTCTGATTTCTATTTAAAAGCCACAATAAAAGGCCCTTCTCTTCCCAGAAACTATGCATGACTTATCGATGATCATAAGGAACCAGACTTTAAGGTCAGCATATGGATGACAGGCACGTACAACACAATGAATCAATAAAAGATTGCAGTTGCAGTTTAAGGCATACAATGTCGTATTGTTGATCTAAGAAGTTCAAGGACGGTAATTAATTTCCATTTAAACGAACAAATCAGCAAGACATAATTGCTATTTTTAGTGTTTTTATTCTATATTGGCTATTTAACTAAATCTTTGAATTACAAGTCAGAACCATTATAAAACTGTTTTATTGTTTTAGGATCAAGCAAGCTATTTTTGCACTGATGCCAAATTCGTATCATTCATTTATTTTGAATTATCTTTTGGTTTGTGTACATCCAATTACAAAAAAGGAGAAAAGATGAAGCATCTTTAATTTCTATTTAATTCACGACTGGACTATCCAAATATAAGCATTACAACATGATTATTTAATATAAACCTCCCAGCCCCCCCCCCCCCCCATTTATTTCCCAGCAAAAATATCTAAAACTACTCATATTATGAGGAAAGGTTTTATTCATACAGCCTACATCCTTTTTATTCAGTATTTCGTGGCATTACTTTAAACATTAAAACCTTTTCTTGATCTGAAGATGCTAGAGACCAGACTAAATAAAGCAGATGCCTTTGTGAAACAGTTCTGACATTGGTGTTCGATGGATAGGAAAATAAATCAATCAAGCCCTTATCTTGTCCCATGGCGCTTATCAAGAGAATACAGTGAATACAATACGGAAGCTATCAGTGGAGATAAGACAGCACCGAGAAGAGCCTCCTGAACAGATGCCACACTGCACACGGCTACTCAATAGCAGTCACACACACACACATACACTGAAACTATTATACACACTGAAACTATTATACCCCTTGGCCAAAGTGCAGCCAGGGACGATTCAGTTTCAGACCACTCGACCTGAGATTGGGCCTTAGTTCAATTAGTACATCGAAGTAGCTTTTATAAACATGCTTTAGAAAAACATTGCCACTGACATATTTTAAGAGATGTCAGTGCAAGTTGCTTTCAGTTAAGACAACTCAAACATGCATTTTAATCTGGGACTAAGCTTAAGCCTCATCTGTGAAACTGGGGGTTAAAGTGGTTAAGTTAAACCAGTATTATTAGCAAGGGCTGTCCTGACGTCTAGTCGCATCCGGCCACTTAAACTCAAGACCTCATCTATTCAGTCGCAGACTCGTTCGTCTCTTTGTTCGATTTTCCGTTGCATTGCTTTATTATGAAAGCTTTTCATTCTGAGCCTAGTGAAATTGTGTTTGCAGCAAATGTACTATTACAATCCATTTCCAAATGACTATAATACAAAGAAAACTGCCTGTCCGCTGACAGAATGTATACTGAGGCTGGCACTTTTGTCTTTGGGTAATTGAGTTACAAAGCTCTTCAATTTGCAATAACCAGCCCTGTTCCTTGGTGGGATGGTGCAGTAAGCCGTACCCCTACAAAGTCAGATTTCCGTCTCTGGCAGATGCAGCCGCTGCAGAGGGAACACTAAATCTAATAGACTGTGGGAGTAAAGGGAGATGGCGTTAAAAAAAAAGAAAAAGCACAACTTTGGAAAGTCTGACTTATGAATAGAGAAAATTCCATATCAACACAAGGCTGGGATTGAACCGCAAAGTAGGACAGGAAGTAGAGGGAGAACAGTAGCAACCTGCTTTATGACCACCAACATTGTCCAGTAATTAGAAAATGAATAAAGAAAATAAACTTGTGCCTGGTGTGGATTTAAAAGCAGGATTGCAGCGTAGAAATCAGGCCAGATTCAGACCAAAACAAAGAAAAGTATAATAAATAGTTTATAATGCCTTCGATGTAAAATCTAAAGGGGAGGGGGACAACATTTTAATTATATAAAATGTTAAATACGGTTATATTTTGCATAAAGAAAATGAAGCCTAGTAACCTATTACAATCGTTTGCATTTTAAACTATTAAAGGATTATATATATATATATATATATATATATTTATATATATTTTGATATAATGACTGTGCATGAATAACTGTACCTAGGAAATCAGCTATTGATATGTCATGTATGCTTTCTTGGTTTTTTTGTGTGATGTCAGCAGTCATTTTTGATGGTATTATGTTGATAATTTAACATGTTATGTGTGTTTGTGCTATGTACCCATCTAAGGTGGAAACAATTTTCCTCTCGAGGACAATTCAAATCTATCTATCTATGAAAAGACCAGAAACATGCATAAAGAAAGCAAAGTATAGTGCATTTTTTAATAGTTGATTTTAAATGGGCTATAATATTTCAGCATGCAAATTATGGAGCAGATAGATTTAAGAAACATCTTTATCTTAGATGCACTGACGTGCTGAGGAAGTGAACCCTGAAGCCCAAATCTTGAGCAAGGTGCTCTTTGGATGAACTGGTCAATTCTGAAAAGCTGCTGCTTCATGGTTTCAGAATCTCAGCACAACTGAAACCCCAGAGGGCTCAAGAAAAACGTGTTGCTGCTGCATGGCGGACACACATAAGAAGGGCTCATCTTTGATATCTCTATTTGAAGTGGCTTCCATCCAAAGCCAATGATGATGTTAAGCAGCACATGGTAGTGACGGCTGTGAGAAACAGAGAAACTCAGCTGCGCTGACTCAAAAACACAAGGAGATACCAAAGAGCACATATGCATAAAGATAACCATAAACAAAACTGCAGGGATAAATGTACAGTGATCCAGCAAAACAAACCGTGCATGTGAAGAAAAAGTGTCTTGTATCATCCTAAAGCGGTTTATTTTGCAATAACAACCGGAGAATTGTACATTTTTAAGCTTATTACACGGCAACTTAATAAATAAATAAACGCATGGACATGAAATATTGATTGGAGTTGAAATTAAAACATTGGCAACGGTCAATTATGCAGTTAAGTGGTCCAATCAGAATCAAGTATTTCAGAAAGGCATGTAATATGCATAAATCAAATTGTTGCAGCTCTAAAATGAGTCTTAAAACAAGCCCACATACACACACACACACACACACACCTGTACTGCATGAATGGGAGAATATACAACACACAATATGACGGAATACATCCCACTCAGATTTTGTAGCTGATTTGAAATATGTTATTTAATTTTAAATATGAGATTAGCAAGTCGTTTTTTTGAGATTTCATTGTTTCCAAGGAGATAAGACTAGTATTGAATGCCCAAAATAGCTGCCTGGAGCAAAAGGCCACAAGGCTTTCCTTGAAAAAGACTTTGCTTATACGCGTCAAGCTGAGAATCGTCCACTGCTTAGGTTAATGAATTCACATTGCTGTTGCCTGCCTTAGGAGGCGATGCGTTACAGCGGTTTTACTGCCTAACTCACTCTCAGCCGTGGTAAAACCGCTGTAACGCTTCACCTCCTGCAGCTGATTGTTTAATAAATATAAGTGTCTCATGTATAAGAGCTTGAGCACAGCTCTATATACGATTTCATCAGACACTATCTGAAGTCATTATGTTCTGCACGGTCACACCGAACAGCAAAGCCAATAAACCAGCTGCCAAGCTCTGTGTGAAAAATTACAAACAAGAAGAGCTGTATAATAAGTCATAAAACACTGAATAGTCAATGTCTGTAGCCAAGCACAGGGGAGAGTGGGGCAAACTAGACCACTTTTTTACTTCAGTTGTCCTCTAGTAAAGGACAAAGGTAAAACAAAAACAGCTAACTGTATTTCATAATTGTATCTATTAATTAACATTGAAAAAAAAAAAAAAAGAAAAAAAAAAAAATATATATATATATATATATATAGCATTAGACCACATCTACAATTTTGGGGGAAATTATTTATTTAATAATTTGCATCAATCTTAAGGAAATAAATATATACATATTATTGGCAATGATGTTAAGTGTTTTTTTAATATATTTTTTTTTATAAATGAATACTTTTATTCATCTAAGACACGTTAAATTGCTCAAAAGCAAAAGTAAAAGACATTTATAATGTTACAAAAGATTTCTATTTCAAAAGGAGCTATGACCAAAATCTTCTCAAAGTAAGGCAAAATTTTGTCATTTTTGCTGAATATTCAACCCAAAACTGTTTAATAGTCCTCTATAGCAAAAAATTTATAAAATTACGAGCTCCCAAAAAATTATATTATTAAATGTATATTCAGGAACATTTCTATTTCCCAGTCCCATCTTGAAATTAAACATCTTGCCATGATGAAAGTGAAAAGAGTGAAATTAAATTTATATTCAAACAGAGGAAATCACGTTCAGTCACCTTGGCAAGAATTATTTAGACTTAAATGGCCTATCATTTATGATTCAGTGCAATATAGACACATTAAACCACAGAGAGGCAATGCAGGAAATGAGATAACACAGTACAATGGTGCATTACATCTACATTTCATGGTGGGCTAAGGCGCTACGCAATAAACTCAACAGTTAAAACTAGATTTATGAGACCATTCAGCAACGACTCCCTCCCTTTTTGTTCCCCTGTACAGATGAACTTCCTGCTTTACTGTATCTGTGTTTCTCTTTTAGCCTACAGCATGTTAACTCACGGTCTGACACCTCTACTCCAGAGAGAACGATAGTGCCGAGGAAATTCCTTCACTGACCGCAAGTTGGAGCGTCCCACAGCCATCATTTCATTCCTGGCCTGTTCGTCACGGAGGCTTGTTCATGACGAGCAGCTGAATGAATGAAATCTGGTTAGGTGGTCTCTGGGGTTTATAGGCCAGATTTCTCAACATGTGAGATGAGGAAGAGGGGGGAAAACCTTAAACCTTGTCATGATCTTCAAATATATAAATAAACTAACAAATAAATATTTCCTTTTCATATTCGTATATTGACATTGACCATCGATAGTTACTCCTGTTGGATTGGGTTTGTCATACATGGTGGTATGCCCAAATTAACCTGGATACAATAGCTCTCAATACACCACAAAGACTTGCTGCCCTGGTCATAGATGAGCCAGCGAGACACACACCAACAATTTGTCTTCTTGGAACCATGTTTCCCATTATGTTGAGTGGATTGCAATATTTTATGAACAGCTGTGCTGTTGCTCAGCTAATTCAACCTTCACACTCTGTTCCTGCTGAAGGCTGGCCACTAGGTCGAGCACATATAGGCATGATACCACCAACACTATATTGGCCAATGTTTCGGTTTCACTGTCCTAAAATATAAATATTAAAAGGTAAAACCGATTTATCCAAATCTAAATTTTGATTGGGCTCACATTGTTTATTTGCATAAAGCCCAACTTCGTTGTATCGCTTACAGCTTCAGGCGCTCAGGTTGCCTCACATCGCCAAGTCTCATTGAAAATGAATGACTTCAGTTCAGTGTGACACTGTCAACAAGTGTGACAAATCAACAAAAAAACGTGCAAGACAACAACAAAATATAATGTCTGACTGCAGAAAAAAAAAATCAGCCTGGTAGAGAAAGAGGTATGTCTCATATTAATCCACATCTAGTAGACAGGGTGAACAGGCTTATGAAGAGTGTAGCTGACATACCGACAGGACTATTCCTCCCTGAACAGTGGATAACAGTGAGAGAACTGTGCAATAAAGCCAACCACACCACTGTCTTAAGAGCCATCAGTTACAGTCCAATGAATATATGTCCGGAAAAAACGTTAAACCCACTGCATAAAGACACGTTATTCAATAACCTAAAGTCCCTTTTGTTCCTCACAGTTTTGATGAAGCTGAAATGGTTAGACAAACAGAGAGAGGGAAGATATACCCATAAACCCATGGGAACACCTCTGTGTGCGATATATGACGCATTAACCTTTTGTTGTTGCACCTCTGAAGTGTTTGCGCAGGATACATATGCCATAAATTGCTGTGGCCAAATGAACAGTGTTGGGTGAGGAACACTTACAATCAGAGACAAATATCAGGTTGTCTCTTTAGTAATAATTCACCAAAAAAAAAAAAAAAAAAACTCGGTTTAAAATGCAACTAACTCTAACTTTAAGTTATAAGGTAAAGAGGCTGTGCTATACAGTGAATATAATATAATATAAACACAGTTTAGTATAAACACCTTTATTAATATGTAATTTATTAAAAAACATTTTTTTTTGCAAATGAGTGTTTTTAACAACACATTGTCATTTGAACAACGTCAGTAATGATAGTGATTTAGTTTTCACAAACCTTAAGCACACAAAACAGGTTTAATTTCAAAACTGACATCACTGAAAGTATAACCGATTCAATGAAAAGAACTGGCTCATAAGAGTCATTTGCTCAAGGGATCAATTCAATAGAATGATGCATTTTGTGGTATCCATGCAGTCTTTATCTCTTCCCATCCAATTCAGATGCTGGTAAATATGGTTAGTTTTGCCAGGGTGAATCATAAAACACAGCCTTGAGAGCCTTGTTGCCTTCAAATACTACAGACAATTTTTCATTAAAGCCTCCATGAGATATTACCTAAAGTTAATAGTTGCTCTCTATGGGTGTTATGAACCCGTGTTTTGTTCTCACAGCTATAGACCAATCAGGATCCATAACAGGAACTATCCTTTGTTGTATAATTCAGAGACAGGCGGCTGAGAAGGGAATTCGTATTGCTTCTCCTTTTATAGCTGGGCGGCACACGCATATAAATCCTTCCCCATTCAAACCTTCCAGCGAAGACCAGGATTCAAAAGCCACCCTTAAACAACGCATTCAAGCTAGCTGATATTGTCTGTCCTTTTTTTTTTTTATTGAGGGTAGTAATTACAGTCTCCGGGAAAGTTGTGGCAAGCCCGTGGCACACTGGCGCTCTGTTAGCCTCGCTCGAGAGGTGCCGCCCATGGAAAGCAGGGAGAAGTGAGGACAGGAACTGGATTGTGGGTGTTTAGACAGAAGTTGCTGGGAGGACTGAAATGATTAAAGTGAAACAAAGAGGTAAATGAAGTTAAAAAAGATACCCAATTACATATAATCTGCTTAAGTGCGCCTCTGACCTAAACAACTCCCAAATTCCCACAATCAGAAAGCGTTGTTTTGGAAAGCACAGTGCTAAGTTTATAGAATTGAAGTGTAAACCATGGGAGGACCACCACAAATGGAAGCTGTGTTTATATAAAGCTGTAAGCTGGACAAAGCTGGTAGATTATAGCTGTCACTTACCAACACACATACCCAAGTGTGAAGGGGTGGTGAAATCACGTCACAAATACAGCCTCACTTTCAGCTACAGATTCTGTATGTGTGCCCTACAACAAACCGCTATGCTGCCTTGGCAACTAAGTGAAATAAATACGGTTAAGTTGAAGTACAAAAATAAATCTAAATAGAAAAGACTAACAAATATAACGAAGGGACTTGAAAATGTACTTTCATGATCTGGGGTAAATTATCCATTGTTGCCTAAATTATGGCTATAACAGTCATGCATAATGATATTCTAACTAAAATTACACCATTTTAACCTCAAAACACATAATCAGTGCCTAAGGGCCTGTTTACACTGGTCACTTCATGTGTTTTTAGTTACTGATCGGATAGCTATCTGATTTGTAAAAACGGTTTGAATTTACACTTGGCCACATAAATATGTCTCCGCAAAGCGAATATAATAAAGATCTTTAATTCCTGTGCTATGTGCAAATTTAACAGTTCACGTCAATGAAAGCAACAGATATGAGCTGCATTTTATTTATCATCAGCTAATTTCAAGATCAAAGGCCGCAATAGGAGAGAGAGCGCATTCAGCACTGGTAAGATAATTATTCTCACTCATTTTCATGAAAAGGATTGAGTGTTGAGCATCTGCGACATACTTTCAGGTTAATTTGAGAGTTGGCTTGCTGAAAAGATACTCAGCTACTCATCTGTGACAATGTGTAAAATAATGACCGTTTTTGATCAGGTGACCCAAACACTTCCCCCATCTGCCATTGGTTAAACAAGCAGATGGCAAAACTCACAGCATTGGTTGAATTAAAGTTACTGAGTTGGACTTGTCAGGTTGTTTAAAGGGGTCATATAATGCCATTTTTGTACAAGCTAATATGATTCTTTAGGGTCTAAATTGAAAGTTTGTAATATACTTTAATAAAAAATTCTCATTAGTATTGTAAGAAAACACGATTTTTACCTGGTCAAAAACAGCTGTTTTCAGCACGCCGTTTAAGTGCATGTGTCTTTAAATTAGCCTGAGCTTTGCTCACCCCGCCCCTCTGACACAACGCACGTTGGAGTGTTGCCATGACAACATTTGAGTCAGTAACAGACACCGTTGTAAACCATATAACGTTACAAAAGTAAGCTTAGTGTAGTTAACTTTAACACGTGTACACATTTTTAGTCTATGAGCAGAATGGCATCTAAAAAAAAATGCGTCATTCTGCTCATAGACAGTGCTCCAGCGTATCAACAATGACGCACGGACTATGATTGACAGCTCGCTCACGCGCGAGGGCAGGTCTGTGTTGAAAGCTGCTGTCTAACAACAATCGTGGAGGGGCATCGATTTTGTGACGACACAAAATCGAACAGCTCAATTTGAGACAGGGTAAAACAAATAAGGAGATTAAAAAAAAACACTGGATGGATTTTTATCATTTTATGATGGTTGTGTACAGGCACTGCCAACACACATTTCAGTACAATCAACTTGTAAAAGTGCATGCACCATTATATGACCCCTTTAAATTCAACAAAAAAATGTTTTAATTTAAATTTTTAAATAATTGAAGAATTAATCCGGTGAAGATATGTTTAAAGTAACAAGAATCATTTATGCTACTGCTACATGTTACAACAACTGCATACTTACTGGCTAGTTGTATAATAGAATGAACAGGAGCTTGATTGAAACCATGGATATGTGCGGAGTTGATTCCTCTCTCCAAACCCACATGTCAGGAGATGAAGAGTGCGGCCTGTCTCACACATCTGTACATCTGTAAGTGTGTTACGTTGACAGCATTTCTGCTTCATAACAGGCTCCATAATGAAAACAAACCGTTTTCTGGGCTATCATAACAAGCATTTTTATTAATTAGGGCCAAAAATTATACAATAGATATTGAGATCTAGTACAAACTTTAGCATTTTAAAATCTAGTTTGCATATGGACTATCACATTTAAATGATAATTATTCTACATGGTTCCAAACCTCAAAATACTTTTTTTTCCCAAGTAATGTTGATCAATAAAAAGAAATATCACTTTTGAATAAGAAATAATATTAAGTCTATACAACTCGTCAAAACTCCGCGAATCACAACAAGCGTATCGTGAGAACAATGCAATAGAAATTAACACAAAAAACCTGCCTAGTGCCTACCACCTACCTTATACAACACTGACTGGCGGTCAAGAGTAGATTGGCTGCGGACAAATGTTTTTTGTTTTTTTGAGCGGCTGCTGACGAAATCTTTTTACGCGCACCATAGACACGCACACACAAAATGACGTCACACTCTGCGTATATGTTTTAAAAAACATAATTTAACATATAAATAGTCTTAACAATTTTTAAAAACCCCACTTAAAGTGTTTATTACAAATAAATGACTAAATGTTTAAAATGAATAAAAGTAAATGAACAAAAATTTTCGTTATATTTAAACTTGTGAACGCCCCCCTTTCAAAAATCTTACTTCCAACGACCCCCGTTGTTCTCTGAACCGCCCCCGTTGAGAACCACTATTCTAAGACAAAGAGTTTCATTTGAAAGCATTAGCCTTGTTATGTCGTACAGCTGAGAACAGTAACTGACATACTGTACAGGCAAGAGGGCACCGCTGTTCTGACAGACAGGGGCCTGATGGGACCTCAAAGATTTTGCTTTTTAAACCGGACTGATTTGGTTGGGAACGTCTTAAAATGACAACCCACCATAATCTCAGTGGCAAGTAAAATAACTGCAGCACAACTCAACAGATGTGCAGGTGTCACTGACGTTGCTGCAGGGAAAGTTTAGTCTCCGTCTGCATCCTGATGAGTCAGTTCTCAATTCATCAACTCAAAAGAGTTCAGGACAGACTCAGCCGGAGCAGTTCTTGACTTATTCAGTGAAACACCAACCGTGACCAACCGTTCACCATGACCAACTCAAAATATACTGAGAATCACAGTGTTTCCACAAAAATATTAAGCAACAAAACCGTTTTCAACATGGATAATAATAAGAAACGTTTCTTGAGCAGCAAATCAACATATTAGAATGATTTCTGAAGGATCATGTGACACTGAAGTCTGGATCAATGATGCTGAAAATTCAACTTTGATTTCACAGTAATAAATTACATTTTTAAATATATTGAGAAAGAAAACAGTTATTTTAAATTGTAACAATATTTTGCTAAGGAAGCAGAACTGTATGATTAGAATAATTATTAAATGTGTTACAATTACCATCCTTAGATACAAAATGGTCTTTAAAAAATGTACCACTAATCTTCATATCAACAAAGGCTACTTAAATATGCTTAAAAACAGCATGTGTAAAAAAACAAAACAATGCATGGTGAGTCTGACAGATTCTTCAGAAATTGAGAAGGAGTTTCTGGGAAAGGCTGTAGTGCAGATGGTGGCAGCTGTTAAAAATGATGATGCTAATAGTGGAAGATGAGGACATAGAGGTCTGACTGCCAGCGATGGATTTACATGACCGTCCCTCTCACACAAAAACATTCTGTTACTACCTCCCCCTTCCAAAAAAACAAAAATATGCAAAACTACTGTGCATAAACAACAGCAACATCAGAACCTGACAAACCGGCAAGACTACCCGCACTGCAATTTATAAGCAGTTATTTATTTAGGTCTATATATTTTAGTTAATCTGTGTGCTTGTGAATTGTATGTTACGTGAGAAAGACTAGGATCATCAAAATTATACATAACAGTAATTTTCATTTTCACTTACGTTGTGCAGCAACATGCCATCCAAAACATGAACGATTCACTCGACTAGTATGATTCTTTATAATAAAGCAAAAGGGGGGCAAAACACAAGCAAAACCAAGTTAACTTAACATGAAAATAATAAAGGAAATTAATGAACGACTGACTTCCTTCCACTGGATCCTTCTGGTTCAAAAGCAAAGCCTAATTAATCTAATTAATTATTGACGTTCATACGAGCCTCCGCCTTACGCAACACAATGAGACCCTCGCTGTGCCTGACGAAGGAACTGCAAAGGCCCGGGCACAACGTGAGATAAGCTTCTTCTCTCTCCTCGTGCCTTCTTCTGACCTCCCGGGAAGGTTAATTGCAAGTTTAATTCGTTGTAACAGAAGCCAGTAAATTTCCGGGGGCCGAGTGCAGTAGCAGGCAAATAGTTGGCCAGTGGTACACTGGGAGTTCTGGGGACAGCTGTGTGTTTCCAAACCATTTTCAACGAGTGAACTCAGAGTCCCAGACCACGAGAAAGGAAAGTGTTTTTTAACGACTGGGAAGTCAGGCACGCTGAAGTAACCGACTGTAACAATGGAAACATGCTGGAATGACCTCACAGCTTCCTATGGAGGAGGAAGGAATATAGACGTGCTGCTAAATCACCATTAACGGTTACAGAGAAAAATGAGGTGCTGATATTTTGACAGATTTAACAGAGTTGAACAAAACTACATATTTTCATAATTTACTAGTACAGGAATTCTAGTAAACTTTTTTTCAGCAAAGCCATTTGGACCGACATTTTTAATTTATATTTCAGATTTTAATTTATATTTCAATTATTTAATAACACACTTGCATGTTCACGGTTCTCACGGTACTATACTGTGTTGGGTGTAACTCATTAACAAGTAATTAATTACATTTTCATTGAAAAAGTCAAGTGATTGCTCATAATTTTTCTGTAATTTAATTAGTTACTTGTGATGTTATTGCATTAAATACTATATAAACTATAGAACATTTCTATATAAAACAATAGTATTATATCGTTAGCCTATGATGAGTAAATTTTTATATGTTATGACTGGTTTAGGTATGTCGTTATTTTTATCCTTTATTGGAATCTGTAAAGCACTTTGGTTCAACCTGGGTTGCGTTTTAACAGTGCTATATAAATAAAACAAACAGAAACAGAAAACAATAGTATCAAAATTTAACGACTAATGATCAAATGTATGTTTTAAATGTAACCTCCCTTTAAATACTTTGGCCAGTTCAAGAATAATTTATGCAATTTTATATTATTTATTTGAAAGAAATAGAAGAGCAGTATCACGTCACAATGCAATACTTTTTAGAGAGAGTAATTAGTACAGTAATCTAATCCGTTGAAGATGTAGTTAGAAGCTAGTAATTATTACTTTTTTAGAGTAACCACTGATCTATGTAGAATGACATTCATTATATAGATCAGTGAGAGTAACTTACTCAACACTGCTTTTATATCGACTTATTTTGTTTTGAAAAACAACATTCCATTAGTTCTTTTGATCAAAAACAACTAGAGAGCAAAAAACTCTCTCAAGGGTCTCAAGAGAGGATGGATAAGTAATGGGTAAATGGATAAGTAGCTACATAATCAAATTCACAAATATTACCTACACCAAACAGTATTCAAATGCATAGGCTACTGAGTTACTAAAACAATCTGTCAAATAACTTGTTTCTTCACAGTTTGAACGTTCTTTAATTTCAAGATCTGAGGTAAATTATCCGTTGTTGCTTTTACAGCTACAAAGCTGGGAGCACTAAATGATATTCAAAGTCACATTACATGCTTTTAACATTAAATAAAGCACATAAACAGTGCCTGAGATTATCATTCCCACACTTTGTGTTTGTTGTTCCAGCGCGACGTCGCAGAAAAATAGAAACAGTTTCTAAAATAGAATCGTCGCGTGTTGCCGTCGCGACTGGTTAGAACAAAAACTCTGATTACATGGAAAAGATACCTTTTATCGCGTGTCGCGGCACGTGTAGTTAGGACACGGTGTTAGACTAGGTTTGCTGCAGTAGTCGATTACATTACAGTATTGTTTATACAGAATTATTTGATAAATAAAAAGTTCAAAAGAACAGCATTGATTTGAAATAGAAATATTTTGTAACATTATACATTTCTTTACCATCACGGTTGATAAATTTAATACACATCTGTATGTTAAACTTGACGTGCAGTCTTCAACAACTCATGCTTCACAACAGCCAAAGATGCATCTATGTAGACCATTATAAAAAACACAGACTGCATTGACAAATACTCAACAGATAAACTGGCTCACTGTCCATTAAACAATCATAGTCCACACAAACACCAGAGACCTAGTGCGTATAATAATGTGAAAATTGCTCCCAGCAGGCAATTTGAAGTCCACCAGTAATTGCCTTGTTGAAGGCAGCGGATCCGTTACACATGCGGTGCTTTGATGGCCGCAGTGGCGATGCTTTAAAGACGATGAATTAAAAGATGCAGCATCTCAGAGAGGATTTTAGCATACTTTAAGCATGTAAATACCACTAAACAACTAAACAGTAGATATTAACCAACTTTATTAACGGACATCTAGCCCACCCTGATCCATTCCGAATGGAAGAGTTGCTGCCCTTGGATAACTCCAAGACATTTGTCTTCCTTGAAAAGATGTCAGCCTGGCAGTGGATTAAGAAATAGCACACATTACGAGGTTGGATGACCGATAAGTAACTGGATTCGGTGGCTGCGAACAGCATCTCAGAACCAGAGCGGTTATTAGCTTTTCAAAACCTCCCAAACACCCTCATGTGTCCAGAGAGAGATAGAGTAGCGATATCTGCTTGGCTCTCACTTATTTTAGTAAAACAGTTTGCCAATAAGCCAGTGCGATCCAAAAAGCAGAGCTGCCTCTCTCTGCATGTGCCATGAATTAGCCAAGGGACACGCCGAGCCTCTTTCAATCTGTCTGGGCCGGAGCTCTGGAACGGCGCAGAAACCCATTTGGATGCGGCCCAGGAGAGGTGGACGGGCATCAGACATCCATCTTGCTGTCAGGACACAGACACCGCAGTCTCTCTGCATGTAGAAATCGAATAACGGAATACCGTGCTTATCTTTACCAACTCAAGCAGTGACATATGCAAATAGCTGCATACATATTTAGATTTATCAAAATCATTTAAATAATTGCAAATATCACGATATGTATATTGCAATGGCGTATGATAACTCAATGATTTTAATGCTTCAAAAGATTATGAAAAGTCCAAGTTTACGGTCAACGCAGACAGCTGAGAATAACACATACGTGTGACATGCTTAATGTTATTAGGCGCAATAAGCGAAGTACGGCCTACAAACACACAAAATTATGTCTTATTTTATTATTGTATTCCATTAGATTTACATTTATTTTACACACTTAAAGCATTATTGTATTGCATATCGAATATCACCTTTTTTAAACAAGTTGTTGCAAACTGCATTTTTTTTATATATATATCTAAATATGTCATGAATCACTCCATTTTTAACCATCTGACTCTTATGTAACACCCACTTAATTCCTAATTGAATAAATCAAGTCCTGTCCTACATTTGTTTCTCATTGAATATCCGGTTTCAGATATGGAAGAAAAAGTGTCACAGAGCTGCCGTCTATTCCTTGTGTTCCGCTTGTTTAGCCCCCTTTGTATAAAGACAAAGATTACATAAAGAACGCATACGTGGGTTTTTAAAAACACTATTAAAACATACATGATGGAGGCCATCTTGAACTGATTAAAAGACCTGAAAAGGACTTTTATCCTACAGTTTATACCTCTGCTGTGTTGCATCATGTGAGTGGGAGATACAAAGTATGGTAGGTGAGGAAACTAGTTTTTGTGAGGTTATTGCTCTTGACTTTCTATAATTATTGCTAAAATTATGTTAATATGTTGTGTTGTGCTATTAATATTTGTGTATTGGAGGAAATGCTGTTACTTGCTGTATCCATGTGAATAAATTCTCACACAATGAAGAGGTCAATTAATCTATGACTGGTGTTCAGTGAGTGCAGTAACTGTTGAAGAGTACTCAGATTGCATTATTGCTGTACCTGATCCAAGTTTTTATACACACACACACACATATATATATATAATATATATATATATATATATATATATATATATATATATATATATATATATATATATATATATATATATATATATACACACACACTGTATACATACACACACACACAGTATATATGCAGTATGAATGCAGTATAATATATATATATATAAATTATTCAGGCACACTACAAATTGCTAATGTAAAGCCATGGCTGCACGATTGTATTGTATTATTATGGGTCATTCCCTCTGTTGGGCTCTTTCCAGTCTGTTCTCTCTCATCACGTTACTTCAATTAGCTCTGCAGGAGCCCAGCAGGATGAGCCCAGAACATTCCACACCACTACAGATCTGTGGCAGGACTGAGATAAAACCATGCAAATCTGTACACGAGAGATAAAGCCATTTACACTGATATCTTACACTACGCTACACACAAACCCCCAAATACAAGACTGAAAGATAATTAGAAGAAATTACACTGACAAAGTCATTAAGAAAAAAAACTCAAAAAGGTGAAACGATGCATGAAATAAAACATTAACTAGCAGTAACAAAATATTAGAAGTCTAAAGTATGATTTATGCAGAATAAAAAAAAAAGACTAAAAAAAAAAAAAAGTTAGGTGATCTTTTTGTGCCATTTTGCCTTATGGAATATTCAACGGGTGGATATAGACCAACAATTATAAATAAAATATGATTTGTTTATTTACATACATACATACATACATACACAATATACCGGTACATGTATATCGTGCAGATGGAACAGAGCCAGGAACACACTTTGTTTATGTGGAACCATGATGGATGTTGTCACAGCTGTCCTAAAATATTATTTGATATTCCCATAGCTATATTAGATTGAACCTCACCAAAACAATCCCAGAAGTGCCAAAAATCAGTCATTTTGGCCTACTTTTACATTTTGGCCAAGTAATATCAACGATGAATCAGAAACAGAACGAGGAAACCAAAGTCTCCACGGTCCAAAAGAGATGAAAATATCATTGGCCATCTGACTCTATAAGAAAACGACCACAGACTGGACACTCGAGAAAAAACATACACCAGAAGCAAAATTGGTGAAAGATCCTTCCTGTTCTGCAGCACCTTTTGAACTCAGTATGCTTGTGTATTAATTTCTATCAAATACTTCCTTAGCAAAATTCCAAACAAAACATGATTGTTATAAAAGGAATAGAATAATTAAAGTATTTGGAATGTTTCTTATTAAAATTGAATAGCAGCGATGACACCGCAACAACATTGTATTTTTATCTAAAAAGAAAAGAGCGCAGCCTGAATAAGATAAATATTTGAGTCATTATCAGTTAAACTTAAAGCTAGCAGTAAAAGACAAACAGATCACAAAGTATCTAAAATCACAAAATGTTAGACTATCAAAATACCACAGTAAACACTGTTGGTGAACTTCAAGATTACAGGGAACATAAAGTTGCTGCTTTTGATGTACAAGCAGATGTGCATTACGATGTATTTATGCTTTTCCCTTCTTATTCAAAATGCTTTGATAAAGAACCCATTGGAAACTTTCCCTCATATAGGAGAGGGCTGATTTTAGCCTGTTACGAGTCATTGCTTTTTGGTAGGATACAGAGAAACTGAAAGGATGCAATCAGGAACGCCTGTGATATAGACTTAAAAACAGACTTTGCGGAGAGTCACATTTTAAAATTGAGTTAAAAAAACAAAACCACCCAAAATTAGAATCAAAATGACCTTCAGAACAACTTTATACACCCATATGCATCACAAAACAGCCCTTTATTGCTTTACATGAAATGACAGAAAAATTGTTTTTGAAAATTTTCCATTTGGATTTCTCCACATGCATCTCATCATACATGTACATCATGTTTTATGCAACACCTTATCAACCAGTGCTTATATGAAATATGATTTTTTTTTTAAACGTATAGAATGCTGAAATTTCAATGTATGTGTTTTTAGGTGCCATGAAGCAGAGTAAAAAATAAAAATCAATGCTTTTATAAATCGACAGCGATATGATGAAAGACACCACCAGTAACATTTCTTAAAATTAATAAGTATAATAAACAATTCCTCCATTGCGTAATATAGTTAATTAGTCTGAAGGCCAAGGACGATAGGCTAACTATAACAAAGTTTTAATAATCGCTCCAATTCTATAAGAAAAGGGAAGTTCACACCACACAACTATAACGATAACAACACAGAAGAACAATATCATTGGAATCACTTTCAGAACTTTTTTTTTTCAACTAATGAACAATTAAAACATTTAAAGCCAAGCAGAATCCATCCTGCTTTAAAGAGCTCAAGCATTTTAAGCGACAGATGACAAAATGGTAGCATGCTTATAATAAACAATGTGTTATTGTGCATTGGTGTGGACACTAAAATTGTTGGAACACAACAAGGTATTCTAAGAAATTCCTTTCTTTTCTCCATGCAATGAAAGTCAGTGAGGTACAACTTCAAGGTTTTAGGGTGAGAGATTTTTTTTTTTGTATGAACTATCACTTTAAGGAAAACTTGAAAAATCCACACCATCTTTCCATATTTAGTAGCCGCACAACTTCCTTCCCAGGCTAGGTCAGCACTCGCATAAATATAGTTGGGAAATTATACTATGGGATGTCCTAAATTCTTAGACTGTTTCAAGTGTCGAGCACCGCTTCATTACGTTTAGTGGGATTTGGTGAGACAGCACTTTCCAGAGGGGTGGATGAGAAAAGGCTGGAAAAAGTGAGAGAGGGACTGGTGAGGCTTTCCCTACTGGAAAAGCACCACGACCTTGAGCTGCGTAGTTCTTCCTGGAGGCACATCCAGCGTTCGACAGGTGCCATGCTGGCAGGCCAGACATCATGACACACCGCTTCCACCAGCTCAAGACCCTTTCATTATTTAAATACACAGCCACTTTGATGATGTTAATATTTCAGTGCATCTGAAGTGGCTAGACACAGATTCATTAACCTCGCTGAACTATGAGCGTGAGCATTTTGCAGTCTGGATGAATAATAATTGCCTTTATTGTATTCAAAGATGATTTCTGCAGTAACCAGCAGCATGTGACATGCTAGAAAAGGATCGGCAGAGTCAAAGACTGCTTTTCAGTCTGGTGCCACGTTCGAAAGCAAAGAGTCTTTTGTCGAGAGCGGCATTGAGGAAGTTTGATGAATCTTCCCAGTGTCATTGAAGAGAACGAGAGACAGACAGCATAATGAACATCAGTAGTCCATCAACAAGCAGCGGTGAGTCACAAGCAGAACCACCGGCTTTCATGTGTCCTTCAGTTTGGTTAGCAATAAAACACACAGCCGAGAGTCGTGAGCAGTCCGTCACTCAGGCTTCTGAACATCAGATGCTCAAGTTTGCCTCTCCTCGCAGAATGAAAATGACACTGCGTTTCGGGACCCAGTGAAAAATAAGTTCAGAATAAAAAATAATAATAAGTGTGTTTTATTTGTGATCAAACAGTCATACAATGTGCATGCAAAGTGCATTACTGTGGTTCACAAATATTTCTTTTGAAGCTGAACACTGCCTTTTAAAATGGCTGGTATGGCAAATGTTTTAAAAATTAAATGTTCTCCAACTTTATATCAAAAATATTTGTTTTAGATCAATAATTAACATAAGCGTGCAGTTGGTTCATGCAGATATGATCGCTCTATTATAAGACCCATTAGCACCAAATTGAAATTACGAAGGTCTGTGGTGAGAGAGAGTGACACCATGCTGTGCTATCATGCTGTCAGTATCTCCCTGCCAAACAAACACACACACACACACACCTCTCTCTACTCAGACAAGGTTATCCCGCGTCAGCTCTGCTAATCTAAGACAGGAACTTAAGGATAAACAGGGACTCCGGGAAGCCGCTTCACAGCAGGGATGGCTATGGTCTGTGCAACTAACAAAAACACTGTGCCTAAGCTCGGGAAGCAATCAATCCAAGTCATTATGATGAAATGTAATCATAATATTTAGAAGGCAAGTCAATTAAATGACCCACAAATAATGAAACAGTTGTGAAAGTGATTATTCTGTTCTTCTTCCCTTCGTTTTGTCCCAAAGAATAAAGGCAATTTCTGTTTAAGGTGTTTAAATTAAGTGTGAGTCATAGGATTACAATTATTCCATGCATTTCTAAAATTAATTTACCTCTCAGCATTTATTTACATCTACAACTTCAATGTTCTCATAGCTTTAGTTTACCGATGCAAAATATCTTAGACAATGAAGGCCAATGCAAACAGAGCTGAATAATGATGACAGGAATTACAGGCTTTAGGTTTGCTTTTTGGACCCGGGCGTTAGATCGACAATGATTGATTAGATCGATTCTCTATTCCATAGGACTGCAGTTTATCTTCATCTGTCTTTTTGATACAAGCCGACTACAAACAGGCCTTGTCGTGTTTGAGTTGTGCGCGCAGACCTATTGAGGAAACTCAGGCGGGCATTGTCCTTCGACAAGTCAGAAGTGTGAGGTTACAGATGGAACTGTGGGGTCAAAAGTTAAGAAAACAAAGCGAACCCTGGGAAGGTACACAAAGAGCAGCAAGGCCTTTCATTTCAGCCGTCCCAGGAAACCACCCACAATGACAGCAGACCTACCACATCCTGACAGAAACTTCTTCAGAATTACCTTGGTCAATATTAAAAGGAGTGTGGTGTACAGAGATTGATGACATCTGATCTGCCTTGCATGGTACTACAAATTAACTTTGTCATTAAATTATTAATTTAAAATATATATTATATAAAATTATTAATTAAAAATATATATTATATAAAATAATGTATAGTTATATTATAAATATTCTCACGAGCATGTATTAACAGAAAATAAAAGGGGATTTTTTTTAAATACATTTTCATAAAATAACTAAATTATATATATATATATATATATATTATATGAAAAAAAGACATTGCATCAAAAGACAAAAACTATGAAAAAAAAAGTACAAGTAAAAAAAACAAAAGTAAATGAGTGACAAATCTGAGCCGGAATCTCTCCATTGAATTGAATCCTACAGAATAGACAAGGCCATGTTTGCTTTTACACGCTTGAGTGCATGTTTGAAAACACAGTCTCGATCGTTCACACTTGCACGGATGTTCAATGGACAGCTGATCCCACACGTCGATAAAAGCGTAGAGACCTTTGGAGAGCTGTACGCTGCAACGCTCTGAGGCTAATGAGATTGTTTCGGCTGGTTCAGCATTGTGGATTTGGCAATCTGTATGGCAGAGACACCTGGTCAACAGGCCCTCATGCCGTAAGACTCTTACAGCGTAATCCAGTTTAATAGGATAGAGGGTTTAGCCACTCGACTGTGATTGCCACAGATGAATGTCCCGAGCAAAATTTTTTAACTAAACTAGTCTCACTGAATTAATAGTCCCAACAATGGGTTGTATAGTGGCAAATGACCTCATGAAGGGTGGGTACGAATGAAAGCGCTAGGCGATGACAACTGATGGTGGTCCCGCGGTCACTGGGCCGTTCCTTCTACAAGAACGAGGCCATGTGCTGAAATGACTGGTGTCATAAGGATTTAACTTTGACCCATCACAGAGATCATTCACTGGTGACATGTTGACGTTCTCCTAACAGTCAAGCTGACATTCTTTGGCTCTGACCCTAAAAAGATTAAGATGTCTGCAATTAAGCTGTAGTATGTACATGTCAGGGTTGCGCAAAAATCTGAATGAAGATGTGGAAAATGAAGATATTTTACACATTGCATCGAAACATCATATGGTTAGTCATTTGATCAATGTATTTTTTTCCATCAATCCCAATTTTCCATATTGATTTATTGTTACAACCCTATATTCTATCTATCTTCATCCTCTCTGTATATCTGATATCCTAGATTTAATATCTATATCCTATCTCTATAAATCTTCCAGGTATTGTTAAGCTTTCAAACAAGGCTTTGTCAAGTCGACATTCCGATTGTCTTGAAAAAGATCATTTTGAATCCAGAAATCTTTTATTATACTTCCTTATTCAAATTGCAAAGTTGCATCTTGTTTGCTACAGCAATTCAAATGAAAGCATAATGCAGAAATTTGCATTAGAATGTAATTGCATTAAATATAAATTTTATTTGAAACATTAATTAAAATTCAGTGACCGTTTAATCTACAATGGAAGAATAAAACAGGAATAAAATGGCCTCAAGGGACCTGAGTTTTTCTGTTCAACATCAACCAAAAGACTAGCATGTGAAGCATATTTTGCAGTAAGAAACCAGAGTGCCCATCTGTCCCAGTGCCAAAACAGGGAATGAGAAGCAGTCACAGCCTCTCCTCTTCCTCCCCCAGATGAACGCTGCCACAGGACTTGGGATATTCGGCAGAAAGGTGGAACAATGCCGTCGCCGGCTTGTGTTTGTCCTGCCGAAGGGGCAATTATGCTACAGAGATTCACATGGCAGTGACAGGCGGAGGTGAAATACAGGCAGACATACTCATCTGTACGAGGCCGTGCGATTAAGCAGACGGCCTGTTTGACGTCAAAGAAGAGCCCTGCAGACGAGCTTCATCTGAAGGCGGTCTAACGCCAACTCGACCTCGTCTTGTTCACCAAACCTGTAAACAGACGGCCGTGAGGGGATGATGAACTGATGAGCGCAGGGGGTGAAATTCTGGGGAATTTCCGGAGGATGTTTAATGGGGATAGAAACACAAGGACGCAACCTTATCCACATGAGACTCATTACAGACTAGAAATCCATCAAAACGGAATTACATGGAATTCCCCATTAGCGTAATTAGAATGCACTGCAAACTAACTCATTTAAACTTGTGCAAAGATTTTTATGTCCTACAGCTCTTAGGTGGAAAAGAGAAAGTTGTTGTTTTGTGAACGTGATTCTTAAGTGGATGAATATGTGATTATTTACACCCTCACATCATGCCAAACTCATATGAATGCATTTCTTCTGTGGAATATTTGAAGAATTTTTACACAGCATTTTTCCATACAACAGCAGTTCACAGTGAGTACAAGCCAGGGTTATAACCGATCACTAATACAAAAATCTTTCAGCTATTTTATTTCAGCAAATTGCCAAAGCAACATTCCTCAAGTTTCGTTAAAGGTTAAAGTACTAAAATAACTAAAACGGAAACTTGATATAAAAAAAAACAAAAAAACTTTAAAGCTACAATATGCTATTTTTTAGCCGCTAGCTAGTGGTTGCTAACCTCTTACAATAACAACGGCTTAAGATGATGAGATGACACATAAGCGGTAATATGGAACTTGCCGTCAAGCTGATGGATCTAATAATGTTTATGGATGAGTGAATACATTGATGTTTTTTAACATGACTGTGGTATGAAGCAGGGTGCGATTGCTAATGAGAGAGATATCAGCGCCACACGCGAGTCCCGCGGATATAAAGGTATAAGGACATTTCATTCTACCGAACTACCCGCAAGTGCAGAATTACTACTCACACAGGTCAGTTTATTTGACGAATAAACTTGTGAGGTAATGCAGCGCTGTTTCACTTGCTCTACACTATCACACTAAACTGCATTTGAGTGTGTTAAGAGTTATAATGTTATTGTATGTGTTAGTTTGTTGACTATATGAGACTAGCAGTAAGCTAGGTCAACATTAGAATAACATACTGATCAATATCATCATAGTTCATAGACAATCCTAAGCACAAAGAATGAACTTACTATTGAACTGACATTTACTCGTTCTCTTATCCTCTCCTCTCCTCTCTCGCGTGCAGGAGACAGACGCAGGCTAATACGCTGCCGTAAATGACGCGAATTGTCACGTGAACAAGCAAATCCACAAAGATAGAATAATAAAAATAATACGTAAGCTAATTAGATAGTTTTCATTTGGAAAGCATTTAGATACGTCGTCAAAGTGTCTTCTAAAATTTAAGACCTTTCATAGGTAAAAATAAGACTTTTCATAAGTAAAAATAAGACTTTAAGACTTTTTAAGGCCTTAAATTTTAAATATCGAATTTAAGACCTTTTAATACTTTTTAAGGATCCGCGGGGACCCTGTATATATTTGTGTGAAGAACAGAATAATAAATTAAGTCATACATGACATTATACATGCATGAAAATAATTTTTTCTGCTGCCGTCCATTCAAACTGCTGCGACGCGATCGCAAATAATATATTACAGGGAAAGACTCTTAAATTTTACTTTGCTCTTCAAGCAAAACTATGATTTCAAATGGCTTTGAATATGTCACACAACTCGAACGGACCATTTTTATGGAGTTTTTGGGATTGTCACTATGAACTGTTGCTGTATGGAAAATAGCTGCTTAAAAATTATTACATTTCAAATAACAGCATATGGGTATGGAACATAGACTGTAAAAAAAAGATGGACTATGCCCCTTCGCTCTTTTCCAGGCGGAGGCGGAGTTTATGACCTATAGTAGGACTAGCCACCGGGGGGCGATCGAGACGTTTTGGCTTCACTTTTCAGGGCTGGTGCGGCACGCTTGGTTTGGAACGACAGCATTATAATCAAATATCAATTTATAAAGAATGCAACACATGAATTTGATTCGTTTGACTACTACAATTCTCGCTCATTAAGATTCCATTGAAACACATCATTGGGGAACAAATATTTCTCACATGCCAGCGATAATGTATTTCAAGGGAGTCCCGTTGCAATCGCCACAGAGACACCACATCATTCCCAGAGGCTGTCCTTCAACCGCCACCACACCAAAAAGACGAGCCTCATTTCTGACCTTGAGTCCATCTCCCACATTACAGCTCCCCATGTCGGATAAAACTCTAGGATAAAACTCAAACAGACGCTCTATACAACCAAGCCACATATCATTTTTTTCATGGCTGGACTGGAATAATCTACAATAATCTGCTCAACTTCTCTTTGAAAACTGGCATCTTCAGACGACACTGTAGGGAACAATTTATCAGTCCATTCCTCCGAATCCACTCTACACTCCCTAAACCATCTTCATGGGACTCCTAAAGAAGCCGCTGTTGAAGCAGAAATGCTAAAAAACTTTTAAACCAAATGTTTTCCTTAGAATATATTAGTCACAGATTATAAAACCTGGTTACATTTTCCCAAAACCATCATGATCCAACCTGTACTTACTTGAATAAATGTTTATGAAAAGAAGATATTCCAAAGATTAAAGCATTTCAAAGAACACAAAGGCCTAAGAAGAAGTATTCACCAACAATCACGCTGTGTTTCATGTTCTTCCTTTACATAAATGAATTACGCTTTCCCACCGAGGTTGCAAACAGGCCTGCTTTTATAGTTGCTATAAAGCCTCTTGGGATGATCTGAGTGATGGTACAAATGCTGGCTGTCGGCGGAAGCTAAAACGGTTTATTATTGAAAGAAAATGCTGGAGTCTCAATTCAGTTCTGCAAAGTGAGAACAAAAAAAAAACTTTCATTTAAGGATTTTGAGGAGCCAGACTTTAGTGTTAATGCTAATGAGATTATATTTAAAAAAAATAACGTTCCTGTTGGTTGACTAAATCTCCTAATGCACAAAGTGTTTATGTATGAGTGTCTGCAAACATTCAAAACAAAATCAAAGCGTTTTTGTTCACCTTGAGCAGTGCATTCAGCAAATCAGTATGACAGCTAAGATCTGACAGAAGCAAACAAAACAAAAGCTTTAGCACAGATGTGAAAACCACAAAAATGTGTTTGTTAGTGGCATTCGAGATTGGATTTAAGATGTTTAACTGGCAGACAATAAAACGGGTGAAAAAAACTAAAAGTTGCAAGTTCTTGTTCCTTTTCTTGCTTTCTGCCCAAGCAATGTGAAAAAAGACAGTGGATTTAATGAACAATATCCCACCAGACTACACTCAAAATCTAATTTCTCAGCTCAAAGTCGCACTTGGATCTTGCTCTTGGTCTATAAAATTATATTTCCTCCCGTTTCACTTCACTTTAAATCCCTATTAGCATCCAATGCTGTGGGAATGTTCCTGGAGGAGCACAAAGCAATAGACAAGACATCGTTTTATATCTGTCAAAATGATAAAAAAAAATATTTTTTTGAAATGAACTGAATTGATGTGAATAACATGACCGGGGAAAAAATTAAGAGATATAAATACATCAAAGCAGGCAGCACACAGAGCTTCCTTGGTTTTATTCTAATGAACATCCGGCATCTCTTTCCACAAGAATCGATCTCTTTCTTGTTTGTCCAACAGTAACACACACAAGTGGAGCGGTGGGAAGAGAGAAAGAAATGAGATTTAGAAGAACAAAGGCTCGCAGGGCTGAGCTGGCGAAGCGCAAGCTCACTTTCCCCAACATCCCGACTTTCCGCAGGCCCCCTGCCTGGTCGGAGATGAAGCATCAGGGTCTCACACCTACAAACAGAGCCTCGAGGCTGAAAGAAACCACACAGGATGTGACCACTCTCTAATTCAATCCCCTCAGAGCGTTAGTTTGAGTCCAAGGACTGACGTTCCACAGATGAAGTGTAACACAGATGGCACACACACACCATGACTGACGACACATCTCTTCATCAGCATGCCCGTCTGCCACCACCAGCCACCAGATGTTGCCTCAGTATCGTCCCACAGATGTACAGACCCTTCCATCTCGCTCAAGCCGTCATCAACTGATTTAAACAGAACCATCCTTGCATATTAGGATTATTAGCTCACGAAGCAGGTGGATGCAGCCGCGTAATGCTCCCACAGGGAAGCGCTGGAGAATGGACCGCATTTGCATTTCACAGCTCTCGCTATTGATGTTTCTCAGTAAGTGAGTCATTGGCAGTCAGTCGCCCTCGCAGGCGGCAGCATGAATGCTGGCTTTTGGCAATAAAATTATCTAAACAGAGAAGTGTATACACACATGAATTCTGCAAACTATACAAAATCATGACAGTTCAGTGATAACGTATCCTTGTTGTTAAAGATTCAGGCGTGTGACTGAAAGGTTGTAGGTTTGATCTTGAAAAAAACAACAAAACTGCACATTAAAATTCTATAGTAAATAAAAAAATGAACAGTAAATTAAATATCCTAATTATAACTAAATTAGTATGTTAAATTAGATCATTTAATTTGAATTAAAATATGAAATAATACATTATTAGGTTTGATCATGTTTCATCTAAATAAAGCACTAATAAAATCTTAAATGCTGCAAGTTAATTTATTTATCATAACATTAATATGATAAATATTAATATTAATGTGATATTAATATGATATGGCCAGCAGCCATATCACCCTGTAGCCCAAGACTGGTTGCCCACTGAAGCTAAGCAGGGTTGAGCCAGGTCAGTACCTGGATGGGAGACTCCTGGGAAAACCAGGTTGCTGCTGGAAGAGGTGTTAGTGAGGCCAGTAGGGGGCGCTCACCCTGTGGTCTGTGTGAGTCCTAACGCCCCAGTGTAGTGATAGGGACACTATACTGTCAAAGAGCAGGTAGAAATCGCAGGATGTCTTTCGAAAACGAGTAGGGGTGTAACCCCGGCATCCTGGCCAAATTTGCCCAGTGGCCTCTGTCCATCATGGCCTCCTAATAATCCCCATATATACACACCAATTGGCTTCATCCCAGTCTCCTCTCCACCAATAAGCTGGTGTGTGGTGGGCGTTCTGGCGCAATATGGCTGCCGTCACATCATCCAGGTGGATGCTACACATTGGTGGTTGAGGAGATTCCCCCTTCCATGTAAATGATTAGATTAAAATAATAATCTAATCTACAGTATGATAAATAGATATTCATTTTCAGATGCTTAAAGCTGCAGTTGGCAAGTCTGGCAGATTGAGGGGACTTAGCCAATTTTTTTAATGTTTACAACTCTCATACACCTCCCCCACAACAACTGAGCACCCTCCCGTCGAGTTAGCGAGCTCGTCAGTGCGTGTGCACTTTTTCCCTCCGCCATCAAGCTTCGTACAATCCAACACACCTGCAAACTTCAGGCGTGTGTGCATGTGATATTTTAAAGTGCGCAAGGGGGGAGGGGGATCTGTGGCGTGTGCATAAACTGTGATTGGCAGTCAGATCTCACACAGCCCTGCGCTGTTTGGACCACAAGAACCGGGAGCGGTGGATTTTTGCAAAACAAATAACAGGCTCTAGGTGGAGGTAGAAGCGCAGGTTTTTTCTAAAACCGGATGAAGTTGTTCTGTCGGAACACAGTGTGTCGGTTTCAGTGAATATGGTCAAAAAAATCTTGCAGACTTCAGCTTTAAGATGACACATTTACGGTGTTAAGTTATTAGGATTTTATTTTACTAAAAAAGACTAAAAAGTGATGAAAACAAAGGTAATGCAAATGGAAAAATTGGGAAAAGGAGAATGCACAATTAAATATTCAATATCGACAGATACCAATAAATAAATAAAAACGAATTAATATTGGAAAATAATGTTATAATGATGTATTATGCATACCTACTCACAAATCAACTAATAGGTTGTTGGATGACTAATCAATTACAACTATCATGAAATGTCCTAACATTGAAAAAAATAATAATAACATGGAATGGGGGGGGGGGGGGGGGGGTGAATGGTGAATTTCAGTGGAAATCTTTGGAGCTTTTTGTGGATGCATAATCAGGATGAATCTGCCAACTAGCAATACATTATTCAGTAAATAGATAGGTTATCAATAACATGCTCAAAAACATTCCATCACAACAAAATCACAGCAGTGCCCGCCAATCATCAGTAATTGAATCAGCACGGTATTTGCACCATGTCGCGGGTAAGTCAAGGCCACTACTATAGATGCTCAAGAAGATGGTGCACAAAAGGGAACTGGGCCAAAACTCAAACAGCCCTACTTAACACGGTCTGTCAGACACGGCCGCCGGCCTTAGCATGTCTTAATGCTGAAATCACAATTGCATATTAAAAAAAAAAATCTGATTTTTCCAGCATTGCACAAAGCGAATGAAATAACATGCAAATAAAAATTTGATATAGGTAAATAGGGCATTTCTTGAAGACTGGAGGGCATTTCTTCCTCATCTTTCCCTTTCCAATGTGTAATAAGCCCAAAATTGCCAGCTAGACACGGAAAAAAGGGTGTACGCAATGGCGGACAGGAGAAATGAGGCCATGGCTGGGATGTGTCAGGATTCGGAATATGCCCACAGATGTGCCAGGACACGCCGCCTTTGCCAACCAGTCTGTCAGTCCCATTTTTTGCATCTCCAAAACATACTTTTACCAAGGAAAGACACCATTATTGATAAAAGTAGACAACCAAAAAGAGATAAGTAATTTGGCAATGCCTGGCTCCACTGTTAAACCAGGGGACTTAAGAAGAATCAGAGCCTTTGCCAGTGAATCTATCAGAGATACGGGACGCTATGTCCTCGATGAGACGGTTCTGAAATCATGCATGGCCGTCTGACAGTCCTGCACATCTGAGACGTGCGGTTTTGCGAAAAATTAAACGGAGAACCCAAAGTAAACGCTGAACATATTTATCTCCATGCTAGAAAAATACAAGTAATACTTTAAGCTGTTTGCTCAGTCAGCCAGCCAGCGCTGGTAGAGACCGGGCTCCACGGCACATGAAGTTTTAATCCCTAACAAATGGATGTTTTCACCTGGTCTGAATTAATTTCAACAGCAATGTGCAGATTTTTGCAGGCCACCTCCAGCTGCGGCGAGAACGAAGCAGGCAGTCAAACTGTCTCAGGCCTCTTTGTTCCAACTGTTTGTTGTGCATGAAGGGGAAAAAAAAGACTTAAAAACAAAGTCAGCTTTCACCCTGGAATGGCAGTGACCTCGACGGGAGAGCGAACCAGCAAAGTGGGCGGCTCTGAGTGCGATTAGTATAGCTGTATAGTTCTGTAATGGTGCCGCGAGCCAAGAGGCACATTAGATTTAGCGGTAATCCGAGTTGGGCTCCTGTTTCCTGAGGCTTTGCTCCTTTGCACATCTAGGCTATCTGTAGGGCCGTGGAAAACGGGGACGGGATCATGGAATTCAATTTTATAGCGCGGAATGTCACGGAATTTGGCAAATTTTGGATAAATAAATCGAATCGCGATATGGACTAGTGTCTGAATATTAAAAGTGCAAAAAGACTGCAGTTAAAATATGAAATGTTCTCATGTTCTGCACATCTGTGTGAATGAGCACCAGAGTTTTGTCTACAACACATACTCAAGTACACATGACGCTCATGGTGTTTTCTGCGTCTGCAGTCTGACTATACGAGAAAATTAACACATGAACACTTCCAGAGCTGCGCTGAGAGTCACTCCACTTGCATTTCACCATTTTATTTAATAAAAACTAGCGTCAAATACACAGAAACTGGTCTTCTTCACTACAACCCACCAAAATAAAAGTTTTGTTTTACCAGAATTTATGATAGACATATTACTTCTGTACAATAAAATGTATTTCTGAAAGTAGTAGTAATGATGATGATACAAATAATAATAACAATACAATTTATTAAAACATGTTAAGGAATATTACATTAAGTTTTTATAAATTAATAAATTGTTAAAGTTTTATGAATTCAATTGATTAGACATGCATTTTTGATTATCACATTTATGATTTAATTTAACTATTAAAATGGAATCCAGAAAAATTTAAACAGACAACACAAATGTAATGGATTTCATAGGTTCCAGTATCTTCTACCGTAGGGAACCGTGAGAGAATAACCACCGTACAGATCAGGTTTGTAGGAGATACAGCACGAACCTAAACCATCAAGTGAGCTTCCTTTCTGCCCTTTACAACTAATCCAAGCTTTCCCTAATCCCCTCTCCATCTTAAACAGTTCCAGGCAAGATGACACCCGTACGTCCTTTAAACACACATGGGCTGCAAGAGCCAGCGCAGCAAACTTGATAGCCACCAACACTGGAAGTTAAGAAGATCTGATGTGAAAGTCAATACAAAGACCTACTTCACAGCTGGACAAATGGCAATATCCTGATCAACTGTCTCAAGACATGGCACACACACATTTCAATCTCATATTTGGAGTGTTATTTAGACCATAATTTAAAAATTCATCAAAACTAATAGTTATAGGCATCTGTGTCAGGCCAAATAATATTGTCCAATTGTATTAGCCATTTTGGGATTATATATATTGACCAATAAATGTTAATCTGAGTAAATCAGTGTAATTTTCAGTTGCTATTCTAGAAAAATATATAATTTTAAATATGTGTTTGTGTGTATAATTTCTCACACAAAGCTATTGAATGACTTCAGAAGACATGGAGTATATTCTGTACAAGTCATATGGATGATTCATATGATGCCTTTGCATGCTTTGTGAAGCTTGAAGGCTTTAATCCCGATTCATTGCACAGAAAAAGCAACTAACAATACCATCTCCAAAAATTCTCCATGTGTTTAATGGAAGGAAGTCATATGGATTTGAAATTTCACGAGTGTGAGGAAATGATTACATAATTTAATGTCTGGGTGAAATATTCCTTTAATGTTTCCGCTTTCACCAGCTGAGTCCAACAGGCCGGAAACAAATGATGCATCCTAACAATTCCAATTCGCTCGCGCCGCCACGGGCAGAAAGTCGAGATTAAAGACCTGCTGGCATTTTGGTGGAGAAAGACGACTTCTAAAAGAGGAAGAGGGTGTGTCTGGGAGCACACTGCTCTCGGGCTGTTTGGTCTCACTAAACACGGAAAGAGCAGAGACGAATGCTGACAACAGCAACTCCTTCGCTGTGCTCTTTTCCCCCCGTCTCTTGGTCTTTCACTTTTTCCTCTGTTTCTGAACTCCTTGATTCTATTCTTTGTTGCTAATTCTTCTCTAAGATTTCCATCACTTTTTTGCTTCTCTTTATTTTCACTAAACTGCCTCCGTCTTCTTCATCCTCATTTCACTCACATTCCTCCGTCTGACAGGGATGACAGATCCTGTCTGGTCCTCAACGAATCAGACGTGATGAAAATATCCCATTGCCGGTACTTACAATTCACTGCTCAACGAAGCCCATTCACAAAACCACCACCATAAAACAGGCTCACTTGTATTACTTATAGCTCAGAACTGTTTGGAATATAAACATATGATGAGGGTTTATTACAAACTAATGACACTATAGGAACAAATATAAAGAATGTAATGAGTTTGAAGTTGTGTTATAAGCCCCAATCTATGGACTGCAATATCCAGGACATTCAATTGCTAACAATTATTAGCCATTCTGTGTAGCTGCATGAAATTAGCTTTTGTCACTTTAATGGCCAAAAACATTTGATGTTACACAATTTATAAGTGAAATTATAGGTACGAAATGCGCTGGTGTTGTGCATTTAGATCATTTAGAGTCTTCACATAAGCCAAATATGTTGCAAACTGCTCTGAAACTAAATCAAAACGTCACCCCTAAGCTAAAAGAAAAACCATAATTGAGTGTGACATGAATCTTCTTGCACAATTTAGGACAATGCAAGCAGCATGAATCTTTCGTTCCTCACTAGCGTCATCTCAGCTTCAAGGACGTTCTCTGCACTCGCAATCTCCAGCCCAGCATTCGACCTGCCAAAACACTGCAAAGGCTGCTGATGAGGCACAGTGCGAGTCATTTATATAAGGTAAACATTGACCCACAAACTAGTCGACTAGTAAAAACAAGTAGTTGTGCAACACCCTAAAAGAACTCAAAGATTTGTCCTCAGACTAATGTGGAAGAGAAGTGATAGTGCTTGCCGCTTTATGACGGATAGTAATTTTGACCCAAAAAAACAGAACCACAAAAATATTGTCGACACGTTGATCAGCTGCTCTTTTATCCCCTTTAATGATCCGTTTTGAAAAGAAAAACAGCAGCTTTCAGTGCAATCAAATATTAATGACCCTCCAAAATCTCTATTGTGAGTTTTAAGTGGTCTTCAAGTGAATGCGGAGTCTCATTTAATTGCGTTGGTAGTAACGCACGTCGCTGGCCAAACACACTTCAGGCGGGAGAGAAAACAAAAAAGGCACAAAATAAAGGCTCAGAAAATCTGCATCACAGATTGTGCATTTAAATGTAGAGTTTAGTCTGTCTCTGACTGGACAAACCTGGACGAGAAAAAGAAAAAAAGAGAAACAAAGTGATCGTGCCAAAGGGGAAAAAACCAGCCCAAACAGGAAAAGGTAGCTCCTGGATTGCCTTTGGAAAGAGCAGCAGAGCTCTTAATAAGCCTGCTGGTGGAAATGAGGGGTTCAAATGCCACACTAATGGACTTCCTCTAAAAGAAAGTGTCAAACGGCAACAAACTGCTGCGAACATGACCAACAAACCACCCACTGAAGCCAGGGAACACAAAGAGACTGCCAATGAAGCGTTATCTCCTGCTATTGATATCTGAAGACACTGTAATTCCTCTCACTAAGAGCAAGACGAGGATTTTACACACATTAACTTCATAGATCTTTAAAGACCCCAGTTAAAAGCTTAGTAAGTCAAGTAATTAACAAAGCATGAGATATGAGGCTTACTGCACTGAAACATCAGCTTAAAAATTCATTTATATAATATGTTGAACATATAAACAAATATTTTAATGAATGAGAATAAAATTAACAAATAAATATAGGTTTATTAAATAAATATTATTTAAAAACAAATTACCATTTTAATAACAATAAACATTTAGTTAATAAATATACATATTTTAAATAAATAAATTTTAATAAGTAAATCCATCTATTAGATATTAAATTATTTTTCACATCCCTGCAGTACAAGATAAAAACATCTGTATCTTTACAGGAACAAGACAAAAAGCAGCAAACACTACAGTGTTTAAATAAGATCTTCACCGCTGCGGCCGTGTCAGACAACAACTTCCTCTTAAACAGGGTCTTTAGGGATGTCCCAACTATTAACCGTTTAAAACGAACAATATAATATCACAACTTCTGTTACCCAATTCACTTACAAACTCAAAACGGCTGGATTACATAAGAACTTCCAAATGTCAGGAGCTATGAACCATCACTACAGTATATAGTCATTAGTCATGTACTATAGAATGGAAAAAGAATGCAGCTTCTGTTTAATACTAATGCAACCCATATCCAAATCTACAGAGAACCTGTGTGAGGATCCGTACTTTGCGCAAGTTGCCAATAACAGGCCAGTGTCCTGCAAGGTAGACGAGCTTCAACGACACACATTTGAGTGTATAACTGAGGGTGTAATGTTTAGGGATTTTGAAGCACGAGGCGATCAGTCGTCAGCTAGCAGTGAGCCAGTCATTCCCTCAGCATTCCTGAAGTGGCACACACTGAGCTCGCTGTGGGAGAGAAACGCAGAGAGACATGAAGTTTGCGTATTTTAAAGGGGCCACAATTAGTATATCAAGACCATTTTCAGCCACTTCGATCCTTATACTCAAGCAGACTCTTTTTGCTACTGTATAAGACGTCTATGTTTGCATATTTTATAATAACCCAACATGCAAGGTCATGTAAATGCCCTAAACGGCATGTTTGCCATACTACCATGGTTATCTTCAAAACTCCCATTAAGAGTGTTAGTCCAGCCAAAAATGTATCATCTTTTACTCACCCTCATGTCGTTCCAAACCCAAAGACTTTCCTTCATCTTCGCAACACAAAAGAAGATATTTGAATGAAATCAAACATTTCTGACCCTCCATTGACAGTCCAGGCAACTACCACTTTGACGCTTCAAAAAGTTCTTGAATTGAGCGGTTTAGTCCAAATTTTCTGAAGACACACGATTGCTTTATATGATTAATAGATTTTATTTAGCCATTTATTCACATAAAAAGCCTAAATTTAAATCTGAAATAAAGCGATCTAGTCTTCTGAAGAGACTGGATACAAAGCGATTCAGTCTCTTTAGATCTCTTTATGAACTTTTTGAAGCGACAAAGGGGTAGTTGTGTTGATGTCAATAAAGGAACAGAAATCACTCAGATTTAATTTCAAATGCGTTTCAAAGATTAACAAAAGGCTTACAGGTTTGGAACAAAATGCGGGTGAATTTCTCTATTTTTGTATAAACTACCACACAATTTTACTGGTAGAACTCAATATTGTCAACACAAAAAAGGAAACATAATAGGATAATAATGCATTAAAATACTAAACGCAACAACAGTGGCAAAGAAATGAGGCACAGATGCCATTCCTCCAGGCATCCAATCAAAGCGAAGTATGAGTCACATCATACTTCCTCTTCAGTCCAATGTGTCGGACTCGTGCAAAAACGGCCCTTTGCACACAAGCCTTTGTGCAGATCAGGTCATCTGCTGGGTCACCTGATGTACATGCACCTTCATCTTACCCTTTACCTTAAAACAAACTGAAGAACAAAAAAAAAAACAGATTTGAAAACCCTAATTGAATAAGAGTAGCGGTTGAAAGCAACGCGAGGTAAAAAATAGCAGTGCCACAAAGACGCTCTTGTTTCTTGATGAAATCACAGAGGGCAAAAGAGCGAGAGAGACACAGAGACAGACTTATAAAGATAGCGTGGGTGTGACAGCATCTCTCAGTGGGAGGGGTCACATGTCAGACCTGAAGGAAACAGATGCTGTTGGTTTGCATTTGCATTAGCTGTACTTTGGCATGGCTGGCTGTTGGCATGGAAACGCCGCCAAACCACAAAAACTCCACTCAGTCCACACAGAGGACCGTCCGTACGCTTAATGCTGCATACAAATCCTCCTTCATTCCAACAAACAGGGTTATGACATATATAATGAATGTAAACATCTTAAAGGTCAAGGTAAAACTTTTCATCCTCAAAGTAGAACTTTTCATCTTCAAATAAGTATGTAAATGAATATTAATTTGAGCAAATGATTAGACGCTGCTCTTTTTTACTTTCTATTCTTTAAATAATCCTGAAAAAAAAAATGTATCACTGTTCTCATAAGCACAACCGTTCTCGTAACTGTAAAACTGTTAAATTATTAGAAATTCAGCATATTAGAATGATTTCTGAAGGATCATGTGACACTGAAGACTTGAGTAATGATGCTGGGAATTCAGCTTTGCATCACAGGAATACACTTATTTTATACTTAGAAATATACTTATTCATATTTCATTACCCGTAGGTTGACGTTACGGTTGCCAATAAGTTTGCAGAAGCAGAGCAAGCTATGTAAAGAAAGGGTTATTAAGACAAAAACATCACATTCTTTGCAATGTCTATTCAGAAAGTAAATGTACCAAGTGGGGGCTAAAACAGGCTGAGATTGTTTAATCGTCTAAAAAATACTAACTACTGAATTTTTCAAAGCTATAAGTGAACCACGAGGGGAACATGACTCAACAGGATCATAATACAATGCGAGTTTGTCCACTCAAAGGGCAACACAAAACTTGGAAGAATAAGTTTGAAACAGTAAGCAATATGACTCATAAAGCATACTACACAATTGCCAATTACTTTTCGTATCAGTAATCCAATTGTATCAGTACGCAAACAGCTGGAGAGATGTTTATGGCTGTTACTCCACAGAAGGAGCATTTCAAGCTCGCTGGCTTTCATGCTCGAGCAAACCCCTTTAACCACTGTTTGTATTTATTTTTAAATGAAGCTAGTAAACATTTATTTGCTCATTGCAGCTATAATTTTAGCATCCTGCTCGGGTGTGCGTCGAAGAGCAACAGAATAAGACATACATGAGTCCAGCGGCCACAGGATGTCTGAAAATAAATGAGGTTTGCCACATACACAGCAGTCTGCCGCGAAGAACTGAAATAACTTGTGAACCAAAGAGACAGAGACACCTCAACCTTTTCATTCTGAACGTGAACATCTACACGTCACATTTAGTTGCTCCTTGTTAGACAGACAAATTAAAAATGTGCTGGAATGTCTGTGGGAAAAAAAACATCAGAACTGGTAAAACCTAATTAAAGGGTAAATAATAAAGGTCATGACTTGGAAAAAAGACCATCGGCGAACCCATTCAATGCTCCAACAGAGCCAAAGAACGAACTATGGCTCCGTCATCTAAACGAATAAACCCTGGGGAAGTAGGTGAGCAAAGCTATGAATAGCTAATATTGTAACTTTAACAAGCTAAAGAGGCCAAATCAAATTAAGCTCACAGAATCAAATCATTGGGAATGTTTAATATGATTGACTTAATCTGGGTGCTATCAAGGTCAACTGGGCTTCAACCCAACCATTTACAAATAATAGTGTTTCAAACTCTAGTGAGCTGCCTAGCTAGTCTACTGCCATCTAGACAGAACCCTAACTGAAATGAAACACTTATGTGAGATAAGTCTCTTATGCTTACTGCATTTATATAATAAGTAAAGTAAAACCATAATATTGTGAAATATTATTACAATTTAAAATTACTTTTCTATTTGAATAGATTTTAAAATGTAACTTATTCCTGTGATGCAAAACTGAATTTTCAGCACCATTACTCCAGTCTTCAGTGTCACATGATCCTTCAGAAATCATTCTAATATGCTGATTTGCTGCTTAAGAAACATTCCTTATTATTATCAATATTGAAAACAGTTCTGCTGCTTCATATTTTTGTAGAAACGGTTACTTTGATAAATAGAAATAGAAAGTTCAAAACAATAGCATTTATTTTGAAACCGAAATGTGTCACTTTTGAATTGAATGCATGCTTGCTGAATAAAATTATTCATTCGTTTAAAGTCTGGGGTTTCAATAAGGTTTTTTTTAGTGCATTTGCAACGAATTCCGCATTAGCCTTATCCATGAAAGATATAATGCTGTGTTGACATGTTTATTGAAGGTACTTATTGATGTCTTGTAATCCCGCCTACATACATTTTGGAACAGATTCAATATAAATGCAAATTCAAGTGGAAAACAAAATTCCATCCATTGTTATAATGCCACAATGATGCATAAAAATTCACAAGAACCCAAGAATTGTTTTATTATTATGGTGGACAAACATTGCGGGTGAAGTTTCGAGCCGGGCACAAACTATTTGTGCTTTTAAGAAAAGCTTCACATATCTGCGCACTGCCTCCAATCCTCAAAACACTATAACTCAGTGCAATAATGACCCATCTCGCATAGATCTCCGAAAAAGATTCCATGAAAATGGCCACAAAATACAGGACTGGACTGGCAGTATAATTCTGGGCTTCGCCGAGTTGGCAAGAAATAGACGCGACTACAGGCGTTTGTTTGTTAGAGCTCGAAGAACAGAATATGCGTGTGGGAGGCTGACTTCCTGTGGATGTCTGAGCAGAAAAAGAAACTAAATTCTTATTGACACACTATGTGACACAGAAGAAGGTGAGAGAACGGAAGCCCTGGATCATGAAGCGGTTTAAGTGGCTGTGAGGCAGAGAAAACAAAACAAATTCAATTTCAATTGTAGCCATGCATAAAATGACTTTAAAAATATATTCTCAAACATTAGGTACCATCATTTCAAACAAAAGTCAACATGAAATCAAACCTACTAACTTCCTAAATACATGTTCCTGGTACAATTCATTGGAACAATTGAAATAAAAAAAGTTCTCCTTTATAATATTTAAACAAACCGATGATCAAAATGATATTGGTTAACACTATTTAATATCACATTTACCAGTGTTCATTCACTACATGGCAACCCTTTATGACACAGATCTGTGGTCACACTGATAAGTTTCACATCTGGTCTGCTGAGTTTGCAGATTGGGGCTGAATCATACATAAAGAGCGTGTTTGAAAACTCACTGATAGATGCAATCATTATTACACTGGAAGCGGAAGCTGTTAAGTTACGACAACATGGGGAAGGGATAGATCGTGACTCGAGGCCATTGTTGGTGACCAGACAAGTCATATCAGTTTCAGACTCATAAAAGTGACAAGTCAAAGATTCTAAATGATAATGCGAGATCAAAATCCACCAAATTTACTTGATTAAAAATAAATGCCCCATTCTTACTGTGGAAAAGAAAAACAAGTATACTCTATGGTTAATGTTTATGAAAAAACTCTTATGCTCACCAAATCTGCATTTATTTGATAAAAAAAAAGTGAAACATAATAGTAATTTAAAATAACTTAATACTTTTAATACTATAAAATGTAATTTATTCCTGTCTTCACTTCAGTGTCACATGATCTTAAAGAAATCATTCTAGTATGATGATTTGCTGCTCAAGAAATATTTTCAATGTTGAAAACAGTTGTGGTGCTTAATATTTTTGTGGAAACATTTACATTTCTTTCAGGATGCTTTGATTAACAGAAAGTTCAAAAGAGATAGAAATATTTTGTAACATTATAAATTACTACTGTAACTTACAATCACTGCACTTTTGATATGATTAATGCGTCCTTGTTAAATAAAAGTATTCATAATTTTTTTCATTTTTTTTTCTACTTTAGTAGAAGTAACACTGTATTCTACCTAGTTGACTAAAATGCTGAATGGTTAGGGTAAAATTCTGATTTCATGAAAGAGACCGCTTTGTCACATTGTGCCAGGTAGGGCATAGCATTAAATGAGTTACTAAATTCATTCCTTATTTCGTTTTATGTTGGAAGGGTCTATTCTACAAAGACAATGAACACATAAATAAATGCACTGACAGTTTAGTGACAAGAGCATCATAAATCAAGGCACACATGGGAAAAATGTGGAACCCAATATTGGCTTTCAGCTTCCATTTGTGTCGTCGTTTACGGCTGTTTTCCGAGCAAACAGATGGGCTGACAACTAAATAATGGCTGAAGAATGGCTTGTCAATATCAATCAGAATGTGAACGATCACTCAGTCACATGACAGGAGGCAAAACGCCGTACAAAACGACATGCGATGAGCATTTTGCATTGTTCTTGCTTGAGGGCTTTTCTCCATTTTCAAAGGGACAAACTACCACTTTACAACGCTCTTAATTGGCACATTTGTTGGAATAACTAAGACCGCTCTTCTTTCAGTTGTAATTTGGGAGCAGAATTCTCACACGTCATTCAGAGAGAACATGTGACAATATAATTGGTGTAAAGATTAGCCAAACTGCGCTGCTGAATAAAGCACAGCCCTTCACTACCTTTTTCTAGTGTCAGTTCAGTGCATTCAGTGTCTACTTTCAACAACGGGCTCAAAAAAGGGATTTTAAGGACTTTCTTCGAGATTATGTTACACAACAACTCTCTCCGTTTTACTAAAAAGCACAACAAAACAATGCAAACTTCAATATTTATCATGAAAGCATTTAAGCTAAGTTTGGACTCTATCAGAAACTGTCAATAACCGTTCTCAGAAAATGTTTGGGTGGGATTACTATTATGAAGAAAATAATACTTTTATTAAGCAAGCATTAGATTGAAAATGTATAATGTTATGAAATATTTATATTTCAAAGAAATTCTGTTCTTAAATTTCTATTGATCAAAGAATCTTGAAAAAGACAAAGTATACAAAAATGATTTTGGTTTTACACAAAAATATGAAGCAACATAACCGTTTTCAACATTATTGATAAGAAATGTTTCTAGTGCGCCAAATCAGCATTTTAAAATATTATAGAAGCTCTACATTATTCAGCTTTGCAGTCACAGGAGAAAAATGTCCCTGTTCATATTACTATCATTTTAAATTGTATGCATTAATAAAATAAAATTATTAATAAATACACTTAAATATAATACAAATATTTTATGAAAGGCATTTTATAATATATATATATATATTTTACACTTGGTGTGCGTAATAATATTAGCTCAAAAACAAAAAAAATGGTACTGATCCCAACCAAACCTTAAAATTATTAAATATCCACATAATTGTATATATCTGTCACTTCCGGCTGAAACATTTCTCCTGTCGGAAATATTTACGATTGAAACGGACACATCAGCAGGACTGGCTGACACATAACGGTTATGTTTAGACACTAATATGCGGAAGGCAGCAACCAGGACAGGACAAGGTCAGCGAGCGAGAGATACGAGAGCAGCTGCGAGAAGGTTCCCGGATCGACACGTTTAATGTAACACAGGTGACAAGAGTCTGGTTAAGCACTGCAAAGGTCTGATATCACTAGTTGGGTGTTAAAAGAATTACGGTAGATAAAAGAGTGTCTGTCCGTGCAAAACTCGCCTCCGCAAAGTGGGTGGTTGCTTAGTCAGGACCAAGTCAGAAAAGTCCACCCACACGTCACCCTGGTTACACCTGGTATTAAGATGCATTTAGTCGATCGGATCACAAGTGGACGGCGCTAAATACAGGTGTAAACGGGGTCTAAAACGTTTTAAGCTTGTCCACCACGAGGTAGTCGAAAACACATTTGACCAGATTGCTCTCTGTATGTTTTTCCATTGTCTCCGGGTGCTTTCATATGTAAATTGCTGGTATACACCCATAGACCCTCCCCTCGAAGAAATCACGACAGAAGTGTAATCCCTCGTCTACTTGTGATCCGATCGACCAAAACGCACCTTAACACCAGATGATATTTCTGACCTCTAGATATGGCTCGCGTCCCTCATTCAATCGAGGAATCATTTTGTGTCCGTAGCAAAGCTGTGCAGGGCGAGTTAAGGCCTATTCACACCAAGAACGTTAACTATAACGATAAAAACAATATTAGATTCTACAGCGGTGAACGTTGACAACGCTCTGTTTAATATAAACGCGCTGCAGTTCTGTCACTTTAAATGCTCAAGTTCTTTAAAGCAGAATGGATTCTGATTGGCTGTTAATGTTTAGCCTATTTAGTTAATCAGCTAGAAAAATTATAGTTACTGGTGTGAACAATATCCAAACAAATGAGTTGCTAAATGGGCAATTCAGAGAAAAACAGACGATGAAAACATGACATTTTGTTATACCCGGTTAAATTGAGCACAGGAATCATCTCAAGTACCCGCGAGGCCAAAGCGGAGGTCAGATGAGACTGTTTGCGCTCTGGCCATAAACAAACAGAAGTTGAGCGGCAGCACAGACAGATACACATCTGAGGAGCTCCAAACAGACAAAGACTCTTAATATCAGTATTTAAGGGAGTAACAGGCTGCCGTTTTGAGCCGAGAGGTCTTTGAGGTCACTTTACGAGGCTGACGCTCTCGCAGGGCCCGTCGAGACTTGCAGCGCAGTAGGTCTCGGCCGTTTCCATAAAGAACCAGAGGCAGAATGCTCCGACATTAATAGCAGGTTGCCCAGCTGTGCCGTCTCTAACTAATCCTGCAAGGCTGTAATTAAAGCACACATCAAATGCGCATTAAAGTCCCAGCGGCCCCAGTCACAGGGGGGACTCGTTAAGACTCAGAGGTTCCAATTCCGCCCCATTCCACAAGCCGAAAAGGATTCATGGAGCACCTCTGATAACTTTCCAACCCTTTAATTTATCCGTTTTGTAAATTTGTGAAAAGTGATGTCGCATTTACAGTGACGAATTGCGCATGTGGCTCCTTCATCTGGAGCAGATGGAAAAAAGGGTAATCTTGCCTTGACGGATGGGCTTGGTAGACTAAACGATACGCAAAGACTCATTTGAGACGTTGGAGAAAAATGCTAAGTGCTTTACTCAAAACTAGCAGAAAAAGGGAAAGTGCCGACACATCTATTAAAAAAGAAAGAAAAAAAAGAAGGAAAAAAAAGAAGGAAATCCAGATTAACGGCAGAGTAAGATCCACACAAAATATCAATACTCTTCTATAGTTTCCTTTCCCATAGCAAACACCTGAAGTTGTGGATGGAGGAACATGCCTCCATGCACATTTCACCCCAAAATCAAATAATATTTTTGCCTGATAAAGACTATTTAAGGACCATAATGTTTTGCATTGTAATAATTATTCATGAAATGTAAGCACATTAACGCATCTGGATCTTTCCCTTTCGCTTTCTTATTCGCAATAGTTATTTTGAATACATTTTCAATAATGCATTACAGTATTTTTTACTTTAGTACTCTGAAATATTTTTACATTAGGATGATGATAATTGGCAGTGGAAAAGGTTCTTAACCTTAATGAAAATTATTTTATAACGCATTCTCAATTTAAGAAAAAATATATACATTTATTTTTATAGTAATGGGTAACACTTTACAATAAGGATCCATTTGTTTAACTACATTAGTTAAAATAAACTAACAATAAAATATATTTCTAAACCATTTATTCATCTTAGTTAATGTTAATTTCAACATTTACAATTACACCATTAAAGGTTGTATTTGTAAAAAATATTATTTAATGGACCTGAGCTAACGGTGAACAGCTTAATTTTTAATAACTAACGTTAAAGATCAATAAATACTGTAACATGTATTGCTCTTTTTGAGTAAATGCCATGTTAATTAACTTATGGGATATTATTGTAAAGTGTTACACTGTAATGGCAAGGGAATAAAAAAAATGGAAAATAATAATCATGAAGAATTATTGCAATTACAAAAGAAACTCAATAGGAAAGCATCCATTAAATTTACAGTAATGAGAAATGGAAAAATTTGCTTAAAAAGTCATGAAAACAATACAAAAAATGTAATGGTCCTAATAAAATATTTATTTTCTTTATGCAATTAAATATGCATTGTGAAATATGACAGACATGTCTTTTTATAAAGTAGTTCTCAGCTACTCAGTCTGCTCTCAAAAAGAAAAGGGGAGAATGTGGCCATAACTGTATGATGATGATGAACTTCATCCATTGAAGAGACGATGACTCACCTCTCCAAAGTCAGAGGTCACCCTTTCAAAAAGTCAGTGTCCAAACTCCAAAGCTCCATTTCCTATAACGGCTTTGATAAAACAGCTGATCTAGAACAATGATAAGAGACAGGCTGTGTTCCCGTTTGAACACATTCCACTATTGTCCAGCTCTCCCTGTAATACCTGGCCAGGTATCGCCAAAATCCTTTGAAGGATCAAAGCCTGCCTGGGAGTTTTGATGGTGAAAAGAAGAACGCAGGCCTTTTCTGCTTCGCTCCAACCTATAATTTTCAGTACCCGAAAATTGCAGCTCTGAGAGTTCAATGAAGAGTCTGATTTTCGAACAATATGCATTATAAACCTCGAGCCTGAGCTGCAGGAAATATAGGACACTAATAATTATGCAAAGGGTGCCCTGCTCTATCTTGGTCATGTGATCCCTATGGTTTGGCCCTGTAATTATGCGCACACACACACACACAAAAAAAAAAAACATATCCAGGTGTACTGTACGTTATGCCCCACAAACTTCATCTCATCTTACCTCATAGGACCAGACGCACTGCACCCCGGCGAAGCGGCGCACGCAGCGGCCCACCTCCACGTCCTCATGGGTGGTGTACATCTCCTGCAGGCACTGGCGGATGTGGGGCACCATCCTGCGCAGCACCTCGCGGCTCATGATGACGCCAGGGCCGCCCATGCAGAAGTTCTCCCCCGGTTCCAAGGCCAGCTTGCCCAGTTCGTCGCGGGCGCCCATGCCCGTCTGGCCAAGAAAGATGGCTTCGCTGCTGTTCAGACTCCTCAGAAAGCTCTCCAGCTTCTCGCTTTTGATGTAGACGTCGTCGTCAGCTCGCATGAACCACTCGAACTGGTCCAGGTAGTGGTCATGCATGTACTTGAGCATCATGAAGGACTTTTTCTGAGGAGGGTACGAGTCGTCCACGTTCTGCAGAGCCACAATGGGGATTGGGATCGTCGTGTCAGAACCCTCGCTGGAGAAAAACTCCACTTTGCCTGGAACAGACTTGGCCCAGGTTCTACATAACACAAAAAAAGGAGAAATATGTTCAAAATTAGTGATCGATCGATCAATTGGCCTAGGGGTGGGCGGTTCGACCAAAACCTTACATCATGTTGTTAACAGTACATCACAATATAATAGTTATTTGTGCTGCAAACTGAGCCACAAAATGTTTTATGTTTTAACTGTTTTGTACTATCTTTAAGTTTTTTTTTATTTTGCGGAAATATTATTTATTTCAGCAATTCATTAAATTATCAGGATCAAGAACAAAAAATTGACAAAACAATTTCCCTATTTAACATTGCTAAACAACAACAACAGTAATTATTATTATTATTTTAAAATAGTATTATTTTTCAAATAATCAAACAAATCAATAATGTAATAAATATAATAATATAACAATCATATTATGTAGGCCTACTGTAAAATCAAACAAGTGTTTAGTATTATTATTAATAATAATACATTTTAATAATAATATAATATTAGTTATAATATTTATGGCTGTCTTCATTTCTTTGCGGTCAAACGTTCAACTAGGGCTTTTATTTTTGGGAGAAAACCATAAGGAAACCTCAAAGCTTTGTTGACAACAGATTCATAAACTACCGGTATTCTAATTGCAATTTTGTGAACACTGTTGGTGCATGTTGCGGTTTCAAATGCATGTTATCAAACTCATAAGACCAAACTCAGTGCTTGCAGAGAGCAGCACTTATTTCCGAAGTCCGAGCCGCTCCGGGACACGGAAAACCCTGGATCTTGAGCAGCTCGTGTGTAAATTAACACAGTGTTGCGCATCACTCTGAGATTTACACGATTCACTTGGGTCATATTAGGTAGAAAAATACATAGTATTTTTCATAGGTTGGAAAATATGTGTGTGTGTGTGTGGGGGGGGTATATATATTCATCATTATCTACTGTATGTATCGGCAATGATCGTAAAAAAAAAAAAAAAAAAAAAAAAAACTTGGTTTAGCAGCACTATTCAGAATATATTGACATGAGCACCTAAAGACTTGAGTAGAAATAATGCCTCGAGTTATTATCAGATGACGAAAAGATTGAGCAAGGTACAGTTAGGATGATTCAGATGGTTTTAAAACTAAAAGTCCCAAGCTGATTGACTATAAACATGTGAAACGAAAACAGATAAACGTAATGCAGCACTCAACACAAGCATAAAATGCCAAAAGTTTCATTCTGCCATGAGTCATGACCCTGAAGTGTAGGAGGACGCTTGCAGCAACTAAATCAGTTCAGCAGAGCTTCAGAGATGCACTTAATTTAATATTGCAACATTCCTGTCCAGACACTCAAGCACGAGTCTCTAAAATACACTTGTGTCCCGCATGTCAGCACGTGGAAAGGCTGCACTGTTTTTGTTCAGATAATATCCCCTCTTCTTGCCAACATCTAATTTTACCAAAACCCTGCTTCCTGTTCTCTGCAACTAAAGAAGGGGAATCCAAAGATACCCGTGTTAACCTTTTGCACACTTCTGCAGTGAAGAAGACCTGGGCTGCATCCGAAATCGCATACTTCCCTACTATATAGTAGGCGAAAAACAGCATGTGACAAAAGAAGTGTGTCCGAATTCAAAGTAGGCAAAAAGTACGTCTTCCGGCGAGATTCTGAAGTGTGCATATGATCGACACTTTACTATCCCATGAGGCCTATCCCGGGAGAGGATTTGTGAATGGAGGTGAAGAGACGCAACTGACGCTGGTAGGTCATGTGATAATGACAACATGGCGAATGCAGTACGTCCAGATTACATTCATACTACAGAACATACATTTTTAGAGATTGAAGTTTTTAATTTTTTTCCGAAATAACAACTACTCAAGAGAGCGATTTGCGATGCGATTTCGGACACAGCCGAATGTCACGTTTACATTCACCACTGAAACCAGAAGAAAGAGCCAGCCAAGCTCTGCAGCTTTGATAGACAACCCATTTAATTTTCTTGCACGAAATAAGCATTCAGCAATCTTTCATGCATATGCAAATCAAATAATGCAATTAAATAATTGAGATTGCAAACCAGGAGAAATAATAGTTTAGCAATCCTTTGAGAACACATTCTCTAGATTCTTTGGATCTTCAAATTGCTCCTGAGCAGAACTATAAGCACTTAATTGTAGGAAATACAGCAACAAGAGAATCCGCCATTGTAAATACTTCAGTGATGCTGTGGCTTTTCCACCAAGGCAATTCACCCCCAAAAAACCTGGCAAGGAAATACTGCTGATTAAACGGATGACATAAATGCTTGCTTCAGCACAACTCTGTCCTCTCCATCCTTACACAAATTACCATGGTAACCACCATAGTCTCCACCAAAGTACCAAACTACAAATACTATTCCTAAAATTATAAATGTGGTATTAGCCAAAAGTGCCATTTAAAAATGAGAGGAAGATACTGGCCATGGTGATTCTTCATATATGACTGCGTTTAATAACCTATAAAACCCCACAAGCGGAACTAATAAAACAGATGAAGTAAAACGATTCAGCATAACCCTGTTTTCTCACTCCTCATCCTTACTATGATCTACCATGGTAATCACATTCTCCACCAAAATACCATAGATTTTTAAATTAATTTTCATGATACAGCAAAACTGTGGTAAAATGGTATTTGGCAGAAGTGTCATCAAATATAAGAGAAAGAGTCTGAAGGCTTTTACATTGTTTAAAGAAGGTCCTGTATTAGTTATTATTAGATTATTTGTACATGAATGTGTTTTAATATAATGTTGATTAGACAACTGAAATAACTCAGCATAACTCTCTCCATCCATAGGCCTACCATTGTAACTGTTGTCTCGACCAAAATAGCAGAGAATTACTGGTTTACACTTTACTTTAAGGTGTTCCTGTTAAAGTGTAAATATACATTTAAGTACTAAGTAATTAATTAACTACATGTACTTACTATAGGGTTAGGATTTAGTTTAGGGTTAGTTAGTTGCGTGTAATTGTGTATAATTTAAAGTTAACAACACTACAGTAACTAACGATACATGTATCGTGTAAAAAGGACACTGTAAAACAAAGTGTTACCAATTATTGTTACTAGCCTATATAACTATGACACTTCCGCAGAAACTACGGTTATCCTGCAAGTGAACGCATTACCTGTAACTCCCATCCACCCCAAATAGTATTTCCCAAATATGTGACGTAAATTATGAGATATATTGTTGAAGAAGATCCCGTATTACTACGGTTATCGTGGTGATTTATCGTAACGTTCCCATAACTCCCACCCGCCCGCCCCACAAAAACCAATGACTAACAGCTGAAATAAAATAGCTCCATCATAACCCTGACCTCTCTCTATCCTTACCATAATTTACTCTAGTAACCGGTCAAAATACCATACAAGTATTTATCGCTACTACTACAATACATATGTGGTAACACGCACGGTTTCGGCACTGTCGCAACTATGCTGTACTTGGGCGGGAATTACGGTTACCATGGTGATTCTTCGTAAGTGGACGCGATGAATTACCTATAAGCTGCCACGGCACGGTTGTTCAGGTACTTCTGCGCGGTCATGACGCCCACGAACAGGAAACTGTTGGACTGGGGCACCGCGGGCTTCTCCGTGTTGGACATCAGCACCCCTCCATACTCCTTCTTCATCATCATCATCATCCCTCCTCCACCTCCGCAGCCGCCCGTGCCACCGCTCGCCCGCCGCTTGTGACCCGCTTTCTTCAGCTCAGTGGCCCGGGGCAGGATGAGCCTGGACGCCAGTGTGAACCCAACTACCAGACCCAGCAACACACTGAACCACGATCTGCGACTTCTGCCTGCCATTTCAGCTTCAACTCAAACCTCCGGATCAGTCAGGGCTTTTATTTCTTTTCGCCTTCGTTTTATTTTAAACGCCAGCCGCTGCTGCAGTCCCGTCCAGAACACTGGGTTTGGGTCCGAGCATGATCGCCGCTGATCACCGTTCACTGCCGATGTGTACGTTGCAGCGCTCCAGTCCGCATATATCACCAGCCACTGCCATCTAATCGCCAGCTATCCGCTCCATGCGAGCCATGATCGGATTCGTGAAGGTATTTCCGTCGTTTCGAGCTTGAATTGTTGATAAGTCAGGGGAAATTAACGGTCTGCTGTCTAAAGTGCGGCTGCATCCTCGTTCTCGCGACTATCTCGCCATTGTGAGTGAGCGCGAGTGCCTGAAACGCGTCTCTGCAGCGACGCGGCTTAACCGTCCGGGGTTTTTGACACGCTGGAGGCGCCGTAGCTCGTTCCTGATTGGCTGAGGACAGTTATCTGATGACGTTTTATGCATGGGAAAAGCATTGCATCCTTTTTCTCGTGAATTGTTCTTTTGAAAGATTCACCATTAAACTGTGTTTATTGTAATGGAGACACACGTTTTACAATCGAATTTTATTTGATAAATCGTTAATTTTGTACCGACAAAATGTATTTATTTAATGTCAATTTCCTAACTAGAAGCCAGTTTTCGCTGTTTTCCTTGTAGAATTATAGAAGTACTTTTAAATAGATTTATGTCAGAATAACAAAATAAATAAAGAATTGTACATACAAAACTGGATGAAAGAAAAGCTATTGTATCATTCTTGAAATGATTTTGGATTATAATGTTCATCATCATCATGCAGTCTTAAGTGCAACCTCCTGCTTCTTAAATTTTATGTATATTTCACTTATAGCCTACAAAATAAATTATGTGACAAATTTATTATAAATAATGACAAATCTAGGAATTTGTGAGGCTTAATATAATGTTCACACCATAATACTATTTGGATACTGCATGTTGCAATAAGTTTAAAAACGTTTTGTCAAGTTTATTTTATATTTTAAATCCAATGTGTTAGTTATATTTCTTATTTAATAGTCAAATTTTATATTATGGTTTCCTGTAAAATAATAATAGTTCTCTAATTTTTATAACAAGATCCCTCCCTTCCATAACTGTCCAAACCACGTGCTAATCTCGCCACCTAGTGGACAAAGTGTGACCTCGCGAGATTACAATGTGCAATTCAGTCGCGTCCTTCCTTTTCTGCTGCGTATTTTACTCTCACCAATTTCTTATCTCAATATCATAACTAACTGTAAATAAGGGGTTTGAATAACATGAGAATTTGAATAATCTCACCATGATGAGTGTTGTTTTCTGCCTGATCCCTAGTTACGAACTAACTTCTAACATTAAATACTAGCAATACGTTTCGTTTAGAAATATTCAGGTTTATTTATTACGAATATAATGTTTTCCTTTTCTCCAATCCTAATGTTTAACCTGTGTCCTGAAAATAACTTATCAACCTGTTAAAAAGTGTAAATTGTACTTTGATGGCCCTGAAACAGGATAAAACGTGGCATTTGTTTAATGATAAATAAGGATAGAAAAACGTTGAGTAAGTATGCATTTTAATTCTGAAAAGCTCACAATGACTGACATGTCATTCCTAAACAAATGTTTTTGAAAACACCAAAGACCCCACACCACGTAGGCTGCTATTTAACATCACTAACAACTGCATTGATGGATCTGTCATAAAACGGCAATTCCTAATTTTATAACAGAATACAACCACTTCAAATGATATAAATGTAGCACTTTGCATTTTTATTTACTCTCTCTAGGTATTCATTAAGCACAGCCTTCATAAGTGCAAAAGCTAAAAACAGGAACACATTTAATTACTGAAAATCATCAGCCTGCCCCAGGAGTATTAATACCTTTAATGAGGAGGCGTCATTAGAAGCTGTCAATCAGACAAATAGGCAATAGTTTCTTAATCATAATGTGCAATTCAAGAAAAAAATCTGTCCTTTTTTGACTCACCCTGATGTCATTCTGACTGCAAATGCTGTTATTGTGAAACACAAAAGCACAATCATCATGCAGCTCAAAAAGGAACTACAAAAAAAATTCAATTCAACCACTGCACTAGATAAAAAATCATCTGAGTTCAGAAGATAGAACTGATTGATTGAAAAAATAACAGCATACAGGATTGGAACGACATGAGGGTGAGAACAAAGGTTAGAAAATGTAGCCTGTAACCAGAAAAAGTGTTTATGAAGATCCTTAATAACCATCTTTGCTATTGTCCTATGATGAGTGCTAACAGTCTTATTCAGTTAATATCCATGTGTTCCTATGGGGGAGTGTCAAAGGGTCAGAGGTTACTCTGACGACCTTTAACCTCATCCACCAGCAGACGGTCCTCTCCTGCCGGGTCTCCAGCCGCACGTTCCTCCTCCTCCTCCTCCTCCTCCATCTCCAGACAATGGACTGTACCCTACCATACAAACAGACAGCAAATCATATAAACAACAACATGAATAACAAGACTCTGACATTTCTCACGTCTCAACCAGGATAATGGGCTTAATGATGAACGTTGCATGAACAAACAGAAAAACAGGTCGCATCGCATCCGCTTGTCAGAGAAAGGGTTAACAACAGAACGAACTGACGGCCAGTGTTGGGGGTATAGCGCATTACAAATAACAGGAGTCATGTAATCGGATTACTTTTTCCATGTAACGAGTAATGCATTACTTTTAAATTTACAACAAAATAAGTAACACACGTTACTTTGCTTTCCCATTTATAGACTGACGGCTCTTCTGTCCCCATGTTGAGATTCTCTATCCGTTGAGCGTACATCAGTTATACATTCGTTATTGCGGTGCATTATGGGATTGAATACGTGCACTCTATAAAATCCACTATGGTTTTGGACACCTCTACAAATGGCTGTTCCTTCAAATAATGCCCTATCTAAGGGTATGGGGGCGATTTCGGACACAGCCTAAGAGTATTGATTTCTTCTCCTTCATCCTATTGCTCTCCAATCTAGAATGGCAGCACAGCTGAAATGTTTGTCTGAGCCGTGCCCTCTACTGTATGAATTTACATTTTCTTCAGCCCGAGGCTTATTCATTTCACTTCTGTGAAAAATTTGCCAAAAATAGAACTTTCAGGGTTTATGTTGTTGTTAAAAAACAAAACAAGCAAGCCCAGCCCAGATGAAAAAAGTAATGTAACAAAATAAAAATATATTGTTTTTTTAGGGAGTAACACAATATGCATTGTAATGCATTACTTTTAAAAGTAACTTTCCCCAACACTGATGAAGGCATAAGAGTAAAACAGCTATATATTTAGCAAACCACATAGAAAAAAAATAAAAATAAAAAAAAAAAATAATAATAATAATATTATATATATATATATATATATATATAGTAAATAATTGCTTTATTTTTCATAATTTAACTTGATTTTTATAACAATGCAAAATAATGAAATATACAGTAAAAAATAAAGTCACATTAATATAATAATTTCTGTGAGTAAATTATTACTTCATTTTAATTTTAGGGTAATAGTAACTATCCCCTTAATGTCTAAATATAATTGCAATATTGATTACCTGGATAATTTCCCCTGTGAAATCTTGGTCTATTCTGAAAATGGGTTAATTTTTTGGGTTAGTGCACTCAAAAAAAAAAAAAAAAAACACATTCTGTATGCACTTAGTATCAGTAACAACTTAACTTAATAACATAATTTTACACTATGAAACATTCAAATAGTCATGAAGCTTATATATATTTACTTATTTTAAGGAATGTTTAAAACTACAAATTACAAACAACAAAATTAGTTGATTAGTCCATATTTAAGGAAATAAACGAACAAGACTTAAAATAATTTACAAGTACATGTAAAAAAATGTGGAAAATAAAGCACATTTACTTTACATTACATTTTTACTGTATTTTATTCACTTTTTATAATTAGTATTTGGGATAGTTATAGAAATAAAGACCCAAAAATGTTTAAACAGAGTAAAGTATTCTTAGAATCATAAGAGAAAATGTAAACTTATGAATATGCTGCATACCACTGTTCCGAAGGGGCTTTTTGTCTGTCCTTGGTCTCAGTGAGCTGGAGGAAGTGGCTTCTTCAGTGTTCTGCTGGAAATAAGAAATAATATGTAAATGCACCACCTGACACCCGAGGCCTAGAGAAATTCATCCCAGGAGTCTTACCTGTGCAAATTTTGCATTTCCTTTATAACTCTTTCCTTCCTTCATACTATCCCACATCTCGATTTTCTGTCTTCTCTTTTCTTCCTCAAGCTAAAGAGAACAGAAGAACCAGCATGAATATTGTGTGATGTACATTTCTGAAAAACATAACTTGGACACAGTCACCTCTGATAGCAAATCACTCTAAATTGTAATGTAGACATGCATTTTCTGTAAAGCTGCTTTGAAACAATATGTATTGTGAAAAGTGCTATACAAATAAATGTGAATTGAATGCTGCAAACCGAATGTCCGTCCTGTCTGATCACGTCACCACATGAGACTCACCCTCTGCTGCTTCTCTTTGAATTCTGCAGCTCTGGCATCCTGCTCTTCTTGCATTTTGCGGCGCGACGCCTCCAGAGCCTCCTGACGCTGCACCACAGATCCGGGGTCTGCAAATGCCATACACACACACACACCTCTTAATACCTAAAATACTTTCAAGGCATTTCAGTTTCCAAACAGCAGACCGCGTTGGTTCTGACCTTGGCTCACGACTGAGGCAGACGAGCTCTGATTGTCTCTGGGTCTGTTCTTGCGGAGATGCTGGATGAGCAGAAAGACTCCCATACACAGGAACACCAGATACCAGCCATATTCAGACAGGATCGAAGTAACTGTTGAAAAAAGATAAAGTTGAGAATGACATTCCAGACACTGCAAAGTCTATAAGCACTTTCCAAAAGTATGTTAAATAGTCTGCAATATAATCGATAATTTGATTATTGTTAATAGTATCCAATTTTAATATATAACATAAACATTCTATTTCATTTTGAAACATTCAAAATACTCAAATGTCATGAAGCTTTAATATTATATGAATATAGGAATTAAATGTTTAAAACCATTACAGTTGACATCTGTTTTTAAATAAATATAATAAAGAAAATAATAATTGACATATTAACAATTAATAGTAGTAGTCATCATCAGCTAATTCTTTTTCATTTCTGCTAATTGTATAGGTAACAACATTAAGAATTATAAAACATTCAGACAGTTTAAAATCTGTGAAACTTTAATTATTATCTTACATGATTCAAGCACTTTACTATAAATACTACAAATATATATAATGTAAACATTTATTTATACTTTAAAATTAAAAGTATAAAATGTGCTTTATTTTCACGTCTTTATTTAAATTTCTAGTGCATTTGATAGAATATCAAACGTCTTAAAGAATTACACCTTCCAAGCAAAACATTTCACAAAGAGGAATGTTATTTTATTTATCTGTTAAGCATTGTATGCAAGTTAACGGCTTATTAAAAACTCATATTAAAGCATAACTGATGCATCTTATTAACTTGTATACTGTAGTCTATAAAATGTGACTAATGTTATTGACCTATATCGTTCTGTTCTAGTGATTTCTTGATAAGATTCGCATCACTTCACTCCAAAATGTCAAATCGATGTTTCCATTAAGTCCTTTTATAACCCATAGTCACAGATTCGATATCAGACAAACGGACTACACTATATTACACTCGTGATAAATGATAACAGGTCAGTAAACACCAATGAACTGAAGCTCCGGCTCATGTTTAACGTTACAAACCAGATGACTGCAGGAAAGTCAGATCCTGGTTTGGAGGAACATCTTCATTTTGGACATGCGCATCACCATCAGCCTCCATATTAAAACGCTTTAAAGATGTTTTATGATTTTGGTATGAGAATATCAAATAATTAGCTCATGCTTATTCCGTTCAAATCCACTTAAGCTACCCTGCTACAAAACACCAACTCACTTCCGCAACCACAAGAGAGCCTATCAGTTTTAAGATGACGTGGCCTGTACGGGGGCCCAACTCAGACAAATCAAGGCAAAAACAAAAACTCCTTTTCGATTATAGCATTGCTTATTTGACTTATCTGAAATCTAAAGATTGAAATACCGTCCTTTAATTTATAGTTAAATAAGTAAATAAGTACTTTAACCGTACCGTACAAGGAGTTAAATAAATAAATATTTTAATTTCACCGTATTACATTTACATTTAGCAGACGCTTTTATCCAAAGCGACTTACAACCGAGGACTACAGCAAGCGAGTCATCGTGAAGAGGCAAAAATAACGCAAGAAGTGCTCAAAATTCAAAGTTCAGGCATTGCTGTAGCATAAGCCAAACAAGGGAGGATTAAAGGAAAAGTTTATTTTTATTTTCTGTCCCTTCTGTCCTGACTGGAGAAGCCCCTTCGTATTAGGAATTAAATGACTAAATAAATATTTTAACAACATTACTAGGAGTTAAATGAGTAAATACATACTTTAACTGCTCAGTACTAGTAGAAAAAAAACAACAATGTAACTTAATAGTATCTACATATTTTGCAAGTACTATTTTGACACTTGGTATCTAAAATATATCCTGTTCTAAATTAGATTGATGATCTTTATCTTAGTATTTACAAATTGTGTGGCCAATGTAAGAAATGTGTTGTGCATTTAGAACTTGAGATCAAAAAGTTTTCAACTTTATGAACAAACTGTAAATAATTATTATAGATTCATATTTTTAATTTCTTGTCTTTGATGATTGACAAAATATTTGAACAGTAAAAAAAACATGAAATTCTTGACCACGTTCAGATATACATAAGGAAAAACTCGCTGTTCATTAAAAAACAAGTTTAATGTAGTTTAATTTACACAAAAAAAAACACTTATCAAAACAAGTGCTGTCAAACAGCATCAAAACAAAGCATTAATGATTCTGAACGAAGAGAACTATGATCCATTAACATGCATATCTTCCTGCATCTCATCATCTCCGTTTTCTCCAATGTCCTGCATGTTCTCATGCATGGGGACTGATTCCTGCATCTCTTCCTGGATCTCCTCTTCCTCCTCCTCCTCCTCTTCTTCCTCCTCTACCATGTTAGTTGCTCCTGAAAAGGGGAAAACAGAAGAGTCAAGAGAAGCTTGATCATTTTTAGTTCTTAAAAGCAGAGTTTGCCCTATTACTTATTTAAATGTTTGATTGTACAAATGCTGCTTCAGAGACCAATACATGTTCTTCAAGGAGTTGTAGAAGCATCATGGTTACAAACCTAAAATGGACTACACTCAGTGTTCCCACTCATTCACCAATGACTGAAAGCTTTCCCCATTCATTTGTGATTACTGGATAATGTTTATATATAAATGTGTATTACAAAATAATACCTGATCTCAGCTCTCGTCCTGGGATCTGTCCTGACTGGAGAAGCCCCTTCAACCGTTCAACTTCAGCCAGTGATGTGGCATTAGCAATGGCATTCTACATGCAAACAACATTTACAAAGAGACTCATTATATCAGGACATCAGCCTATATGAATAATACATTATTAATACATAATACATTTGAGTATTTATTTATACTAAAATAAATACTTCATTTATTCAGCAAATACATCACATTTTAAAATATATTCAAATAGGAAGTAGTCATTTTAAATTTTAACTCACAATATTACTGGGGGGTTTTTAACCATATTTCCGATATATATAGCCTTGTTGAACATAGACTCCAAAACCAAAATCTTACTGATCATAAAATTGTGTGTGTACACAGTGGCAGTTCTGGCTTATTTGGGGAACTAGGCAAAATAAAACATGTCGCCGCCGCTCCACAACCCCAGTCCAATAAAATGTGCTAAATAAAATAAATGTAATATATACCCATTAACAATAAGCACTTAACTCAAATTATTAAATAATAAAAAATACATAGTTGTATTACTATGTACTAGCTGACTAAAAATACAATTCTACATGAAATTTGTATTTCATGTAGAATTATTCGACATAAGCCCCTTTCACACAGAAATTCCGGAAAATACACAGATAATGTGACCCGGGATTTGTCCCGGGATCCTTAGATTTTGGTTCATTCACACTGCCAGTGATTTTCCGGGATCTGTGAGTGCGTTCACACACATCCTGGTAAGATCCCATACGGACACGTGACATCAGGACGAGACGTGTAACGTACGCATCGAAAACATGTACACTAACGCATCGCGTACCGTTCCACAAAGCTGCGAACGATCTCAGCTTCAGCGCGGATAGTAAGGAGCTCCTGGTCTCTGCTTCGTTCCAGTTTGCAGACATTTTTTCGTTCTTTCTTTGTTGAACGAACACAAACTTTATAGAGTCGCGCGATGGCACGTGCGTCGTCGTCATCATCATCATCATCACTACGACACACCCCTTACGGCATTGATCCTGGCTTTTGTTCACACAGGGTGTGTTCCGGGACTGATCCCGGCAATGTTACTAGGTCCCCAACGTGTTAGGACGCGTTTGCGTTCACAGAAGGCACTCTGGCAATTTCGCGGCAATTTCCCGGGATCAACACACTGTGTGAAAGAGGCTCTATACAAAGATGGACTCTTTATTTCTTTACAGTTTAAAAGTACACTGTTATTTAATCAGTCAGTCGTGGAAATCTGATAGTTGAAAGCTGCTGGCAACATTAAATCCAGGAGAGAAGAAAAGAGAACTAGCACGTATTTACAAACGCACGGGACAAAGTTTGTGCACAAGCAATATCTGAGCGAGAGCAGAGCCATGAGATCACAGTATAATTGACAACGCACATCCAGTTGTGCAAGAGTGAATGAAATTCGCTCGCGATCTGAGATTTTTGCTGGCACATTACATGGATGCGCTCTCGCTTTACAACAATGCACTTTTGACATTTACCATGACAGAAAAGTTACAGCCCAGTCCATCACATATTTCAAACGCATCCTCTGGTGTGTATATGTACATATGTGGGTGTGTTAATCCGGTTCTTCCATACCTTTATGGCTTCAACATCTGCAGCAGACGGTCCCATCTTCTTCTCAGTCTGAAGTCCTGCTCCTGGAGTAAACCTGAGAGCAAGAGTAAATTTGGGGTTCAGACAAAGTGAACATGTTGAAGATTGCCTCTGCAGCCTCTCAACCAGTTCCCACAATCAAGAGTGTAGTATCTTCAGTATCTTATCAATATAAATAAACTGATACAAGACAGAAAAGCCTTGAGCCAGCTCCCCTGAGAAACACTGCTGAAGTTTAACATGGAAATGTATCTTTTAACAGCCAATTAAGGGTCAATATTCATTCTCCGAGATGCCGAGTTCATAACTTCCCACAGTCCAGTAATTCGGGAGAGCTGAGCTTGATCAAGGAGTTTCATCTTACGTTTTGGTTCGCTTGGCAATATCCTTTGCAAGCTGAGCACCTCGTTTGCCTTTGAACATTTTTTCAGCCTCCTGACGTTCCTACGGTGATACAGCAGAGAGTTCAAGCAAACATTCACAACAGACCATGACATGGACAACAGCCCCGTTCTTCACACGTGCAACACTGAATTATCAGACGAGACAACTCAATCGAGCCAATTCAATCAATTTGCATATGTGTTTAAAGGAACAAATTAGCCGGAGGAAATTATAAAAAGTAATGTCGGATGTACTAATCGATGTATGAAGAACAGGGCCCAGGGTGATACCACACTGATAAATAAACAGACAACTAAATGTTGTGTGAAATCTTCCTGAAATAATCTGTCCAAAAGGAAGATGTATGCATTTTATAAATTGGTTCATTTCAAGAAAACAACATAAAACACAACAAATCAAAACAATGACAATGATGTGTACAAAATTATTAGAAAATAATTATAATAATTTTAGAAGTAAAACTAAATGTGTATATGCATCACAGATATTTAACAACATTAATATCTCACTAATACTGATCCATAATTATTTATTCTAAAAGAACTAGAAACCTGATAGTAGAAAAAAATCTATAAATATTGGTCCTAAATATGACATTGACAAAATTGAACAACAACAAAATTGTCCACTGACATTATTTTTTAAAGCATAATGTACACTACAGTTCATAAGTTTTGGAGAGATTTTTTAAATGTCTGAAAGAAATCTCTTCTGCAAAGAAAGGCTGCATTTATTTGATCAAAAATTCAGTAAAAACAGTAATATTCTGTTCACACATTTTTTTTACTGGAATATATTTTAAAATGTAATTTATTCCTGTGATGGCAAAGCTGAATATGTTTGCATCATTACTCATTTTCAGTCACATGATCCTTCAGAAATCATTCTAATATGCTAATTTGCTGCTCAAGAAACATTTCTTATATATTCCTGTGGAATCTGTGACATTGTTTTTCAGGATTCTTTAAAGAATAGAAAGGTCAAAAGAACAGCATTTATTTGAAATAAATCTTTTGTAACATTATAAATGTCCTTACTATCACTTTTGATCAATTTAATGCATCCTTGCTGAATAAAAATGTCTTATTTTGAATGTTAGTGTAGTTAAAATAAAAGACAAAGCATTATGGTTTAATCATACCTTCAGTTTCACCTTCTGGAAGTCCAGAACACGGATCTGTGGGATTTTATTGATGACATATAACCTGTAATGTTTCTTGTTGGTAACTGGATTCCTGAGGAGACTACAGAAGAGGAAAACAGAACACCAGTTCAAATGATGATCTGAAGTTAAAACATTTGGGTGTAAAAAAATAAGCTTATTCAGCAGATACCTGAGCAGGGACAACGATTTCACTGTCGCAAGAGGATCCAAATCACCCTGTTGAGGACCATGAACAACAATTAGTAAAAAAAATTAATGAAACAAAACTTCTAATATTAATTAAAGTGCATAAAGGCACAGCTATAGTTGAACTCACCAGCTCTTGAATGTTGTTGCTTGTGAGAATGAGCTCCTTCAGGCTTGGTAAAGCCTGCTCCATGTTCTCTCCAATACGGCTGCAATAAGCGAGACAAAAACACCAAGCATTGTAGGGTAACAAACGAAAATCTTCTCTACTTTACAAGCACATGATGCATAGAAATTAAGATATGACTTTGAGTAAACTACTAATGCAATGTTTTTTTTTAAGTAATCAGACTGTGTTGGTGTTTTAAAACCATTATGCATCATTGCTCTGGAGAACTGCCCTCAGAATTGTCAGATAGTATTTTCTTCTTGTATTATAGATTTACATTATAACAATAACATGGTGTTTGCAAGTAAAACGGTGCAGAGCATCATGCTATTTTTTTCATAGACAGAAAAACAGTGCAGTGTTGTCTCATAATACATAGTCTGATTCTCTCACCAGATCCTGTTGTTGTTCATCAGGAGTGTTTTGAGTCTTTTCAGCAGTGGAAACCCATCCAGTTTTCTGATCTCATTATCGGACAGATCAACGGTATCAAACTGATCGAGTGTGGCGCCCAGATTCTCCAACACGGGGATCTTATAGCCTATAACAAACACACAAGCAGGAGTTAATTTTAGATTAACGCGCATAAATCGATTATTCAGATGTGAATGATGCGCTTAAAGCGGTTTTAATGAAGAGATTCACTCACCGCGCAGGTCGAGCTCTCTGTCCCGCACAGGGTTGGTGTACTGCGCCGCCTGCTCGATTAATTCTGCCGTTAGCTTCACCATGTCAGCCGCTGAGAGGAACAATGAGTCTGATCAATAAGAATTAGTTTGATCAAAAGTTTATTTAGCACGTATTACGTTAACACACGCTGCCGCCAAACGGAAGCGTCTGTTTTGTTCTTCTCGAGAAAACTCTGGGTTTGCAAGGAAGCCACAGCGCCACCACGCGGACTGGAGGAGAGATGCGCCACTCCCAACCGCTCCCAACAATGATGATGATTCTGATAAAGAGCCATTAGGGTCGAAAGCTGTGGCAAGACTATGATGAAGTAAATATTTAATAATGTGTATAATATAATATATATAATATATTTATGATATATATTTATAAGAATATTACGGCGAGGACAAAAGAGCTAGAACGATGTAACAGGTGCGCTCGGGCGAGATCGTGACAGGTGATTCTCTACATTTCTCTTCCATAAAATTATGCTTTTTGGGGAGCGCCTGGAGGCAATACTGTGCTGGAAAAACTTAAAATGCAGGTTTAGTTAAATTTTGCATTGAGATTGAATGATAGGCCAGGCATTGTTTACTGATATCAGAATAGTAAAATGTAGGCCCTATTTAAAACAGCAAAGAACATTCCAGTATTAATGAGGTAAACAATATGTAATAGTGAACTAAATTAAATTATTTTATATTGATAATACTTAGTGTTGAATTATACATTTCAGCTATACATTTCACTGTCACACAATGCAATTACTCATAGCATACGAGTAATTTATTTATGACAACAGATGTTTTAAAATGAAATTTACTCTTTAAAAAATGTGAATCAAATTGAAATAAAAATTAAATTGAATCAAACTCTCCAAAGAAAACCCATGTTAAATAAAACAAAGATTATTGGAGAGTGTTTTACTGTTCCACGTACAGTGCTGGACATGTAGGCTAACAAAGTATGTTTACGACGTCGTTAGGTCGTTAAGGCGAGACACGGCAGGCAAAAACATCGTTTTTTTTTCACTGGTCAATTTTGAGATTTTAGGCTATTTGTCTTCAATAACATGTCTTCTTTCAGACTTGTGGTGAAAAAAAGTCCAAAATACACATTTAGGTCTTTATTTCACTACACTTTGTCTATTTGCGTCTGTAGATTTCTCCGAAATTCAACAAAAGTTGGCGTTCTAAATCAACGCGCTGCTCCGCGATCTCTGTGTTCTTCCTTTAATCACGCACACGTCTGAAAAGCTGTCTCTCTGCTGTACAATGCTGTCGGGTCCAAATATGGTCATTTCCTTTTAATCAGCAACCAATCGTGAAAGTAAAATGGGCATTTAACCCTAAAAGCGAAATCTCATTGGCTGATGTCAATTTCTGACAACGTGATTGGTTCAGATGCATCACGTGATGCGCTCTGACACTTAGATGTGTGTTTTTGACTGTTTTTCTGCTCAGTTAAAAGCCATAAATGCTGTGTTTATAAGTTTTGATGTGATTTAGGTGGTTTGTATTGTTGTTGCTAATTATTTGATAAGATATTGTGTCAGTAAATAGTTGTTTCTACTAAAAAAGTATGATTTTTTACATCACAAATCTTTAAATGCCTTTTTCTCAAAATGATTTTTTTTGTAGCACCGATGTACACCAAATTTTCCAGTTATACACTTAGCAGTATTCTGAAGATATGTTCAGAGGGATTTGTTAATAAATCATTCCTGGCCTGATTTATGGGACATTTTAATCCCAAAAATATGACGAAAATCGATTTTTTAAGGCTATGGACAGTATATTTTGATTTCCTAGGTAATGAAAGCATATATCCTGAAATCCCTCTGAACATCTTTTTTCATCTTGTGTGTAAACAAAATGAAAAAAGAATTTTGCACCTGGCTTTATCATATGTTCAGATCTATCTACCGAAAATATATGCAAAAGTGTGCATATTTAATGAGATAATACCTAATTTGCATAATTAAACATAAAAATTTCAAAAACTTGTAATACATTTTTTTTATGAACTTGTGTAAGTAATCAACTGAGGAAGTGTCATGGTGATATCTATTATTTTTAAATTGTACCCTATTCACCTGTAGTGTCTCGCCTTAAGTACATTTGTCAAGTCTCTGTACTTTATTGGAGTATTTTTATTTTGAGAAACATTTGCTTTTTCTTCACTACATTCCAAAGCATAATATCGTACTTTTTACTCTACTGCATTTATTTTGAACGGAAGAAATCCTCAGGTCACGTCACGTGCTCCGACTCCGTGAACGAGCACGAGCTGCTTCTTTTCAATGAACCTGTTAAATCGGTTCGGAAATTGCACCGAATGATTACTTCGCAAATTGGACTGATCTGATTGCAGCTTTTCTCTTCTCACTGATTTAATGATACGTTTTAGAGCGAATCTCTAGTTAAATTAATGAATGTACAAATCTGACTAAGTATGAGCCCAGAAGCGGGAGATGCCATAGGGAGATCACTGGATCCTGAGTGCACGTGCGACTGATGGCGCGAAAAGTAAGTTATAAATTATACAAGTTTTGGATTGATTCTTATATAACTGATCTTTAGGTCACAACTGTCAGTTGTTTGTGAACTGAATCTGCTGTAAAATATTGTGAATGCGTGCATGTCCATATCAGTATCTCAACGGTGTAACGTTAGATTTTAAGTTGAAGAAGAAAAAAAAAACCCATTAAAATTACGCAAATGCACTTGCATTCTTCCCCGCTGTCGTATGAGTTCCAAATTATAGCGTTCATTTTAAAATGTTATGGATTTAGACATCTGTTTTTATTGTTTGTCAACACAGACAATGTTTGGCCTACATATTAGCATCTGCATCCACTAATCTTCCTTACATTTGTGCATAATAATTCAAAATGATGACCCAGCAATTCCAACCTCCCCCAGATCTTTGGATTATATAAAATATATAATAATATTAAATAAATGTAAAAGTATATAGGCTACAATTGGAAAAAACATTAATTGATGATACATTTAAAAATCAAGTACTTTGTACTTTTACTGCAGTAATATTTTATCAAAGTATTTGTTCTTTTACTCAAGTACCGGTACTTGATTTTCTGTACTTCTTCCACCACTGCCTGTGTCCATATTATTTACAGGCAATACATTTTAAATTAGCAATCCTTTTAAATGACATTCATGGCTGAAATCGCAACAGCCTCTGCATTTATAACAGAACATGTATGGCATCCTGTGATTTTTGTTTAGAAGTGTAAGCAAGTTCCTGGTGATGTTCTGTAACCCTGTATGATCAAGGGGAGGGATCTTCAAAGAACGGAGTGAAAGAAGAGCAACGGGGTGGAACGTTGGACAGGTTTGGATGTCACTGATATGGAGCATGACTCGCCCTGCAAACACACTTTTCCTGGTGAGTATTAGATGTAAGAACATTACACTACATAATCAATATAAAACATATTATAATAACTTCAATCACAGACTAATTTAATAACAAATCCCTATTTGGGAAATCACCTCCATCTAATGATGATAAAAACGGTTTGTTTTCTAGCCTGATCATCCAAACCCCCTTCCAAAAGAGATCACCCTCACCCCCCTGGCGAATAAAGGTCCCTGGAGTGGCAGGTTACCACTTTGTTATGGTCCTTGAATGTCCCTCTCCCTGTGAGAATCTGTTACAGTTCGTGAGGGGTCACGGTGGAAGACTCGATGAAGAGAAGGCACGGCTTATCATGAGGCAGGCTGCCTTCCTGAAATACTCCACCGTGACATTAAACTGGATAACCTACTGATTAACAGCGAGACATCCGGAGTCAAGCTGGTTGACTTCGGATGTGGGGACATGCATGAATAATTCACAATCATAACATCTTCACATGATCAAATGGAGCAGATGTAAAGTTTAAGGTAATAATCAGACGTCCCTCTCGTCTTGCTGTATAAAATGCTGCAAGACAAACCAAGCCGACGACTTGTTCTGGGGCTAATCCTGTCCCACAACTGGTTTAAGGTAGTGAAACCTAAAATCGTCTAAAAAAAATAATACATTTTCTCATAGGAAGAATTTGCCAAGTCAAATCTGTTTTTTTTAATGTTTTGTTCAGGTCGCTGCATAAGGCCACTCCAGTTGGCATCTCTCACGTAGCTTGGCGTTTTGTGGGCTGCGATGGGCGACGCTTTATCCCTCCTCTCGCCTTTGCGTCTTGTGGGGCGAGCAAGCCTTGTGTAGCGTCTTGCACCTTGGTTTGAGGGGACAGTATTTGCGTCTGGCGGTTCTGCTTCCTGAGGGATATGGACATACTTCTTTTGGTTGCCTCTTTTTGTTTTTCCCATCATGGCCACTCTGTTCCCGAGGTTCCTGTTTCACAGCTCTCCAAATGCTAGTAAGAATTTAAACAATATTTATTATTTGTTAAGTAATGTTCATCTTTTCTTTTTAATAGTCAGCTTATTTCAGCAGTCTTCAAGCTTATACACACTGGTTACAGACACAAAAATGTACCTTTAATTTAAGCTGTATTTATCTCAAGATTACAATTGTTGATTGTTTATTCTGTATTCAAATGTTTTAAGTTATGCTACAATGTAAAAAATAAAAACCCTTACTGAACCCTGTCACACAAATGAATACACAATCCCTCACGAGGCCACCAGAGCGCAGCACAGTCCTGTCAGTCGAAACCAGTTTCTTTTGTTCCTCACTGAAACATGTTAACGGTCAGGGAGTAAAAGAAAACCACAGATGGTGTAATGAACATTTAGTTCATTCCTCTGCTGAAACAGTTTCATTTCTAAATAACCTACATCTGATATTCTGCCCAGATGTGGAGGTTCATTTTGTTTTTGTAGATGCTCATTATTTTAAGAAAAGACAGTTTGACAAAGTCCAGCAGATGTTTTTAATGTGAAAGTCAGTAAATCATCAGATGATCACATATTCAGAACAATCAAATCAACAGCTGCTGGACAATGTGATTAATACAGCAGGGTAAACCATAACGGCAAGGTATTTCATTCCTTAGGGCAGGCTGTGCTCAAGTTTACACTCGAAATGTGGTAGTGTCATAAAATAGTGTTGGCTCTTATGACAAATTAGATAAAAGCCTCTGCTAAATTAATAAATCTAAAGGCAAATGATGAATGTTTCTAATTTCGGGTTCAAAACACTTCGAAATAACGGTTTTTATAGGCATCTATTGTCGTCTCATCACTTTTGGCTTGTTAAATACAAGTAAACTATTTTCACTTTTGACAAAATTCACTTTGATTGAAAAAAAAAATTGAGATTTATTTTTGTTTCTCTTTGTTGTTGTTTTTCCGCACACAATCATGTTTCATATATCATATCAAGCTCTTTAATGACACTTGCCTCCTTGGTAAAGTACTCTAATTTATGAATTAAAGGTTTATTGCACTCTGTGTAGATTAGTATTTATTTAGGTTGAATATTATTTATTTATTTTAAGTTTAAAACATAGTTATAACATATTCATAATAAATACTTGAATTTAATCATGTATTTTCATAGTTAAAGATTGAAAGTCTGGGTCTCAGAAGAGAGAAAACCAATCAAATCTACACCAAAAGTTTAATTTTTTCATATCAAGTCATGATAAATGCATATTTTAATATGACCTTCATAATGTAGGCCTATGGTATAAAGCACACATCTCACAAAGATCTCTTTAACTCTGTACAGCCCGACAAATTAAATGATGAAATTAAATGAAATAAGTCAAGTAAATAAAAAAATTATAGAATGTCTAGTCAAAATATTTAAAAAGAAAATGTTCTTGTTTGTATGCTTTTATGGCTTATATGGATATAGTAAGTGAGAAAATTGAGCTAATAGTGTAATTCTGACAGCTTTTAATGTAAATCAATAAGATCTTTAAAAGAGTATGACAGAATTCTTACATAAAATGCATATAACAGGTGTCTCTATATCCCAATAATGTGTCAAATGTTTAGTTTGTTTTATGATCAAAACTCTGTTTTAAAACATAATACAATGATGACGAACAACATTTTCCTCAAAGGCCTGATGTATCATATTTAATAACATTATTATTTTTTTAAATATCTATGGATAATCTGAGTTGCTTTAGTTCAGTATGTATTCATCTTAAAATATTACTAACAATATTTAAGTTATTCTTCTGTTTAATTTATAGAAATCTGAAAATATTTCACATACATCAGATGAACCACAACCTGAAGGTGGACATTTTTACAATTATACTGAAAGGCATTTTACTTGTTATTAAAAGTATGACCTATCAATCAGACGACAGAAGGCATGTAGTAGATTGTGTACAACAAAGCTTTGTTCCTATTGCAAAGTTTTGATTACGTTGATAACTTTGTGCATCAAACAGTTGGCTTTATAGGTTTAATATCTCAATTGTGTCTAGAATGCCATGAGATTAAATTGATTTAAAGGGATAGTTCAGACAAAGATGAAAATCCTGCAATCATTTATTGATGCTCCAAACTTTCTATCTGTTGAAATAAGATATTTCAAAGAACTTTGCTGTACGGTCAACATTTGACTTGTGTTTCACAGGTTTGGAGTGACATTAGATTGAGCAAATGATGAATTTGCTTCTCATCAGTGTAGTTAAAATGATGTTTCTCAGTGAAAAAGACCTCTGTAATCTCACACGTCTCCTAGAGATTCAAAGATCTCAGCGATGTCTCAAGCGGTGCTCAAATTCGCCAAAATAGAAAGTAAGAAATCTCAGTAAGAATACTTCTCATCAAATTCTTCTGTAAATGATCTGGGCAGCTCTACGCATTTATTTTTATAACTCTACAGTCTTACTTTATGACAACAATGGACTCATTGAATCTTTCCTGAGGAATTTTAGAAGAAACCCTTGAGATGAAGTTGACACTTATGCAAGTAAAATTAGTAAGAATTCATAAACAGCATCTGAGGTATAAACATATGAATCTATTTATCATTGAATAATATTATCAAATTTCCCAAAATCTGAGAGAGTCTAAAGGACAACATTTAAATAAATAAAAAGTATCAGGTGTGACTCTAAATATATGAAACTATAAAGCTATGCTATACATAACTATAATATGAACAAAAAGAATAGTGATGGCTGACTTGGCATACAAAATTAATGTTTTCAAACACTGCTCTTGATGCCATAGTTCTGAGACAAAATCAACCTATAAAAGTTTTACTATTACTTTCCCTTCATATTAAGCTGTGATTCGAGTGTTTTAAATGAATACACTTTATTTCAATGGTCCACTTTAGACATTCTACTAACTATAAGTTACTTGTTAACTAGATGTCAACTAACTTATGTAGTTGACTGGATTAGTAGACAGTGGGCTAGCGTTAGTAGAATAAGTTGACATGTATTTGTAAAGTTACTTTTAATCAAAAGAATGTCCAAAGTGGACCATTGAAATAAAGTGATACCAAATCCTTTTTATAGCTCTACACAATTGACTCATTTCGGTCCATTTTTATTTCTCCTGAGGAATTTTAGGAAACACATCTGAGACAAAGTTATTAATTATGCATGAAACATAAGAATTCATAAACGTCATCGGAGCAAAAAAAAAAAAGAGGTGCCATTAGTTAAAGGGATAGTTCACCCAAAAATTAAAACTGTCATTCATTTCTCACCTTCATGTCGTTCCAAACCCGTAAAACCATTGAATGTCTGTTGAGGTTAGTTCATGTCAGCTCAGGTCCATTAAATCATTTTTACAGAAACAACTTTTGATTTGAGTTGTGTATTAGTAAACGTTGTAATTAACATTAAGATGAATAAATCCTTTTGAAGTGTTAACATTGTTATTCATGTTAACTGTAGTTAACTAATGCAACCCTATTGTAAAGTGTTACCAAAATTCAATTGAATGCACACATTTCATCTTTAAATTATGCAGTAATGCAATGATGAACAGTAATGATCATCATAATTCAGGGTTCATTTATAAAGCAGCACGTAGTTAACTGTGTTACTGTGTAAATGTTATAAAGTCCACTGAAGGCAAGTTAAGATGAGAACCCAAGTGCAGCTTTATTTCCAAAACATGATCACAAAACAAAGCGTGGCATGAAACTCAACCCAGAAACATAAACATTAACGTTATGCTTACCAATAGTGGTTACGGTGAAACAATACTTGACCATGGCAAACATGAGGGCTAAAGCTAAAATACACAAGGACTAATGATTAGACAAGGGACACCAGTGAACAATGAAACAATGACACATCAGACAAGGGATGGCAGGATCACATGACAAAGACATGAAACATGACTGACATGAAACAAAACAAGACGTGACGTGACTGATGTAACCTCTGTGGGTAAGGTCCTGTCATGGTTTTATGTTTGATCACAGTCTGTAAACTGCACTTGGGTTCTCTGCAAACTTGCCTTCAGTGGACTGCTTTACATACTGGTTATCAGTCCTGTGTGTGCTGTTTTCACTCCTGAATCATTAAAGAGATTCACTGAAGCTTGAAGAGTTCACTAACATGAGGAACACGTGTCACTGTCTGTGTGCTGTCATTATTAAGAGCAGCTGTAAACCTTCATTTCAAGGATCAGTGTGTGTTTGTTCATCAATTGCCTTTCAGGACGCTGCAGTCACAGCACCACCGCGGGTTCATGATGCACTGCAAACAGTTGCGTCCAATCTAAATATTTACGAGGTCTGATCTCAGAACATGGAGAGACACTGGAAAACCTAAACAAACAAATGATCATTAGCGTTTAAACACGGACCACCAGCGCACGCATCCTCACTGTGGGAAAAGAGAAACTCGACCACACAATTTCATCAAGGAAAGGTTTATATTTCAGAGCACTGATAGACATATACCACCTTCAAATATCATTAGATACATAGTTTAAAATGTACAGTGTCATTATGCTTGATGATCCTTGAAAGCTTAATATCTCTCTTAACATTACTATATCACTCGAAATGTTTTATGACATACACCAACGCAATCGTTCTCCCTGGAAATCACATGATCAGTTATGAGAACGGCGGCTCCAGATGGCTTCTCCCATATACAATTATTTCATAATTCAGAGCGATGTCTTTGAATAAAAAAAGAAGCAATTTATACATGTACTGCATGTTTAAAAAACAGACAATCTTAAAAATATATCTTGATTAAATCAAATAGCACCCTAACGGGGCTTCTTGAAATGAGGAGTATTACTTCTGTCATTAATAATCACAGTATAGCTAGGTTAAAATGTACATTAGATAATACAACCAAAGAGAGAGAAGGTCAGTCCAATGGCCTCTTTTCTTGCTGTCATCCAGCGGTCATCAAACACGTCCGGCAGCAGAACTGACGGAAGAGCTTCTTCTCACATAATCGGTTTGACTTGACCATCTCGCAGAACACTTCATCCGCTGCGAAAGAGAAAGTTCAGACTTTACTCATTGACGTCTGTTTAGAGTTTACATGTCCCAGCATGCTCTGCATGTTTGAGTTCTTCTCCACTGTCAGCTTCAATCAAATAATTTTGACTACACTTATAATGAAAATAGCTGCATATAATAAAAATTTTTTTTTTTAAATAAAGCAGAATTTAATAGTCATTGTGTGTGTAATCAGTTGACACCTGTCACTATCTTCACTCTCAAATGGCAACTGTAGTATAAAGAAATTAAGAGTTTATTCTATTTGTTTCAAAGTGTCACTTATTTTCCTCAAATAGGATGCAGCTCACATGCCGTGCACTGGATCACCATTGTCAGAATCAATGCCGCTGACACCAGCGGACCGTCTGCTGTCCTCTTTCTCCTCTCAGGGTGAGCTGATGGTCATGTTATGTAAGTTTGGACAGAAAGAAAGTTGCAGAGGAACGAGAGGCAGCGGCTCCTGGTGAAAGCATTGTTGCTGCCCTGCCAAAGCTCTGCCTCCACTCACACAATCGCCGTTTACAACAAATCCCTGTTTTATCCAGCCTTTCAATCATGCATGACCCTCTTCCCTTTTATCTTTTCTCCGTACGTCACTCTCTCCTGAAATCTTTCTACCGATTGTGTCCCTCTTTTTATTGCTCTCTAACTGTCAGCTTTTATAGTTGTGCAACAAACTTTTTGAGAAGATCTGAATTCTGAAAGCCCCGTAAAAACTCAGGTCAGATCAATTTGATGTGACATCATTCTTCTCAATAACTCGATGTGACTATAATAGCAAAAAGCTTCTCAAAGGATACAATTAACAAAAAAAATGGAAATCAGTGAATATGAAGGTTTAAGGTTAAAGGTTTTGATTTAAATAATAATTATTACATAGTGAATGAATAATTATTAGCCTGATTCACAAACAAATTCATATTTGCCCCAGTTGGTCATATGACAGAGAAAGTTAATAGATAATCTATATTCAATTTCAATTAATTAGATTATTAAAATGTAATTTCCTTAGTCATACACAAAATGAGATGTTTGACAGGAAGTCCCAGTGACACTTTTCCATGCAACAAAAGTGAATTTTAAATATAAATCTCCAAAAAGGATTATGAAATATGAGGGAAGTAAATGACAGAATTTGTATTTGTTAAAGAGTGCTGCCTCTGTTCTTCTATGCAACAAAACGGAAGAATGAAGGGAAAATACCCATGCACAAACACACTCTCTTACACTAATGTTTGCAACAGCACACACACGTATACAAAACTCCAAAGATAACTCACTCTATCACTCTAAATCAATCACAAGAGCTCGATACAGCACAATAAACCTCATCTGCTGCTGTCACCCTTCTCCACAACACCAACAGATGAGTCGGGTAGGGAATCAAGAACTGTGGGAACTGAATAATTCTCATGATGTTCAGCTCTGTTAACAGTTCTCTGAACGTCCATTACTGAATCTACAGTGTCCTGATGTTTTATCTGAGTGGTGAGTTTGCACTCTGAATTGAACGTGATAAGGAAAAGGTTGGGCATTGCGGAAAAAACACACACTTTGCAGATTATCACACTGCAGTAAACATAGACTCTACAAGACTCTAATGAACCGGTTTTATTCAGTGAATCAATCACAATAGCCCCTTTCACACAAAGGACCCTATCATACACCCGGAGCAATGCGGCACCAGGCGCGACGCAAGTGTTTTTTTGCTAGTTTCAGTCCGACGCAGTTATCATTTTCACGTCCTGCGCCACGTTGTTTAAATAGTAAATGCATTTGCGCCCATCTGTGCGCCCATGGGCGTGCTGGTCTGAAAACAAGGTGTGTTCAGGCGCATTGTTGGCGCAATGCTATTTTGAGGCAACTGAAATAGACTGCGCCATTGACCAACTGAAACCTGGTCTAAAGTCAATGGCGCAATATTTTTTTTGTTATTTAAAGAGCACGTTAGTAAAATGCGCGTACACTTTGTCCCGTAGATGATCTGCTCACAGATTATTTAAAGAGCATGTTAGTAAAATGCGCCTATATGCGGGTCACAACGCGCAAACACTTTATAATATATATATACTGTATTATATATATATGATAATTAGCCTGACCCAGGAGTCATCGCTGTATTGGCGCTTTTCCACTGCATGGTACGGTTCGGTACGGCACGGCACGCTTTGGCGCTTTTCCACTGCATTGTACGGTACGGCTCGGTTCGGTACGGCTCACTTATGGCGCATTTCCACTGCATAGTACGGTACGGTACGGCTCGCTTTAAATGGTACCACCTCTGTTGAGGTTCCAAGCGTACCGTACCGATACTATAATGTGACATGAAAACACTGCAGATCACTGATTGGTCAGACAGAATCGTCACTTCAGCGTCATTGTATTTGCGACACGAGACACTAAACCCACTAGATTTAAATAGCCAGACAACAGCCAACGCGGTAGCACCTGTTTTTAGAGTATTTAATTGACAAAATAAGTTTAAAAAATCAAAAAAGAAATGGCTGAATCGTGGTCAGTGGACGAGGTGCAGACGTTCCTCTCGTTGATTGCCGCCGGACCTAAACAGTGTAGGGACAAATTAGAGGCGACAACTATTAACGATCAGTCCCACCCACTTTGAAGCGGTACTAACTGCAGTGGAAAAGCAACCGATCTAAAACGAACCGAACCGTGCCGTACCGAGTCGAGTCGTACCACGCAGTGGAAAAGCGAAGCGAGCCGAACCGTTCCGCGCCGAGACGAACCGTACCGAGCCGTACCATGCAGTGGAAAAGCGCCATAAGTGTACCTAATGCTTAGATGCAAACTGGTTGTTCATACAACAGAGAAAGATAAATTTTTTAAGTTCATGTTAGATTATTAGCTTTACATTCACAAATAAATAAACATTATATATTTCAATATATATATCATTTCATTTAACATTAACAGCGACGGCTGTTCAAAGGAGCGTACCGTTGTTACAGGTGGCGTTCACGATGCACATCCGACTGATGAGGCTGTATCCGTCCTTGCATTGCGTGCAGCTCGTTCCAGGACCCTGACAACTCAAACAGTTCTCCTCACACCTGAAGATGGACAGAAAAACTTCACATGAGTTTCCTCTTTTCATGTCTAAAAAGATAAATGAAAATGACACATTTCCTGAAAACACGAGGGAAGCCAGACGACCAGAACAGGAGCATCATCACATGAATATGTATGAAGGTATGCGGCCGACCAGGTCTGATGCATCAATGCCAGAGAGTGACAGCTGTAAAAAGAGTGAATGCCTTGAATCATAAAGTGGCGTTTTAGTACGTTTTAGTATAAGTTACTTTAGTTAATATGAGTCAAACTGTGATATTGGATCTTGGAAGAGGAACATTAAACCCATAAACGTGAGCTCAGAGCTTGTTAATTCAACCGCCCCATATAAACACCTCAGTGCTCTACATCCACTAGCCCCGGTCATTACTTTCCAAATTGAAAGAGGTCACGTACCCTGATGTGCCTGACAGCTCAGAGCGTTCACTGTGAATGAGAATTAATACTCATTAAGTGGACACCTCATTCACACACCCGGACACTGCAACTGAGAGTCCGACTGATGCTGCTAGATATCTGACAAACATCGCTGTTTTCATGGCATTATTAAGTTTATATGCATATTAAAGGAAAGGTTACCCACAAATGAAAAATCTGTCAGCATTTTAGCTACTCACCATCATGGCATTCCAAAAATATATGAATTTCTTTCATACACCTTTGAAACGAAATGAGTGAAATGACTGCATTTTCATTTGTGGTTTTACCTGTTGTTACCTATTGTAAATAAGTATCTTATACTTACCAAGGCTGCATTTATTTGATACAGTAAAACAGTATTATTGTGAAATGCGTACAATTTCAAATAGCTGTGTTATTTTAAAAAGCTATTTATTCCAGTGATGCAAATCTGAAATTTCAGCATCATTTATCCAGTCTTCAGTGTCACATGATCCTTCAGAAATCATCCTAAAGTTTTCACACAAATGAATAACGAGCGTGTACATATAAAACAAGTTCTTCCACTCTTTCCAATGACAAATCTTCAAGTAAAGCATGTGTGCCACTCTCAAAAAAATTGTTATAACACAATAAACACCTTTTATAAGGGCCAGGCCCATTGTGATTTTAAGGTGGATAAATTATCATTATAAAATATACAAGTCCTGATTGACGTAAAAATTACAACAGCTCCACGGCCATTCATAACAGTTGAAGTGTTAAAGAACAGCTGTAAAAACGCCCTTGGCACTCCGTATGTGACCTCTGGGCACTTATACAGCATTTATTACTATATGTACTTTGTCATTTGCTGGTATATGAGTTCAAACAGGATGTCTTCCACTGTAGATTGGTTACCTCAGGGCCATACTTTACCTCTGCTTTACGGCTGTCTGATCTATTTGCCTCCAGTGAACATCAACCGTACTCAGAGAAGAACCTGTCTCTACTGCAATCACCATCCATGACCTTCATAAAAGCCTCTATTTGCTTTAGACAGCGTTCATAAAGCAAAAGACTGTTGATTTATAAATTGTGCAGTGCAGAGGCGGCTATCCTCTCCCGCCTCCCTTATGCTGCACATTACAGGAATCTAAAATGCCGTGATGGAGTTGTAAATCTCACCCATACATGGAAGATCTATGCTGGTTCTCTCTGATTTTATCTGCAAAACAGATAGCTTATTGATCACTGATATGGAGATAAAAAGTAAAGCAAGTATAAACTAAGAAAAAAAAGAACTCTACATTTTATGAGGAAAATAACTTCAATGTAACCTTTAAATATTAAACATCTTTAATCATAAATAAGAAAAATGTTTAATGAAATGTATTTGCATTTTAAAGCATCATAAAAGGTGTGGTCCAGTTGTCACTTTAAAAAAAATGTATAAAAATGCATATTCATAACCCAAAAAACACAAATGACGAGTGACATCCCAAGTAGCCAATCAAATCGCCGCTCTGAGAAGCCTTTTTGCCATCCACTATATTGTCCGTCAAGCTTTACTGAACTGTCGGTCACATACAACCTTTTTTTTATTTGGGCAAATTCCTCTACCTATATGGTATAAAGGTGTTGTCATGGCACCTGTATTTCCAATTAAATCAGTGTGCACGAGGTGAGAATTATTAAAAGGGACATATTATGCCCTTTTTCAAAGACTTGATTTGTTTTTGGGGTCTACTAGAAGAGGTTTTCATGCTTGTATGTTCAAAAAACACGTTTCTCATATTTGACATCGTAGCAGCACCTCTTTTCCCAGTCTGTGAGTAACGCTCAGTTTAGCTCAGGTCTCTATGAAGCCCCTCCTTCTGAAAAACGCAATGTGCTCTGATTGGTCGGCTGGACCAGTCTGTTGTGATTAGTCAACTGCTTCAAGCGTGTTTAAGAAATTACCATAGCCGCGAGTTTCAACACACTATTAACGCAACTCAACCAGGCCACGCCCTTTTATTTTGCGTATGCCTTAGGCGGGAATTATTTAAATGACGAATATTGTGACGTACGTTCCCGGAAGAAAACTAGCGTTTCAGGGCGTTCAGAAAGAGTGCTTATAGAGAATAACTCTCATTAAAGTTATTTTGTGCTTTGTAACTTTGCAGACCTTTTTCATGGTAAAAAAAAAAAAAGCATAATAAAGGGTCCCTTTTACTACTTCGTTAAACTTTATCAGAAACAATCATTGGCGGTCATTTGTCCTATATGCATAGATGTTAGTTGTTTGCATTCATTTATTAATTTCACCACGTTGAATGTTTGGAGGATAAAGGCTCTTGCAGTTGCACTCCTTTACTTCATTGTAAGTTTGTCAACCACTGTGTTAACAAATATTAATATTACTGTAAAATGTAGAATAATACAACTGCATGGAAATACTAGGCTAGATACGCCAAGACTTGTTGCCTCGTACGATCATAATGAAGGTTCATTACGCCTGCCACTAAGGGGCGAATTCCGTCAGTGGTTTCCGAATGTCATGTGCAGTGGAAAGGCGGCTTTGGTTTCGGTCTGAATGCACAACTTTCAATAGTACAGTCGTTTTTGAGACGTGTACATGAGTCATGACTCACTTGCGGCACATCCTCTGTGAGAATCCCGCTGCCTCGCTCCTGTAGTACCCGGGAGCACATGTCCGAACGCACCGCCACTCCTGCTGTAGGAAGTCAGGCGCACACTGAATGCACTCCTCCAGTCCCGGGCCTGCAAACACAAACACACTATTAGCTCAACGCTGGTGGTCTGGAATCGGTTTTCCGTTATTTATATTTGTGTTTCATTGGGGTCTTAGCTTGAGACGTATTTTGGAGGGCTGGTGACAAGGCTGATGTTAACTATGTTATCATTAATCAGTACGACAACAGTGGCCGGACACAATGTACCGGGTTCAGCTGAAGATGACAGATGATTCGCTGGACATTAAGATCAGTCAACAAAGGTGACTTTCTTGTCTGCTTTCTTGCCAGCTGATCAGCTCATCTCTAAGCTTAAAGCAAGACTACAAGAGACTTTCTTTTACAGGTCAACCATGTGATCTCTTTCAAAGATGCTTGCACACGATCATCAAAAGCACGTATGCTATCATTTAAAGGTTTGGGGTCAGTAAGATTTTCTTTTATTTGAAAGAAATGTATACATTAATTCATCAAGGATGCATTAAACTGTTCAAAAAAGTTTAATGACAGTAAAGGCATTTATAATGTTACAACCGATTTCTATTTCAAATAAATGCTTTCTATTAAATAAAAAATAAATATGAAGCAGCACAACTGTTTTCAACCATAATTAATTCATGATAATTTATTATTTTAAATTGTAATAATATTTCACAATATTACTGTTTTTATTTTTGATCAAATAAATGCAGCATAAGAGACTTCTTTCCATTAAAAAAATCTTACTGAACGCTCTACATATGAAGCACGACTGCATGCACACAGTTGATTTCAAAAGAGATCTATAAATACAGTCACACAAAAAATTTGCCAAATAATTTTTTTTTTTAAGTACACTGAAATGTTTCGGGGGACTATTGAATGAAGTAAACAAGTCTCCTACTCAGTTTACCAATTTAGATGGAATATGTTGCAGTGCATTGAGGGATTGACGTCTCCACAAATGCATGTCATGCTACTTTATGTATTGAAATGCTGCCTATGTAGGCAGCTCAATGTAGGGTTTGGAATAGAGTCCATGACTATGTTAAATGAGGTACAAACACACACACACACACACATTCGGGTTAATCTGTCAATTTACTTCCCTCCGCCACGCTGTGTCTACAACATCAGCTCTCCACATTTCAGCGAACTTGGAAAGCAAACAACTCACGGCTTATCAGTCGTCTCTGGTGGGTTGGTATAATGAACTAAGTTAATTAAGTTCTATGGCTGAGCAGCGAGAGTGATACAGGACTGGCAGGGGCTCTTTCAATCCCGCTGTCATGAAAATAAGACAAACTCTTTACTCTTGCGTTTCTCACTGCGAATTGATTCTGCTCCTGTGGTAAGCAAGTTGGGCAAGACATCTGATCTCATTCCTCTACATCTGCATTCAGTTCATTTCATATTCTATGAGTTATATTTGAGTCGGCTCTGCATATGCAAAGTCTTGTGAGTGAACTCATTGACTCTGAATGAGACTCACAATGATATAATGATGGTTTCTAAATTCTGGCTGAATCTGTGGCAGTTTACCGTTTGTAATTCTCGAATAATCCTGAAGATCTTAATTAGTTTGTTCTGGTGTGTTTTTGTTCAGGGTTGGAGATTAACTATTCAGGAGGGTGGACCTTGAAGACCAGAGAAGAAAAAAGCTGAAAATTGGGCCATTATCAATTAATCTGTTTTAACCCATAAGATGCTACTAGGAATGTTTGTTTATTGTTTGTTGTATAATATTATGCGATTGTTCTTAATATAATTGATGAAAAATTACTTGTTGCTGTGATATTTATAGCATGTACATCAAATTGGAATAGAATAGAATGGAATAAAAAAAATGACCTGTGCATGTGGAGCAGGAGATGTGGCAAGGGCTGCACTTCATTTCTTCCAAGTTAAAATAAGTTCCATTGGCACACTCCGGAACGCAGGTCATTCCTGCCAGACTTTAATCAGGAAAAAAGAAGAGGAGGAAAGATTAAACTCATATCACATTTCATTGCAATGTTTTCACAGTTTTAAAGTGGTCACATCATGGAAAGCAAAACAGTTATATCAGAACATTAACATGTGATGGCTCCATTTACATATCCACACTTGTTTATGCAACTTAAGACTATTCACACCAATAGAAAAACTAAATATATAATTGTAATTTTGTACAATTGTATTTTATATTGTTATTATATTATAACATCAAAGTGGAATTTCCATTATATATTATAGAAATAAAGTTTTTTAATATATATTTTTTAATATTTGTCACTTTACCATGTCCATTATTTTACTAGACCTTAAAAAATATAACATTATTTCCAAGTTCACACAGAAACCAACATGCACAAAAATAAACCATTAATTTGTTAACTGCTATTATTACACAGCTCTGTGGAATACTTGATTCTGATTGGTCAATTGCGCCATCTAGCGGTATGTTATCCCTCGATAACAACCAGTAAAAACTGATAACACAGGCTCATCCGGGTAACTGTCACTGACTGAAGTCTGCTCTTAATGCTTGATAGGAATGTTTTTTCCTCGTGGAAGCTTTGTGTTTAAAGAGCTAATACAATATTTCGACTCGGATCAATATGTCATGTCTAATTATTTACTTAAAGGACAAGTTCGGTATTTTACACTTAAAGGAACACTCCGACTTTTTGGGACTTTAGCCTATTCACCTTATCCCCCAGAGTTAGATAAGTCCATACATACCTTTTTCATCTCTGAAGGCGAAGCACTGCTACTTGGGCGGAGTGATAACCGCAGCACCTGAGACGCGCCGTGGTGAGGAGCAGAGAGTTCGTTCAGAGCGCGTCTCAGGTGCTGCGGTTATCACTCCGCCCAAGTAGCAGTGCTTCGCCTTCAGAGAATATAGTTCCCAGTATTTATATACAGTTAAAATATGTCTGTGTCTCATGTGACTTTGTACACTCTGTGACTATACAAATCACAACATATAAATAGGAAAATGTTTGCGTTATTTTGTCACTTATTTGGACTAGTATGCTAGCTGCAACCATTTACATCCAGTCTTTGTGCTAAGCTAGGCTAGCGGTGGGTGCGTCAAACAGACTTATAGCACGCACGGAGATGAAAAAAGTATGTATGGACTTATCTAACTCTGGGGGATAAGGTGAATAGGCTAAAGTCCCAAAAAGTCGGAGTGTTCCATTAAAGCCACAGAAACCGAAAATTCTCGGGCCAGCAGCGTGTGTCCTAATATCAATCTTAACAGTTCTATTTCATCAGAAACTATCTGAAAACAGGGCTTTAAGTGTAAAATACCGAACTTGTCCTTTAAGCGGCAAGTAGCCATTTAATAAGCGGTATAATGCACATCGAGCCGGTTGTTATCGCAGAATAAACCCCTTCAGGCTGATGCAAGATCCTGATCACCCTGTCAGGGTTTATTCTGCAATAACAACCGGCTGGTACATTATCCCTTACTTATATTGTTTAAAAATTAACATTATTCAACTAATCCAAGTTATTATTACAGAGTGGATTTTTTATTGTATATTTTAAAAATAAATAAAGTATTTTAATACTTTAGTTTAATACTTGTCACTTTAATGTGCATTCTTTTACAAACCTTAAAGAAAATAATACATTATTTCACACTATATCCAACATGCACAAAAATAGTCAATTCAATTGTTAATTGCTTTGTTTAACAATTAATCTCCAGATAAAATGTATAATTGTGACAGTTCTAGCTCCCAACGTGTAGATGCGGTCTCCCCTTTAAGCTTTTAGTGCTCTAATTATGACACAGACTAAAACTGATGTTGAATTAAATTATATTTTCAAATAAATCAGAGATACCAGTTAATCTGAATCCAAGAAAAGGCTTAATGTGTGGCTGAGAAAACAACTCAACAATCATCTTCACGCTGAGGCTTGGCTCAAAGAACTGTTTTGTTAGGGAACTGTGGGCCAGTGGTTGAAAATGACAGGGGAAGAGAACCGTTTCAATAATCATTCGAGCAAATATGAAGCAGAGAATGTGAATCTAAAAGACTCCAGGCATTCGGTCTCTATCCGCACTTCAAAACACAGCACATCACGATATATAACCCTGACAGATTAAATGCTGTAGAGAGGTCACGGCGTAAAGCATGCAGCGTTTTACCCTTCACAAGACCAGACTGCCTTTCAAGAACTAAAGCCCGGTCTGTCTCAGTACGGCTCGACTAAACCACAGTAAAGACAGCATACATAAAGATGACCAGATGCATTCTAGATGTCCTAAACCGACACAAAACCACAAAGCCTCACTTCTTATGCTATTTCATCTGCACCAGTACGTCATGAGAATTCAAAACTCAATATATATCATGCAAAGAGGGGTCACAGTTCTGCGAGTGAAGGTTTATAGGTTACAAGAGACTTTTAAATGCTTAATAGTTGCAAACATTTGCTTTTATTTAGACTGGAAATTAAAGGAATGGTTCACTTAAAAATTAAAATGATGTTATCTCACCTTCAAGTTGTTTCAAACCTGTATGAATTTCTTTCTTCTGCTGAACACAAAGGAAGATATTTTGAAGAATGTCGGTAACCAGACAGTTGATGGACCCCATTGACTTCCATAGTAGGAAAAAAAAACATGGAAGTCTATGGGGTACATCAACTGTTTGGTTACCGATATTCTTCAAAATATCTTCTTTTGTGCTCAGCAGAAGAAATAAATTCATAGAGGTTTGAAAAAACTTGAGGGTGAGTAAATGATGACAGAATTTTCATTTTTAAGTGAAATTATCCCTTTAAGGAACTATTATTATAACTATTCCTATTCCAATCCAGCACCAAATACAACAATAATCAAATGTTCTTAGGACGCATACTAAAGGACCACAAACTGAGAGCAGCAGTTCAACACTGGACATGAAGTTGAGCATTTCTTTCTAATCAGGTTGTTTTGTGGAAATGTTGATTAAGATAATGATTTTTTTTTTTTTGCTGTGAACATGATTTTTTTTTGTATTACCTGAAGCCATCCTTACAGGAAGTGCATCTGTCTGCATCTCTCAAGCATTTCAAACAGTTCTCATGACACTTCAGGCAACGTCTCTGGCCTGGAAAGGAAAAGTGACAGGAAGATCACATAGACAGTCAAAGACAGACACACTAGCGTACTACTCATACTATAGAGGCTATGCACATGGCATCACAGTAGGGTGGAAGAATCACTACGGTTGCACCAACTGAGTGGCAAAAAGTGTTCAGCTTGAATGCAGTGAAAACCACATCTAACATGGGATAGAGCTTTGAGATTGACTGTACAAATAAACTGTACAACAATAAATCAGAGCTATCTTTTACAGACTGACGAAAGAAGCAAATGGGTCCCTGCAATTCACAGAAACATAATCCTAACCATACCCATAACTTATCTCTAAAACTAGAGCAAAATGAAAGATGAATAACACTTATGTAGAAGCACCTAACCCTGGTTGTAAGCCTAAACTTGATGTAAACTGTAAACACGTCCCTCAAATCTGATTGGTTGATTGGAATTTTGTTCCAGGATCAACAAAGATGTTGATCCAGGAACATGTTGTACTTGGGGAAATCAGGTTTTGCTGGATAATGTTATTACAAAGCAAATTTAGATGGATAAATAGATATGTGCACAAAGGAGTTATTAAATAGATTCAGTTTACACCGCAGAACTCTGTATTGTCTGCATGACGGTAATAGCTGACAGTTATCCACATAACTTTAAAAGTGTATATAAATACAACTAGAATATCAATTATAAAACTGATAGTTCCGGTCCTTGATTCTGATTGGTTGAGGCGCGTTCGAAGTCATTGTAAATTACTCAACAAACATACACCTGTGACCGCATTTAGTATTACCGCGCAACTGCCATTTGTGATTCTTTGTTGCTGCATGTGTTGCTTGGCAAACTCTTTGGAACTACATTGCTTGGCGGAGGAATATGTTATAATGTTTTATTACATGGCTTGGCTGAATTCTAATGTAGAATGCGGCCTGTTATTTCTTGACCCCTGCTAAGTATAACAGACCGTTGCCATGAAAAACAGACCGTTGCCATGAAAAACAGAGCGTTGCCATGAAAAACAGAGCGTTGCCATGAAAAACAGAGCGTTGCCATGGACGCAGGATTCTAACCGAACGGACTATTTTCTTTAGCGGAAGCAATACAATCGTTTTTAAATCAATAAACTCCTTTTTAAATCAATATTTTGTGTCAAATTATTGATTTATTTGGTAGGTAGCCATGTAATAAGCGGGATAATGTACAGCGAGGCGGTTGTTATAGCGAATACAACCCCTTCAGGCTGATTCAAGACCCCTCCGCTTTGCGGTACCGAACAGCCTTTCGGTGTTGTATTCGCTATAACAACCGCCACGCTGTACATTATCCCTTACATATTTTGTGTTGCTGGTGTTTATTTTATGAATTAAATAAATATTAAAATGAATATTTTTATGGAGTAACCGTTTTACAAAAGCAATAAGCCCCTTGAAGCCGTGTTTTACAGTGAAATTAGAACAGCTAAGTGGCGTTGTAAGGTATGAGGCTTTACAGGGCTTAATGCTTTATTGATGTCCTTGTCACTTTTATCCCATCTTGAAGTTTGATCAAGCATCAAGTCAGCACTTCCAACCAGCTTTACATAAAGTCATAATGTAATGACTATAATGCCTTGGTGCTTTAACAAGTTTTAGGGCTGGGCGATAGGACAACATAACAATAACATAAGTTATCATCTGGATTTAGTCCTATATGTTATTTATGGTGTTGTCTGGCGTAAAGCGTTCACAGGCTTTGCTTTATGTATTTCCATGGCGTCAAATCAGTTGCATATTGAAACGTCAGGAAACTCCTGGCCAAGTCAATGTCCATGGACCACTGGTTCTTCGGTAAGCTGTAAAGAACACTGTCAAGTTCAACTGCCTTTAATTAATCAACTGTAGATCGTTTGTTTTACTCCCATTTTCACAGTCTCCCCAATTAAATCCAGTCATGCTGCAGGATGTTTTGCCACTCAGTTCTGCTGAGGGGGCGTCCCGGCGAGAAATTGACGTCAACGCATACCCTCTACCCACAATATTGCTGCAGTCTTCACGGTTCATTCTTTACGAAAATGTTTTGTCTGTGCAAAATAACATTTTTCATTTGATATGTGTCCTATATTTGTGAGAGTCACCCTACCATATTTGTGTTAAAATGTGCAGCATACCAGATTTTCCCACAATGCAATGCTCTCAGCTCACATTAGTGATGCATGAATTAGAAGCAATAACTGTGAAAAAATCTCTTTCTTTATTCATTATTTGATTAGACTGACAAAGTTAAGATGCTTTTACACAAAATTAGACAAAAAAAGCAAACATTTGTGGAATAAAAAAAAAAACCCTGGATTATATGTAAAATGTAACGAGATGATGTGGCAGTGTAGCATAATATTTTTAAGTTCTTATTGTTGCAAATTGCATACCAGCATTATTTTAGTATCATTATATACCATTGTAGTTTTCATTTAAAAATCTTGCCAAACTAGATTTAGAATTTAGATTCTAGAAATCTAAAATGGTGAAAGCAGATACTTTAGCAGAAGGAAAGGAGAAAAGTATCTAAGATAAAAAAAAATAATTGTATCCCCAAAACACTTGTGCATGATGTCACTGGTCCCCCATGATTTTTGAGGTGCGCCAGTGCTAAAACACTAGCATTTAAAGGAACACTCCACTTTTTTTGGAAATATGCTAATTTTCCAACTCCCCTAGAGTTAAACAGTTGAGTTTTACCGTTTTCGAATCCATTCAGCCGATCTCTTGGTCTGGCGGTAGCACTTTTGACAAAGCTTAGCATAGATCATTGAATCGGATTAGACCATTAGCATCTCTCTCAAAACAATGACCAAAGAGTTTCAATATGTTTCCTATTTAAAACTTGACTCTTCTGCAGCAAGCACAATGATTGTTCCTTTAATTTCCAAAGTAGTCCGAATTCGAAAGACAGTGGTGAATTCATAGTTTTTATATTACTTTTACTTTTCACCGATCACCAGTAAGTGAAATATCTAGATGCATCTGGATGCAATTCTTGGGTATGTGCAAATTTCATCCATTCAAGTTGCCACTAAACACATATCCCATCATCAACATCTGTTTCACATCCACGGCTCTGCATGTGTTTAACAGCTGAGGACAGCGTGCACAAACAGTGATAAACCAAGTCTTTGCTGGCTTTTATCATCCTCGTACACATCACAGGCGGACTGTGAAAGACGTTCAATCAACAAGCTGATTTGTGGAGATAACTAGAGCACATCTCCATCCCAGCATCTGTTATCAACAAGATGGAAACAACAAGGGACAATAAACCCAGAACATCCCACATGCAAATACAAAATTAGTCAGAAAGATGTACACAACGCTATTATTTTGCTCTGTGCTCATGGGCTGCCACGCTTCAGTGCTGACTGATGCAAACATGCTCTGTTCTGTGACTATATAGGCAATATTTTAAAGGAAGTTGATAATAAATACAAAATTTGACACTATTTATTCACCCTCATGTCGTTTCAAACCTGTAAAATCTGCTCATAGTTTTAACATCATTATTTTCATGTTTAGGTGAACTATTTCTTTAAGGCATCATTACCATGTTCCAGATGTTCTGTAATTATAATATATATATATATTAGGGTTGCACAATATTGAAGAAAAATATGATTGCGATGAGATATTTGATATGCGATATGATAATGCTTTAAGTGTGAGAAGAAAGCTTCCGAAAGTGAACAGCTGTGTTTTACCGTGTATTAGCTACATAAAAAGTAAGTGTCATTTTAACGTCAGTGTAAACCAGATGGTTTATGGTTTCAGGTAAGCCTACATTAGGTTTATTTGACAACAGAAATTTGAAAAAAAAAAAAAAAAAATAAAACACTGCTTAGTCTTCACTGAATTAAATATATACGGATTCTTATTAAATGGTTCAAACTAAAAGGCAACAGTAACTTAAATAAACACTCATTACAACTGAGATCTGCATCTCTGAGCGCATCTCTGAACGCACAACACGTTGAGCCTTGAAGCAGATGGACTACAGCAGAAGAAGATCCTCCTGTCAGATAGGAAACAGGGAACTCAGGCTAAAATTCGCACAAGCTCACCAAAATTGGACATTTGGATTGGAAAAACGTTGCCTGGTCTGATGAGTCTTGATTTCTGCTGAGACATTTAGATGCTAGCGGTGAGAATTTGGTGTAAACAACATGAAAGCATGGACCCATCCTTCCTTGTATCAAAGGTTCAGGCTGGTGGTGGTGTAGTGATCTGGGGATATTTTCTTGGCACATTTTGGGCCCTTTAGTAGCCTACCAATTGATCATTTAAACGCCACAGCCAGGATATTGAGTATTGTTGCTGACCATGACTATTCTTTTCTGACCACAGTGTAACCATTTCCTGATGGCTACTTTCAGCAGGATAATGCACGATGTCACAAAGCTCAAATCATCTTAAACCACCAAATTACACAGTGGGTGCAAGAGACTGTGGGTTGTAGGCCTCTCCAGGTCTCTGTCTAGCCTTTAGTATGTATTGTTGGCTCATATGATAAATTGCTCATGATGTTTCTTATTTGTAAGTCGCTTTAGTTTAACAGCACCTGTTAAATCAATAAATGTCTGCTGAACATTAAAGGATTAAAGGTCTTTCTACTTACTTTCACATATAATTCAATGTTTTATCATTTCTTTGTAATTCTTTGTGAAATTTAAAAGCAATATCTGAAAGAAAATGGGTTCAAAGTAAATCCTACACCTAATTTACTGGACACATATGGTAATTCAGAAAGTTCAGCTCAATAAACACATAAATGCAATTCAACAATGGGAGTCCCATCTTTGTTGTACCCACCCTCGTCATTGAAGCAGCCAGTGGGACAGGTTTCCACACAGGCGCTCTCCTTTGAGTAGAAATAAAGACCTCTACGGCAAGATCTGCACTCGTTCGTTCCACGACCGACACATTTCTCACAGCCTCTGTTACAGCGACGACATCTACGGGCCTCTTCGTCCTCAAAGTAGCCCAGTGGACAGTGACTAACACATGTCCTATGAGGAGGACAAGAGATGAAGAAAAATGAGGGAAGCATGAATCTATTTGAGAAAGGAAAAATGTAATTCTAAACTAATATGGGCATTCCGGCTCTTTTGACACATAAACGGCTCTTTAAAAAATAAATGTTTTAACTCACTGAAAGTCTAGCCTACCTTCTTTTTTTTATGTGGATGTCATCGAGCTTGTAGAAGTTCAGCTCTTGCGTTCTTCTGAACATTTCACGCTGCTATTGCCCGATATAATTTATGAGTCATATCACTCCATAATCTGCCTCTCTTTTAAATGCCTATTCCATAAGTGGTAGGCTACAATGACTGGCTGTTTTAAAATATGGCTGGGCTCATAGATTGCAGGTTTGCTTAGTGGCAAACTTTTTTCATTTGATTGGTTTAACCGCCACCCGCCCAAATTGAATTAAAATAAAAAAAATTGTCACGTCATCCGCCCGATCAGTCGTTTATCCGCACCTCTAGTGTGTGTGTGTGTGATTTGGCTCGGCCCTCCCTCATGCAGTATAATTGGTTGACATCGCGTGTATGATTGACAGGAACAGAATGTGAGGCTGATCAGACAGTCAATGTGTGTGCGCCTTTAGGCCTAATTCTTTTTTTTGTTGTTCTTTGAATTACCGGTAGTCAATTATTTTAAATACAATTAAAATCATTCATTATTTCATTATTACATAATGATTAATTTCTATATAGGCTATATTTTTTTAAATAGAGTCGGCTCTTCAGATATGCGAGCCAGCTCCCGACGTTCACCTACAAGAGCTCTTAAATCCGGCTCCTTCGCGAACGACCCATCAATATATTTTCTATATATAGTTGACTATTTTGCTTAAGTACATTTATAAAGTACCATTATACTATAGTACCATGATATTTTAAGTTGGAAACATATAAAAAAACTAAAATAATTCTCATATTCCATGACTTTGGACATTTGGACATTCTGCCCACAACTATCTATAACACTAAACTGAAAAGTTTTACGTATGATTGTCCTCATTCTAGACGACAGCTTTACCTGCCAGTTTTGAGGCTGCCCAGACTGAAGTGAATGCAGTTGAGGCAATGATCAGCGTCCGGCCCATCGCAGCCCTGATCTCCACATTCATGATGACACGGACCTGAAATATGACAAACAGATATATTTCATGTAACTTATATATTTTTTTATTATTAACATTCAACTTCTTTTAAGTCCATTATATATACACTACCGTCCAAAAGTTTGTGATCAGTAAGTTTTTTTAATGAATTAATACTTTAATTTAACATGGTTGCATTAAATTGATCAAAAGTGAAGGTAAAGATATTTATAATGTTAAAACAGATTTCTATTTCAAATAAATTATGTTCTTTTGAATATTTTATTCATCAAATATCTGCATAGCATATTCATCGTTTCACTGTTTCCACAGACATATTATGTAGCACAACTGCTTTCAACATTGATAATAATAAGAAATGTTTCCAGAGCAGCAAATCAGCATATTAGAATTAGTGATGCGAAGTCTGGATCTTTTCCAAACTGATTCTTTTGGACAGTTTGTTTTAATAAACTGGTTCACCAGTTATTTTACATCCCCAGGAATGACGTCATTACACAATGACGTAATAACGTAAATTCTATCATCCCTACGGATGAAAATACGCAATTGAAAATACGCATTTGAAAAAAACACATTCAAATAAAGTTATTTGTAATATAACTTTAGTAAAAAATTATAATAACCAATATTATCAAGTCTCTTACATTTAGGTTTTGCAACTAAAGCACCAAATATAGGCACTGATGTGCAAACGTGGATGTTTTACAATTAAAAGATATAAAGTGAATAAACTAGTCTTCATCAGCTTTTTACAGAAACCATGATCCAGCTCATAAAAACTTAATATATAACCTGCATACACAATAGTCAATAGTAAAATTCATTTACAGTGCTTAGCATAAACACACCTATGCTAAAGTTGACTAGAGGAATAAAAAAATCATCTTTTGGAAATTTATCTTAATGCCTTAATTAAAAACCAACCATTAAGGACACCAATTTTCTTTGGAAATGATTAATGTATCGTAAATAAATAAATAAATGTTCTTCCTTAAAATACTGTACATGTTTTGACTGAACAGTTGTTGCATGTTTTAATACATATGTTGTTTAATATAGCTAGTTACTATGCATATTCCAGTACATTTATTTGCTATTAAATAAACATGCATTTCCCCCCAATTTATGTCACAGTATCAGCAGCACAGCATCAGTTGTCGGTTCAGACAGTGCTGTCACACATGCTCAGTATCACCAGCTCATCGGTTCTCAGCATGTCGGATGTGTCCGAAAGAAACCGTTCTCGGCTCAGCGTACTGGTGATTCGAAAACTGTTGCAACCAATGCTTAGGTGTGTTCGACTTGAAGCGGCCCTGCGCAGACCGATTGGTGTATGACATCAAAGTACATGAGAGCAATTCAAAAGCATACAGAGCTGTCTGCTCTCTAATCGCTCTCGGCGGTACTTTGATGTCATACACCAATCGGTCTGCGCAGGGCCGCTTCAAGTCAAACACACCTCTTGACTCGAGAACCGCTGTAGCAGTGTGTGTACTGTTTGTTTGCAGCTCGAGATTATCAGTTCTCTCAGCACAGCATGTCTTAGTTCAGTGTACAGTTAGAGTAACTGGAGTAACGTATAATCCGGGATATTGATTTATTTTGAGTCGGAGTGACTGTCAGGCACATCCGAAAGTGAGAAACTTTAGTAACTTGTGGATGAGTGCTGACTCAAGAAGCAAACGGTTTAGAACGATTCAGTCTGATTTGGTAAACTGGTTTGGTTCACGAACCAGACATCACTAATTAGAATAATTTCTGAAGGATTATGTGACATTAAAGACTGGAGTAATGATGCAAAAAAGTCTGCTTATTTCACCATTTTTACTGTATTTTTGATCAAATAAATGCAGCCTTGGCGAGCATAACATTACAAATAGAAAAATCTTACCGACCCCAAACTTTTGAACTTGTCTAGGTATTACTGAGAGTACCATTATATTCCTCCTCTTCCTCCTCTTCATGCTCAGGAGCTCCTGGCACAGAATCTGGCGTTTTCAGCTCCTTGCCTGCTGTAGGAATTTCCAGCATCCTGGAGCGAGAGTGGTGGGAACCCTGAGAATGGTAGGGGTGTTCAGACGAGCCGTGAAGGATTAGTGTCCACTCCTTCAGCTTACCTGAGAGAGAAGAAAGAGCAAGAAACGAAGAAAAGAAGCCAGACGAAGAAAGTTCTGTTACGCATTACAATGAATCACATCAATCCTGACGAGAAACAGAGGAAAGAACAACTTTAATCTGTAGCAGGTCTCCAAGAAAGTTTGCATTAAGCAAAAAATGTCATTCATTTAAATCAGAAACATACTTGATGCAAGTACAAGAATGCAAACAATTCCAAATAAGCGCTCACACACACACAAAAATCATGGACAAAAGTCTGGTATGGCTTATGAGTTTACAATTTCATTAGGATGCTGCCTAAGAAATCAGCAGCCCATCGAAACAGCAAAGTAGTTTACTAAGTTTTTAAGAACATAGTCAATGTGATATGTCATACATTGTATTGTTCCTTTTTTGCGAAACATGACGTAAAAAGTAAAGCTACAATTACTGCATCTAGTACTGAGAGACAAAATCATTTGGAATGCAAAAGTATTTCACATGCGCATAGTGATATGAAACAACACAGCACGGTGTGAAAGTAAAACCAAGCAATTCAGCTTCATATTTGAGCAAACACAACGTTAGAACTAGGCTCAGAATTTGGGAATAAAGTCATGTTTTAGGATTGCACTATGTCTAGACTGGATATGATTGGCATTGCACCACACTGGTTGTCTGCACTGGAAGAATATTCAGTCTGAACTTTATTCCTCCGTTCATTCCTTACCCAACACCTCCGGGTTACGCAGCTGAGAGGGCGAGTCGGTTATCTCCAGGGTCCACGTGCCCTCCGCTCTTTCCCCCCAGCAATGCACCGTCATGAACTCCCAGTTCCTGAAGCCCTCGTTGGAGTTATCAAACAATCTGGAAGGCAGAAAAAACAGAGTGGTGAATGTTTTTGAAAGAAGAGGAGAGCAAAAAAGGATAATGGAAATAAGGAAAGTCATCTCTCATTTCTGCATCACTGGTAACTGCACATCAAGTCTGAACATCCTTGAAAATGTATATTAAATAAATGCAACGATCTATAGTTATTAAATGAACTGGTGTTTAAATCATTGTATTACTAATATGCAGATGCATACATGAATTTAAATTTTAATTGTATCATTTAAATGTATTCAATTGTAATACATTTTAATTGTTTGAATTTATTAAAATAAATGAAAATGTATTGGTAACACTTTATAATAATGTCCCATTAGTGCATTAACAAACAACAATAAATACTTTTGTTACAAATTTAAGATTAATTTTAAAGTATTTTTCCATTGTTAGTTCATGTTAGTTAAATTAACAAAAAATGGATCCTTATTGTAAAGTGTTAGTAGTTTTTAATTAAATTAAAACTATTAAAACTTGAATGAATTAAACATTTTTGCAGTAGTTTGACAAGATTTGAGAAGCAGAACCGCTTTATGAATGGTTTTCTGATGCACACACTGACCTATCAGAATGGATATGCAAATTTGCCTAACATCATATTACCTTTATGAAGGTAACTTTTTTTTGTGTGAGGTATCCATTTTTAACTGGTGTTCAGTAAAAAAAAAAAGAAAAAAAGAAAGGAAAACAAAAAACAGTTAGACTGAGCATGTTTGATCAAATTAAACCTCGGCTTCTGAAGAAATATCCTTCACTTCAGTCAATTACACCACTCATCAGAAGTGTGCAAAAAGATCAAAAACAAATGTGCTCCTCGTCATCTAAAACAAAATCACAATCACATTCTGGCGCTGTGCAGCAGGGTTGACTGGGAACGCGTCCACGAGCCTGATTTGAGTTTGCACCTGTGAAGCATGAGTCGACGTCACATGACTGCATCATGGTGATTGAGCAGATGGATGCTTGGCTCTGTTTGTGTGAGCTCGGAGCAGCTGGTGCGACGTAGTGCTATAAACTTTGCTCAGGTCAGACAGATTATGTTACATCGTAGGTGTATTACTGTAAATACATTTTCCTGTTTGTCTTTACCAACTGAGGGACAAGTCAGAGTCTGTGGTCTGTGGTTGACATTACAGGGATACTCCACCCAAAAATATAAATTCTGTCATCATTTATTCACCCTCATGTTGTTCCAAACCTGTATGACTTACTTTCTTCTGCGGAGCACAGAAGATAGTTTGAAGAAATGTTGTTTGGTTTGGAACCAAACAACACTGGATCCCATTGACTTTTATGGAGAGAAAAAAACTGAAATATCTCAAAATATCTTGTCACATTTCATATAGAGAAATCAATCGAATTGGAACAACATTAGGTAAATGATGATGACAGATTTTTTTTTATATATATATATATATATATATATATATATATATATATATATATATATATATATATATGCATTTTCCTTTTCCCTTGCATGAAAATGTATGATTCATAGACCATCAACAATTTCCCTTAAATAAATAAATATAATCCAAACCTACTTTTTTAGCCTTAAGTGTAAAGCATAATAATTACATCCATTCTACAATATGCACAAATTCATTTTTTTTGTATGTATATATATATACACTGCACATGCACATTTTCGGCCTAGACATTATCCATTAAATTAATGGGCATTTCATTTAACCCTAAAACCAAACGCAATGTGATGCGTAATTCATTATATGGGGAAAACAACTGTGGAAAAACTGAAAAATAAACAAAATCTACAGGAAGAGGAAGTGCAATTATTGCTGTAACCTTCATTAAATTAACCGGCATTCAATTATTTAACTATTGGTGTGGTTTTTGGGAAAAATTGCATTACCTTTAACAGTAACCAAAAACAATGACTAAAAGCTATTAGGTTCACAGGGTAATAGGTTCATAGCTAATATCCTATGGGGCCTGGGTGATGTCAGCAGAAAAAGTAAGTCATAGCATGAATACAAACATGACAATCATTTGTTTCCAGTATTTTTTTCTTATTTTAATCTTATCGCTACTTACGATCAGTATGAACTTTCTCCCTAAGTGTCAGATATCAACAAAAGGGCGGCTCACACTTGCTCAAGCCTGCTGTCAGACCCCTAGCGCTTCCTTTGAACTGCACTCATACTGATAAAAAACACTTCTTCCCCTTGAGCTGTCCACAATCACACTACTAATGAGAGCTTTGCAAAGCAGCCATTTCTAAACTTGGCCCTTTCAAGGCCCTTGTTAACAGGCTTGGACAGTATATCGCGCATTACATCTGCGTCTTTCTTCTCCCGCCACCAAGTCGAGGCGGTCTGCGCTATAAGAAGATGGTAAATCTGAACTGCATTTGGCTCTGGCAGCGTGCATGTTGAATAAAAAAGATGAAGGGAGGTCCCGACCACAGCATCCCTCTCCAACCGGAGCGATAATTCAAGGCAAATGTCTTTCCTGGCAATTCACAGGCGTCATTTGGACGACCCTCCATCAACTCTACAATTCGACTCTTAGCACTGAAAGCCCGGGGTGAGAGAGCAGGAGAGCGGGGCGACTCCTGGCCATTAATAAATACTCTCCAAACGCGGGAAGCCCCATTAGGCTGTCATGTCTGTTATCACAAAAGCAGATGCTCTGTGGGAGATGTTTGTGCAGGGGCGGATTCTGACAGCTCTTCTGTCTCCATGCGGTAAATAAGACGTGGATCGTCAAAACAATAAGCTTTCTGAGAACAATTGAGAACTGAGGGACTTTCACATAGACAAACTAGAGTGACAGACATTGTTACGGAAAGAAAAGACGACAGTGGCATTTTATTTGTCCAAACATTTTTGGCATTTCATGTCTGAAGGGCCACATTTCCCGTAATAACAATTTTGTTATGTTGCAGGCTTGTGCTAAAACGCTTTATTTTATGTATTTGATTTTAGTGACATTCTTGGCAATGTCTGATTTCCACATTTCCCCCAATAAAAGTTGTGTAATTTTCTCCAAAACCAAGAAAAAAAACTATGCAAGATTTCAAATAATAACAATAATAGTGATAAATAAATCTGCATTCAGAAAGTACTTAGACCTCTTAATTTTTTTCACATGTTTTGTTGCAGCCTTGCTGAAATGCTTCAAAATATATTATATAGATTTGATTGTAGTGACTTTTTTGCATTTAATGTCTGAAGACACATTTTCCATAATAAACGTTGTGAAATACCCTCCAAAACCAAGAAAAAACTATGTAAGATTGAAAATAATAATAATAGTAATCACAGAATATTTGATTTTATTGACATTTCTGTTTTCTGTTCTGGTCCTGTGTTGTGTTGCCACTGCAGAAATCTGCATCCTGAAGCAAAAGCACCTGAGAACGAGTGATTTGGATTGTGTGAGAGCTTTATTCGTGAGGGCTATGGGAATGAGTCTCAGGATCATAACCATGCGGTGAAAACTGCTAAGAGAATACTAAACTACGCTGAAGCGGAGAGCAGAGAGATTTGGAGAGCACAGAGCGTCAAGGCCAACAGAGAGGATATCAAACTGCTGTGTGATTGACAGGATGAAGCTTCCTGTGTGACAGAAACCAGAGCAGCCGGATCAAAGCCCGTCAGCCCAAGTGGACCCCTTTAGAATACACTACGCTAAAGTAAGATATTAGTGTTTGTATGAGGGACACTCAAGTTCCAGGAAACTAAAAGTAGATGGAAGAGACACAAAACGCAATCTTTGATTTGTTTTGTAGCACACTCATTGAAAAATGAAATATGAAAATGATACGGCACCATAACAGTTGGGAATGTCATGACAGTGAACAAGTGACAGTTCATTTTTACACACATAGTTAACTATGTGTGTAAAAATGAACTGTCACTTGTTCACTGTCTGTTGTCATTCCCAACTGTTATGGTGCCGTATCATTTTCATATTTCATTTTTCATTTGACAATATACAGTGGATATAAAAACCTACCATCTGGTCAGGTTTCATGGCTTTACGGTTGGTCTGCACACTCAGTTTTACGGCAGAATAATAATAATAATAATAAATTGTATTTACTACTGCTTATACATTCAAAAGGTCTTTTAGGATTGTTGAATTGCACACACAGACCAGCCACTAGTCATGTGAATATCACTGAAAACTGAGTGCCACACGGCATTTGACCACTGCATTTACAGAAATCATTTCACTTTAAACAAGTGTTTTCTCAACATTGCATATCTTATCAACTCCTGATTCACACGTTTATTTTATTTTATTTAAATATCACTGTATTATTTAACCATGTTTTACTGACTTTGAAAGGCCTTTGTCTTTCAAACCCGTTAAAGGGTACAAATTCACCTTTCATATTTACATGCAATGCAGGGATTCCCAATTTTTTCGTCAGCTGAAGCTCTTTGGCCTAATATATTTACTTGAGATTTTAAGTAAATAAGTTAGGTCAATAATAATAATGTTCATGGTTCTCTGATGTCGGCACATGACATACAGGTAAATTTTTTCTTTTTACTAAGCATTTTTACTAAGTGTTTTTATTTGAAAATGATTTAGCTTAATTTTACATTTTTATAATTTAATTACTTAATAGCTTTTCATTAAACTAAAAAAAAATAAACCTGCAGTTCCATCACGAACCCCAGTCTGGGGAAATCCTGACGTAATGTATTAATGTACTTCATGTTGTTGATAACAAAGAATGGAATATATTTTGTTTCTCTTTGTATTTTTATATCAATATGGTACAAGATTATCCAATTTAAATCAATGTGAAAAGAGTTAGGTTAAAAATAATCAAAAAGTAGTCCGATTATATTAGCCTAAATGTAATATTACGTTACTAACCACAATTTTTGTCATGTAATTTGGAATAAGTAAATGACTACAATGTGTAAGCGATCTACTTTACACTGCTAAAGGCCTGGTGGTTGGTGGATTATGTACGATTTCAAAATCTTCCATCATTTCCTGTCCTCTACACAATCCAGCCAATAAAAAGTTGCAAAAAGGACAAAATAGTGATGCTTGATCTAAACAAAAAATATAAAGCAGCTTTTACCTAAATTCGCTGGGTGACAAACTGTTGTAATATGCAGAGAACATTTTATAAATCAAATATAAACTATGATGTTTTTAAATCGAACTATTTTGTATATCGTATCCGTGTAATTCTTTAGCTGTTATAAGGCTATCTCTTCCGGGACTTCTGCAACCTCGATGCGCGGACATCCCGAATGTTTACAAACCTATAATTAGCCTATATGCATGTATTTACATGTTTTGTTGTGTGTAAGTGAACATCACCTCTGACCCAGTAGCTGTGATCGCGTCCCTGAGGGAGATATGAGGTTGATCTCCAGGTCTCCTCTGCGAGGGTGGACGATGAGGACTCGCACCACCACATGCTCCAGGAACACCACATGCTGATCGGCCTGTTCGCTGCAACCCGTGGTCGAGATGCTGGCGTTCAGTTTCTGATCTGCTCTTATGTACCTGCAAGAGGACCCAAGGGATTCAGTGGAGAACAGGTCAGAATCTAACACAGATCTGCATTTATCATGAGTGAAAATACAAAATAAAGATTAAAAAACTGTCAGGTTATATTTGACAATATAGTATATATGGTTACTAATTTTTTTAAGATTCTACAAAGCTTTTAGAAACCTGATATCAACTAAAAGTGCATAGAAGAAATCAGAAAATAATTTAATCACAGAGAAATGGAGCATAAACAGTTGCATTTATATATTTAGTTATATAAATTTAATTAACTGTCAGGTTATATGACAGTCAATAGTAAATAAACTGGGAAATTTATTGATTTTTAAAAAGGCTTTTACAATAAAAATTAAAACTCAACATCCACTTTTAATGTAGAAAATGCTTTCTCTCTGTCAATAGTGTATTTTTTTGTGTGTGACGTAAATGACGGCTGCTTTGTGTAACCACTAGGACAGCCGGGAAAACTGGGAGTTTTTCCCTTTTAAACAAAAGTATTACAGGGGTAAAGAGACTCCCATTATGCAACGACAGAGACAAAATACCTCTTAACTTGATTAATGGCTGAACTTAAGACCGAGCAGTGTGTTCTGAGGACAAGTGGCCTTCTGGGAAAGTCCTGCCTCCTTTGAGTCATTGTCAAAAAACACATGACTTTATTGACATCTTTTGCTTTAGCATTTACACTCTTCCTGTGAACAAAGTGTCACTGCTATAATTAAGTCATGTCAGGTCATAAACACTACCACACTATCATTATAAATGTGACTCTCCGTACTCCGTTAAGAGTGAATTTGCAAGTTTCGTGGTGCTTGTGACTGCACTGTACTAATTTAGTTTTTGTGCATTTTGTGACTACTGGTTTATGAAGAGACAGGTTTGTATGACTAAACTACATTTCCCATAATCCTTTGTGCAGCTAGAGCATCACACACCTAATGTGGATCGTTAAGCTGAAAAAAGCAATTGAGAAATTTTAAATTGCCTGACCTGATCAGTTTATTTCAACCTAAATCATTTAAATCGCATAGTAAGCATCAGAGTATCTGTATTACACATATCCTTCCCCTTAATAGTGTGAAAAAAAGAAGAAGAAAAACAAGAACACAAATTGTCATATGCACAATTCCGTTTCGTGGCTCATTAAGCTGCAGGATCATCTATTCGGTCAGTCCGGAAGCTCATTTTGTTTATTAAAGCCTTTTTTTTTCTTGGGAGCAACACCGTTTCAACGGTTTTATTATAGCAACTGTGCCGTTTTATGGTTCTGCTGATAAACAACACCGCACAGATGGCAACAAAATTAGTCACTTGAGGTCTGAGCCATTATTTAGCACAGGTTCAGAAGCAGTATCACCCAGAAATACTCTAGGTGGAGATTGCGCTATAGCCTCGTTTCAATCTTGTGAATGACATTCAAAGGAAAATGTGCTTAAAATGGAAGGCTGTGTCCCTTCAATTTACTGTAACATGACGGCTTGTGGGGAAATTTGAGGGGAACATCAAGCTTCCCCCTGAGCTGAAACCTGGGGGGAAACAGCATCCATGTGGAGACCAGGCATTTCCGTGTGTGTGTGTGTGTGTGTGTGTGTGTGTGTGCACAACAACAACGTATATCTCTTCAGGGAAAAACAATAAAGAAAAACATATGCTAGAGCACCTCCTAGTTTAATATTTCATCAGGCACTAATTTGCAGACTTTCGTTAAGCTACACAGTTGCAGGGTCCACTTGTTTAAGCAGCAATGTAGGCATAACTGATAACTGAGAATTAAAAACGAAAAAGGAAGGAAAGAACAGTACATTTTACAGTTAACCAGGACGAATCAAATGAGGTATGTGATGTGTAACGGCTGTGAAATATGTGAAGTAATGCTGACAATAAACATAAGCTAAAACTTAATCAACTTCAGTGTAATATGTTACCATATCATCACGATTAACACTGAGAATTAGAATAATTGTAATGTGAAGCATGCTTAGTGGTGCTCAGGTGAACAGCGTCGGAGACTCTTTTCTGGGTGTGTGTTCACTGTGTGTGTGTTCACTACTCACTGCTGTGTGTGGGTGTGCACTTGGATGGGAGAAATGCAGAACACAAATTCCCAGTATGGGACACTATACTTGGCTACACGTCACGTCACTTGGAGGAATCCAAATGTAATCAGATTACATTACTTTCATATTGTGGTACTTTTTAAGTAATTTGTAATTGTAACGTAACCCTCCCAAGTCTGATTGTTTATGGCATACAGTCATTACATTTTTCACTATAGAGCCAAAGGAATGAGACTGTAAATCGGTAGATGGCAGCTCTATCAAATGAAATTCTAAGCATGGCCAAAGCACCAGCTAATTCCCTCTCGATAGCCATCCGAGCGTGAGATGCTATATATAAATCCCAATCTATGATCAATATCGATGACCGCAGCAGTCATGCCACAGATAACACTGCACACAGACTCTCTGTGTTTTGAAGCAGTAGACGAATGAAAGATTTGATGGTTTAAAAAGAGAGCCGGTTCAACAGGGGACTGGGCTGGACATTGTGATCCTGGATTTTCGCTGTGTGTCCTTCATCGGCAAATCAATTTGAATGCAAAAATCAATCTCATGATTCCCTTCAATGAAATCTGCTATTCAATGCTATTAGGCACAAAATCAACAACCATATTTTAGGGGATAGATGAGGGGGAGCTAAAAATGTGTGTCAGCTGTCAACATATAATCTAAGATAATTAAAAATATAAAATGATGTATTATATTTTTACCTTTTGCCAAAATGTATTTTAACATTAGAAATGCACATTTTGTATTTTAAATATATATTTCGTGTCACGAAAGTCACGCTGTACTGTGTTGTAATTTTGAACTAAAACTGAAACTATTAATAATAGTTTACGTTAATTGAAATAAAGCTGGAATAAAATGAAATAAAAAATATTTAATCTTAAAATAAAATATATAAAACTTAAAAAACTTAATGGAAAATTTGAAAGTTAGCCTTGGGAACAAACTGAAATAAAAAAATCTAAGTTGGAGTTGATAAATTTAACTTAAGTTGAAGTATTAATATTACTAAAAACTAAAATTAAATATAACATTTTAAACATTTTTTTTTAATCTTTGCAGCAAGTCACACATAATAGTGCTAACTGCTAACAATGGGTATTTTGCATTTGATTAATCTAATAACTGGATTTCAGGGAATAGATGTGGGGAAGCTAAAATGTGTAAGACAGGACAATGTTTTACTCTACACCTTGTTTGTCCTTTTACGTCACCACAGCTGCCGTGGGGCCGACACTCTCAGAGGAACAGCCGCAAACAACAAGAATGACATCTTTACAACACAAACACAATTTAAACAGGGTGGACTTTTCATTTATTCTTCATTGCTTTATCAAGCCCATTGATCAAACCCCAAAACAAAGAGTGAACAGCAAAAACAACTATTGTTGGAAATCCTATTTAGCTGACATGAGAAATGTACTGGCTAAAACAACAATGTTCTTTTTATTGTGTTTACACTACGGTGACCAGATGTCCTGAATTTACAAGCCACATCTCATCCTGGTAAAGTTACATACCATCATAATTATCCTTAGTTTTAGTTTGATTGCTACGAGCTGAGAAAATATTTTCAAATGGCATTGCTGTGAAAATGCAGTTTGATGTGAAGTCTTAAAGAGATTAATTTACCCACCCACATGTCATTGCAAACGTGTATGACTTTCCTACTTTTGTGGAACACAAAAAGAGTCATTTATAACTATGTTCAAGCTGCCCTCAATACAATAAAAGCGAATGCTGAACACAGCCGATTTGCCGTGAATAACTACTTCATTTTCAATCTATTACTCACACAAAGCTCTCATATGAAGGCTCAGAATGTAGTGCACATGTTGTACGCAAAACTTTAATGGAGAGTCTGCTAACCTTCTCCTCTGGTGTCCCATTCAGGTTTGCAAAGACAAATGATTGCAGTTGCAATTTTAGGGTGAACTGTTCCTTTAAAGTTAATAAGAGTGGGTGGACTGTAGTTCTTTGACCTGTTAACAGAACAGTACGTACTACATCTGCTGCTTCCTCCTCTGAATCTGAAGAGGTAAGAAAACATCTGCCGTGCATGTTATGCACAGCAACATTTTAGTTTGAAGAAATATATGCACATGTTTTATTGGCTGCCATTTGACAGATTCATTTCAACCATCTTAAACCTTCTAACTGTATGCTCACTTTTAGAAATATGTCTGTTGATTCTAGTGTACATGCAGCTGACAGACGACAACAAAGTGTAGTGAAATGCTGATCTACACAATTGCATTTTCACTTTCAGTGTGAACTCTTTTTCAGGTTATGTTTACACAACAACAATGTACTGAAAGTAGTAACGTTTTTTTAACTTTGAGAAAAGTCTTGGTTCTCGCGTTTGCCGAGGCAGCGCGTAGGTTACGAGTCTACTCTGCAATATAGATTCTGTGTGGGTGCGAGGCATGCACAGTCAGCTCTTGAGGGTGCTGGCTGTGTTCATTGAGAAATATCTCGATGCGCACAGCCATGCGTCTTGTCTTTCAGCCTCACGCCTGTTGACTTTCTTATATTGTGAACGACTCGAATCTCGCGTTTGCTGAGGCAGCACGTAGATTACGGGTCTGCAATAAAAGGGACACACGCGATCTGTGAAATAATACTGTTTGGGTGAGAGCCTGAGAGGCATTCACAGTCAGCTCCAGAGGGTGCTGGCAATGTTCATTTAGAAATATCTCAACGCGTACACGTGCGCTGTCGGATGTTTCAGCCTCGCACCTGTTGAGGTAGAACACCGGACAGAAAATATATCCTTCTGAATGAAAAGCTCTGAATTTCGATTTAAAACCACAACCATCCAATCAATGGACAAAAAAAAAAGCCCCGCCCTAAATGTTTTCTTGTTGGGGAAGCCATTTCTCTCTGATATGTGTCACAATAGGGAAAGAAAAGACTATCGCAACTTCTGTTTCATGCCAACTTTAAATCAATCTTAAAATAATCAAAGTAACAGTTAATGTAGCTATAAAGTCAAAATTGCCATTATTTACTCACACTAATGTTGTTTCAAAGCAGTATGATGTCAAAGCACCAATGTTTAACCCTAAATAATGTTCAGTTCAGTGTCATTCATAACGTCTTCAAGCTTTATGGATATAATAGTAATATAGCAATGCATTTATACACACCGAAGGGTTGGGGATCATCACCTCAAGATTAAATCCAAACCTTTCTGTTATCAACCAAACCAGCAGTTAAAAACAACTACCTGTCCAACCCGGGTGGGTGATTCTTGACAAATGTCTACATTCTTGACATATGTCTAAAGAGTTTATTGAGAGATGTGCTGACAGTTCTTTAATTCAATCAGTCGGCTCAGACACGAGGCCAAGAGACGATCAATAGCCGCTGCTTCATTTTGACGATCGATTTCTTTCAACACACATCACACATCACAAATTACGTGGACCTGGACACAGAGGAAGAGTAATCAAGCCATGTGACGTCCTTGACAGAGGACAGATGATGTCATTGACACAATGGATTAAAGACGTGCATCATAATGAGCATAAATGCGTCAGTGACTGTCCTAGTTTGAAAGCATTTTTAAATGTGTTGATTCTAGTACAAAGCTGACAGAAGACAAGATTAATGCACTGATTAACCACTGCAAAAGTTCAGTTTAGTTTTCAACATTGATAATAAAAAGAAATGTTCCTTGAGCAGCAAATCAACATATTAGAATGATTTCTGAAGGATCATGTGACACTGAAGACTAAGACTAATGATGCTGAAAATTCAGCTTTGCATCACAGGACTAAATACATATCAAAAGAAAACCCCACATTAAAATAGAAAACAGTTCACAATATTATGGTTTTTACTGTATTTTTTGATCAAATAAATGCTGCCTTGGTGAGCATTCTTTAAAAATAGCATACAATTAATTTAAAAAACATCGAACCAACCACATGCAGATACAGATACACTCTCTCTTTTTTTTTTTAGAATTGTTTTTATTATGCAAATACAAAGAAAACAGAGAGACCATGCAATAAACAACCTGGTTTTCCAGCCAATTCCATTCAAATATTAACCAGTCCTAAACAATAACCTCTGTATAACTATACAATAGGGGAGAAAGAGAAAAAAAAACAAAATAAATTAACACAATGCACACTCCCCTTCTTTTTATACATACATCTCTCTTTTCTTTTTTTTTCCTTTTCTTTTTTTCTCAGACAAAAGACAATAGACAAGACAAACCAGACAAACTATTTAAACGCATTCTGAACAATTTACAACACCAGGACAAGTCACACTAATAATAATAATAATAATAAACCATTCAGACACACACACCGACACACACACACACACACACCCACCAATTATACTGCTGGTGCTCCAAGTAAACTGTTAAGAGGAAAAAAAGAAAAAGAAAGAAAAGATGTTAATATTACCATGTCAAATTTACGAACCTATAAATTAAAATACAGATTTGAATTAAGCAGATCTAACGTTGGACTAATTACAGAGCATCAAATATTGGTTTCCACACAAAATTAAACTGTTTTTGTTTATTTTTATCCACTGACAGAGCTTTCTCAATATTTAGGTAATACTTCATTGCATTTTTCCATTTATCTAACCCTGGGGTAATTATGTTTTTCCAATTTTGTAACAACAATTTCTTATAAACTAATGAGGAAAATATTGATTGCCATCCCATAGGATATCTCATTTTTGTTACATTTTGGAGTAAGCAGGCTTCTGGTGTGAATACAAATTTCTGCTTACAGATGTTAGAGAGCCATCTCTCAATATCAAACCACGTTTCCTTTATTTTTTTGCAATACCAAAATGAATGAGTGAGATCGTCACTACTACCGCACTTTAAGCAGGTGGGGGGGGAAGATACATCAAACTTATGAATTTTATCCCTACTATAATAAATTCTAGTCATTAATTTATATTGAATCAATCTAAGATTTTTGTTAGTTGTGGCTTTATATGTTAGATTTAAGCACTCCTTCCATTTTGTTTTGGCATTGAAATCCTTTATATCTCTGTCCCAGCCTTCATATATTTTACTTAGCAGATTACAATTTATTACAACATTATTGAGATAGTCATACATAACACTTACACCTTTTTTTTTTTTCTTACTTTGTTCCAGAAGGGTCTTTATCTTTTCCGGAACATCATTCACTATATCACAGTTCTCTGTGACCCAATTTTTTAACTGCATATATTTAAATATCTCTGAATCTTTTAATTTAAATTTATCTTTCAGCATATCAAATGAGGATATTTTACTTAAACTAATAATATCTGATAATGTTTCAATGCCTCCATTCATCCAAGTTTTCCACATTAATTTAGTACCCTGAATTTTAACAGATGGATTATTCCAAATCTTAATATGTGCTGGGGTGCCAATCTCCATCCCTAAAATCTGTTTGGTTTTTTTCCACATATTTAATGTACTGTTGACCACAAAGTTATCAGTCTTTACTTTTTTCTTGGAGAACAAAATGGATAATAAACTATTTGGGTGTAATTGATGATTTTCAATAACCAGCCATGGGTCTTCATTAGTATTATTAATAATACGATCAATATAAAACATCTGGGCTGCTATCTGATACAATTCCATATTAGGGAGGTTTAACCCTCCTTCCCGTTTGGGGCAAAACAGTAAATTCCTTTTTATTCTTGGGGTTTTTCCAGCCCAAATGAAAGATGTAATTATGGAATTTATTTCCGTGAAAAAAGTTTTTGGTGGTGTCAGCGGAATACACTGAAACAAATAAATAAACTTAGGGAGCCACATCATCTTTACCAGATTTATTCTACCAATTAGATTCAACTTGAGATCACTGTAATTATTAAGAGTATGTTTTAGATTACTTTTCAATGTAAGAAAATTACTCTTATACAACTGTTTTTTGTTTGCACTGATATAACAACCTAAATATTTTATTTTACAGCTTTGTACTTTAAATTGTTTAAATACTTCTGAGTTTATTTGTTTTTGGCTAAAGGTCAAAATTTCAGTTTTGCCACTGTTAATTTTATAACCTGAAATTTTTGAAAATATACTCATTATATTGATTACACTCGGAATTGAAATGTCCACTTCGCTTAGATATAATAACAAATCATCAGCAAATAAGCTTAATTTATATTCATTTTTGCCTATAGTGATACCAGTTATGTTATCTGTCTGTCTTATTTTCTCAGCCATGGGTTCAATAGCCATTGCAAATAGCGCTGGAGATAATGGACAACCTTGAGCAGTACCACGGCTTAACGAAAAAGCCTCAGATATAACACCATTGGTACAGACTTGTGCTTTGGGGGCTCTATACAAAGTTTTTACCATATTAATAAATTCTACTGGGAATTCAAATGTTTCAAGCACTTTGTACAAATATGACCATTCAAGGCGGTCAAATGCTTTTTCGGCATCGACCGCCATCAAGGTCAAATCTATCTTATATTTTTTAGCATATTGTGTTAATGATATACATGTTCTAACATTAGTTCTAAGATCCCTATTAGGAATAAACCCGGCTTGGTTATGATGAATAATGCTAGGTAGAATTAGTGCCAATCTATTATTCATTACTTTTGTTATGATTTTCTTATCACAATTGATTAAGCTGATGGGCCTGAAATCAGAGGGCTTATTACAATCACGTCCTGGTTTTGGTATCACAGAAATAGTTGAAAGATACATAGTTTCTGGTATTTTTTGTTGATTAACAAATGAATTTACAACTTCCAGGAACAAAGGTCTAATATTTGGCCAGAATGTTGAATAAAACTCAATAGGGAGGCCATCTGTTCCTGGGGCCTTTTTTTCGGGAAATGCCTTAATTGCAGCTTCGATCTCAGAGATTGCAAAGACTTTCCCCACATCTTCCTTTTGATGATCTGATAAGCGCTGTAATTTGACAGTTTTAAGAAAGGAATCTGGGTCATCATCTTTAACTTCAGATGTATACAAGTGTTCATAAAATTGCTTAAATCTTTTATTAATAATATCATTGTTTGTAATAACATCATCTGATTCTTCCTCTTTTAAAGATATAGACTGAGTCTTTGCAACCCTCTTGACCATTGATGCCAAGTATTTACCCGATTTATTAGCTGATATATAATTAAGCTTATTCGAATTTTGTCTGAAGTCTTTAACTTTATCCATCAGTATAGAGTCCATTTCTAATTTCTTTTCTTGCAATTTGCTTTTAATTGTTTGGTCTCCTTTTTTAAGTTGAGTTTCCATTAAATTAATATCCTGTTTTATTTTAATCATTTTTCGGTCAGAACTAGCTTTCCTTTTTGCTGAAAAGGCTATCATTACCCCCCTTATATATGCTTTAAAGGAGTCCCATATAATACAGATATTTGGCTTATCTTGAGGGTGAGGTTGCTGTACATTAGTTAAAATAAAAATATTAATTTGTTCTTTTATATAAGCAACAAATTCCATATCCATTAAATATTTCCTATTCATTCTCCAAATTCTATGCTGTAAGGTGTTTTCCTTCGGAGTCATGGTGCAGACAACTGAAGCATGATCAGATATCATAATATTATCAATTTTACATGATATACAATTATGAATTCCCCCTTGAGACACAAAAAGATAATCCAATCTACTGTAACTATTCTGGGGATGTGAATAATAAGTGTAATCTTTTGAGTTTGGATGTATGGTCCTCCATATATCATGAAGAGCATTGACAGAAATAAATTTCTGTAAATGTTTTGGAACATTGACCTTCCTAGTTTTTGTTGTGCTGTCACAAACACTAAAAATGCTATTTAGGTCTCCTCCCATAATTATCAGACCTGTTTGTGAACTATCCAATCTTGTTTGAATATCTTTTAAAAAGGCCATGTTTGAGGCTGGAGGCCTATAAATGCTCAGAAGCGTATACATTTCCCCAAATAATTCACATTTGATTATAAGATATCTTCCGTACGGATCTGAATATTGTGACACTAATTTAAAGGGTATTCTCTTATTAATCAATATCCCAACTCCTCTACTTCTGGATGTATATACTGACTCAAAGGCCTCCCCCACCCATCTTCTTTTCAAGTACTCTATTTGACCAGCTTTAAAATGGAGTTCTTGGAGAAAAACTATGTCAGCGGACATTTTTTCCAAATGATAAATAACTTTGTGTTTTTTTGAACCCTCCTGCAGTCCATTTACATTCCAAGTTACTACTTTAAATGTGTTTAATATATCTTTTATACTCCTTGTATGCATTTTTATTTTATTTCAATTACTAATATATACGATTTTATCTATTTTTTTTTTAAATATATAAGTATAGTGATATAGGGCAGACTGCATAGCCCAATTTCATCTGCAAAAAATAAATGTGTTCAAAATTAGTAGCACCTAAAGAGTAGCACCTAAAGAGTTCAAACAGACATTCATCCATCCATACCAACATGTAACATATAAACATATAACATATACCCCCTCCCTCCTCCCTCCCCTCCTTTCCAAGAAACATGCTTTTTTTGAGCTTCAACTCCCAGCTACATCTGGCGTGGACACAGTGACTTCCAAATAATTCCAGTAATAATCCCCCCTTTTAAAAACATATTAATAATAAAACAAAATCCAACCAAAATGAAAAAATTATAAAAAACAAAGAAACTGCTATTATAACAAAAATAAATTAAAACCCAATTTAGACCGTTACCCAAAGATAATAATAAAAAAATAATAATAATAAGAGAGAGAAAAAAAAAATCAATAAACAACCACTTTCCCATCCAGCTGTGTATTTAGGACATAGGACCTATTCTTAATATTCAGATTCGATATTTTTTAAGTCCAATTTCATTTCTTCTACGGAGGTTTAAGAGTGCTAAATGTTCTTACCAGGTTCTGAAGATCAAGTCATTTTATACCTAGGTACTTCTTCTTTAGTTCCAGTCTAGCTTTCTCCGGTGATGTGAAGGTATTTACGAGGTCTCCATCCTCCACATACAACGTCGCTGGAAATTTTAGAAAAGTCTTAATGTCGATCTGATGAAGCTGTTCTCTCAGAGGCCAGAACGCCCTCCTTTTCTCCCGCACCGCCGCGGACATATCAGGCACCACTTTGAAGTTGCAACCATCTATTTGTTTACGAGTTCCTTTCCAAATATACAACTTCTTCTGGTAGTGGTGCAGCTTGAAAATAATAGCGCGCGGGTACCTGGTGTCATCTCTTTTGGCCCCAACGCGGTGCGCTCTTTCAAAGTCCTCTTCTTTAAGCTCCAGCTTCCACTTTTCCGCAAAAGTTTTAACCAGGAAAGCAGACATGGGCAGATCCTTTTCACTACCTTCCAACACATTCAACAAGCGCAGGTTGTTCTGGCGATGCCTATTCTCCAATTGGTCAATATGATCCAAAGCATCTTGTAGCTTCTTTTCGAGCGCACCTGTGCGGCTCACCTGCGCCTCCACCAAAACACCGTAATCATGCACCTCAGCCATCGCGCTTTCAAATCGGTTTTCCAAAGCCTTAATCCTCTTCACCGCAGAGTCAAGCAGTATGTTAGTAGAGGTATTGACTTGCAGAAGTTTATTGAGTTTGGACTCAAGGCCATCAAACCTGGTGTTGTAATCAAAGCCAGCTTCTACCGTTTCTCCCGCGCCTGCCATTTTTTGTCGTTGTTGCCTCGTGTGCGGTCTCCCTTTCGACATAAGATCGCTTTTCCTTCCTTCTGTTTTTTCCCTTCCTCTTTTCCCCTCCAGTCAATCGTCTGGGTTTGCTTGCTGTTGGACGTACGTTTTAATTGTTGGGGGACTTAAGAAAAACGCATTTAAGCCAAAGTTTTCACACGCCGCGAGGAGCTCTAGCCCATACGACCTCTCACGCCGCGCATGCTCTCCTATTAAAAGAGATACACTCTCTCAACACTTTCACAAACATTAAATCAGCTGATTAAGCAGTTTATAGCGGCACTTTGGGGTCAAACTGCGTGCAAATTAATTACCATTTGGATTGTAAATGTGATCCACCCCCATCTTATTTAAATTAGATTTCACGAATAATCAAGTTTGTACAAGCTGGTGATAGAGATGGCCTACTCCTGATAACCATTATAAAATTTACAACCGTTATTAAAGGAAATACGCAGTGCAGTAAGGCAGGAGAAAATGCAGGCCTTATATTATCACTGCTAAAACAAAACAGTATAAAGCTTTAAGGTCACAATGTTTCATCATGCCCTTCAACAGATCACCATGATAATCTGCCTTTCAATGCAGTGACAGCACATCCTCTGAGGCCAGATATGAAAGAATAGAAAATCGCTTTCAATTTAAATCAGTAGTTGGATGTGCCCACATGAGATACCACAGTTCAAGTTAGGCCACACAGAAAAGTCGAGTATTCAAACACTGTTTCGGAACAAATGCTATTGGACACTTGAACCAATGCATTCCCGCTCAGCTGGAATGCAAGCTGTTTGGTTGAAAGAATACAACGATCCAAGACAGCAGAAAACGGTTTATGCAAATAAAATAACTATTCTCAAGCTCAATAATGTACAAAGGGCTCTATGTAGATGCTTCTTTAAAACTGTACTTTGCCACGATACAACAAGCTACACAATTTAAAGTAAACATTGGTATAGACTAGAAGCTAACAAATAATTGCTAGCCACACTGAAGTTTTGTAGGGACGTCACAGAGAGGACATTTTTACATTGGCACATGAACTTTGAATTCACGATCACGCATACTCTTTCTATAGGCCTATAACTTGTGGATATCATGGAGCCACTATCTATTTACGGGGTATTGAAATCACCTTTGAATGCTCGCTCTCTTTTCACTTTCGCATTCGCAATCACAAGTAATCTGTGGGACCCATTATCAGCCCGCAATTTTGATGCCCAAGACCAGCCCCTACAAACTAAAATAACACTAACACTATTTTTAAAAACTGCTAAACTTTGCGTTCCCTCGCAAAGGACAAGTTTTGAAAGATAACGTAAAGTTTCTCGGGGGAACGCAAAACGTTTGCAAGTGTATGCAAAAGCATTGAAATATAATTTTTACTCTCATCTTTAGGGGCTTTGTAGAGTCACTACTATCTGTTAGTTAATCCCCTAAACAGACAGAAATAGCATTGGATCAAGTTTGACAGATCGAAAAGGTCAAGTTTTGCAGAAAACTTCTACTTCCTTTGTATGCAGGGAGCATCTGCTTAATATCCAAAAGCACAGTGGCGCTGAAAAATTGAGATTTTCCTGGAAATGCGGTCACTTTGTTATAAAGCCTAGAGGTTTGCCAAAATATCTCAGTAATTCAGACCTCTTACAGGTTATATCGCAGGGATTTGAATTGAGATTTGAAGAGTTGTACTGAATGCGTAAGTGATTCATGGCGCTCAAGTGGACTATCTCAACATGTCTGCTGATTATACACCGCTCATAAAACCAGCGTGAGACGTCGTTCCTCTCTGAGGTCGAAGCGGAGCGGTGATTCATGTTATGAGCTAATAAAGCTTAGACATGCTCCAGTTACCATCACTGACCTCCTGATCATAATAAATGCCTCTCATTATTCCCATTAGAATCAGATATCGCTTATAAATGAAAAAGCAGGATTTGATGGGTCAAGTTTGAGAATGGGGGTGTCTGGAAAAGGATCAGTAAACTGTTTTTTTTAGGATCAGTAGACTGTTTTTTTTTTTTTCAATGAATGATATGAGAGAGTAGCTGGAATGGGTGGTATGACAGTATATACGGTATCATAGCGTTAGTATTTTATTAAAGAATCCGAGACTTGTTCATTTGTTATGAATAATCGTCTTTTGGATTGTTGCCAATACATTTTAAACTGAAAGAGAAAACAATCAAATGAGATGAAGCACCTTTCATTTGTATTAAATTCAATTGAATAACCAACAATTGGCACAAAATGAGCATTTAGTCTGGGGTCAGGAAGTCTCTTATGCTCACCAAGGCTGTATTTATTTGATAAAAAATACAGTAAAAACAATAATATTACGAAATATTATTACAAATTAAAATAAGTGTTTTCTGTTTTAATAAATTTTAAAATGCAATTAATTCCTGTGATGCAAAGCTGAATTTTCAGCATCATTACTCCAGTCTTCAGTCTCACATGATCCTTCAGAAATCATTCTAATATCCTGATTTGCTGCTCCAGAAACATTACTTATTATTGTCAATGTTGTGATCCTTAATTTTTGTGTGGAAACGGTGAAACATATTTTTCAGTATTTTTGATGAAAAGAAAGTTCAAAAGAGCAGCATTTATTGTCTTTAAAGTCATTTATTTACAAAAAAATGTAAAAACTGTACATACTGCCATACCGTTAGTATGACAAATAATTGCTCAAACTGTAATTGAAGATTTTAGTTATGCTAGTAATGGGTGACCTACAATAATGATACAAAAGCCACTAGATACATTATTGTGAAGAAGTGAGTTCTATCTGCCAGTGAAAGAAAAAGGGGATCTCTCCTCACCGGGTTCTGCGGTCTGAGGTCTTGGTGCAGGTGTGCTGAGGAGGAACATTTCTCCACTTCTTGGCTTCCACCACCATGGCCTCAGCATCCACCAACCCAAAGCCATACAGATGACTGACTAGTAGCCAAACACACAAACACAACAACACACATACACATTATTAACCAGGTAATACCAGGGAATATACCTTGAATTAAGTTTATTTTCTTACTAGTGGCACAGTTTTTTCTTAATTTAATCAAATTTAACAAAATTTTGTGTGATACATGCTTGCACAATATATATATATATATATATATATATATAGAGAGAGAGAGAGAGAGAGAGAGAGAGAGAGAGAGAGAGAGAGAGAGATAGAGAGAGAGAGAGAGAGAGAGAGAGAGAGAGAGAGAGAGAGAGAGAGAGAGAGAGAGAGAGAGAGAGAGAGAGAGAGAGAGAGAGAGAGAACATTATTATTATAATTTTTTTTGCTGTGTAGATTTGAAAATTCCTCTCATGCATTTAAACACATGGTTTTTGTTCACATGTTCTATTCCACAAAAATAAAAAAGTAAAAAGAGTTCCATAAAATAACTATGCATTTGGACATACAGTACAGGAAAATTCAAATTGATCATGAGTCCACTTTATTACTCGATTGTGGCAAATAAAATAAATTATACTACACACCACACATTTACATTTGAAATAGTAAAAAAAAAAAAAACATAAAGAAAATACATTTCTGAGGCTTTTACCTTTGTGTCCGGCTGCATTGGTTTTCCAGTCACTAGCTTTTAGGTGAGCCTGTCTCGACGTCTTTACAAGGAGATGCTGGACATCTCTCCAAGTTATCAGAGGACTGAAAAATAAATTTTTAAAGAAAAGAGAGAACCTTTTAAGCATTTTGAGTTTTATTGCTTTATTGAAAATGTCCTCTGTAGAACAACAGCCATTTCATTTTATTTGAAAATTTAGTTTTGCTTTCCATCTGTGAGGCTGTTTGTATGGGGTTTTTGAGACACTCTTTCAATTTATAGTAACAAATGCATCCCAGTAGGTAACTTTATCCAAGCAGCTCTCAATGCTATATGTCGCCTCAATCCACTTCTGCTGTCTGTACATTATTATTATTATTTTAATTATAGGCGCTTTACATGACACTCAAGGACACCTTACAAACATAGTAAAACAATCAACATTAAATAACAATAATCCACATAACAGCCTGGACAGACTGGATACAAATACATAAAAGCTTGCCTAAAAAAATAAGTCTTGAGACAAGATTTAAAAACAAGACGACGTTCACTATTTCTCACATCCTGAGGATGCAAGTTTCATAAATACTCATCACTGAGAGAGCAGGATGAAGTCGATTAATAATATGTATGTGAAAACATGCTGAGTCTCTGCTCCTGCTAGAAGACAAAAATGTTGGCTAGATCCAGGCCTTGGATCACCCTTTGATCATCACCCTTTGATTGTCAGTATCTGGTTTTCTGCACCAGACTAAATCTGCCTTGTGAATGTATAACACGCCATCACATTCAGATAATAAAAGAAAAATACTGCAATTTTTTAGGGTGTCATTTTTTTTGATTGGTTGGGACAGACTTCTGGACTTCATAAAACTTCTCAACCCTGGTAAGTTCAAGACAGTAAGATCACAAAATATTCAGAACATTTTGTTTTACTTCACTCTAACAGATAAAAAAAAAAAAGTTCTATAAAGAAGAGTGAATTTCAGAAGAGCAATACAACTTCAAAGTTCTTTCTTTTAATAAAAGCACTGTGTGGTTGCTAGGTAGTTGGCAGATATTTCTGGGAGGTTTCTAGGCTGTTGTTAGGCAGTTGCTAGGATGTAATAATATTAATAGTAATATATTTGTCTACAAACTTAATTTGAAGCATGTGAGCACTAAGCAGAAGCCTTTAGTTTAAAAGGTCATGAATATGACATTCATACAGACTGACTGAATGGCAGAAGAACTGATGAGTAATGTTTTTACTCTTATTTTCATTTATTCATTTTACTATGAAAAGTGCAAGTTATTAGGTAGTTCACATAAAAATGACAATTCTGTCATAATTTCTGCCCAAAATATGTTTTAAGTACATGCTGTAAACAGCCAGCATTGTTTATATATTAGTATTATAGTGTTTATTAATATTTTTAATTAGCTTTTATCTTAGCTTTTCATTTTCATTTTTAATTTTATTATGTTTTAGAAATTTTAAGTGCTTTTGTCTTTATTTCTATTTTCTATTTATTACTATTTACTATTTACTTTACATTTACTTCCGTTTTAGTCATTTTAATATTTCAACGTACCTTTATTTTATTTCAGTTAGTTGCTAATGCAACATTTCTCATTTTCATTTGAGTTGAAGTTTGTATCTACAAGTTATACTTAATTTTATTCTAGCTTTATTTCAATTAACATTTTTTATAGGTTTAGGTAACAATAACAGCATTCAGCATGACTATGTAATACATTTTTAAAGTTGAAAATATATTTAATTGAAATGTCAAAATATATTAGAAAATGTATTTAGAACATTAAAATAGCTTTCGAGTAAATGCAAAAACATTACATTTATATTTTTGTATTATATTTTCTATATATGTCTACATATATAGACTGTAAATATAAACTGTGATAACTTATACTACTAACTTTATGTAAAGCATTTCCCATTGTGAATTATGATATCATTATCATTATGATACTGTTCATTTCTTTGGATCAGACTGCTTTCAGAGTTCCTATTTTATTCGGACCGATTGTTTTTGTGCGGTTCCGAGCACAATTGCCATGTTCATGTATGCCTAAACTAACCAAACTAAGAGGAAAACTGTTCTAGGTTCTGAAACAAATGCTCCAAACGAGCCAGCAGTGAAAATGCAATAACAAGTGATGACAGAATTGTCATTTTTGGGTGAACCATCCCTTTAAACCAATAAATGAAAGTTAGTTAAAACATTGAAATAGCTTTCTGCAACTGTATGGAAACCTCACTTTGCCTCCAGAGCGAGAGCGACGACACCAGCCACCATCGGTGCAGATACTGAGGTGCCTGTGTGGCCATCGGTACACCTCTGCCGCAGGTCTGTGGTCACCTGGTACCAGAAACACATGAACACAGACAGTTAACAACTTCAGTGTATAGTGGACGTTCATGAGTCTGAAACGCCTCTTTATATTATAAATTGTCATAATATTTAACAGTATCAGTGTTTTTACTGTATTTTCGACTAAATAAATACTGAAAAATCGTACCGACCCCAAACATTTTTTCCTTTAAATCTTATTAACAGGTATGGCAGGTCTTCTAGATTTGTGTGCGGCCACTTATTCCATTAAAAGACACTTAATATTCAGTAAAAGTTTTGACGAGTGATGATGAGAACAAAATTTTAACTGAATTGAGCTCGATGATGACATTGTTGTCTTCTGCTTTATAGCTGAATTATCATAATTGACTAATTTTGCAACATCGACACTTATTGAACTGAACTGAATCAACACTGAACTTACTTAAGCTAATTAATGACTCAGAATTTCAATTTGTCTCATATTTGATGAAGTTTGTCATCATTGATTCTGTTATTGATTCTGTTTATTAATGTGAGGCTGCTTTGAAACAATCTGTAATCTGTATTGTATTAAGTGCTATAGAAAAAAATGTGACTTGACTTGACTAGAGGGAAATGATGCAGGCGTCAGGCCAAGAACATTCTACTATTCTCTGAAAGAATGCTCTTTCATGACAGTGATGAGACGAGTGGTTTTCTGCAAAGTGCTCTGTAAATATTCCGCCGCTGTGGTTTTCTGGGAAACAGCGGGTCAGCTCTAGTAGCTGCTCTAGTAGCCCACAGGCAAAGTGAGTGAGCGCTCGAATGTGTCTTCAATCAAACATAAGCTTGATTACACTGGCGTTTCTCAAAAGAACAAAACATTGGGTCAGTGCCACTGACATTGTCCCGAGGAAGATGCTGAGATAAAAGACAAATGCTCTCGTCCAATATGTGTGCATGTGTTGAGTGGCTTATGTTCGTGTTTAAGATTGCAAATAAAAAATAAATATCAATTTTGCTAATTAAAGATGATACAAAATTATTCAATTATTCACTATCCTTCAAAAAGTATTTAAAAATACATTAAAAAGGGAGTTGTTAACAGGGAAAAACTACATTGTGATTGAATCATTTTTATAGGCGATTAGAGTTGGATGATAAAGGGGGAAAAAATCTAGACTTTTTTGAGACTTGATTTTGTCCTTTGGACGTTGATTGGATTGTAAAAAGTGAGCATTTCATACGGGAAAAGAGGCTAAACTGAATGCGTTTAATGGATTGTAAAAACTGAACGTTGTAACTGGAATAGAGGCAGAAGTGAATGCATTTGGCTTTATTACGGTACATAAAGTACATTTTGATAAAAAAAATTCAGAATAAGACCAGCAACATGCACCAATAAAATAAAAAGGATCAATTCTGATTTAATGCCAACTTTGACTTTATTTTCCCAGAGGAACCATCATTTGGACTATACCAATTGTAGCATAGCAGGTTAAAAACGTTTAATGACCGAAATAAAAAAAGATTTTTGATGCAAAGTAAATAGTCAAAGCAAGACTGTGTCTTTAAATAATAATAAAAAAAGAATTTAAAGTGGTCATGACAAGAGAAATCAAATTTGCCTTGATCTTTTGACATATAAGCGATCTTAGTCCCTTTAAAACATCCTGCAGGTTTAGCTTAAAAAATCCTCCTCATTGTTGTCTCGATTGGGTGGTAACAAGCCCACGACAATGGAGGTACTAAAAATAGTGTTTAATTGACTGTAGATTTAAACAAGCTTGGAATAGCAAAACAACTTCATCATAGACATCACACACTCACAAAAAACAATACAGGACAAGGAACAAACTGAAACTGAAATACAGAGGGCAAACAAAGTAGCTGACGAGTTCATTAACGAGGGACAGGTGTATTAGATGAACCAATGAAACACATGGGGAAACTGGGTCAAAGGAAAACAGGCAAACAGAAAGTGAATTCAATGAAAACAAAGACCAAATAGAACATAACCCTGGCATTAGACCCCCCTCCCGGAAGGCGCAACCTCGCATTAAAAAAAGGGCAGGCTAGGTAGTCTCCAGAACGGTACCGGGAGTACAAGAGGCCAGGGAGGCGCCGGCAGTTCAGGGAGCAAGGGAGGATTGGCTTCCGTGGCCATGACCCGGAACCGTGAACCGTGGCTCGGCCACTATGTCCGAGGATGTATAGTCCCCTGAGCTATGGGATTGTGAACCGGATTGTGAATTCTGCACTGAATGTTTCCTTAAATAAACTTCACGTAGGAGTAATAATAATAATGATGCTTGCTTAATCAACACCACTAAAAAAAAAAAAAAGAGTATTTTCCGGTGTAGACACGGTGTAAACAAAATTAGTGTGCGAGAAAAGATTAAAAAAAATCTGTCATGCATGTGTAAATGAGCTCTTAAGCCCACAAATACTAACCAAATACCAAAAGAAAAGCAAAACCCATAGTAGTCATTCTTACGGATAATGTCATAATCTGCACTGCTGGAGGAGAAAGAGAAATAGAGAGAAAAAAGCTACTTTTCTTCATCCTCTTGATATCTCACTGCAGTTTTCCATGTGGATGGGAGCCATACCAAACATATAGTCCCAGTCTTTTTTCCAAGCATCTCATTTAATCAATAGATATTTGTGGAAAGAGCCAAACAACAAGAGCTCAGCTGTATTAGCAGAATAAGCAACAGAATCTAGGACAGCTGATCTATAGAAGATGTCTGAGTTTTGGCAGATCACCATTAAACACCATATAAACCTGCATTACTATACTGGTCCAGTCAAAAGATGATAGATCTGTCCTTCAATGTTGGGATTTCTCACCCATTTTATCATCCACAAGACAAAAAAAAACACCTGATTGCTTAGAAATGGAACAGCACGTCCATATTATTAATGTTCATTGCACAACTGGTCAGATGTTTAATACTTAGGGTTAGAAGGTGATGAGGAGGAATGAAAGGAGAATGTGTCGCAGAAATAATTGAGATGAATTGTAGGACACAATATGTGGCATCAAGAGAGCAAATGACCTAATAAAACAGAGAACATACTCACGAGGCCCGAAAGTAAGACGAGGACAAAAGGTTGAGTAGATGACAGATGGAGAAGACAAATGGAGTACACGCTACAAGATACATGCTTAAAGGGGACATATAATGGAACACAAGATATCATTTGCTCTTTTTAAACAGAACAACATCTACTCTGTAGTTTAAGTTATATTGCAAATAAATGCTGTTCATTTGAACTTTATATTTGTCAAAGAATCCTGAAATAAATATATCACGTTGCCTACAAAAAAACTGTTTTCAACATTGATAATTATAAGAAATGTTTCTTGAGCAGAAAATCAGCATAATACAATGATTTCTGAAGGATCATGTGACACTGAAGACTGATAATAATGCTTAAAATTAAGCTTTGCATCACAGGAATAAAAAATTAATTTGAAAATCTATTAAAATAGAAAACAGTTCTTTTAAATTGTCATAATATTTACAGTATCAGTGTTTTTACTGTATTTTCGACTAAATAAATGCAGCCTTGATTAGCATAAAAACACTGAAAACTTTTGAATGGTACAAGAGTCAAGAGAAAGGACAACCTTGCTGAAGAACTAAAATACTAAATGTTTAATAACCAATGGATAACATTTGATTGACATTTTTAGTGGACTTCACAAATGAACTTTTTGTGGTCTAACTAATAGGTGTCTGTGAGAGTGACACTCACATTCGTAGGAACATGGACGAGTTACTTAACTATTTTGCGGTCGTAGAACTCTCCGCTGCTGTATGTGGTGGCGAGGGTGGAGGAGCAGACCTCCAGATACCAGGGCTTGTTGCCGTTTTCCGTACTGCTACTGACGGAGATGGTGTAGATGCTGTTGGTGTAGCCGTCGCAAGAGCAGTGATCGCCCTGCCGGCCTCCGTTACCAGACGCCCAAACAAAGATGGAGCCGAGCCCCTTACGGCCCTGCAAAGACATGAAAACATATGAACAAGGACATACAATAGACTTTTTATTTATTTATGCTTTTTCAAAAACTACACTGCCAAGTTATCAACAACATTGACAAGATTAACAACTATTTATTTCTACAAACTTTATAAATATTACTTCCCTTTAAATGTTGTGGTTTTGATTTAGTCTTAATTTAACAACCCTGACAATGACAGTTACTCATTGAGAAATCCCTCTTGTTTGTGTGTGCGAGTTTGAGACAACAACCTTTTTAATTCCCAGTTCAAAGGCTTGTTTGGCCAGAGGCCCCGGTCCATCCACGGTCTTCCCGTCATCGTCGGGGCCCCAGCTGGCACTGTAAATGTCGATGTAGTCTGGCCTTATTCCCAGAGACTTGGCCTCCACCACATCAGTCACGTCTCCATCAAGCATTCGAACACCTTAGAGAAAAAGTTTGTCCAAAAAATGAACAAATTCAGTCATTGTATAATCACCCTAATGTCATTCCAAACCTGTATAATTTCCTTTTCTCTGTGAAACTTTAAGTGCAACAAAAATGGATGTTAATTTATCCTGCCAAGCTCTGAAATGCATAAGGAAAGTGTCTTACAATCAGCCCAGTTGAATTGTGCACTGTAAACCATGCCATTTTGTGGTCTAAATGTGAGACCCAATTGTGTTTGGCATCAATGACTTCAAAAATAGTGCAACGCTTCTTTCTTTTTTTTACTTTACCTATGAGTTTCAGAACAATATTACAAAGAGGAAAAACAATACAGAACAACAGACAAAATCAACTGGAAACAAAAAACTAAATCAAACCAAAAAGAGTGACCTAGCTGAAAGTAATGAAAGCACAGTCTGCATGATAAAAGAAAGAGTTTAACTTAGTACTGCAACTTAAATGAAAATCAGAAAAGTTGCCTTGGCAACTAACTGAAGTATATAAGTTTTTTTATGTAATATTTATATTTTATTTTATTTCAGCTTTATTTTGATTACTGAAAACCATGTTTAATAGTTTTAGTTAACAACTCAGCATCTAGAAGATAGGGGTTTTTTTATTATACAAATTTGAGTAACAATTAAGACAAGATACTAAAAACATTTACTTAATATTGAAGTCACTAGATTTTGGAAAGAAAATACAATGTGTTATTTTAAAAATGTGCTGTTGAATTTCCTACAATATGACGAACATGCAAATGGAAAACTCACACACAAACTCACAGAGGCACATAATCATATGCCATATGCCATATGGTCAATGATGCACACAAATGTGCAAAAATTGCAATCAAAATCTATTGTACTCAGCTGCAATGAGATGTTTCCAAACGCCTCAATAATCTGCAGTCTTTCTCCTCATTCTGATACTGAACTACAGCTTAATTTCCTTTTCTTGCTCTTTATTTTGAAAGAAATCTTTGGTATGTTTGCATAACTTTACACAAATTATATTATCTAAGCAAGTAATTTAGCTGAAAATTGTATACAAAGCATCATGCAGTAAACTTATTACAGGCTCAATCAACTTGGAGTAACCTCTTTTTAAGTGTTTTGATCAAGTTCACAATGGTAAAAGTTGGGGTTCAAACCTTCAACCTTTCAGCTACCAGCCAAGATCTTTGATGGACAACTGAAATGAGGAGGCAGAATGAATCAGCTTAATTAGCTTAATTCAAGAAGTCAATAAGAGAGGTTCCTGCCATAATATAATAACAAGTGTGTGTGTGTGTGTGTGTGTGTGTGTGTGTGTGTGTGTGTGTGTGTGTGTGTGTGTGTGTGTGTGTGTGTGTGTGTGTGTGTGTGTGTGTGTGTGTGTGTGTGTGTGTGTGACTAGAGAGACTAGAAAAGAGCCTGATTGTATAGTGTGAGAATTTGTGTGCATGTGCGTTATTATTTCTAACACCATAAGCGCAACATGCTGTTCCTTCCTTGAAACACCTCTACAGAGAAAAAAAGGGGTTTAACACTTCTGTATCATTCCTCTCACTTCTGACAAGCTGCATTACACCTCAAATTGATTCCTCGACTTCTAAAACAGCACAGAGAAAAACACTTTTCATGAACCGCAGAGCAGAAAAACGAATAATTTCTACATTTCTAATTATGGTTAAAGGACATGAGGTTGTACATAGCAGCCAAGGCGAGGCCGAATAGATTAGAAATGTCATTAGAAGGCGATGAAGTCATTGGCTTGAATCGGACACGTATTAGCTTTGGCAGCGTTTCAGTGATTAAGCAAGGAAAAAAAGTCAACGGCTGAGCCAAAAGACCTACAGCACATCTTTCATTGCGCTAATCTGTCTTTATCTGGCTTCGAAAAATGGCCAACTCTTTTCAAACATTACTTCACTATTTTTAAGAGGAATATTTTGCATATAGGACTTAACAATTGAGATATATTACGATATGTGCAGCCAACATTTGGATGAGGAACAATTAATACACCACTAATAACCACAAAGTGGACAGAGATTGACTTGTTCCAAACAAGTCAATCATCTGTCCACTTTGTGGTTATTAGTGGTGTATTATCATGCAGAACCTGTCCTGCAACGTCTGTGCTACAAACAAGAACAATTCCTCAAATCATGTTGTTTATTGAGGACATGGGGCTTCAACATTTTTACATGGCAGAGGACAAATTAGACAAAATTGGCATTCCAGTCACCAAATACTATTCCATTCAAGTACAAAATATACAATAGGCTTGCAGCTTACTATTATTTTGGAAATCGTTTAATATTTTAGAAACTTATAATTTTTTTAAATTGATTGGATAACATTTTTTTTTCTGCATTTAATAATAAATGATAATAATTTGTTTATTTCATATAGTCTTTTAGAAAACTCAAGGTCGATTTACAATGAAAAACAAAAACAAGACATAGAAACATGACATAGAAATGATACAAATAAACTGAGAAGGGTAACATCATAGAAAGAGGTACATATAGAAATCAGAACATAAAGTCAGGGGTCAGGGAAACAAGTGACAAAAAGATATGTTTTAATGTGGGTTTTGAAATCATGTAGTGATGAAAGGTCGCGGAACTGTTGGGGAATAGAATTCCAGAGAGTTGGGGCAGCAATACAAAATGCCCTTCCACCAAACGATGATAGTTTGTGCCGTGGGATCATCAACAGACCGGTATCGGAAGATCTATGTGTGCGGAAAGGGGAGTAAGTATGGCTGAGATCAGAAATATAGTTGGATGCAAGACCATGGAGTGCTTTGAATGTAATAAGGAGTATCTTGTATTGAGTACGAAAGCGAACGGGTAGCCAATGTAGACTGCGTAAAATCGGAGTAATGTGGGAAGATTTCTTTGTGTATGTGAGGACCCTAGCGGCAGAGTTCTGGATATATTGAATTTTATTTAATGATGAATTGGGTAAGCCATAGAAAAGAGAATTGCAGTAGTCAAGCCGCGAAGTGATGAAAGCGTGAACTAGGGTCTCAGCATCGCTGATATTTAGAAATGGACTAGGTGAAAGAAGGCAGACTTAGTGAGCGAGGAGATGTGTGGAAGGAAGGAAAGAGAGGAATCAAAGATTATACCAAGGTCTTTGACAGTGGTGGAAGGTTGAACTAGAACTCCAGCAATATTAACATTGTCAATACAGACACGGGATGCAGCTTGAGGTGAAACAATAAGAAGTAGATTTGTTTTATCAGTGTTGAGTTTGAGAAAATTACTGGTCATCCAAGAATTTAAATCATCAATACAAGCTGATATGGAATGCGTGGGGAAAGGAGCGTTGCGTTGAGAATGGATGTATAATTGGGTGTCATCTGTGTAGCAGTAGAATTTAAAGCCATAATGACGGATGATGTTACCTAATGGGAGCATGTAGATGATGAAGAGAAGAGGCCCAAGAACAGAACCCTGGGGAACACCGTGTGGGACAGAGGCAGTAGTGGACTTAGCCTGGCAGATGGAGATGTAATGCTGGCGATCAGACAGTTAGGAGGTGAACCAGGATAGGGCAGTTCCAGAAATACCAAGAGCAGACAGTCGTGAGATCAGAAGACTGTGAGAGATTGTGTCGAATGCAGAGGAAATGTCTAGAAGAATTAGAATACTGGTGAAGCCGGAGTCAGTGGCTATAAGGAGATCATTGACAACCCTAAGAAGTTCTGTCTAAGTGCTGTGGAGGGTGCGAAAGCCGGATTGAAAACATTCATAGAGGTTGTTGGATGACAAATGAGTTTGAAGTTGAGCAGCGACCACTTCCTCAAGCAGTTTCGAAAGAAATAGTAGATTAGAGATTGGTCTGTAGTTGTCCATGTCAGAGTGGTCGAGGCAGCAGTTTTTAGTTCCTGAGGAACAGCACCAGTGCTTAGAAGTTGGGAGATGAGAAATGACATCGGTAGTGAAATAACAGGTGCACATTTTTTAAGTAGAGCAGTTGCATTTCAACGAAACATAAAATTGTTGAAAGACAGTAAATTAAGAGAGAAAAAAGTATTGACTGCTGAATTATTTACTTTAACTGGCATCTAATGAGTTGAGGACAAATCGTCCTTCAACAGTCCAAATTAATGCTTAGAGAACAACAATACAGATCAAAAATGAGATATTTGTTAAAAATTAATAGGATTTTATCACCAGCTAAACAAACATCCAGAATATCTTATCTGTTTTAGAACTAAATATTTGCTTTCACAGCACAGAAAACAGCTTCTTCTCAACGTTTGACAACACAAACCAAACTCTTCCAGGTCTCAGCTTCAACTACAGTGTTTGAAGGCGGGTCAAAGTAGACGTTGTTTACGGGCAGCCAATGAAGACCTTAGCCTGGCATTATGCAAATGTATTAAAAACCTACATTAAGTAAGATTGGAATGACTAGGTTAAGGCAGTTAAGAATCAGTTTAAAAACTCCATATATTGTGCACTTTGAACTGTGAAATTTTGCAGATCTCTTACATTCACAAACAGCTATATTACACACTACATGAAAGGTAATATGAAAACGCATAATAGGGGCACTTTAATTATTACTGAAGTGGGTCCACAAACAGTTTGGATTATAAAATGGATCTTTGGTTTTACAAAGTTTCAGAAACCCTGGCGTAAAAGTAAAAATTCACAATATTCTTTCGAATTGCTGGCATAGACTCCAATGCCAACGGGTAAAACTAATGAAAATGAATGAATACAATAGGAGCTTCACACCCTCGCTTGGCTCCAAAAGAGATTGTATATCCAGCCCTATCCTGTACTCACAGTTCCATCACTAAACTTTATGCATTTGGCACACAGCGCAACTGGAACAATACAGGCCCGAACCCCGCCAAGTCCGAGCAAAGGATGCGTTTGTCGGCATTGCCACCTGTGAGAACAATAAGGAAATATTTGCGTCTTTCAGCGCAGCTGCAGCCAAAAACAAAACTGCCCCAGATGGCTGATGGCATATCATGAAATCCACTTTTTGATTAAAACTGATCGCCCTTTTCATAGGATTAATTGCTTACGAGCGCATGAATGTCGAGCGGTTCGCTGTCCACTAAATTAATGAACTCTCTGAACAGAGGCGAACAGGAGCGCGGGCGTCTTGCCGATTTTAATCCTGTGCACACATGCGGAATAATCCTGTCTTATCTGCTCTGACTGCGTCTAAAACCTGTTGCTTGATCAGGGTTTAGCCACTTGCGGCAACTGGTCAGTTTTGCCAATCCATGTCTGTGTTGAGTGTCGGCTGCGGCGGGCCTGTAACTAAAATAGCATCTGGCATTTATTAGAAAATAAGGAGAGCTGGGAAGTAAACAGACTGTTTTTGAGACATGCATACCTCCTATGCGGGCGTTGTAGGCTATACCTACAATGCAATGCGAGTTGTTGGCTACAGCAGCAACTTCACCTGCACATCGCGTCCCATGCCTGGAAAGAAAAAGAAATGCAATAAAAAAATCAATAAAAAATGTAAATATGTTATATTGATATTAAATATTGTGTGTTTGTGTCTGAGTTTGATCAGAACTGTAACGATGTCAGTCTTGCTTCCCCATTATCTCCTCACTGTATTCTGTCCTCTCCACACTGCTAATTAAAACTGTAAAGAGGGAAAACATTTTTTTATAAAAAAGATTTATGTAATTGAGAATTACACACTAAGACACTGGCTCTGATTTAAGCCCTAGTGATTTGCCTCATTGTCTACAGCCTAAGCTACACTGTAAAAAAAATATTGTAATTTTAACTGTAACAAACCTGTACAAATGTGACAGTAAAAAAACGGTTAAAAAATGTAATAGATTTAACCTTACATTTTGTAATTTCACCTGCCAGTTTTATTCTGTAAAACGATGGATTTTTTTTTTTACATTGTATCATTCAAATGTTTGGGGTCGGTAAGATTTTGACAGTTTTTCTTAATCACTTTGGCACATTTTTCGAAAACAGTATTCTCTAAACTAAGTTCAGTTGTCACAACTGTTTGCTGGAACATCAGAACTCTATTGCATGTATGCAAAACGTAGTAACTCACCCAAAACATATAATTCATGCTTCAAAACCTAGTTATTGTGTCAGTAAATTGGTCAATGCCACCAAAAAGAAAAATGTCATCATGTGAGCCACACTGGTCAAATGTTTTTTCACTATGGAAATATTTGTTACATACAAATGTTTTTTCTACCTTGTTGTTGACACTGACTGCTTTCTATACTACACGAGAATGTAAGTTTTGTCTAGCTGAATGCTCTTGTGCATCATCCTGAGCTTTTTATTAGGTAAAATTTACTGGGGAAAGTCAATACTGTATAAAAAGAAAATGAATATTTTTATTCAAATAGTCCATTTATTTTGTAGAAATGTCTTCCCCTAACTCCACCAACACCAGACGTTTACATAACTTCCTATTGCTCTTCCATGACAAGCAACTGTGAATTTTCAGTTTACATATATAACACATTTCTACAAAAATAATTGTACTGTATAAATACAAATGCATTTATACAATATAAAATTTTGCGTTCGCTCTGTATATCTCTACGGCATCGCTCTCCAGGAGTAATTCGCTTTTGAAGTGGATTTACTTAATGTAAAGTTAACGAAAGTTATCATGAGGATTGTAATGTTTAAAGCAGATGTCTTAACAAATGTCAGTAGACCGGGAAGATTTTAAAACGAGTCGTTCATTCATAAATACGCAAGATCACTGTGAAAATACAGACCAGAAGACAAAAGACAATGAGCGCAGCGCTGAAAAGGGGCGGGGCTACATAAGGTCTATAGGGTTGTGACGTTCCATGTTCAAAAATGGTAGTGATTGTTAGCCTGGGTTTCCCCATACTGCCTTTGCGCAGCGCGATTTTATTTACGCTGAAAGGCAGTCTGGATACCATGGACCAGATTTTCGCCTCATCTAGGGAACCAATCACAGAACGGGGAGGGAGCAGCAAGACGATGACGACATCTATGCGACACAACTAAGCAGTTTGTTTATATCTATGGATTCAGCATGGCAGCAGACGCGAAGAGCGACCCTCATGTTTATCTTGCACAAACGGCAATAATCGCTGAACGTCATTGTTTACACAAAAATATCTTACCCATCGTCTTCTTCCTTGTCTAATTTCTGTCGCTCTACATACATCATCTGGTATAATGGAAACGATTGGCTATGATCTATACATGTGCATTTGATAGACATTCTTAGCACCCGATAAACGGCGCCGGGCATTTGTAAACTACGCCTCAAATACGAGAAAATGAACATGTGGTTCCCAGACCCAAGTCTCAACGAGAATTGGGTCTGGCGTTAGCCAGGCTAAGTGATTGTGCTTTCTTTTTGAATATATTTTATCATTTCATTTATTCCTGTGATGGCAAAGATGAATTTTCAGCATCAATACTCATGTTTTCATTGTCACATGATCCTTCAGAAATCATTGCAATATGCTGATCAGGAACATGCATATAAAGAAAGTAAAAAGGGTGAACTTTTGATTTCATTTTGTTAACTAAAAGCAAAAACGTCGTTTTGGACTCCGACGGCATCACATTCTGAAACTGATATCCAAGTTAATCCTCTTTCCACCACTGTCACAGCGTATCGCAACAGGCTGCATTAGCAATGCATTAATTGCATTTTTATCTTGTGCACTGTTCACTCGCTGTCGTTCGCTCAGCGCACCTCTTTACCAAAGTCTATTTTAATAGTTTTATTCTTTGTCCTCACTCAATTAAGTTTCTGCTCCGGGAGGCACGTTCCACACTTCAAAAATGAATTGAACATTGTATTGTTTTCCATTTCAAATATCCTGATGAGTATTAACAAAACAGGTCTTTGAAGTTTTGCCTGAGCTCTTGGCAGTTCATTCGTAAACATGTGGCATGAGCAGCAGAGAACAAGCATTAAATCAGGTGCTTATCAAAGACAAAGGCGTTTTCAATTAAATCCAAACCACACTCAATCCTACAGGATTGGATTGGTTTCAGTGCTTCCCCACAAAAAAAATTTGTGTTGACAGACACGCAAAATCACACAAGTCCAGCATAACGGCTTTATTTGCATTGCTCAAAATATCACAGCTTTTGAGAAAGCAAGATCTTTCAAAATATTGCTGTATTAGATCTGGTCCAAAATCTAGCCAGATCTCCCCCAAACACTCCAGCAACCATTTGGGGTGATCATAGTCACACATTCTGTTTTATTAAGTTAGGTGCTATAAATCCTATCAGTGTGAGATTTTAACCTGTGCCAGCGCACATATCCGACAATCCATTGGCGAGACCAGAGGAGTGCACTTTTGTGATTATCCCTTCGTGTGCCATAAGGTTGCCAACCGAACCGCTGTCCTGGAAACTGCCTGGCAACCACCCATAACACCCTAACAACTATCTAGCCACCACCCAAAAAACATGCTAGCAATCACCCAGTAAACACTAGCAACTATTCAAAACATATTAGCAACCTCCTAGCAAATTCAAAATACCTTTAAAACTTCAAATCTCTCTTCAAACAAACCACTTACTCAAACTGCAAAAAGGCTTCAATGACCTTTGACCTTCAAAACAATCTTCAAAAACGTTTTCAAGCAAACATTTTATCCACCCCCTGATCACTCAAAGCGAGTTACGCAAGTGTTAGCAGCAAATGAGTTGCGTTTAAAGGGATAGTTCACCCAAATTCTCTCATCATTTACTCGGCCTCATGTCGTTCCAAGGCAAGCCCATAATACTTTCCTTCATCTTCGGAACACAAACAAAGATCTTTTTGATGAAATCTGGGAGCTTTCAGTCCCTCTATTGGTGGCTACTCAACTGACACTTTGACGAATCAAAAAGTTCATTAAGAGATCGTAAAAGCAATACATATGAACTGAGCGGTTTAGTCCAAATTTTCTGAAGAGACACGATCGCTTTATATGATGAACAGATTGAATTTAGGCTTTTATTCACATATAAACATTGATTAGCGAACATAATCAGCTCAACCGAACCTGCTTGACCTCTTGCGGAAGCTCAAACGTGCTGCGTAACACACAAGAATTAACCTCATTGGTTCTTGCTGAAGCACAAACCCTTTAAGACAAGTCGTGTGGTGAGGAGTAATTTTAAAGACATCAGGCCTCACTTGTTCTCGTTACTGGAGTCGTATCGTGGGGTCGGGTCATAGTCATTGCCATTCACATCGTAGCTAGCAAGCTGATCCTAAATGACGGACAAAGCACATTAAATAAACCATCTGAGGCATTGAGAGTGAAACAAACCCATTTTGTTTTTCCACTGTAGTGCTAAAATATATAACACAAGCAATCATTTTATTATTCATGCTGTGCAGAGCAGTGTTAAAACTAACTATTAAACAATATTTTTAACAAACTATTAAAAACATTTTTATAAAATAACACCCGATAGAATGCATTTACAACATTAATGTTCCTAAAATAACACTTAAGAATGCATTTACAGAGATTAGAGAAAGTTTCAAGATAATCTCACATAATTCTGAGCCAGATCCGGATGGTTCCTCTCAATACCGTCATCCAAGATGGTGACGACCACATTTCGACCCGTGTAGCCTCTCTGCCAGGCCGCAAGGATATTCATTTCTGAACGACAGCGGCTGTTTTTATCACTACAGTGCTGGAAGACAATAAGAAGTCATCAACACCTTCACTTGCTATCAGTTTCAGGCACATGCATTTGACTTTGAAAATAGGAAACATTGGAACATTAGCAACATTCTCTGCTCTCCAGAAACACAAGCCTTTATTACTTCAGTGACCTTATGACTCAATCCGTCTGTGAGGAAATATGTCACAGCAAGTGGCAGCATAAACCTGTAAATTAAACGGGACGATTCATGTTTATTCAGCGGCAGAGGTTTTCGTGTCCTTCAAGGTCTCATTTATGATTCTTTTCAACACAGTCTTTGAGGACACAATCAACAAAGACGTCCCAGGGTGAAGTCAACATCAGAGGACGGATTGAAAACAGTCTCAGATACCTTTGTGCTGCAATATTAATCGTGAAGGCAAACAAACACCAAATATGCTTTAATAATGCTTGAAAACATCAGCCCTACTGGATTAACTATTAATCTTGTAGTGTTTGAAACTGATATACGAAGAACAAAAGGATTTGCATAGACACTTCAGTAAAACTAACAAGGTCTGAAGTCCTTCGAAGACACTTTTCGGAAGGAAAAGAAATGAGATGCCAACGAATAAAATCCATATAAAATTCAAAATTCATAAAGGTTGCATTCATTTGTGAAGATTATCATGATGAACTAAACATGAAAGAATCATTAATTTATTTCGGTCATGGAGCTTATTTTATGCAATAATCCAAAAGCCAATGGAAAAATCCTATCAGCTTTTTGTCAAGGGAACGAAAATGTAAAATGATGCTTATGACTGAAATTTGCCCTGACTAATGCCAGTGTTAGTGCGATTGTGTTCATTTCCTCAATATGAAGTAATTTGTAATTCATAGCATCAAGCTAGTAAGAGAAACAAACTAGCGCACATATACTACTTTCACACAGTTCGGTTTTTATGAGGCAAGGGCAGCGGAAACAGTCCTGCTATAAAACAAATAAAACAACAGGAGCTTCACAAACGAGCCCGTTTAATGAAGCACAAATCAGTGGCCCTTTTCTCTCTAGGAGTCACTGCAAATGAGGCAGCGATTCATTTGCTAAATCACTTCATTAGGAAAAAAAAAGGTCAAAAGGTAAAGATAGCTTATGAAATACAGGACTGAATGTGTGAAATATCTACTAACAATGTACCACATGTTGGACCATTTGGGATCGTTGAAGTGGATGTTGCTCGGGTCACTCCTGGCTTGACGTTTCACTCGTGACTTCACCACCTGCTGCTGCGCCCATTCAACCTGCAGAAAAAGCACGGGTTACATCGTCTCACATCAAAGACTAAACAGTTTATGCTCACCTTCATGCACATAAACATGTCTGCGAAATGCGCGGTCTGTATTTAGTCACGCTCTGGCTTTTCCATTACGTGAGGCTCATGTAGTCATTGCATTTAAGGAGAAACAAATGGGAATGTAGTACTCTGAAACATGCTTTCCTAAATGCAGCCTGAAGAAGAAATACAGCCACACCATCCAAAATATATGCATATCTAAGAGATTTTTTTTCACCTGTTTTTTTACACACATTACTGTCCCTAAATATGTAATAGCAATAGAAATGCTGCCGATTTTAAAATTCACTTATGATTATAATATTTGGTTAGTGCAATCATGTTTTACCTTGAATACTAAATATAAAAATCAACAATGAATTAGAGTGTGTGCTAGTCTAAAAATGACTAAAAGCAAGGAAGAAAGTGCTCTTGTGCTTTCTATATCGATTAAGAGCAGCACCAACCACATCCAGATCTATCTAGATCTCTGTATCCTTCCAGTAAAACGTATCATCTGTTGTAAATAAAGGGATGCGGACTTCTAATTTGAAAATGCCCGCAGATTTATTTGTCTTGCGGCAATGCCCGAATTTGTGGTTCCCCTAAAAATAGCTTAACTTCAGAATCACTAGCGCACTACGCTTTCTTGCTTTCATTAAAGAGGTCCAGAGGGAAATGTAATGAAAATCACATATTGCAATATTTATGCTTTTCTCTCTGTTACAGTCCCAAGCTATAAATGAATGGGTTGGGTTGGGTTGGGAATCAAGAATCAGTTCTTATTAAAAAGTGGCTCTATTAAATAAATAAAAAGAACCAAATGATTTATGACATTTGGTTCCATTAATAATTCTTGAATGTTTGGATACTAATCCAGATCCACTAATGAATCTCCAGCAAGTTGTTTGTTGGCTGAATTGAATGTCAAGAGAGAGAAAGGCTGAGTGCAAAATGCACAGTGATAATAAATATCACTCAACATGACTCAGCTAAATAAGTTATAAACTTGTTCATATATAGTTAGTTAGGATATATAGTTTCTATAGAGCTATTGAACAAATAAAAAAATAAGTGGTCTATCAATAATTGTGAGGTCATGAAAACTGCATGTAAGTACAGCATGTCACACTGGTGTGGCAGCAAATCAGCAGCTCACGTACTAAGTAACAAGAAAGTAAACTATGCACTTCACTTGATTTGTACTGTAGCATTTACGATGGATAGTTCAATTGACCCTTCGCAGGGAGCTTGATTGACAGGTGATCTGACCAATCATACTACGCCAATCCGCCATTTTGTCGGACAAAGCAGTCAGGAGAGTTCGTAGATTAACATGGGAGGATTTGAACTTGAAAAACGGAGTGTACTGACGCCTTTCCGCGGTTAAAACAACATTCTTTCTTATGTTCATTCATGTTTATTTAATGCTATATAAATTAACAAGAAGGAAGATATGATCGGTTCAAGAGCAGCTTTAACTGATGCTCTACAGTCTACAGCGATCTGACAGACACATTAAAGAGCCACAAAACGGTATTTATTGTTTAAATTTCTTTAAAAAAATGACCAAATTTGAAAGGTGAGACTTTGTTGGGGGGGGAGAGATGGGGTCTTTGCGAACGGTCAATTGGATGATTTGAAACTGATAAAATACTGATAAACACCTGTGAATGCACATTCTACATTAATACACCAAGTCGTACTGTGTATAATATGATATTTTGGCTGATGAACTATATTACCGGTACTTGACAAAAAAATTGGTACATTTTTTTATTGTTTTGTAAGAAGTTTCATAGTAAAAACAGTAATATTTAATAAAAAGAATAAAATAAATATTATCATAATTTAAAATAAATGTTTTATATTAAAATGCAATTTATTCCTGTGATGGCAAAACTGATTTTCAGCATCATTACTCTGGCCTTGTCACATGATCCTTCAGAAATCATTCTAATGAATGATTGATTAATTAATGAAATGTTCAAGAAACATTTATTTTTCATATTTTTGGGGAAAACATCATACAAGTTCAAAATAACAGCCTTTATTCAAAACCGTAATCTTTTGTTATATTATAAATGTCTTTATGGTCACTTTTGATAAATTGAATGCATCCTTGCTGAATTCAATTATTAATTTCTTTAAAATATATATATATTTTAAAAGGTACTGTAATTCATTATTGAACACTGGTGCCTTTTATCACAATGCAACAACAGCAGATTGAACACTGCAGATCTGAAAGATTACATTTTCAGTGTCCTTTTATATAGACTACAACACTTCAACAACACATCTATTGGATGAGATGTTATTTGCCCCGTTCTTTTCAGCTTGACAGCTCTTTGCTTGTGGTAACAAAACATTTCGCGCCGCCTCGCATGGCCTCTGCCTGTGGCCTGACACTGATGAAATGGGTTATTGGGCATTTGCCACGCCACACCATTTGTACACATGGCCCAGGGCAGGATATGATCAGAGGGCCTCCGTCAGATGCCCTCCAATAGACCTGGACTGTTTTATTACTCCCGAGATGCCGGCTGTCGGGAGGAGATAATCTTAGCAGGGGAGGGCTGGCTTCCAAATCCTGGAAACAGCTTGACTTTGAATGCCTGGCTGCTCTGTCAAATGAAGTCTTGGACAAACACGGCTGCTCGTCATATTAATGCGTCCGGGACCGAAGTGATTTAATGTGTAAGTCGGAGGATTGAAAGTCAGAGCATATGAACCATCTGAAAGTAGGAGGGACACAATTGTAACAGAACTCAACAGCTTGGCCTCTGAATATTCATTATTTAGTCATATAATGAATATTCAACAGTAGTCCAGTACTACTGGTTTCTTTTACCCAGCTTTTGATCTTAAAATTGTTATGTGTCCAACTACAATTTTTTCATTACATTTACATTTACGCATTTGGCAGACGCTTTTATCCAAAGCGACTTACATTGCATTATCCTATACATTTATACATAGGTATGTGCAATCCCCTGGGATCGAACCCACATACTTGCGTTGTTAACGCAATGCTCTTCCCACTGAGCTACAGGAAAGCTGTTCCTGTTATTACTGTCGCCAAGCAAAACAAAAGTCTTAAAACATAATGATTTCCTAATAAAAGTGTCATAATTAAAAGTGTCCTCCCATATAATGGTTGCTACACCTCCTAATAAAGGTTATTATAGTTTTAAAAGTTTTACTAGTGTCAAACCCATAATGAAAAAATTTGGTAATTTTCAGTTTATTTTTGTTATTTTTGATGGTGCATTAACCAGTCCCTCCAGGATTTTGCGATTGCAAGAATAAAGTGAATTCAACCAACTGACGCATTATTTGCAATTTAAGACAATAGTAATTTAAGCTGTAAAAAAATGCTAGAACAATTATACAACATTATAGAATATAAAATATATAGTATGTAATCAGTGACAGTAGTATGCAGGCACCTGTGTCTAACACAATTCTGTATTTTCAATTAAGCAGAATTAATATGAATAGATCTATCCTGGTGAGATCAATGCAAATTAACACACACAAACAAACAATAAATCCGTCAAATATCACCTCAATTTTTTTTTTTTAAAGTCACAGAAAAATGAGTCATTTTGGGCTGGGAAAATCAGTGATAAGTCCTGCGAAATCCTGATGGGAGTGAATAAAAAAACTGATTTTAAATTTAGTAAACTAAACTTAATTTACTATGGACAAATCAGTTGGATAAACAATGTATATAAATTGACAAAATTAACAAAGTTCTCTCAACTTTTGGGAAGTAAGTAAAACAAAACAAACAAACATTTAGAAAAAATTAATTACGGTAATACATTTTCTTTCATTTCTTTTTTTTTATTATAAAGTTTCAGTTATAGTTTTACAGTTATTGTACACAGTGGAGGGAGAAGGGTCCATCTGTGCTATTGTTTAATTATGCAATATTGAGCATTGAGTGCTTTTGCAACCCCGGGCTGAAAGTCACCCTGTTCAGGGTTGAAACAGAATAAGAGCACCAAAATGATGCCGTAACCAACCCCAAAATTAAAAATAGGGCCTCTTTGAGAATAGATTAACTGAATTTTGACCAATGTAAAAATGTGGATCCGTATTCAATAGTCATTTAAACATCTTTAGTTTTAGTCTGTGTTTCATCCCTTATGACACATATGACATCAGAAACTCCCCATGCTGAAAATAGTAACATCAAAGATGAGGTTACAATTTGTTTCAAATTCACAACAACACATCATACTGCAGGACATGCGCAAAATGAAATGCGCTATGAATACACAACTGCTGCCATTTTTAGCTGTAAATCTTAACAACCATCCCACCGGCATCACCGGGGTGTTTATGATTCAGCAGCACAGACTCCATCAGCTCTTGTGTCAGATGGCCTGCACAGGGCCAATTTTTAGATGTTTATGGCATAATATTTTTGAAATATATTTAATAGTTTAGTTTGAGCCCATTTAGATCAACTAAATGAGACTTTTCATGAAGACAGCAGCTGCAGACTCTCATTTGAAGCGTTATTTTAGATAACCGTTTAAAAGTTTGGTGATAATAAGGAGTGTTTCTTGAGCACCAATTCAGCATATTAGAATGATTTCAGAAGGATCATGTGACACTAAAGACTGGAGTAATCATGCTGAAAATTCATCTTTGACTTCACAGGAATAAACTATATTTTCAAAGATATATAAATAGAAATTTAAAAGCAATGAAGAGATGGGTGTGTTTGTTTGGGTTGATTTCAGATATCAACAATGTTCAGCAACGACTTTGAGAAATAACATACTGCACCTTTTGGACCCGTGAAAACCGTGTTTGATCAATTTAATGCAATTTAATGCAATTTTAATCCTTGCTGAGTAAATGTATAATTTTTTCTTTCTTTATTATTATACTGACCCCACAATTTTGAACAGTAGTATTTTTGAAAGTATTTTTCACTTTGCAATAGACCTTATGCGCCAGAGAAAGTAGTAGTCCTTTTTCGCAGTAGAGTTGTATATTTCAATGGCATCGCTGATTCGCTGTCGAAGAATAATTCTCATGAGCATTGTAATGTTTAAAGCAGATGTCTTAAAGGGTTAGTTCACCCAAAAATGAAAATAATGTCATTAATGACTCACCCTCATGTCGTTCTAAGCCCGTAAGACCTCCGTTCATCTTCGGAACACAGTTTAAGACATTTTAGATTTAGTCCGAGAGCTTTCTGTCTCTCCATTGAAAATGTATATACAGTATACTGTCCATGTCCATAAAGGTAATAAAAACATCATCACAGTAGTCCATGTGACATCAGTGGGTTAGTTAGAAGTTTTTGAAGCATCGAAAATACTTTTTGGTCCAAAAATAACACAAAATAAGACTTTATTCAGCATTGTATTCCCTCCCGGGTCTGTTGTCAATCGTTCACAGTTACGCTCAAGGCCGGACTTACCATTGGGCTTGACTGGGCTCAAGCCCATGGGCCCCGCTCAATAGGGGGCCCCGCCCTTTTACGTTTGATTTTTTTCAATAATATATCCAGGGTGCGATTTGCCGGGGGGGATGCGTGCAGGCGCGGAGTTTGCGGGGGGGCAGGGGGAGCATTGCCCCCCCTGGAGGCTGAAACGGGTAATTGCATTTTTTTTTAAATTGCATTGTTTAAAAAATATATATATTATAAATATTTTAAATAACACAAAACAACCAAATGGTGGTAAGTAGGGAAGTCACCTGTGGGAGAAAAAAAAAAAAAAAATCCGTGGCGACGGTTTTGCAATCCGTCCGCTCAGTTTATAAACCGCACTCACGAATTCTCAAACTGTTCCCTCGGTTTAACAAATCGTGCCCACCACGGGTTAATAAACCGTACCCACGAGTTTCTAATCCGCGCTCTCAGATTTGTAAACCGTGCCTTCAATTTTTGTAATCTGTACCCACAAATTCACAAACCGTGCCCAAGTTTTCGCAATCGTTCCCACGGGTTTATACGCACGGATTTGTGGTTCCTCCCCCAGTCGGTGCCGGGAGATTTAACCAGGCCATCTGTTACGGTGCGGGATACGTAGCCTACGCATTGCATTGTGTTTATAAACTTTATTTTCAAAAATGGATAATTTCCTGAATGTTCTAATAAACGACAGAGAGTTGGGTGACGCGACTTTGTCAGCGTTTCGAGAGTATAGCCTTAAAGTAACAAGCAATTTTAATAACCTCAGGGGGGAATAACCTCAGTAGCTATAATAGAATAATCAAAAAAGACTTCACATAAAAAAAGAAATATAATACAAACACATTTCCAAAACTGTAAAAGGTTAGGTTATTTAACAATTAAAAATAAACTCAAATAGGCCTAATAATAATAATAATAATTATTATTATTATTACATTTAGGCTACACATTTAGAAGATGCTTTTATCTAAATAACAACTTACAAAAAAGGAACACAGCAATTAGTCAAATGTCAGTCATAATACAGGTTAGACAGTGCAGGGTTTTATTTGATTATCACAAATAAACACAAGATTTTGACGCATATCCAAGGGTTTGTGCATGCGGAGTGTGAGCGCGCACTGCATGGCACGGAGGCGCGGGCGCGAACTGTGGAAACAACTTAAAATACTCTATAATTTCTGGTCATACAGAAAAGAATAATACATCATTCGCAACTACTTTTTTTGTGTAAACTCACAACAACAAGAAACCGTTGTGCTTTTGTAAAATAAAATAAAACAATCAGGCGCGCTTTCATGATCTCCGTGAGCTGGATCTGCCACAATAACGCGTCTCAAAAATGAACTGAAATGACCAGAAATTATAGAGTATTTTAAGTTGTTTCCACAGTTGATAGGAAAATACAAGTGCTCATACTCCGCACTTGGATATGCGTCAAAATCTTGAATGTGATAATCAAATAAAACCCTGTATTATTATTGTCTAACTGTGTTCATTTTTTGGATAAAAGCGTCTTCTAAATATGTAGCCTTGTAGCCTGATAATAATAATGATAGGGTGATTATTATTATTATTATGATTTGCGTTTATGAGTTCACTTAAGTCATTAATATGTTTATCATAAAATAATTTATGAATGCTTTATTTTTAAGCAAAAATTATGCAAAAAAATGTAGGCCTATTTTATCCAAAACTGTAAAATATAGCCTATAAAAATAAAGCATTGATAACTTATTTTATGATGAACATGTTACTGTCTTAAGTGAACTCATGTATAGTTATAAACTCAAATAATAATAATAATAATAATTATTATTATTATTATTATTATTATTATTACATTTTAGGCTACATATTTAGAAGACGCTTTTGTCCAAAACGTACAAAAAAGGAACAAAGCAATTCGTCAAATATCAGTCATAATACCGGTTAGACAATAATAATAAAGTGCTAAGATTATCACAAATAAACAAAAGATTTTGATGCACGTCATTCATATTAAATCGTATATATTCCACCCCATACCCGCTACAATTGAGAATCACTTGAAGCATGCACATGCACGCATAGACAATTTGATGTATTCCATTTAATAACAATACAAATTATTGTCTAACCTGTATTATGACTGACATTTGACTAATTGTGTTCCTTTTTTGTAAGTTGTTATTTAGATAAAAGCATCTTCTAAATGTGTAGCCTAAATGTAATAATAATAATAATAATTATTATTATTAGGCCTATTTGAGTTTATTTTTAATTGTTAAATAACCTAACCTTTTACAGTTTTGGAAATGTGTTTGTATTATATTTCTTTTTTTATGTGAAGTCTTTTTTGATTATTCTATTATAGCTACTGAGGTTATTCCCCCCTGAGGTTATTAAAATTGCTTGTTACTTTAAGGCTATACTCTCGAAACGCTGACAAAGTCGCGTCACCCAACTCTCTGTCGTTTATTAGAACATTCAGGAAATTATCCATTTTTGAAAATAAAGTTTATAAACACAATGCAATGCGTAGGCTACGTATCCCGCACCGTAACAGATGGCCTGGTTAAATCTCCCGGCACCGACTGGGGGAGGAACCACAAATCCGTGCGTATAAACCCGTGGGAACGATTGCGAAAACTTGGGCACGGTTTGTGAATTTGTGGGTACAGATTACAAAAATTGAAGGCACGGTTTACAAATCTGAGAGCGCGGATTAGAAACTCGTGGGTACGGTTTATTAACCCGTGGTGGGCACGATTTGTTAAACCGAGGGAACAGTTTGAGAATTCGTGAGTGCGGTTTATAAACTGAGCGGACGGATTTTTATTTTTCTCCCACAGGTTACTTCCCGGGCTCCATACCCAATTGATAGGCGCAGAGTCCCAGCTGCTACAATGTTTTTTTTTTTTTTTTTTTTTTTTTGCCCCCCCTGGCTCGAACGTCAAACTCCGCCTATGGATGCGTGGGATTTCCCCCTTTCTGGTCAATGTATCCCTGCCTCTGCTTAATTATTTGTATCCCCGGTGGGGATAAATTTATCCCCCCCTCAAAGTGATCATAGTGCTACTAGTGGCGAGACGGATCACAAAACTTATCACGGATCCGTGGTTTGATTAAAGTCAATTTTATTTTAAAATGATTACTCACTCACTCTTGAGCGTCTGGCGCGAGTGATTTCAATGTTAAGTCAATGTAACGCGCGTCTAGAGGTCCTGCGGCGCGGTGTTTAGCGCGGCGCGGTAGACGCGAGCCTCATTCGCGCATCCAGTTTGCGCGAATGAGGCGAATTGCTAACACAGATCATGTCTTTTCTATCATTTCACTGTAGCTCAGCATCGCGATCAGTGTTGTGCCAGTTCATACTTAAAAAGAACTAGCTCAAAGTTCAGTTCACACAGATGATAATGAACTAGTTCATGTCATAGTTCTTTTTTTTTTTAAATGAACTAAGTTCACATAGGGTGAATTGCCCTAATGTGGGACACTGCCTAATGTGGGACACCTAAGCTCTAGTGTTTGTAGGTCCCACACAAATACATGAATGACAGTGAAACTATGGGTTAGAAAAAGCTGTGGTGTCATGTTATCAAAATCACATGACCTATCAAATGTCCAATCATATTTTAGGGTGGAGCAATCATCAAACAGGAGACACCTTGTGTGAAGACCATCCGAAGGTTAATGACATAGAGTTTTAACAAATTTGATATTAAGGAGTTAAATACATTTTAAACAAAGCAATCCTGCTACTTTTTAGCCTAATATGCTTATGAAATGTTTGTCCATCAAAAAAAAGTGGAACTTTGTGTGCATAATCTATATATTTTATATTTTTATAAAATTTCCTAGTGTCCCACATTAGGAAATGTGGTTTCCAAATCCGGGACAGCACGATCAGCCTAATGTGGGACAGTACTTCAATGAGTCAAAAATGTGTGGTGGGGCATGATTTATGGGACAAACATGGCTATTTACATGGTTTTAGTCTTGTAATGCAATATTTGAATACTGTTAATGCAGATTTTTACAGTCATGTTTATTTTTTTATTCTTTTTTACTTTTTTTGTGTGTCTATCTCTCTCTCTCTCTGTGTGTGTGTGTGTATGTATGTGTGTGTGTGTGTGTGTGTGTGTGTGTGTGTGTGTGTGTGTGTGTGTGTGTGTGTTGTGTGTGTGTGTGTAAAAGGTAGGTAGTTGACTTAAATGAAAAATAGCTCTGAATTTAAAAACGCAGTAGAAAACCAATAAAGCCATTCCACTTTATTTTATGCATCTGATTAATTCAATGAAATGTATTTCAGATCACAATGGCAAAGGTGAGAAAGACAGGGACAGATTGTCTGATGCAGAAAGAGAGGCAGAAAAAGGGAAAGTTGTTAAGTAAACTGAACTAGATAATATTGTATTATCGGTCTGATGATGTTCAGTTATCCATGTTTCATCCATCCATAACCAAGAAAATGACTAACTAGGATTTAAGAGAGAATCTAAAATAAAATAAGATTTTACTATTCTACATGTATCAGTGTGATTTTTGGTCTTTTATCATAGATTTTTCAGTGTCCCATATTGGGAACACAACTGTCCCACTTTAGGAAAGCTGCAGATTGTCTCAGACGACTTGCTATAAGAGCACTAATATGTCTATAATTTCTCTTATGAATGAGTTATCTGAATTTTCTCTTTTGATTTGATTAGGAAACATACTGGGGTTTTTAAAAAAGTATTGGGTGTGGATTTAATGTTTTGGTTACACATCGCAATATGTCACAGAAGTCTGAAGTGCAAAAAATGTCCCACATTAGGGCAATTCACCCTATCTAAAAATGAACTAGTTCACGTTCATTTGTTAAATTATTTTAACAAAGATGTAGGCTATTATTAATAATAATGTTATTTCAACACAATATCTCGTTATTTCGAAATAATGTGTGCGTGCATCTGTAAATCCGGTGACGCGTGTATTGATTTTTATTAATAAACAAGTGTTTTCTCTAAAAGTGTCGACTCGGCTGCAAAGATGAAGTTGACGATCGCCATCTCCGTGTGAACGCGCTTATAGAAAGAAATGCACATAAATAAGCCTAATAATGGATTATCAGAGAGTAGCCTTTTTCTTTTTTCGTTTTGAATTATTTCGTTTAAAGACATTTCAAGCTTTGTGTATTTGATGTATTTGTCATGTCTGTGTGAGGCATACACTGAGTTTCGTTAAGTTAGGATGTGCTCTAGTTCACGTGCAATGCAAGTGAGCGCGCGGGCGCCTCCGTTAGGCTATATTTGTTTCGTCGGCCTATTCATTAAATACAGGCAATTGGTTGATGAAAAATTGATTAAAATTAAGATACAATTTATACAAAACGAAATTCACTTTAAAGAAAGGCTTTCTATAACAACTTCAACTTCAACGGTCAAAATCAATGTCTCATTCCGCACCCTATCTCGGTCGTGCTGTTCACTTTTCATAAATCAAATGGAAATCAATGAAAAAAAAAAAAAGGTATAATATTATAACAAATATGAAACGCGCTTTTTTAATGGCTACAACAGTATAGTAGGCCTACATATCCTACTCTCTATTTGTAGCCTACACATTTCTGCACATTAATTTAATTCTGAATTTTGCACACACAAGCTGAAAGGCATTTGTTCAAATCAAGTTCACGGATAATTGTGCGGGCATTTATAAGCCTAATCATTATGATACTAAAATCCTAACAAATAGGCGATGCTATGTACAAAAAATCAGATGAGCCCATAATATGAACGGTTAAGCATTTTCCTCCCATAGAAAACCATTAGGCTATAAGAACGCTTAATGTGGCTTAATGCAGATTAGAATGTCCCCTTATGTCGAAATAACGAGATATCGATACTAGGCTACTGTGTCCACCGTGGTCTCCTTTTTGATCAGCGGAAACGATTTTTGCTTGTTTGGGATCTGACTGTCCAGATTTGAAAAAGTTAAGCAAACTTTTTCAAGCTTCAATCAGTGGTCATAAAAAATAAATTAGCACGGTGTTTACATGTAACACTGTATACTGTACCATGTCACCTTTTGAAAGTAGCTTTGCACTTCAAATAACGATTGGATCAATTATATTGTTACGCCACCAGATGGCGACAAATTACTTTTAAAAAACATTTGTGATTGAATCGTTCATTCAGGAGATTCGTTCAAAGATGCTGATTCATCTATGAAACAATTGTATTTGATTGAGGAATTAAATCATTCATTCAAACCTAAGTTTTTTTAATAAATAATTCAGATTAATGAAACATTTTTGTAGACTTCAGCAATTAAGATAAATTGTTATTTTTTTAGTTGTTTGTTCAGAATCGTGATCTCTAGTTTTATTCTCAGTTTATTCAGAATTGTGTTGCTCTAATACATAGCTTGTGTATCATTTTGTTCTATTTAAAGTAATGTATAGACGGTAGGGCCCGAAAGTGACTCAAGCCCAGGGGCCCCCACCACCCTAAGTCCTGCCCTGGTTACGCTGATGGCGTAAGACGCTGATGACGTGTTATCTGGTGCGCCCGAGCTTCATTTATAGACTGAGGGAAACGCACGCTGTAAAAGTGTCTCATCCGCGACATGCACATTTACGCACCATTAAAAAAATGATATCCACGCAAACAATGTAGAATAGCTTGAATATAGCGTGCGTCTTCCTCAGACTGTAAACGAAGCTCGGGCGCACCAGATAACACGTCATCAGCGTCTTACGTCAGCAGCGTCACTGTGGAGTCCTGAACGCAGATTGACAACAGACCCGGGAGAGAATACAATGCTGAATAAAGTCTTATTTTGTGTTATTTTTGGACCAAAAAGTATTTTCGATGCTTCAAAAACTTCTAACTAACCCACTGATGTCACATGGACTACTTTGATGATGTTTTTATTACCTTTATGGTCATGGACAGTATACTGTATATACATTTTCAATGGAGGGACAGAAAGCTCTCGGACTAAATCTAAAATATCTTAAACTGTGTTCCGAAGATGAACGGAGGTCTTACGGGCTTAGAACGACATGAGGGTGAGTCATTAATGACATTATTTTCATTTTTGGGTGAACTAACCCTTTAACAAATGTCAGCAGACTGGGAAGATTTTAAAATGAGCAGTTCATTCATAAATACGCAAGGTCGCTGTGGAAATACGAACCGGAAGGGGCTATAAAAAAGGGGCGGGGCTACAAAAGGTCTCTTTTATTAACTTTCAAGCATTTGAAGTGCCATTCTTGTCATCAGTGTTTGGAGATGGTGGCCACATGTGGGAAGGCTTACCTCTGGGTCCATGTGAATGAAGCGGTGAGAGCCCCTCGTGGCAAAGGTGGATCTGCGTACCACCCTGCTGTGATGGAAATGGTAATGGTGCTCCAGTCCTCCGATCTACAGAACAAACAACCATGAAAACCAGCAAGAGAATTGACAGTCACACATTTGAGAAAGGCATGAAATTAACTTTTATCAGAGACAGCTTTGGTGGACAGAAATTGCATCTTGGCAGGGGCTAGCAAAAAAAAAAAAAAAAAAATCAACATACAGCACAGACTCCAGTATAAAAAAGTTCTTAAAACATAGATTGCTATTCCAGCCTCACAAAAAGCCAACGAGAATCTCAGTAAAATGGACATATGGCACACAGTTGGTGTTGCAGCAGGCTAAATCTAGTTGGCACATGCCTTCTGCCCTTAGCACATTTATCACACACTGGCACTTCTGAGTCAAATGATAAAGGAATAGTTCAGTATTTACTCGCTCTCGGTGTTGTTCTAAACCATGCATTGCTGTTGTTTTTGTCAATAAGAATCATTTTCCATAATTCGATAGCTTTGCACAGGGAACAGACAAAAAATTTACCATTTAAATTTCATAATTAAAAATATAATTATCTGTTTTTAAATAAAATTTTAAAATTTTCTTAATTTAATTTTCTTAATTTAAACTGTCACATCATTGACTAATATACACAAGTACCAAATGGCATTTTAGAGTACATGATGACATACTTGCAAAATTTGAAGTTTAGAAGTCTGATGGAACATTTCAGTGGATAAAGAGATAATAAGTTGTATAACTTGTATGTACTACTTTATGGTGTTTTTGTGCATTTTCCATATAGCTGATAGTATGGAAAACAAAGATGGATGGAACAAAAATAAAAAAACGTCATACAGTTTTGATAGATACATAAGGCTGTGTAAAATAATTTTCTTTTGCAGATAAATATTTTTTTAAATACTTTACATGATTTTTCTGCAATGCAAATGTTATTATTGTAAATAAATGTTTTCTTTTGCAACAACTGAGAGGGTGTAATATTAAATATGCCTTTGCCAAAAATGTGGGGAAGAATCCATTCACATATCTGTCTGTAAATAGGCTAAACCCCATGTTCTTTGTTCACTCATATTGATTCTCCATGCTGTCAGTACACACTGAGCAGAATTGAGATGTATGTAAAAGCATTAGGTGACAAAGAGGACTTAAAATAACCTTGAAAGACAACTTTGTCTGTGCTTTCAACAAAGAAATAAAAGAGATCTGCCACTGTGATGAGGCAATGAGCAACCAATCCTATCAAATCAAAGCTTCACAGACCTTAGAGAAGAACATCTTGAAGCCTTAAGATTAGCAACCTCACAGAGACCAAATTCAAGGCATACTAGTAGCGTAGTAGACAGTGTTAATTTGAACAGACACCACCTCCAGATATCCTAAGGCCCTTGAGTGCAAGAGAGATGTGCATTTCATACAGTGCGGTCGACTTGAGAAACAAGAGCTGAATAACGTGTTTAAACAATGATTTCTCAAGTATGACTTTTCAAGTTCTTACAATGTAAACATGTTTAATAAGAGTTGTTTTTTTTAAGGGTAGAGGGGTAATTCTTTACATAATGCAAGAATGCACATTTGAGCAAGTAAAACCCAGAGACTCTTGCCAAATTTAGACATTCTAGTGGCTTTTTGATACTTTAAATGTTTAAAGGTGTAATACCACATATAAAATGATTTCACAACATGAAGCATCTCACTGAAATTTATGCTTTGAGGCAGGGGCGTAGAATTTAGTAGGGACGCTAGGGACGTGTCCCTACCAATATCTAGTGACATTGATTTAACCCTAGAAATAATTTCGATCAAACCTTAAAATATGTCCCCGTCCCCACCAATTTCGAAATCAAACCTACGCCACTGCTTTGAGGTATTACACATGTGGCAAGTCTAGACTATCAAACCACAACAGCAAAAAAGGTTGAAGTTTTATAGAAAGGAATGGTGGGTGGTCTAATTCAGTGGCTAATGATGATGTTATCCGGACGAATCAGAAGTGGGAATACTCGAGTTGAAATTGTCCACTTCCAACCTCACTCTGAATTCTCCCACCTCCTCTTGAAAATAACCAATGGAACTTAATTATGATTTCATTTTTTTAACTGTAGTTAGTGTGTAATGTTGCTGTTTGAGCATAAACAACATCTGCAAAGTTATGACGCTCAAAGTTCAAAGCAAAGGGAGATATTTTAGTTTACAGAAATCGCTTTTTAAGACTACAACAAACGGCCCTGGAACACACAAAGAGTGTGAGCCAGTGTTGAGAAGAGGAAGAGATGTTTAGTAGAGGAGGACATTTGTGAGTCTGCTCAAGCAGTCGCATTCGTCTTTTCACATTTATTGCAATACAGTACGCTACGTAACACAAATGCAATATCATGTCACTCTGTAGGCATCTTACAACAGTTCCCACATGACACCACACGAGCAATTTATAGATTATCATGAAAGAATATGCTAATCAATGACTTGAAGATAGTTAACTCCACTTCAGCATAAATTCATCAACTAACCATTCAGAAACGTCCTGTTGCATTCTACATGTTGTCACTTCATCTTGTGTCTGACTTCGGTTTGAACATAAAAGGCAGAGAGAGCAGTTTCTGACATTTTAGTGCGTATCTGCATTCTGCAAGCTGCTAACACACGAGCTCTTGAAGCTCTGCCCTCAATCTGTGCGAGAGCAGCAGCTCATTTGCATTTAAAGGGAGACACACAAAACAACCCGTCTTTGCTCACCCTCAAAAAGGGACAATTTTAACATGCTATAAAAAATAATCAGTGGGGTATTTTGAGCTAAAACTTCACATACACACCCTGGGGACATCAGAGACTTATTTTACATCTTGTAAAAAGAAGCATTATACCACTCGTTAAAAATTAATTGATTGGCTGATCAATCTGCTCCCACTATGCCCACATGTACTTTTTTTTTTCAAGTAGGAGGAGGGAACGTTTCACACAAGTTAGCAAAATGACTGAAAGACTTGATCAAAGATATGGTTTCACAGTGGTGAAAAAAAAGCTGAATGCAAATAAAGGCTATAATTGTGCATAGTTAAGATAGCAACATGAACAATGAACTGAAGTCAAAGGCTGCGTTCTGTCAAACTCTACAGTATTTTGGTGCAAATTCATGTTGCACCTGCCTATGATTTCTACCAAGTGACACATGGACAGCTTGTTCTCCTTGTGCTTTAAAACACATGACTAAAACTATGCAAAACTATTAAATACAGGATCATGTGCATAATGATTTATTAGCTGCCACACCAATCAAAAATCATCATAATACAAAAGTACATTTTAATTATTCTATTCAGCCAATGTCAATGTAGTTTGTAACATATTATGCCATTTATGGTAATATTAATACATTTCAATGTTTACTTAAGTTTAGCTTTTGTAAACTATTATAGTTGTTTTGGGTCCCTTTCTTGATATTTTATAAAACCATGTTAATGAAGTAAAACCAGCTGCTTGCACATTTAACCCCGAGACATTTTAAACCATAGGTTAATCCTGAGACAGCCTATGTTGCTCCATCTCTATTTCTTACTGTCCACACTGAGTTAATCATTCCTGCATATTAAGGTTTCGAGATTTCTAGGAAAACGTTATCGTGGTTGTTTGGGCAACAGAAGCCCGCTCCGGTCTTGAAAAACACCCAAATCGTCTCTTTTTCACTCAAATTAACGCGTTTAACGTCAAGAGTCTACATTTTTACTGGCGTTCTCTTTTACTCACTTGAACCAAACAATCGCGTAAAAGTTTCTGCTACTAATATTAGACACGTAGCCTATCAAATAAATTCTAGCACTGCGTTGTTTACATTTAGGCACTAGCCTATACAATTTTCGCTGCCTACCAACTGCGAATCGATGCGTGCAGGTTAAAAATACCTGCGGTAAAGTACCGTGACAGCTAGCCCTCAGCCCTGAGCAAATGTTTCAGTGCGTAAGTTTGCGTAATTTACGCATGACCTAACTTGTTAGTTTTTGATAATGCTCGCATGATACTGTATTCTCGTGGACTTGAAACTGATTTAAATAAGTTTCCCATCATGCACTAAACAAACACAAAAATATCCTTACCTGACCCAAATTAGTAAAGCCATATTTTGAGGCGAGTTTATCAGCGTCTACTGGTCCTCCGGGGATCCGAACAGCCCAGTGATTGGTGTAAACGCGAGAAAGCGACGCTTCCCAAAGCCAAAAAGTTGACAAAACAAAACCAAGAAACAAACGCATATTGCTCGTCGATTGTCCAGTCTGGTAACTTTGCGGTAAATGATTCACGCACAATCGATCACCTCCACACTCAACAAAACACGAGCATCAAACCTTTAGTCCTGGCACGCGATACATCCAAAACATCCTTGAGTTACTCCTGCATTATTTTCCCCCATTCAAAACACGGCATCCCTTCCTATCGCTTCATTTTGGGAGCTCGAGTTCAATAAACCTGAATTTTTTGGTCCTGTTTCACGACAGATGGCACGCCAGTCAATATAAGTCTTGCCATGTAAGCCTATGGCAGAATGAGTGCGCGCGCTAGTATTGAGGTTAGCAGCACGAGCTTATGGCTAGAGCTTGCATGCGCAAGTGTGTCATATAGACGCCAATAAAAGGCGTTTTTATCCAGACAAGTGGCGTGCAAGCAACTGAGATATGCAGATTCATAGCTCACAGGTAGCCTAATTCACTTTTGAACGAGTCTTGCAGTGTGGTGATCCCTGATGACTGACCAGAAGTACGTAAGTAATTCTAACTGTTTGGGGGAATCTCAGCTCATGACACCTGTCAAGACCGTGTTCGTCTTATATTTCAACCCAATATTTAAGTGTGTGTGTGTGTGTGTGTGTGTGTGTGTGTGTGTGTGTGTGTGTGTGTGTGTGTGTGTGTGTGTGTGCGCGCGCGCGCATAAAGGAAATGAAATGATACTGCATTCAGTCACTGCAATCACACTAAGGGTGTTTGGAAAGACAAGAGGAATGCTCTGAATCTAGAGGTGTTTGAAGGGCTCAATCATCACTTTTCTGTGGAACTAATCTAAATGGAGCAAGCTGCAACCAAATTGATTTAGAATTACAGTGGGAGTCCAAAAGACCACACAAAAAATATTGGATTTTTCTCATGTAGACCTGAGAATAAAAGTTCTGTTTGTTAGCTGTCAGCTTGATAAGATCACTTGAGTAATTATTAAAGCAAAAGAAGATTAACCAAACTAAACTTCAAAAACAGAAGTATTTTCACTGGTGTTCTCAGACTTTTTGATCCCACTGTAAATAATTTGAATGATGGCTGCAGTTTTAATGTCCATGCAAAAGGTTTGTCTATGTTATATCCTTCTTTGTTTTCTTTGGCCTATTAACTCAAGCTGCACAAGCACAACAGCCGTGATACAAAGTGAATTCACAGCTAAGTTGTATCAAAAAATGGGGATATAATTCTCTTTTTCAACTCCTATCTCTACCATCTGTGCCTTCCCTGCGGAGATAGAAAAAAAGGCCAGACGCTCTCCGTTTCCCACTTGTAAATGATCAGAATATCTCTGTTTATGAAAAGCTAAACCATCTAGTCTAAATTTAGACACCATTCCCCAGATTCACTGTCAACGCTGATTTTTAAAAAACATTTTACTAAACATGGAGAGGCGGTATTAACATTCAATTGCATGGTATCTTACGTCCAGAAGCCATTGGCACATATATAATAGTGGGACATCCGTATATCACCATATGTTGTGGCACTAACCTAGTGACACATCCCACTGTCTGTTGGAGCTTTATGTAGATGGTCCATTTGTTAAATATGTGTCTTGTGGCCCGTTCTATATATTTATATTTCTTATTACAAGTTTTTTTTTAAATCATTTTATTACAATGTATTTAAATGCATATTGAAAAAACACTGTTGTTTTGATAACTCAACAAGTTTTCCCCCCCTATTTTGACAGTTGTGTCATTAGGAAGTATAAAATATATTTAGATTGATGACCACAACTAAAAGTGAAACGCTCTAATTAAAGTGGTACCAACCAGCAGGGGTATGTCCCACCACAATTGGACAGTGACCAATACATAATTGTAACTAGCATGAGAGAAAATGCTACAAATCATTATTAAGTTACACCCGCCATTCTGAAATGAATTATGAAAACTGGCACTAACTATTCAGAAGTGTGCTTGATCCGTGTTCAGTGGCACATACCACTCAAATACGTGTCACAAAATGACTACATGTTTGAAAAATATGTGCCACCAAGCATAGCGGCGTGTGCCAATGGCTTCTGTGAGTAAGATGCCATGCCACTTAATGTTAATAACGCTACTGGAGACGTGCAACCATAATGATAGCCAAATAAGCCAACCATTGGGTCTGGTCTATATGACCGTGGGTCCTCCTTCAATAAGTCTAAGGGATTTTTTTGCCCATTTTATCATTCACCAGGCAACATTCTCCGATGGGTCTGATTGCTTAGAAAAGTAATAGCACACTTCTCCTTAACAAGCTGCAAGATTTGAAGTGACACAAACTATGCAGGATGAGTGGACTATACTCTCTTATAGAGATGCTCGCCTCAGCAAACATCACTAATAAAACAATAGACGACCTGAAATGAGATTCTGATAAGTAGCCGGAGAGCATTTTAAAGGAAGCTTCTATAGTGCTCGGCTATATATATATTCATAGCTGTCTTTAAACCTCATAACCCCAGAAGACGTTTATAGGATAACAGTGGCGTGCATCCTCCTTGAAATATTATTGAGCATTATCTGCGCTGAAAGCTGTGCTTTAAAGGAAAACATTTCACAGTCTGGATTTATTTCACGGGTATTATGCATGCCTGATCAGCTTCGTTCTTTGTTTGGCCTCCCTGATAATATGTGCAAGTTTCTCTTGAAAAATGGCGTTGTGTCGCGAGCGGTTCACCATGTGAGCCGGTCGTCAGGCGTGAGTAAAAATAAAGTTTCTTTATTGTCATCTATATTCCATGAAGAACCTTTAACATCAATGGAACCTTTTCATTGCACATAAGGTTCTTTATAGTTGAAAGAGGTTCTTTAAGGGGAGTGTAGGGTTGCCAAACGTTCCGTAGCCTACGGAATATAATATAAGATTTTGCTCACCCACCCCTACCTTAGATGACCCTTTTTTAAGAGTGTGGCCCTAACAGAGTCAAGCTCATTTTATTTTTCAAGCCGATCATTTGGCAGAAAGTGAAAAATCGCTGCAGGTTATTACTTGCTCATCCTGAGCAATGAAGGGGAATAATTGTGTAAGGAAGAGGCAGCGGCGTGGAGATCCATGTGCAGTATTTATTGAATAGCAATAAACCGTAGAACAAACAGGCAGGGGTCAAACACCAGCAAGAGAGTTATCCAAGGCTAAACAAAAACGTAGTCAAAAGGCAGGCAGAGTTTCAGGGCAGGCAGCAGACAGAGTAAAGAATATCCAGGCAAACAAAGCAGGGTCACAAAGGCAAGAAGCAAAGGGTCGATACGATGAAAACTGTCCAGGGTCAACAACGAGGAAACAAGGAATCCAGGGAAAACGCTCAGAAATGTTAGCCAGGGCAGAACAAGACTTCGCACTGAAGCAGTGGAGAAAGGCTGTATAAATAGCCCGGATGATGAGTGGCAGGTGTGCAGATAATCAGTCTGGATGATAAGTGGCAGGTGTGCAGATAATCAGTAACAGGCACGGGGTCATGGGAAATGGAGTTTAAATGGATAATGTCAATATTCTGGAGAGGGTGCCCTCTGGTGGTGAGTAGGAGGAACCACAGAGGCTTGATTCGTGACAGAGCCCCCCCCCTGCGAGCGGCTCCTGACGCGAGGAGGCAACTGACGCCGGGGTCTTCCTCGAGCTCGAGGGGCTGGTTTTTCCGGATGGGTCCTATGAAACTCAGAAGAAAGAGAAGGGTCGAGAATGTCCTCAGAATTGACCCAGGACCTCTCCTCCGGGCCATACCCCTCCCAATCCACGAGGTACTGTAGAGCTCCTCCCCGGCGTCGGGAATCCAGGAGTTCTTGCACCTGATAGGCCTCCTCGCCGTCTATGATGATGGGTGGGGGCCTCTGGTCACGGACTTCCTCTTCCACCTCCCCTCTCGGACCACCAGCGGGCTTGAGCAAGGAGACATGAAAAGTGGGTGAGATACGGTAACTGGATGGTAAAGCCAATCGATAAGAAACAGGAGTAATTTGTCTGACTATTCTGAAAGGACCCACGTACCTGGGACTAAGTTTTCTGCATGGCAGCCGAAGGCGAAGATCACGTGAAGAGAGCCAGACCCATTGACCAGGAAGGTATGTCGGATTGGGACGACGGCGACGATCCGCCTGTTCCTTCTGTCTCCTAATAGCTCGTTGCAGATGAACATGGGCCTCATTCCAGGTAGTCTCGCTTCTCTGTAACCAGTCGTTGATTGCTGGGAGTTCAGTGGGTTCTCCTGACCATGGGAATAATGGGGGTTGAAAGCCGAGGACACACTGAAAGGGAGTCATACCAGTAGAGGACTTACGGAGGGAGTTTTGAGCATACTCAGCCCATAATAAGTAGCGACTCCAGTCTGATTGATTCTGGTGGCAGTACGACCTTAGAAATCGAGTGAGTTCTTGATTAAGACGTTCAGTTTGGCCATTGGATTGTGGATGGTAACCAGATGTGAGACTGACATTGATATTGAGCTGTCGAAAGAATGCCGACCATAAGCGGGAGGTGAATTGGGGTCCTCGGTCCGAGATTATGTCTTCAGGTAAACCATAGAATCGAAACACATAATTACACAGGTGCTCGGCAGTTTCAAAGGCCGTGGGTAGCTTAGGTAATGGGATGAGTCGACAGGCTTTGGAAAATCGATCTATCACTGTGAGTATGGTGGTGTGGCCCTGTGAGTTGGGGAGGTCGGTGACAAAGTCTATGGCAATGTGAGACCAAGGACGTTGAGGGATGGGTAATGGTTGTAGTAGACCGGCTGGTAGTTGTTTGGAGGATTTGGAGACACTGCATGTTGGACAGTTTTGAATGAAGGAGATGGTATCTTTCTGTATGGAAGGCCACCAAAAGCGATTTGTGAGTAGTTGAAGAGTGGCGGTGATGCCAGGGTGGCCGGAACTGGGTGATGAATGGACGTATTGGGTGATTCTTTTGCGGAAGGATGGTGGTACGTATGTTCTGTCGGATGGGCAGTCTGGTGGAGGTGGATCTGATTTTTGAGCCTCTGTTAACTCTGTCATAATATCCCATTGCACTGGAGCAAGAATGAGTGTGGGTGAGATGATGGATTCGCCGGATGGTGGTTGATGAGAGGATTCATGTTGCCGGGAGAGAGCGTCTGCCTTAATGTTCTTTGACCCAGGTCGGTAAGTGACTGTGAAATTGAACCGTGTAAAGAATAGTGCCCATCTTGCTTGCCTTGGGTTGAGTCTTTTAGCGGATCGTAGATATTCCAGATTTCTGTGGTCAGTTAGTACCAGGAAAGGATGTTTGGCCCCCTCCAACCAATGTCGCCATTCCTCAAAGGCTGCCTTCATGGCTAAAAGTTCACGGTTCCCGACATCATAGTTCTGCTCTGTTGTGGTGAGCTTACGTGAGAAATAAGCACACGGGAACATTTTGGGGGGAGTGCCCTGACGTTGAGAGAGAATAGCACCGATGCCAGTGTTGGATGCATCCACCTCTATGATGAATTCGTGCTCTGGATCAGGATGGTGTAATATAGGAGCACTGGTAAAACGGTTCTTCAGGTCGTGAAAAGATTGTAAGGCTGCTGGTGACCAGAGTAGTCTTAGTCCTCCTCTCTTGGTCAAGGATGTCAAAGGAGCTGCAATTGTACTGAAGCCTCTAATAAAGCGTCTGTAAAAGTTAGCAAACCCCAGAAATCGTTGCAGCTCCTTGATTGTGTTGGGTTGTGGCCATTTCAACACTGCCTGCACCTTCTTGTCATTCATGGCAACTCCTTCTGGGCTGATTTCGTAACCAAGAAACGACACGGAAGTTTGGTGAAACTCACATTTCTCTGCCTTGGCATATAATTGCTGAGTGATTAAGCGTTGTAGGACCATACGAACGTGTTTGACGTGATCTTTGAGGGAGTCTGAGTAGATGAGAATGTCATCAATGTATACGATAACCCATCTGTTTAGCATGTCTCGGAAGGTATCGTTAATGAATGCCTGGAATACAGAGGGACTATTGGCCAGCCCGAAAGGCATAACCAGGTATTCATAGTGCCCTGTAGCAGTAGAGAAAGCAGTCTTCCATTCGTCCCCCTCTCGAATTCGAATGAGATTGTAGGCATTTCGGAGATCAAGTTTGGTGAAATATTTAGCTGTACGAAGTTGTTCGAGGGCTGCTGGGACTAGAGGTAAAGGGTAGCGATATTTGACAGTGATGTCATTAAGCCCTCTGTAGTCGATGCATGGGCGAAGCCCTCCATCCTTCTTACTGACAAAGAAGAAGCCGGCAGAGGTTGGGGAGGTGGACGGTCGAATAAATCCCTTAGCCAATTCCTCCTCGATGTATGTCTTCATGGCTTCTGATTCAGGTTGTGATAGGGGGAAGATGCGACCTTTAGGGAGCGTAGAATCTGGGATTAGTTCGATACTACAATCACTGGAACGATGAGGTGGAAGTTGAGATGCCTTGATCTTGCTGAAGGCCTCCTTAAGATCGATATATTCTGGTGGAAGATGTGGAGCAGAATGGGGTTCTAGAAGCACAGTAGCAGCTTGAACGGGCATGGGAGCAGCAGATTGTAGACAATTTTGTTGACAGTTGTCGGACCACTGGGTGATTTCTTTATCGATCCAGGAAATTTGCGGATTGTGTTCTTGTAGCCAGGGAAGTCCAAGAATTATGGGATGGTTGGGTGACTGGATAAGGAATAACTGAATGGTTTCTGTGTGTAAGGAACCGGTTTGCAGTGTTACATATCCGGTGGTGTAATGGACGTGGCCTGCACCCAGGGGACGTCCGTCTAGCGCCGCCACTGCCAACAAAGATTCACAGGGTATTAATGGAATAAGATTAGACTGGGCAAAATCACTGTCAATAAAATTACCCGCTGCTCCTGAATCAATCATGGCCGTGGTTATCACGGATTTGCCAGAGAACATTAACGTAGCTGAGAATTCTACACATGATGAAGAGCGAGAGATAGGTCTTGAAGGACTTACAGTGGTAGTGTTGCGAAGAGGGGGTCGCCTGGGGCAGGATGCCCTTAGGTGTCCTGGTTGACCACAATACAAACAAAGATTCTGTTGAATGCGTCGTTCTCTCTCCTCTGAAGTGATACGGGTTACTCCGATCTGCATGGGTTCAGGATTGTTCGTGTCAGGAGATGTGGTAGTGTGGTAAGCTAGATTTCTAGTGGGTCTGCGTGCTCGTATCAAATTATCAACGCGGATAGCCAGATTAATGAATTGGTCCAAAGTTGCTCCTTCATCGCGACATGCAAGTTCAGATTGAAGTTCCAGATTGAGACCTTTGCGAAACAGCAACTTCAAAGTGGTTTCAACCCAGTCAGTTTGTGCTGCCAACGTACGAAAGGTGAGTGCAAACTCAGCAGCTGTGTTTCTTCCTTGCTGGAGAGCTAAGAGCTGAACACCGGGATCCTTACCCTCCTCCGGGTGATCAAACACTTCACGAAATCGTTGTAGGAAGCCAGAAAACGAAGAAAATGGGGACTGACCATCGGTCCATACTGCAGTTGCCCATTCCAGAGCTCGACCAGTTAATAAAGTACCCACAAAGGCTATACGACTGGTGTCAGTGGGGTATAACGTGGGTTGTTGGTCAACGAACAGGGAACATTGAAGAAGAAATCCCTTACACTTGGCGGGTGACCCATCAAATTTCTCCGGGAAAGCAAGACGAGGATTTGCGGTGGAGGAATTAGATACGGGCATACTGGGTGCTGGGCTCGCAGGTGGGTTGGGGTTTTGTGGGGGTAAACTGAGTTGTTGTAGCGTGGTGACTAATTGCTCAGTCAAGGCTGTTAGACGCTCTAGTTGTTGTTGGTGTGTAACAAGGACGTTAGCTTGGGCAGAGACCTCGGTGGATAACTGGATGATCGTTGCTGGATCTGTGTCTGGCGAAGTCTTCTGTAAGGAAGAGGCAGCGGCGTGGAGATCCATGTGCAGTATTTATTGAATAGCAATAAACCGTAGAACAAACAGGCAGGGGTCAAACACCAGCAAGAGAGTTATCCAAGGCTAAACAAAAACGTAGTCAAAAGGCAGGCAGAGTTTCAGGGCAGGCAGCAGACAGAGTAAAGAATATCCAGGCAAACAAAGCAGGGTCACAAAGGCAAGAAGCAAAGGGTCGATACGATGAAAACTGTCCAGGGTCAACAACGAGGAAACAAGGAATCCAGGGAAAACGCTCAGAAATGTTAGCCAGGGCAGAACAAGACTTCGCACTGAAGCAGTGGAGAAAGGCTGTATAAATAGCCCGGATGATGAGTGGCAGGTGTGCAGATAATCAGTCTGGATGATAAGTGGCAGGTGTGCAGATAATCAGTAACAGGCACGGGGTCATGGGAAATGGAGTTTAAATGGATAATGTCAATATTCTGGAGAGGGTGCCCTCTGGTGGTGAGTAGGAGGAACCACAGAGGCTTGATTCGTGACAAATTGAGCATTGTGTCATTAGAAGCGTAAGCCTACTGCCGTGTTCATAAAGTCAAACTTTATCTCAAAAGGAAAGCTTGTCCTTTGTGATCTGAAATAGGGCTGATATGATATTTCATTTACAGTTATTCATTCAGCAGACACTTTTATCCTTAAAAATGAGGAAAACATAAGCGATTCATCCTAGGTAGCTGTACAAAGCTGCGAGGTTCAGACTAGAGGAGTGAGAAACCGTGAAACAACATTAAAACAATCATGTTTATAGACTGATTATAATTTTCTCACTAAGCTACTTTACCATCTTGAATAGCATGTTGCAATGCATTATGGAATTATGCATTATAATTATGCATTATTCTTGGCTGCATTTGAATTTGGGAAAATGAGGTGTTGTACTCAGCAAAAAAAGAAACGCTCTCCCACTTTTAACTGCATTTTTTTCCAGCAAAATGCATTTGGTGTGGCCACTATACATATACCAGTTGATACAGAGCATATCATCCTCTTTGACTGCACCTGATTTACCAGTTCTTTCTTGCTGTGAGATGTTACTCCACTCTTCCACCAAGGCACTTGCAAGTTCTCGAACATGTCTGGGTGGACATGGCTACACATAGTTTGGCACTGCAAAGACGAATAGCTTTCCTTCCTGTTTTCCAACCGTCTTAAGCATCCTACAATATACAGACATGGCAGTTTATTGCTCCGGCCACATCTGCAGTCCTCATTCCTCTCTGCAGCAGGACTATGGCATGTTCACACAGGTGATCAGGGACCCTGGGCATCTTTCTTCTGGTGTTTTTTAGCAGTAGGAAGATCTCTTTAGTGTCCTAAAATATTGTAGCGGTGACCAATTGTCTACTGTTAGTGTCGTAACGACTGTTCCACAGGTGTATGCAAATATTGTTCATGGTTCACTGAACAAACATGAACAATATTGTTTAAACACTTCCCAATAAAGATCTGTAAAAAAAATATATCTTTATATACAGTATCCTGAAAAAATATATCTTTATATACAGTATCCTGAAAAAAAATATATTTTTGGGTTGTTGCTGAGTTTATATGGCAGCATATTGTCTACCTTTTGGAAAAGCCTTTGTATCTGGATCAGATGGCTACCTTAAAATGCTAATATGCTTACTAGGTTTTGAAACAGGATGGCTAATTTTCTAAGCTAAAGGCATTTATTTATAAAATATAACCAGAATAACTTCTATAGTCAGCATATGTTATGTGGAAAAAGACAGCGATTTTGGGGATTCTCCATTTTTCTGACTTTGTGTTTCTGGTCCATATTGTATGGTGCAACTTAAATGCAAGCACATCTTTATCCTGTATCATTTCCAAATCGGTTTAAAATCCAAATGGGGTGGTTGCATAATGTTTTTTTGCTGCCCACAGAGCAGATTTTGGCAGGTAGAGTTGGCTTGTGCGTCGCTCCGGAGAGCTCGGCCAGCTGAATTTCTCATGATTCCTTCAGCGCTGGCAGGTATGTTAGTGCTAGAGGTTAACAGGTGGATATGTCAATCTGTCACTAACATGTTTATCATATTGCTCTTTGCACAGTTGGGCATTTTTCATGCATAAAGCTTCTTCTGTATGTGGCCATCACAGCTTTGCCCGGCTACTTTTTTTATTTTGGCATTATACGATTGAAAACTATCCAGTTTAAGTAAGCTGGATTTCTCTGTGGTTTGACTACATGAAGACATCTGTTATGTCATCATACAACATCTCACATCTGTTGAACATCTTGTTGGAAAATAAGGCAGAAAATTGAGATGACTTGACACCAAAGTATATTTTGAGAAGGTCGTTGAAAAGATCCACTTAACTCACAACTAGTGATTCTCTTAGGTTAGTATATATGTAAACAATGTTTGAAACTTATGTGTATTGCCTCTTTAAGATGAATCGCTTGTTGAATTCCTCATAAGTCCCTTTGGATAAAAGCATCTGCTAAATGAATAAATGTAAATGTTGCTAATAAAATAAAAATATTAATTCACTTTCAGGGGAGTGAAAGAAATATATCTAAAATTATTACAACAGGAACATTTATAAACAGTCTATAATATATGTTATGTACATATTAATAAGTCAAATTAGTTAATATTAAATGAAAACAAAATAAACGTCATTCTGGAATTATTGTGAAATGATTGGAATGAGACTGATTACACATTTGTCTTTATATTCATTGTAATAAACAATTTTCAGGAAATCATATTGTAACTATGTGAGAATAATGCCACCTACTGTTTGAACTTCTTAATGAAAATCACTTTATATTATTAATATCATATAGCCTACATTATTATCCTTCCAAAGCTGTGTGTTCAGTCATGCAATCTCACAGATCTCTGTTTAAATCCACAGATGTCCCTTTAGTTTAGACTTAGCATGATTCAATTTTCCCTAATTATTAGTGGTATGCACAGTGCTCTTTCCCTGAATCTGAGACTTATTTTGTCTTGCTAAAAATCAACCCAGCTTGCTTTGATTTGAGTCATTTGCAATGCACTGTAGAGCATTGGCATCAGTTTTGTGAAATCCCAGCACAACCTTGAGCCTTTCTTGGCACAAACCTCCCATTTCATATAGATTAGTCCTAAATGAAGTTGCAGCGAGTTGGCCATGCCACCAGAGGGCTTTTCACAAGTTAATTAACTTCTGCAAACGAGGGGAAAATCCATAGGAAATGTCATGCAAGGTCAATCAGCGATTATAATGGACATGAGATTGGGAATAAAAGTCTCCAAATTTGTAAGCATATCCAAGTGCTTATGACAAGTGTTTGGTCCTCAGAGCAATCTAACGCGATGTGAAACAAGGCCCCGCCGCAGCGGGAGGTTTTTTTTCTTTTCTGGAAGCCTTGGGCCCTCTTTAAACTTATTTGAAGTTTGTTTGGGCAGCGGCACATACAAGTCTTCGGTAACAGAAAGTCTTTTGAGCAGTGCACGTAAGTTAAATCTGTTAGCCCTTGTGTTTGGGCCTGAGGCCAGAATAAATCAAGACACATACTAATGGGTTCAAGCGATCTATCGGATTCTTACCATCATGATTTGGGGTTCAAACCACTTATGTTTTCAACAGTTTCAAAATGGCCAAACTGGCTAAAGAATCAAACCCTTGATTTTTTTGTTGTTGTTGTTGTTCACACCATTCCAGAGCTCTGAACACATGTCCTGGTCCAGACCTTGCAAAATATTTCTGCATTTTCATATGCACTGTTGACTGATGTGTTCATTTATAACTAAAATTCATGAATATTTGAAGGTCACTGATTTGAAGTCCTCATATAATTTTCATATTAAAATGTTTCAGGAAAAATTTGAGACGCTCTGAAGGGGAGGTGGGATCTTGCTTTCAAAGCTAGCTTGCTATTGCTAGCCTGTCCGAAATTGCCTAACCTAGTAAGTTAACCTTAGTAGCCTACAAGGTCAGCCTTTGTTCTTTTTTTTTTCTTTTTATAATTTCCATTGTTTTGTGAAGCATGTTACAGGTACTTCTGCTGTGATAAGTTACTCTTGTACATGCTATTTGTTGATAATAAAGCAATAAAAAAGCAAAAAACTCCATTGTCAACAGTGTAAAGATGTTATATGAAGCACAGCTCACACAGAAGTCACATTCAATCCCAAACTGCTTTCTGTTGGTGAACACCGCGAATACTCGTGACCAACTTGAACACGAACAAAATCTATGTGGGAAACTTGCATTTCAAGGTGCATTTTATCACTTCATGCACTCCCATTTCTCGTGGAGTCAAAAGTGTCGTATACGTCCTAGTGGTGCAGGTATGACGTCACTTTGTAGGCCAATCGGCAGTTAGCATCACACTGGTTCTCTCGGCAAAAACCCAATAGAATATTTCCATAGGCTTTTGGATTATTGGATTATTTAAAAAAAAAGCTGTGATCAATAGTAGTTTATACTTACACATTTTGTCCATCAAGACAATTTTCACTGATGAACACGACTTCTAAGGATCAATATTTGTGTTTAAGCACTTGTTTTTTTCCCCTCGAAAGCCCATAATTTATCCTCATAACTACACAAAACTACAGCAAGGTTTTTACTCTATACTTCTAGAAAATAAAGAACAAAGAATGTGCAACAGTATGTTTTGCTTGTTTATGTTTTTAATTAATGAAACCACTGTAAACTTTAACATTATTATTGTTATATTGCAATGCTATATTTTGTGCAGGCAATTTGTTGTAAATAGAAAAGCCTGCACTGCCTTTAATGCTGTCTTCACATGCTATCGGAATTAATGTTAAGTTTCCTAGGTAAAATTGCACATGAATGCCCTCTGATGTAATATTTACCACTGGGAAGATCGGATATAATTTTGCTACCCAAATTCCCGAGATGGGTGGGCCATAAACTTTAAACATGGTGGAGGGGAGAACGATTGCTGTTGTGATAGGTAGGCCTATGCTTTGTTAGTTTTTTTTCCACAACAGGTAGATTGCCTTGTCTTGTCATTGCATATTTACATATATATGGGATGTCTGCGAGGACTCTACAATAGGAAGTGATCACTATGTCATTTGTTGTAAAATGGGTATGGATGTTAGTGTAATTATGTAGATGGAAGTAGATGTCAGTGAAGTATGGGGTATGATCAGAAAAATGGGTGGTTTTAAAATAAACTTTGGCCTGAGTAATGTGGAAAGAATGTAACAATAACATATCAGAAGAAATTAAAATAAAGGCAGAACAAAGTAGAAAGGTACGTCCGAATATTATGATGGATAAAAGGACAATCTTAATGTTGAATTTTCATTAATTAAAGACAATTGCTGGAGGAGTTAAGCAAACATCTCCAGGAAAGGATGAGATGATGATTCAAAATGTATCTGATTTGTCTTTGAATGTAATGTACTACTAATATGGGGCACAGCAAAACTTCCTGTTTTTGTGGAAATACATTATCCCTGTCTTCTAGCCAGCCAAAATCAAGCATGCATGAAAATAATATAGACCTATCGCTTTTAAATTTAAGTTAATGGTAGGCCTACGTAAGATTGTGTATTGATATGTTAGAAAGGAACGGGATTATTTTATGATATTATTGAAAAAGCATATATGACATGCTTTGGAAGGAGGGGGGTGTAAATAAAGTTGGAACAATTAGGGATTGAGGGCAGAATGTTGAACTGGATCAAATATTTTTTGCTTGATATAACTGTTCAGGTAAGGGTTGGATCATCATATTACAAGATGTATAAATGTCAGGGTTCTGCCCTGGCAGCTTTGTCTGTGTTGTCTTTGTTTCATATTGTTTTCCAAAATTGAGGAAGATCTCTCTGTGCTGATGATGGAGCGATATGGAGGAGGGGTCGTACTCGTAAATAATGTATTGTATGTGATTCAAACCGCGGTTAAAATATGGGCCAACAAATGGAGTTTCCAACTATCTCACTGATAGTTGGAAACTAAGATTCAACTAGTCTGTTTTGTGAAGAGAAAGCATATCTCTGAAATAAAAGTGAAACTATACGGTCAGATTCCAGCAATGTAAAGTATAAGCTAAATAGCCTAATTAGTAATCTGTAGCCTAATCTTTTCGGCTACTTTGTAGTTTTACTTTTAACTTTTACTTTCTTCTTGAATACATTTTAAATAAGTATATGCTTACTCTTTAATCCAATACATTTGTGAAGAGAAATGCAATTACTTGTTACATTTTTGCATGGCACCTAACTTTTTCCTGGTACAAAAGAAGTGATATATCGCCATCTCTAGCTACTATATACAGATATAGCCTATATATATAACAGGATTGAAAAGTATAATTTTAAAAACAAATATTGTATATTATAAAATAAGTTTATAAGTTTTGTTCTCTTTCCCTTTGCTTCACACTCCAGCCCAGTTGGTGGCATTAATACACTTAACACTTTGATGATTCCTGTATGGTGTGGGAATGGGATTCGATTAGTTGTCATTCGAGCGAGAAAGGTTGACGTGTAGCATGGAAAATCTCGAACCTTCGATGAATACCAACCTTCACAGCTGGTAAAATGAGAACGCGATACTGTTCGTAATAAAACGAGAATCAACATTAGCTTGGCTTTTCGGAGATGGCAAGACCTGAGATTTTAATTTCTCATCTCTGACGCGGAGATGGCGTTTTTTGTTACGCAACAGGTGAGTCAGTATTTTATTAAACAGATCACCATTTAGCACCATTTAGCTCTCTAAGAGAGTTCCTTATGAAACATGATCTGTTGTGAATGGTCATTTTAGGGTAATTGTTGTGGAGGCAGTGGAGCTGAGCTGGAATTTATTTTAAAGGAAGGAATAACGTAATATCCTGTCTATTAATGGATACAGTATAACGTCTTCAGCTAGTCATTATAAGATTCTTTCGATCTAAACCGCGGTTATATCTCTTGATTTAAGCCTAGTAGGCTAGTTAAATGAGCTGTATAATCTCGCTTGCTGAATCAGAAATCGCCCCATAGCTATGTGTAGTGGTGTGCGTAACCATAGTGGATGTTATTGAGTGCAGTGCACTCATTCAATCCCACATAGCACCGCAATAGTAGGCTAGGCTACAACAACCGATGCACGCTCAATTCAGAATTCAAGTCCGAATTCGCTTTAGGTCCTACTAGTTTTCATTCACTCATTCAAGTGAACAGTAGGCTATTAGTGGACAAACGTAGGGAATGGTGAATAAGGGGTTTAGGGTGCTATTTCGGATTTCAGCCGCTCTATTCTTTTTGTTATGAGAAAGAACCATATTCATCCGCAGTCACGCGGAGCCGAAGCACAGCCATAACAATGTTCTTCCGCAAAATACAAGTAGTTTTTTTTAAAGGTAACATAGATATTATGTTCCTTTTAATTTACAATAAGTATTCAGTATGCATATGAAAATGTATCGCCCAACGTGGGGCTCGAACCCACGACCCTGAGATTAAGAGTCTCATGCTCTACCGACTGAGCTAGCCGGGCTACCGTTGGCGAGCAGAGCAGAGAAAAAATAGATCCAGTGCGTATGTGGCTTATGTGAGATCTAGCATCGCTCTCTGCCCAGTCACTGAGAGAGACTTTTACTTTTGCAACTCAGTCACACGTTTGCTTCTCGGCAAAGCATCATAATCTGGATTCGTCTAGTTACTTGTCATCTTTGACTCACGAGTTTGTTTCTGCAGTTTATGTAAGGCCGTTTACGAGGCAGCCGAATTTCCACAATTAGCTAACACAAGTAAGTTAAGTTAACTTTTATTAAAGTTGGCCGCAAAGCATTTAAGTTACACATTTTCTATATCGTCATGTTAGAGTACACTGTTTAGTTTAGTATGTAAGCTTGTTTCACTTTCTGCCACGGAATAAAACAATTAAAAATATTATTGCGAAATTTTATCTTCTGACTTTTCCCCACAATTGCGTGTTTGCGTCTCGCAATTCTGAGGAAAAAATGTCAGAATTGCGAGATAAAAAGTCGCAATTACCTTTTTAATTCTTTATTCAGTGTCTGAAGCAAGCTTCTAGTGTCAAGATTGTCATATAGATTTATGTCTGAATAAAGCTTCAGTGTCTGAAGCAAGCTTCAGTACTACGGCTCTAAGTACTATATGGAAAGAAGAAGTAGCCATGGATCAATGAAATGAAAAACGAACAGGTTAGTTTTTGCATAGGGGTCCAGCTTGCATATTGATGACTAGATTTTTTAAATGATCAAACCAGTCCAGGACACATGGGAGTTGCACAGGGTTGAATTATCCCTAGGGGTTTTTGACCCACCCACACTTCTCTGAAATAATTAAATGAAATATGAGCAGTTTCAAAAAGTTAGAACAATGGTTCTCAACCAAGGGACCTAACATACTTCCAAGGAGTCATCAATATGACTTAAATTATTTAAAATAAGACACGACGAGCATTAAAATAAGCTAAAGCAACTAAAAATCAAGACATTTCTTAGTATTTGATTATTTTAAGAAATATACAGATCCATCTAGTTATGCCAAGTTCTAAAATATATTTTATTGGGGAGAAACTGTCCTGTTTTTAAGCCTAGTGTGTTTTTACTGGATTCCAAGACACATAAATTACCACAAATGTAGGGTTGCCACCTTCAGTGTGGCAAAATAAGGGACACCCATTCACCCCCCCCCCCCCCCCCCGCAATGCTCAACTTTGATTTCATAATATGTAGATATGAATCCAACTAAAAGCTATTGAAAATATGTATTTTAGTCAAATAGCAAATGGTGTAGCTCTGCAGCCATCTACTAAAGTGATAATTTCTTTACTTTTAAAACAGCATTTTCCAAAAGATGGGCAAAAATCTTACACTAAACCATGTCAAATTATTTATATCCATGAACGTTAGAAATGTGGGTCTTTTATAAAGTGAATTAAACTTTTTTTTTTTTTACTGTTTTTGTTTAAAAAATATTTATTTATATAGCCTAAGTAAAAAAAAATATAATAAATCCTTCTAAAACTATAAATCCTAAAAAAAATAACTTATGTTTCAAAATGACATTTTGTTGAAACAACACAAGTGTGACTTTTTCCCCCCACACTAACATAAAAAACAGATATTATTCAAATTTATTTAATTTTTTTTGTAGATGTAGAAAGTGTTGTCAACCGTGCAAAGTCTCACATCATTTGGACAAATATAATGTTTTATTTATTTCAGCAAACGTCATTTGGGGTCGAAAAGACCCGAACAGCGCACAAGGGGTTAAACAACGTGCAGGTTTACAGCGCATGTTCACGAGACTCAGTCGCTATAGAAACAAAGACGCTAAAATGCAATCACGCAATGAGCTTCTCTACTAAGAAATTGATTTCTTTATATTTGCTATTAGTATTATCCATACTGCAAAATCCTTATGTTTTTATTCAACTATATGTGGGCCTAATGTAAAATACGGGACAAATCGCGTCCCTTATTGATTTGATACGGGACGCATCATCTTACTTGTAAATACGGGACGATTCCGTATTTTAAGGGACGGGTGGCAACCCTACACAAATGTCTTGTTGTGCATATACTATTAAAACAAACATACTACTAATTATAAAATAAGTAAACGCATAAACTCCAGACATTGCAGTTTTTGGATGTTAAAAATAGAAGATAATTTTTTTCTTTGTGTTTGTTTTCAGAAAATCTCCCAATCAAAGTCACATATGGCAATGAGTGTCCAAACTGCAACGGTTTGCATCCACAGAGAATTGATTTTCGGATGCTGGCACCACGCCTGTTCCCTGTCAGAAGAAATAGTATGACCTCTTTCAGGAAGTATGTGTAGCAGCCTATAAACACGACTCGCACATAAAGCCATAATCTGTACATGCCATTCTCACAGAAACGGTCAAATGTCCAGGTCATATTTACCATTATGATATTTTTGCATTTTGGCACCATTTACATAATAGTTCCTTTTAAAATTATTTTATTGTTTGCTTTTTTTATGTAGAAGATTCATATATATTCATATAAGTTACATTTATTTATTCAAGTTACATTTAAGTAAATTTAAAAACAAAATTATGGGGATAATAACAATACATTGTAAAATATACATTTAATTAAAAGAAGGTTTACTTAGTAATTATTTCACAAGCAACCATATTTCTGTAACAATAAACTCTGCAGGACCGTATCCCTTCAGGACAGAGTTTGGACACCGCCGAAGTAAGCAAATCCGGTTGTGAGCAACTTGCTAGTTTACCGGTATGTATTAGTCTGCACTGCCATCTAGTGGTCATTATACAAAGCCATCATAAATGGTAGAAAATGACAACATGCTACATAAAATTAAGACAAATTTAATTTAGCAGTTTCTTAATAAAAATGATAATAGGGATATGGTCACATCTGTTGTAATAACACTTTATATTGTAGATTGTTTGGTTACATGCACATGAACTGTTTTGGTTCTGAGAGCTGTGACATCTTTGTCTCTGTGGCGCAATCGGTTAGCGCGTTCGGCTGTTAACCGAAAGGTTGGTGGTTCGAGCCCACCCAGGGACGAAAACAACTTTTGAATCAGAATGACTGCTGGAAATTGAATAGCATAACCTAAACCTAACCAAGTATAGTTGTAATTAAACTTGTGCATTTGTTAAGCTAGATAATAAATGCCACCTTTTCTTTCTTTGAGACACCATTTGAAGTTTTGACCCTTATAGCTCAGTCAGTTTATACTCACGACATATATCTTTCTGTATAGCGAAAGTGACCTTATAAAGCCCATCCCAAATGTACGTTTCTGTGTTTTCATATAGACATTTTTGGACTTCCGTGAACATGACAGATATGGATTAGAGCTCTAATAAACATAATATTTCATATTTTAGTATCTATGTAGCAAGTTTATGAGTCTTCCCTTGTTTTTACAATTCTAGTCCTTACAATTAATTTGTCAGAGTGGCCATGTTTCAATGAAGATTTCATGAATTAAATGGATGTGTTCTGAGAACAATGAGTGCAGTAAATGCAATTTTATATGAAGTTCAATTCATTTGTAATCCTCATTTGTAAGTTGCTTTGGATAAAAGCACCTTCTAAATGAATAAATGTAAATGAGCTCTCTTAGCGGAATGGGCTTATTAGGAACAAAAGGGTCAACGGAGCGTGCCTTATAAGCCCATTTCACAAAAAAAGTTATATTTCTGGGGAATGATTACAGAGCATCAAATATACATTGGCTCAAGAAGATTCTTTAATATTTCAACTTAATGTGGTTATTTTTTGTTGTTATTCTGCTGCATCAGGCAGTGTTTGCTAGTTGCAGTTACTCCAAATCTAAACCACTGCTTCAAACAACAAATAAAATAAATCGCATAGGTTATGTTAATACTTAAAAATCAATAAAATTAAAATAATAAAGTTACCGATATGCAAGTTCGCTGTAAAACAATTTATTATTTCGTACTTTTTCATCTTTATATTTACCTTTTTTATTTTTATATTTAAATAAAAAGATACAAATACATTAAGTGCGTTTATGATATTTATGTTTAATAGGGCCAAAGCAAAATCGTACGGTCAAAGATGAAGCCAGAGAATGCCATTCGCTCAGCAAAGATGGAGTAGCTCATCCTGATTGGATGTCGTTACACAGCCACGCATATGATAGTTTTGTGTAACACCACCAGATGGCGGTGGTATACAGCTTCTGATTCAAAAGCTGCATTCGTCCCTGGGTGGGCTCGAACCACCAACCTTTCGGTTAACAGCCGAACGCGCTAACCGATTGCGCCACAGAGACAGATGCCCATGTACTTCATGGTAGTAGTAGGGCTTTATGAAAAAGTAGTTCCTATAGAAAAATTTACTTGGTCAAGTATTTTTTTACAGATTAATTTTATTCCCGTAACTATACTACAAAGATCATAGTTAATATATTGTTACTGCAATAAAATAATGGTCCATTTGTAATTTTGTTACTGCAGTAAAACCATGGTAATTTTCTACATTGTAGGCACATAGAAGGCCTTGGGAGGCGGGACTGATAAAACATAAAACATGTGTGGACCATTTTTGCAATACCACAAAGTAATAAACTACTAAAAACAATGTACATAATTTAATAATCAAAACTCTCACCATGAGGACAAAACAAAGTTAACTAGTAATAATTTTCCAAACTCTAACATTGTTTATTATGAAATGCTTGCATTAATGCTAAATGTACGTCTAAAGCTGCCACCCATTTACTTGTCTCAACCCAGGATTAGATAAACTGTAAGAGTCATCTGTATGACAGATAAAAAAAATTGTATTAGTTGCGTTCTCGTGTTCTGCAGTATTTTAGCGAAAGTATCTATTTTGCTGCTCATCGTGTTTCTGCTAAGTGAACCGCTCATGGCGCTTGGCTTGACGTTTATTTGGCGAGGGAGACCGACGCAACGCGCACGGAGCAGAAAGGAAATTGCCTTGAATGCAGCACTTTTGGCTCTAGAAAAAAAATTATAGCCTAGATATACGGTAGCTACGAAACAACCCTGATTCCTTGTGGTTTGAAGAGCTCCGTTGTTTTGACGCGCTGCTCACTGTAGAAACGGTAAAATGGTGCAGTTATGGCTGCGTTTACACTAGGCATTAAAGGAGAACTCCGGTCAATTTTAACATTGAGCTCAATTTTTAGTAAATTTGGAGTGCTGTCAATACAGAGAACAACGACAAAAATCGGTGTTGCCTACACTGTGTTATCCTATTTTTAAAATTTGCACCCTATTGACTTGAATGGGGCAAGTTTTAAACCTGCTTTTATCCTCTTAACATATTTGATGTGTCATACAAGTGCCCAGCCATGTTGAGTGATTCCTTCAGAGTGAACACGAGTGAATCTGACTTCAGTAGATGTGAAAAATATGAATAAAAATGATGTTATATCAGCCAGCGCAAATACCTGTATTTAGTTCCTGTTTTCGGTGGAAGTCCAAAGTAGTCGATTGTCGAGTTCACGCGCGTGATCATAGTATCTAAACCTATGCGCGTGAACTCGACAATCGACTACTTTGGACTTCCACCGAAAACAGGAACTAAATACAGGTATTTGCGCTGGCTGATATAACATCATTTTTATTCATATCTTTCACATCTACTGCAGTCAGATTCACTCGTGTTCACTCTTAAGGAATCACTCAACATGGCTGGGCACTTGTAATGACACATCAAGGATGATAAGACTAAGAACTGGTTAAGTTTAAAACTTGCCCCATTCAAGTCAATAGGGTGTAAATTTTAAAAAGAGGATAACACGGTGTAGGCAACACCGATTTTTGTCGTTGTTCTCGTATTGACAGCACTCCAAATTTACTAAAAATTGAGCTCAATGTTAAAATTGACCGGAGTTCTCCTTTAACATGCGATCACCGTGATCCGGATCATTAGCCAATCAGGACACCGTGCGTTTACATTTGTTCATATTAAGTAGCCTCTGTATCTGGATAACCGATCGGATTTCTGTTTCCTGCTTAATATTTAAATTAGGTCTGTAGCACGACACCAAGAGTAAAGATTATAAAAATGAAGCAATGTCCAAATTGCTTTCACTCACTCACTTGTTTACTGTGCAATCTTCTTCCTTAAATCAAATTACGTTTTTTAAATAAAGGAATATTTCCAGAGTTGATCATACAAAAATAACCATGCAAGTCACATCATCGATCATCTGGGTTTAAGGTTATAGCATGCAATGACTATATTAACCGAAATGGGAGATTAATAAACATGCTGAAACAATAAAAACATTCAACATTTAAAACATATATTTTTTTAAAGCAGGGCACGCTCTTCATTAAGATCTCATGACTCACAGCTGTGATTGTACAGGCGATCGCCTCGTTCAGATAATGTTGCACAATTAAAATAAAAAATGACACACACAGTGTCATGTAAGTCTAAATAAACTGTTTTAAATATTGACGTTTATTGTAAGGTTAAAATAAATTTTATTTATTGTCTAAACTGCGTCTGGCCATTATTTTCTGACAGCACGTGGGGATACTGGGCGGGGATTTATATGACGTCCACCTGTGAATGCAGACACGATGGCTGGATTGCGTTTACATTACACTGAGATCCGATCACAATGCGCCCTCGACTACCTCCGAAACTGGACACGTTGATCGGATAACATTCCGATCAGAAGCGCGTTTACACTCGTCTTTTCAATGTGTATGTGGACAACATCCAGATACAGGTCGCATGTTAATGCCAAGTGTAAACGCAGCCTATGTTATGTCCTTCGGTCCGGATGACACCAAGCCGTGGTCCGGATCAGGACCGTGGCCCGCCATTTGAATAACACTGGGATGTTGTTTCGATGCGCTGCTCATTTTAATCTTTATAAAATGTATTCTGAGATTGAAGGAAAACCCCATTTTTTTGTGAGTAGACAAAAAAAGAAGTTAGCATGTAGCCCGGCTAGCTCAGTCGGTAGAGCATGAGACTCTTAATCTCAGGGTCGTGGGTTCGAGCCCCACGTTGGGCGATGTCTTTTGGATTACTATCCTTAAAGGGATAGTTCACCCAACAATGAATGTCATCATTTACTTACCGGTACTTCTAAGTTGTTCTAAACCTTTATACATTTCTTATACAATATGATATTTTGAAGAATATGGGTAACCAACTTGCTGATAAGGCCCCATTGACTTCCATATGACTATGGGAGTCAAGGGAGCCTGTCAACTGTTTGGTTACCGATATTCTTTAAAATACTTTTTTGTGTGTGTTCCACAAAATATAGAAATTCATACGGGTTTGGAACCACTTGATTCAATTTTAGTCACTATCCCGTTAAGAAAGATTTACTCTGGAAGTCTGGATAATCTGAAAATATGCAGGAGTGAGAAGATTAAACAGCCTCTGGCAGAACATTTTGTGTGAAACCAGGAATATGTTGTGGTGTTAAATAAAAGTATGGTTTTTAGATTCACGTTTTTAAGAGCCTTACACAATCATGTAATTTTGTGTATCAAAGATGGCAATTTCAAGAGTAAAACAGAGTTGTACAAAAGCTAGTGCAGAAATGTAACTACGGAAAAGCAGAGGAAATAAAATGAGAAGAATACGTTCTTTAAGCTATAGCCCTTATTCACAGCAGAGCCATCTTTGATTTTTAACGGGAATGAAAGCAAGGCTGTGGTGGATAAACATACATCTCGAGTACAGGTTGTACTGTTATTTTATGTGTTTTTGAATTGTTCTGCTGACAAAACACTGCAAAAATGTCTTTCCAAGAGATTTCAGTTGACCAAAAACTACAGAAAATATGAGCTGTGGAAAATTATAAGTGATCCAGGAACTTTATACAGCTTTTTTACAGTGGATGCCATTGAAAACACGGTGAGTCTGTCTCTCACAGCCTCACTTTTACTCCTGTCATGGCGCTGCTCTGAATAAGGTCTATTTGTGTTTATAGATTTGCTATGTACTTTCTGTAGAGGTTGTCTAAATAGAATAAACATGACGATGAAGAAACAAATCAAAAAAGGAGAGCAATTTAGTATGCATACCTACAGTATTGTGATCCTGATGTTATGCTAATGATGTTGTAAAAATGTAGTTGTGGTAATGTTATGGTAATTTTTTAATCTCGTCAATGTCCAATTTCCCTCCTTTCAGTCTTACGCATGCAAACTCAATAGTTTTCAGCTCGTATAACCATAAAGACGTGCCATTGTATCCTTGCTGACTGAGTGGAGGCTGCTGCTAACCATTTAACTGGCAAACATTGTAAGCTTTTATTTGAAAGAGGCTCTAGAAGGACTTTAGTGGAAATGGACATGAGCCTTGGACCTTGCGTAATACACTTGACTTTTAAAACTGCTGTTTGGTGACTTGCTGTACTATGTGTCTGATATCAAATTACAACATAATATTCACAAGTCAATAGTGGACTTTAATGCAATCAGCTTTATCTTTATGCTTTGTGTGATAGACAATAAAAAACTATATAGTATCTCAATGACACTATAACCCTGGTTCAGTTGGCTTACTTTTGATTCTTAAAATACAGTCAATCATTGTAAGTTGTGAGTATAAAAAGTGGTGAAACTTTACATTTAAAATAATTTTTTTTTTTTATGAAAGCAGGTCTATAAACAGATCCCTGTTTTTTTAAAATGTTCTATAATGGTTAAAACGGCAAAATCGTTTTCTCAAAGGTTTAAAACTGTAGATGTCTAATAAAGTCACTGTTTTGCTCATGACTTAGAATGATGTGTTCTTTCAGATCTCTCTCACTTCTTGTCATTTCCACATTTGTGCAATATGTTGGCCTACAGTAGTTACACATCGCATCACATTTCCTGCCTTGCCTTGTTTTTGTTCCTTGAAAGGTTTAAAGCACAATGACACATGGTGACCCTGTTGTAGCCTACTGTTTGTCTGGTGGAAAAGAAGCAAGAGACCAGGGGCCTTATTTATAACCGTTGTGTACGCACAAAACAGGCCCTGAAAGAGGTGTACCGTGTACGCCACTTCCGACGCATAAGTTGTGATTTATGAAAACAAACTTGACAGGAAAATTTGCGCACCTGCACGCAAACTCTGACCCATGCGTACAAACATTTTGGAGACGGAGCAGTTTGGCGACACCGATGGTGAGCTGAGGGACTGATGGCAGATGAAGAAAAACCACTTTAAGGGCCCTATCATACAACCGGTGCAATGCAGCACCAGGCGCGACTCAAGTGTTTTTTGCTGGTTTTCAGCCCGACACAGTTATTATTTTCACGTCTTGCGTTTTCACGTCACGTTGTTTAAATAGCCAATGCATTTGTGCCCTGGTGTGCATTGTTGGCGCGTTGCTATTTTGAGGCAACAGAAGTAGACTGCGCCAATGGCGCCAACTGAAACCTGTTCTAATGTCAAGGGCACCATTTTTTTTTGTTATTTAATGAGCGCATTAGTAATGTGCGCCTATAGGCGGTTGCACAACGCGCATAGACTCTTATTACACAGACTGGGACGCGCAGCAGCACACAAACTAGCCAAATATTAAAAATAAAAGTACAATGTAAAAGATTAATATTGTGTACATAAAGATATGGTGGAATCCGGGTTGTCCCGTAGATGGTCTGTTCGCTTGCTTTAACCTCGCGCACGAGCAGATCCGTTTGCTCTGGAGACGTATTCAGTCTTTCCGCTTGCAAATTCCGTCATGTAAATAGCAATCTCCCATGGCGCGAGCGCAACTGGCTTTTAAAGGGAATGGGAAATTACACTCTGATTGATTTTTTGCACGTTACGCTCAAAACACACATATATAAACACACACATTACTCATTAAGAAAATAGGGAAAACCCTTTTAGACCATGCCGACCATTTTTCCCATCGTTAAACTAACAAAAGTGGATTCGGACTCGCCCTAGGTGCACTTGCGCCCTGCGCTTTAGACCATGCCAGTGGAAACGATTGAGAAACACTTTCTCTGAAATGTATTTTATGCTATTTGATTTAATTATTCAAAAACAAGTCAATAATTTATAACGTAATGAGACGGCACATCCGTATCTCATATTTTCCTAATGTCTTGTACCGTTAAACATGGTATCATGTGGATGCAAATTATATGCAGATGATGATATGCATAGTAAAACTAGGCGTTGTAAGCTCCAAATATGGTTATTACGGGGTGAAGACACATGTGTGCACAATCTTTCGCTGACTGGGATTTATAATGGGAATTTTGCACAGGTTATGGCTTACGCACGTTTATTCGTATATTTATAAGTCTAAATATTTCTTGCCGTACGCCTTTTTTGGCTTTCGGGTGTACGTACACTTTCAGTAAGGATCCTACACACAGTTTTATAAGTGTGACCCCTGAACTCTCCACAAGTGCTCACCAAACCCCATCAACTGCACTGCAAGTCAGCATGTAACCAGTCTGTACATGCAACAATGCAAGCATGCAGACAACCGTCTGCACACTGACCAAAGCTTAGAGACCCACATGATAACAGGGGAGTGTGATAATGCTGAGACATCTGTCAATCAATGCTGTTCTGAGAAATCAGTCAGTCTCAGTGTTTAGTTTAGTTTAGTTCATAATATTGGATAGTGCTATATTTTAAGCCTGAATTATAATTGCATGTGTACAGTACAAATTCACAAACTGAGTGATGTTTAATCAATATAAAGTCATATACATGTAGGAGGGACTTAAACTTAACTAGACTTTGAAGTTAATATTAATAATTTTACATGAAGATATATTGGCTCAGTTTTGCAGACAGGGTTTAGATCAAGACAGGATTAGGCAAGGCCTTAGTTAAATTAGGACTTTTAAGTAGCTTTTATAAATTTGCCTTAAAAAAAAACATTAATGTTGTGCATCTTGAGACAAAACATTGGCACTGAGATGTCAATGCGAGATGATATTTTAAGAGATGTCATTGAAAGTTGCTTTCAGTTAAAACAGCTCAAACATGCATTTTAGTCTGGGACTAGCTTAAGTCTTGTCTGTGAAACCGGGAGATACTGCTTTTATATGTATATTTCACAAAGATCAGTAGTGACCGAATCACCGAAGACAATTGAGAGTTTCGATCTTGTTTGGTCACCACTGACATTGTTTACTGTAAATCATCTGTTATCTGATGCTTATCAGCCTTGGTTGTTTATGAGTACAAGGACTGGAGGTGTGTTTATAGTTTATAGTAAACGATATGGAACAAGATGGTGATCGCAGGTGAGTTTCAGTTCCTGGTTCACCTGGATTAACCTTTCTAAGATCCATAACCCTTACCAAAGAAATAAAAATGGTTTTGACAGTCATGCTTTGAATGTATAATTCTATGCCAAATGAAACATTTACACACTGCTAGAGATTAGTGATGGGCGATACCACTTATTTTGTTTTCGATACGTTTCCGATACTTTCAAGGCCAGTATCGCCGATACCTCTAAACTGAATTTTTATATATAAAAATTCCTTAAATTATTGAATTACTAAGAGTAAAATGAGTAATGATGCATACTTAACATTATATTTGAAAGGCATTTTAACATTCAATATGCCTTAATTGGAACTTATTAGAATATATATATATTTTACACATGGTTCAAATATTTACTTGTAGTGGTAACCATGGAAATCTATTCATTTAATCTATTCTATTCATTTTCACAAGGGACTGCCAGTGACAGGCTGTTGCACCCATAAAATGCAACTTTTTTTACTCTGACTGTGAATGTTTTATAAAATTAGTTACAAAATAGAACATCAGTATGAACTTTTAACATTCAATTTAAAAAAATGTATTGCACAAACTATGTAGGCTACAACTTCAATTTGTTTATTGTGAAATAACTCAAACATGTTTTTCTGTATTCTGTATTCTATTCTGCATTGTTCTGTACGTTTCCCAAAAGCATCAATGCTTTCTTATGATACTTTTGGGAAACGCAGCCCTGTTTGAATGCCGGCAGTGTATGAACGCTCTCAGTGTTTGATTGGTTCTGACTTGCAGCATTTGCGTGTGTTCAGATGAGCAGGAAAATAGTTCCACTACACAATTATTCACTAACATAGGTTATTCAGAGTATCGATATTTTCGATACTCGACGTCAGTCATCTCAGAACACAGATGGGGGAAACACCCTGGACAGATGCCAGTCCATCAAAGAAAGACAACGTCATGTTTTGTTTTTATTAATTAAGAATAGCTTATTAATATAAAATAAGCTTTTTTATAGTCAGTACACTGAAGCAAGTACTGATGTATGAACCTGAAAACAAACATTTTTAATTAAATAGCTATTTAAAAAAGCAATCAGAACAAAAGCAATGTAAACTAAGTTTATTCCTTTATATAATATATAATGTTGTAAGTAGTTTATTAATAACACTTCAATTTTGAAATTTAACATTTTTTTAAAGTTTGTGATTCTCATTTGATCAAGTAACAGTCAATACAATATAAAATAAATATGTAATATAAAAATGCTAGCTAAACACTGATACAATGAATCTTCACAATAATGGAGAGAAAAACACAAAGTGCCTTGAGCAAACATGTAAGTGACAAATATGTAATACAATTTTGTAAAAAAAAAAACAATGTATATGTACAACAGGAGGAGGTAATCAGGCAACAAAACTGGTTCAGTGGCATTCCAGAAGAAATCATAATAACAATGTTTGTAATGTCACTTACATCAGAAGTCTACAGTTGCAGATCTGTCCGTTACATTTGAAATGTATTTTAATAACACAGTATATCAATGATGGTAATAATAATATGCAGAGCAGGGTCTGGAAGATATCTATACTAAAATAACTGTCTCATCTGACTCCAGTGGCTCTTGGCTTGGAGGTCCTCCATTCTCAAAGCTTCTCAATGGCAAACCAGTATCCATAACAGGTGGGTTGCATGGCACATCTATACCCAATTCCTGTGAAGGGGGTGTATTGCATGTTTCAAACAGGACTTCATATTTATGCTCTGAATCTCCTGGCTCTTGCCAAATCAGCAGTTCATATCTTCCAAAGCGGAGGAGCACCTTGTCATCAAGCTCAGCTCTTTCGAGGTATCTCAGTTCGGACCCACCGACCACGAGTTTGACCTTCTGGCTCATGTTCTGGATCATGAAGCTCAAGAAATGGCTGCCGGCTTTCCTATACGCCTGTACGGAGAGCTGTTTTCTGGAGACCGAGGTGTCATTTAGGACAAAGATGCAGGTTTGTCCATCACGGCCAAGCCGAAGTGGATCTTCAGCGTCCATATGGTACGGTTGATTTAGGGGCAGGTTTTGGAAGAGTGGGCGACTGGCTTGATTAGGGTGGTAGATATGTATATGAAGACAAGTGAGCAGTTCTTCAGTTTCGAGTTTGCTATTGATATTCATTATGGGTGACAAATGGAGGCAAAAGGGTTAAATTCCCCTGCTGATAGTTAGACCTAAGAAGAAGAAAAAAACTCATGGGTTAGTTCAATGAACAGTTATATTTTGCAACACAGTGGAATATTCTGAACTGAAGTGAGAATAAAACGGATTCATAGCACAGATCTAGCGTAACTCTAAAGTATATTGTGAATACGTGTTTTAAATAATGAAGTTTTAGAGCTCACCTTCAGAAGCTGATGCAACGATCATCAACTAACGGACTGTTGTGCTGTTCCTGAGCTGAGATCGCAAGACTGAAGAGTGCAGCTCAACAAACAAAGAGGGAATTGCATCAGATTCAGAAGCACTGAAATCCAACACCCCTTCCAACTTGGCCCACGTGACTGTCAAAAACCCCGGAGTTGCCCAACTGATTTATATAGTCTACTTTCGCTATCTATATTTTGCTGTATTTCAAAAATAATGTTTTCCCAAATGATTTCCCCTGGTCAGACATGCTTTATAATCGTTTCGATGAAAACAACTTGTGTGCTTTTTTTAACTTACCACTCGCCTGCCTATAAGTCAGCCTAGGTGTTTACACATTACTAAGAACACGATGATCATTTGTGAAGCCTTATCAGTCACTCCCCAAAAACTTTCTGACAAATCTGTAAAATCACAGCGAAGGGTGAGTAAGCTGATCAGATGTTGACCGCGTTTCCAGCAAGAGTGTGTCGCATAGTTTCGTCATCACAACAAAATAAAAACCTTCATAAGTTTTACTTAGGGAACACCAAAGACACGTAGCCTACACTTCATGATAACTGCGCGACATTTAACATAGCCTATATTTTAAAATCTCTAAGATATTGAAATTGAAGAAATGATACATTCTATAAGTCCACATTTAGGTAAACCGGATAGGTAAACGCCCTCTTTATTTTTGTTCCTTAGGGGCGGATATTCGCAACAAGGACTTTACCGCAACCTACTGGAGTCAAGAGACACTATATTTTCTGCTTAAAATATAAAATGTATATTTATATATTATTCTGTATTTTTATCTTCTCAGATATTCATTTATATTAAATTAAATTTCTTTAAAAAAAATTGCCGTTTGCTTTAGACTGTTAATATGAATGTATGATGACTTTATGATTTAATCTTAATTGACCATAGGCATAAAAACTGATAAATCTTTCTTATATTCTTCACTGATGAGTTCAACAAACCCACCTCAATTACGACGTCTGTAAGTAATAAATATACTCCAAAGCGGGTAATTACATCCATTCAGAACAGGGTTTCTTTAAATTTTCCACAGCTAGAAATTCTAGCTTGTTTCATGCCACGTGACCCACATTCTTTTATTTTATTGGTTTATCAGCAATGTGGGCGGGACTTAGGAAGTATATTATTGAATGGCCCACCCTATTCCTCATTGTGGTGAGGAACTGACGGTGAGTATTGTTGCTCGTTGTATTTTGACCTTTAAAAATTCAGTTTTAGATTTAAGTTTCAGAACGCGGGATTAAAGCGCTTTAGGTGCAAGCAGTGTTTATATGGTGTTTAGAAACTGGTAATTGGTTACATGTAAAAGTCGCATACGTCGTACTTATCTCGACAGCGGGTAAAGACTGCTCGGCTACTAAGCTAAGGTTGTTAGCTTATTCAAACGTAGCAACGGAAATATGTTTTTCTCTCAGGTCGCCGAACACGCGAGACGACGATTACTTGCTGTATTCATATTCTCATGACGATACGTGTTCTTACTAACATTAATACACAAAAGAAAACGCCGTGAATTAACTAAATGTTTATCGAGGCTCGCTAGTCAGCTAACGTTAGCATTAAGTAATCACACGAGGCCGTGGCCTATATAATGTGAGGAGAATTATTGTCTTGTTGCGAAAATTTGTTATATTCTACTTTATGTAACAATTTTTATTTATTTATCTATCGGTATTTGCATATATGTAGGGGGAAATGCATTTAAAGTATTTGCATAAACTGGTTTAACTGGTTGATTGGCTTCTCAGGAACTGAGACCAACTGTTTCGATTTCACTTCGGCTCCAGGCGTGGTTTCGTGTTCTCTGCGTGATTTTTGTCTTTGACAAACCAAAGTCCATTACATAACTATAATGAATTGAAATTGAATTTGCGTTGTTGGTAAGTCATTGGAATGTATCTTGTCACAGTGCGTTTCAGGCTCTGCGTACCACATCAGCCAAGATGGTGAAGATCTTCATCGGAAACCTGCCTCAACAGGCAGAAGCAGACGAAATTAAGGCTCTGTTTACTCAATATGGAACGGTCACTGAGTGTGCCATTATCAAAAACTTTGCCTTTGTCCATATGGACGATCGCAAAAGTGCAACAAAGGCCATCCGAAATCTTCATTTGTACAAGCTGCATGGAACACCCATCAACGTTGAAGCGAGTCGAGGCAAGAACCAGGGCCCGGTGAAGCTTCACGTTGCCAATGTGGAGAAAGGAACAGATGAAGAGCTCCGTGCACTGTTCGAAGAGTACGGCTCAGTTACCGAATGCGCCATCATCAAGAACTTTGCCTTTGTACACATGAGCAACTCTGATGAGGCCATGGATTCAATCAAGGGGTTGGACAACTCTGAATTCCAAGGTATAAAGCCATTGTTTTATCCTTTAGTATCATTTTTGCACATTTATGGCATTGGCTAATTCTAATATATCAAATGTTTTTGCACTTGCAGGAAAACGAATTCATGTGCAGATTTCAAAGAGTCGACCAAGAGGCGAGGAGGAGGAAGGCTATGGCCCCCCAGATGGTGGATATTGGCCACCCCGTTTCCCTGAACGTCCCGAGCCCCCTGGTTATCCTAGGGGACGCTTTGGCTACCCCCCTGGACCCCCTCCTCCACCACCCCCTCCCCCCAGACGCCCCCCATATGCAGAGCGTCCAGCACCAGCATACGAGCGCGAACGTGGTGTGGTCGACTATTACGAGAAGTACCGCGCTCGCCCTTACGGCGTCTCCTCGTACGAGGACCGTCGTGCGGGTGCAATCCCCCCTCCCCCTCCGCCCCCCTCATCTGCCATTATGAGAGAGCGACTGGCTGGCAACGGCCTCGACCCCTATGAGCGGCGTCCCCTCCCACCCCCGCCATCCTCGTTCTATGCACGAGACCGCAGTCCCATCAGACGTGCTCCTCCTGCCCCACCGGCACCCGCCGGGAATGGTTACTCGTACGAGCGATCTCGTCTCTCCCCTCTCTCCATGTCTCGGACCCCGATGTACAGCATGCCTCGGCCCAGAGACCCCTATGCTGACAGGGCGGCGCCACCTCCACCTCCTGCGCGCTACTCGTATTAAAGTGCACCCCTGCGCTTTCGTAACCCAAGGTGAGAATAGGTCCCGCAACCCAAAAATGAGCTCTAAAATGCCCTCTAAATGTAGAACTCAGAATTGGCGAACTTGGCCTGTTGTGCGTGTGGTGTAATTGATGCGCAAGTAGCAGTATCGTAAACTTTGTATCCTGGATCGTAAGTTTTTAATGGCCTTACTGTCTTTTAAAGTACTGCTCGAGCAACACTGAACTTCGTATCGAAGTGTTTAGATTGACCGTATGCTATATTAAGATCTCACTTCGTATAATTCAAATAGACTGCATAATAAATCTTTTTAGTTTAACTTGGCTTGTCGATTCAGTAATGCCAGATGGCACTACAGCCGTTTGACTCATGTGGTTTGCTTTCTTTCCAGGTGTAAATTATTCAACAAGATCGTCGTCGTCGTTGTCTCCAGGTGCACGTGCCGCGATACGTCTTTGTCTGCCAGAGCGCGTTTCGTTCGCCTGCGCACCATAGTGGAAGAGTTCTGTTGCGGACTGCACATTCTATAAAACAACCGCTTTTACACGCTTAAAATCGTCCTCATGCTAAATTGTCAACTCTGCTTTATTTTTTCCTTGTTTTTATTGTTTAGCTTTTGATAGGTGAGTAAAGCACTGAGCCAGATTACTTAAATTAGGTTAACTTGGTGGTTTGGTTAAGACTTAAAGGAACGCATATAAAAAAATCTTTTTTCACAGAACTTCATGTATCTCTGTACTTTTTTATCTTTAAAATTTGGAATGATCTTATCGTTTGTTATTATAAACCACTGTAACAAGCGCTATGACAATTTTGATTTAGAACCAAAAATACATTTGTGTAAAGGTTTTATTTTTTCCTCTTTCCTCTAAGCCTTTTGTTTAAAGTGCGGCATGCAAGTAAGAATACAATCTCCGCAGCAATAAAAACCTTTCCGTCTACTGCCTTTATTGAAATTGTTCTGTAGTGTGCATTTTAATTGCAGAGAATCGCAGTTCAAGGACTTTGTATCATTTTCTTTCATAGAAACATTTGAAAGTTTTAATAAAAATACTGGAACCTGGTTCGTCGTTTTGATTTTTCTTGCCAATCTTTTAAACCTAACTTGCCCAAGTAGGCACAAAAGTAACGTAGCTTAGAGGTTGAAATAAATTTCGCATTAATAGCCACAACATCTGGCTCCCTAGTTTAGTATTACGGAGAATGCAGCTGCTGCGGCGAAATGCAAGCGATTGCAATCAATTCGTCTTCAAGGCTATTATCCTAGTTTGTCCAGAACCTATTTTGGTTAAGTAGGTTGACTTCCCAATATTTTCCTTAAACAATAAGTGTTCCCTTTTTTAAGTTTGAAAATGTTTTGATTATACCAGGTAAGTCACTTGATGCATTTAGTTTCTTTACCATGCAGCATGCCTTTTATAACTACATGATTTTAAGGTATACATTTACTATGTAGACAGCAGAGATGGTACAGAGTGCATTTGTATTACAATGACATGCATTTAAATCAATGTTTTGATTACTTATGCAAATGATGACATACTTAAGGATGACTTCATGACTAAGGGTAAGTTTTATATTGAAGGTTAACTCATGCAATTTTCCCTGTCTCGTATCTTTGTCTTGTACAAATTTTACAATAAAATCTACTGTATGTGTAATTATGGTTGTCATTCATTTTCATGTGGATTACAAAATGCATGCGGCTCTTCCAGTAATGTTCTCAGGACAACGCATTTTTTTCACTTTGCAGACACTTAATGAAATAAAATTAATGCACTTTCAATAAAGCTGCTTTTTTTTCTGCTTAAACTATGTCCTGGTTTTTATTTTCAAAATGGAAGAATATGGCAGTCGTGTGTTAGGGTGTCTGGGCCTGTATACACATATGTGCATATGTTTTTATTTGTGTGTATTAGAAATGGTGACTAGCTTTCATATAAAGCTGCAGGCTATTTTCAGTTAGGTGCACGAATGAATCCGTAATTGCTGTGGCCATACATAAAAGTGTTATAAATTCTTTAGATTAGAAAATATAAATGTTAACTAAGCAAAAAGATTATAGAGAACACGTTTCGTTATACGTTTTGATATAGTCCTACATATAGTTGTGTATATCATTCATAGCTGTATCTATGCTTAAAGACTTGGCTTTTATTTGAAATATCTTCACAATCGGTAAAAAATAAATATATGCGGACACGAACTGCTCTGGATGCGGGGTTGTTTTTGAGCTCGTGGACCGGAAGTGCTGTCAGTGACGGCGGGCGACTCCATTTTAGGCTTCATTCATCTTTGCAGGCAGTGAGAGTACGTGCTCGCTACGGTAAGGCAATGATATTCCTACACAACTCTGTATTACATGAGTGTTAGTGTTTAGAGTTTACATAAAGGTAATGCAGTGTGACGGAGTACTATCGTTTATTTGTATAGTACTATATTTCATAATACGGCGACGTCTTCTTGCGGGTAACTTTACGTTATGTAAGTTAGTCGTGCTAACTTAGCTTAGTTTTACACAATTGGCCTACAAAAAAACAACAACAAAAAACGCTCGTCGGGCTTACGTTATCGTGTAATATCGGTCGTTAAACTTGCTTTAATGATGAGAACAAACCCTAAGGGGTTTAATTCGTTGGGTGTGATGGTCACGCGGATACGTGGCCTAGCAACGCGAGTTAATTCAACTGCGCCATAAAGTCCAACAACTGAACCTGGTCTCCAACTTTACATACATTTATCAGGTCAGTGAGTATCACACACAGCATTTTAATGCTGAGTTGTACGTAAATAATTCTGGCATGCAGCCACACAATCGATGTTAAATCTCGGATGGGATTATGCAGGCTGTCTATGGTTTTGTAGGCCAACGCAGCAGTAAAGTAGGGACTAGGGAGACATCTGTTGATATAACGTGCATTTCGAAACTATGCTCCCTCTGTCCAGGAAAAAACGACAATAAAGATGGTTAAGATCTTTGTTGGCAACCTATCCTCAAGCTCGACCGCGGAAGATCTGCGTTCTCTTTTTTCCGAGTATGGCAAAGTAAAAGAATGTGACGTCCTGAAAAATTATGGCTTTGTGCACATGGAAGGTAAACAGGAGGCTGAAGAGGCAATCCGCAAACTCCACCACCACGAGCTGAAAGGGCAAGCCATAAATGTGGAAATGAGCAAAGGGAAACCCAGGGGCTCTACCAAGCTGCATGTGAGCAACATCTGCAGTGGTTGCACCAATCAGGAGCTCCGGGCCAAGTTTGAAGAGTATGGCCCTGTGGTTGAGTGTGACATAGTGAAGGACTATGCCTTTGTTCACATGGAGCGAATGGAGGATGCCATGGAGGCCATCAGTGGGCTGGAAAACACAAACTTCCAAGGTGAACATTAACCTTGAAACGACGAAATCCATGATTACCCAGGGTTGCATTTAACTTTTTTTTTTATTTTTAGCATGGGAGGAATGTACTACTCCTTTTTAAGTTATTTGTAATTGCTAAACTGAAGCCATTTCTAGACAATTGGAAATAGACATCATATTTACTAATATTAAAGGGATAATTCCCTCAAAAATGAAAATCACCCTTGTGTCATTCCAAACCCATAAGACTTTTGTTCACTCTCGAAACACAAATGAAAATATTCTTAATAAAACCTGAGAGATTCATATCTCCATTTAATCAAAACTGTCCTGAAGAATTATCCACCTTATTTTGCAACACTGAAATAAACCATTTTCTGTGAATGTATGAGACTTCAGATTCATTAGCTGCAGCTATATGTAAATAACTAGAATAACAAAGGGCAGTAAAAGGTGAAATTTAAATACAAATAGATTTAATTTAGCTTTTATTCACATAAACAACGATCAACACATAGTAAATATAGTAAATGGACTTCAGAAATCTCAGGTTTTAAACATATCTTCGAAAATAAAAGTCATATGTGTTTTGAAATGACATGAAGGCGAATAAACTATGACACATTTTCATTTTTGGGTGAACTAACCCTTTAAGTGATGTAAGTGCTCTGGCTGTCGTGATGCTATAATTCTCTTTTAAAATGACGGTTTACGTGAGCGGAAGAAAGTTTCACATTGTCTTGCGTGTGTTCTCTTCCTTCCACAAGGCAAGCTGATCAAGGTACAACTGTCCACGAGTCGCCTCCGTACAGCGCCCGGCATGGGAGACCAAACTGGCTGTTACGTCTGCGGAGAACAGGGCCACTGGTCCAAAGATTGCAGACGTGGCCAGAACGGTAGCTATGGCGGAAGCATGGGGGGATTCCCCGGCGGTAGAGGCCCCCCAAGGGGCGGCCCGAGTTACGGCATGGATGGCCCTGGAGGTCTTCCTAATAGAGGTTATCCGACAGGGCCACTTCCCCCTCCCCCACCCATGGGCCGGCGTCCCAGCTACGGCGAGTACGGCGCGGATGCTCGAGAGCGGTACTCCAGCAGGCCACCGAGCGCCTATCCGGAGAGGTCGTCCACATATGAGCGAGAACGCTACGGAAGCATTGACTATTACGAGAAGTATCGGGCTCGTCCGGCTGGCTCTAGCTTCTTCGAGGATAGGGCTCTCTCTATACCCCCTCCTCCTCCCCCTCCCTCTTCTTCCTCTCTCTCAAGGATGCGGTTGGCTCCTCCCAGCCTCGATCCCTATGAGAGGCGCCCTCTGGCGCCTCCACCTCCCACAGCATCAGCGTACTTCTCGCGGGACCGGAGCCCAATCAGACGTGTGGGCGCCGGTTCGGAAGGCTACTCGTATGAGCGCTCGCGACTTTCCCCGGTCTCAAGGAGCTCATCGACTTACGCCGTGCCGCGGGCCAGGGAGAACTACACCGAGCGGGTTCGATACGCATACTAAGCCACACACGCTAAGGTGAGCGAATGCGGGTCGTTAACTTTGACTCAGATGAGATGTCAGCGTGATCTGTTCTAAGCGTAAGCCGTTTCGAGTACAGTAGTAAGCGAAGCCGCTTTACTCGGGTTAAAAAGTACAGTCAAAAAATAATGCCTGTCAAATGTTTCATCTCAGAACATTTGTTCCTGTTTTTTAGGTTTTGTCAAGTGACGAGAGTTCCCCTCCACCATTATGACTTTGCCTCGATCAGACGCTCCGTCGGATTTCAAACATGCAGGATTGGATAGACACATTGATCACAATGCTAATTAGCTCTGTACAATGTTTTACCCATAATACGTAAACTGCTGTTTAATTTCCCTTTTCTAATGGAGACTTTGGCGTATGATTGCAAAAATTAGTAGTTGTGATTTTTTGGGGGGTTTTTTGCTTTGTTTTTCACTTGTATCCAGAGGTAAAGTGGGGTGTTTCATGTCAACATATTTTTTTTTAACTCCGCTATTAATTGCAATTAAACACTGGGAGATTGTGAATAATTTTACTTTTTTATCCCCCCCCAGTCAAGTTGTGATCCACTATTATTTAACTTTTTTTTTTTTTATGCTCCAAGACTTGTCTTCAGCTGTTGGGTTGGCTTGCCACTAAATTTCTTTGATTAAAGTTTTGTGAGGACAATCTGGTTACCGTATGTTTCTTTTTGGCGATTATCCCAGCATTATGTTTTTTGGGGGGGAGTGGCAATTTGTAATTAATCCTGCAGCTGCAAAAAGCTTTATGGGAAAATAAACTCTAAAATTCAACATTCCACTTTTCTTTTTATTCTTATTTGCTTCAGGTGATCGTTCAGAATTGAGTTTTACATCTTGCTTGTTGAATTGTGTTGTATCAAATTGGTAGGCCTATGTTCAACAGGACAGACAACTTGTTACTCCTGCCAATGTCTGTTGAGTTTTTGTGATCTTGGAGAAATGATTTTACTGATCTTGTTTTGATTGTATACTCCCTGTTTGATGTGTTAGTCTTTAAAAAAAGAAGAAAAAAAAGAAGAAGATCTGATTTTATATTCAACCCAAGTAGTTGGGCAGCTTTCAGAGGGATGCAAACCGTGTTCTGTTCTGTACACACAAATGACTGTTTATGAGAGGAGATCTTTAGATTGTAAGAAGATGCACCTAGATGGAAAGGTGGACTCTACATGAGAGTGAATTGGAAATTTGCATTAGATGTGCTACCAACTCTCACTCAGGGCTTTATTCACCTTTTGAGACTGCTGGCGTTTACTGGCGTTTCTTCTTTATGGGTGCCTTGGGAAGCTCTGTGAAGATGTTTATAAATTTAATTTTCTGTAGTTTGTATATTTCCTACAGAAGTCAGGAGTGTGTTTTATGAATTATCTTTTGTAATAAACCAATATTTTGGTGACAAAATAACTGTCTGTCTTTTATACTAAAATATATTTAACATATGACTAAAATTGACGTCTCGTTATTGGTACTTACTTGGGTGCTTTATTATGTAACACAAACTACACGACCTATGTGGCCACATGCTGCTTTAAAATGATTGAAAGCTCTAGTTGCAAGCTCTTACAGCAGGCTTTCACTATGAAGGAATGAAAGGGGATGGGCAGCGTGTATACCACCATGCAATTCTATTCTCCAGCTAGCTTCGCTTTATGCGACGCAAGAGTGACGCCATTTCATCTCGCACCGGCTCCTGCAAGAATTGTGAAAAGGTATGAGTAACATCTATTATGCTTCATGAAAAATTGCAATGTTCTCTTGACTGAACGGCTAATCGCTTATCTTACATTTCGTATGTTTCGTGATGTTTCATTCGTTCACTACACTGTTTTTGCCTGTATTGCTGGTTAGCATGTTGTTGCAGGGCTAGATGGACTGTAAACTTGATTCATATACTATATGCAGAATGAATGCTTTGGATTCTTTAGTTATTGATACAAAGCTGGTCTCAATGTATTCATATTTTAGATGTAGAGGGTTTGTTGTCGCGCGACTCGTAAATCAGTGCACATCGTGTGTAGCTTTTTCCCATTGTCCTCTGCTAGTGATGGGAAGCCCGCCTCGTTTCCTCGAGTCGATTCTTTCGAATAGTTCGTCGCCGACATTCCGGTGGCATAATAAATTATCTAAAACGATCAAATAAAGCAATTTGTAGTGTACATTTCGTTTTGTATTTATGTTTCATGAATTATTTTTGTAACTAATGTGTTATGGTTATGGCCATAATTCAGCACATTTACATGAAACCAATTAATTTATATAGCTTTTTAAAAGTTTTTGCACGATTCCATAATAAAATGCTATTTATTTATTAAAAACAACTGTTTTGTTTACGTCATACAATCAATTCGACGTCAAAACTGTTTTTTTTTAATAGAATATTGCATTTATTATAAATGATTTATCCGTGCACAACTTTTTTTATTGTTTATGTCCTCTCGTAATCTTTAATCAAAATAACTTCCCCTCTCTGATAATGTGCTGGCACAAGTGGGACAACCTGTCACTCACATGAGATAACAGCGATATGAGATAGGCTGAGTAGGTAGGCCCACTCATTTTGAAGAAGTACTTACTTTGCGCCCACTAGTATGAATGTAATCCAGACGCACTGCAACATTCACCATGTTGTTATTGACCGACTTGTGACAGACAGTTACTTTGCTTAGCTGCCATTCACAAATCCTCTCCCGTGGTCAGAAGTACTTCATATGTACTTTTTTATGAGTACTTTTTTTTAACTCTATGAGTATTGTGAATTCGGACATACTTTTTTTTGTAACTTACTGTACTTATTTTGAATAAGTACTTAGCCTACTTTGTGAGTATGTATCATTCACCATTAGAATGTGACTGTTGCATTGCTTCACTGCCATTCACTAATCCTTTTTCCGTGGCCTCATGAGATAATAAAGTGTCCATTTGAGAATCTGGCCAGATATAGTTTATCACCTGGGTACTTGTTGCAGAGTCTTTTATGAGTACTGTCAAGTCAGAAGTACTTATTTTGTCACATACTGATTTCCCCCTACTATATTGTTGGAAAGTATGTGATTTCGGATGCAGCCAGCATCTTATTATTGGGAGATAGCAGGGTCCACAGTTCTACCACTGGAAAAAGCGTAACGGCAAACTTAGATCACATGTGCCTAATAATAACCAATTACTTTACAGCCTTGACGTCTTTGAATTTCTTTTAGAGTTGTGCAACAGTTAATCAGTTTGTGGATACCATAAAAATCAATGAGAAAGTGCCGTGAACTGAATCCTACCCGTCACAAAATTGTTTGTGACTTCTCTTGTAAAACATAAAAAAAAAATCTGTGTAAATAATAAAACTAAATCAATACAAAATGCATGTTTAATGGAAAACATGTTGACATTTTTTTCATGTTTGAGAAGCTCTTTCACTCGTATATCGCAACATCTGTTTCATGCTGATTTTAACTAACTTCTTACTTTTTGTTCCATAATTCAAATGTATGTATTTATGAGATTTATAGTTTAATATAAGCAGGGGGAGAATTGATATGTACATTTTATTATTTAAGTCTGCCTTTGTTCTGGAATCATAATTATATGTAGCTTACCTGGCTTTTTAGACATGCAGTACATGTACCTGAACTTAATATTTTCTTTTTTCTCCCAACAGGGCCTGAAAGTTGACATTACATTTCTAAAATGGTAAAAATCTTCGTTGGGAACCTTTCGCCGAATACTACTGCCGAGGAGATCCGCTCCCTCTTCTCTCAGTATGGAAAGATCTCTGAGTGTGACATTGTCAAAAACTTCGGTTTTGTGCACATGGATGACAAAACAGAGGCAGATGAAGCCATTCGAAATCTTCACCATTACATGCTGAACGGTTTGGCCATGAACGTAGAGATGAGCAAAGGGAAGCCCAAGACCTCTACAAAACTTCATGTCGGCAACATTAGCAGTAGCTGCACCAACCAAGAACTCAGGGCCAAGTTTGAGGAATATGGACCTGTGGTTGAGTGTGATATAGTGAAGGACTATGCGTTTGTTCATATGGAGCGAGTGGAAGACGCAATGGAGGCCATCAGTGGCTTGGACAACACAGCCTTTCAAGGTGAACCAGTATGGTCCTTTGCCCAGTTTAGCTCAAAAAAGTAATTTTTTGTCACGTTTGTACCAAAAGTGAGCCTCATTACAGGTTGGTAAGTAGAAAAATTGGTAAGTGATGAGAGGAGGAGAATTGTTTAGTTGGAGTTTACTATATGGAGGTCAGTAGAGGATGTCCATTTAGTTTAAAATACAACAAGTTTTGTCTCAAAGGACAAATATTTCCACTGAGTTGATCAATACCTCATATAAATGATTTTAACCAAGGGAAATTGTGTTTTCTCGAAGTGAGCATTATTGAGACATTTCATGAGTTATCGAAAACCGAGCAGACACACTTAAAGTCAACATGAAATGAAATTTGACGCTATTTGCTTGTTTTTAATTAGGTATGCACAAAATATTAGCACCATATTAGTTTAGCACCAACTTTAGACTTTAACACCAAAGTTAGCACCAACTTTCTCTTGAAAAGAGCTTTCCCTTTAAGAGTGAATATTGGCTGTGCACACGTAACGATAGCAGAGCTGTGTGTGTGTGTGCAAAGATTTGAAGTTATGAAGAATGCCGAAAACGATAAGTTAAAAAATAAATGTGGGGGAAAAGTACAACAACCTATATTTAAAACTTGGAAATATGCCGTTAACCCCTTTTAAGACCACACACACAAACACTATTTTATAATACTAAATTAATAATTCAAGTCTATAGGTTTCTTCATTGATAACTCCATTATTTGAGCTCCATTATTATGAGGACTTCATTTTTCTAATTCAAATGGTTTATTTGATTTTATCATCTCAATGGGACTTTCCTGGCTATATAAAGAATAAACAAAAAAAGTCTGCCATTTGTTTATCGGCCATAAATCATAAATCTTTATCGGCGTTTCGCTGAAATGCGGCACATCACCGAAGCAAAATGGGTTTTGAACAGTGTCTCATGTTGAAATTATAATTGAATTCTAACGGTTGCGATTTTCAGTTGAAAAATTCTGGCCGTGTTTTTGTCGATAGCAGTGTTAAAACAGCGTGAAATTTTTATTTATTGATTTTTTTACCCTATGAACGTTTGCTCCGTGTGCATGCTAAAAAATAGAAATATCATGGCAAATTCTTTCTTTTCCTTAAGGCAAACTGATGAGCGTGAAGCTTTCGACTAGCCGTCTGCGTACCGCGCCGGGAATGGGAGAGAGAACGGGTTGTTATCGGTGCGGGCAGGAAGGCCACTGGTCCAAAGAATGTCCAATGGACCAGAACGGCTCCTACAGAGAGGGCCCGGGCTCGGAAGGATATGGGCCCCTCAGGTTCAGTGCGGTTGGCGATCATGGTGGCCGGGGTTATCATCGCGGCTTCAGTGGCGAGCCAGCCTACGGTGGCAGCTTTGCACCCTCACATGGCTTCACCAGGGGAGCAGGGTATGGCGTCCCTGGGTATGGAAGGGGTGCGGGTTTTGAGAGTGCAATGAGTTACGGTATGCCAGCGGGCTACGGCATTGGCGCGGATAATAGCATGGCCCCGGCGTACGGCAGTGAGGCTGCGTATGGGAGCAGTGGCGTGGCCTATGGCAGTGCGTTGCCTGCGTACCCGATTCGCCGAGCACCCTATGAGGAAAGAGATCCGTACGGGGTGGTGGACTTCTACGAGAAGTATCGGGCACGTCCGTACGGAGGCAGTTATTTCGAAGATAGACGCGCGGTTCCACCTTCTGTCCCTCCTCCCCCGTCCTCCTCAGCGATCGTGAGAGAGCACCTGTCCTCCTCTAAACTTGACCCATATGAGCGCCATCCCCTTCCCCCTCCTCCGGCGCCCACCTCTTCATATTATGTCCGCGAACGGAGCCCAATCCGGCGAGCTCCCCTTGAAGCAGAGGGATATGCGTATGATCGGTCGCGCCTCTCTCCTGTCTCTTCGATTCCCAGGAGTTCTGCGTACGACATACCGCGGGATCCATATGCCGAACGGGCGCGCTATGCTTACTAGCCTAATACCTGTGCTGTGCGCACTCAGGTGAGACCTTTTTAGGATTACAAAAGGTTGGAGCAAAGTTTGGTCAGACTGAAACTTAGAGAATTACTGTTAAAGGGACTTACCTCCCCCTCCCCCATCAGATTTTTTTTAATTCTGTCATCATTTAGCCTACCTCAAGTTCTTTTGTGATCCACAGAAAAAAGTTGTACTGATTTGGAATGACATGAGGTTGACTAAATGATGACAGAATTTTCATTTTTGGGTGAACTAGCCCTTAAAAGTTCTGCCTTTCATGTGGCACTGAAGTGTTGTTATCAGTGTCATTTATCTTCAAATTTGGTAACATAGCCTCAAAATGACCTCATGGATATTTAGGTTACAGGTCAGTTATGTTTACAAATACCAAGAGGCAAAAGATTGGCATTGTTATTTTCAGCCAGATTTGTCAAATTAAAGCACTTAATTACTTTCTATTACCTATAAAGTGTCTTAAAATAATTCAAGTTGGTGGTTTGGCAGTATGGGCTCATGGAAGTCAGCAGAATTGATAACTGAATGATTGACAGTTTTATGATAATCTCTTATCTTTGCAGGTGTTTCTTGGTTGCTCATGGATCATTTTAGAAGTTGTGATGCATCCAAGGACAGTACAGATGGCCCACTTCATGGCACTAAACTACTTTTGTTGTCTTAACAATCTTGATGTAGCCCTGTGTTTTTATTTGATTTGGTTCTCAGTACAAATACCTGTAAATATTTTTTTCCTCGTTAATAAAATTTAAAAAGAAATCTCATGTTTTCATCTTTTCTGTATAGATAATTGCCGTTGTCTTTGATTTGCAAATTTTGCAGTTGTTCCGGCCACACAATGTCGTCACTGACACACAATGTTGGGGAAAGTTACTTTTAAATGTAATGCGTTACAATATTGCGTTATTCCCTAAAAAAGTAATCAATTGTCTTACTGGTTACATTTTATGGAAAGTAATGTTTTACGTTACCTTTGTGTTACATAGTTTTTTTTTACCTAACACGCAAAAAAACACACACGAATGTGATGGTTATCTAAAGACATTTTTGCTTGGTTGAATTGGATCATAGAAGGTCAGCAGCAAATACATTGGTTAATAGCGAGTTTAAATTAAGTATATTTGTGTTAACATTTAATTATTGCAATTTTGGGTAATAATCAGAATTTGCATTTCAATGTTTTTATTCATTTCAATTAATAAACAGCGCAGACAACTTAAAAAATAAAATGCTCCAAAAAAATCCTATTATGATGTACAGGCTACAAAGTAGGTGCTGATGTGTGCCATTCAAATAAAATCCCAGCTGTTGAATCCATTAAAATATGATTTCAGATCATGATGCATTCAATATGGGTTTATTCAACCAGCTATGATTCAATTAAAACAGTTGTTTAGTTGGAAATTAAATTATGAAATGTTGTTCTATGAGTGCAAATGCATAAAAATATCCATTAGATTCTCAGATGTCTTATTCTTCTCCATATTTTAATATAAACGCATAAATAGAAAGGGAGAGATAGAGAACACATTTACATCATGTTTTTTTATTTTAATATCAAAAGTAATGGGAAATTATTACAATTTATTACATTTATTTAAAATGCTTATAGGAAGTATTTTAGCACTAGACCAAATGATGTGATGTGTAGCCCTTGTGAATAACCAGAATAGACTGTAAAAAAAAAAAAAAAAAAAAAAAAGATAACCAGTGCTGAAGCCAACCTACCTTGCTAGAGGTTTGGCCTGCTTGGGGAGTGAGCACCACATCGACCAATGAGAGGCCAATAAAATGTATTGTCGGAAATACGTCAGACCCTGAATGAACCAATGACTGTAAACGACAAATAGATTGACATTATTATTGACCAATCGGATGGCTCTAAATTGACGTCAAATCTCCTTTGTCGTTCTCAGCAGACGCCATCTTAGCCAGCGGGTAACAGAAGGTGGTTGCAGGTTAGGGAGGCATACGTTCGTATTAAATACATTTTCCTGAAAGGAAATAGCCTAGATTTTTTTTGTGCAGATATTCAACAAAAGAGAAGACCCTGACGTCCAGAAATGGCAACGGGAGCCAACGCAACCCCGCTGGGGAAGCTGCACCCGAGTATCGGCGCTAAGCGAGGCTTTGAGTCCGGCCCCGGCGTGGGGTTAATGCCTCCGCCCGTGCCTGCGGTTTCTTTCCCGCTGCAGACCTTCCAACAACCGCAATTAACAGCCCCAGGTTTTCCCCAGTTCCCCGGAGCTGTGAGTTCTGCGCTCTCAAACCCAGTCGGAGTAGTAATGCCGACTCAGCCGGGGAGTGGAGGTAAACAGCGTGGACAGGCCTGAGACTCTTAACGTTACAGGACCAACGGCCTGTTCCATAGTTGTGGTTTTATTAATTGCGCTCTTTAGTCTTTGATGTCTTGTTTTGTCATTGGAATTGTCTAATGAAAAGCTTTAGACTATGCAGTGCATTAACCTCTAGTGTAGATCATATATTAGACTGTATGTGAGTTAGCAAAATCAATAGTACATGGTGATCTTCATACGGTTTAACTCTATAAAGCCTAACATGAAAAACGGCTTATTAAACCTTTAGACAAAAACAAATAAGTTTGCATGCATGTTTTGTATTATTTGATACACCAGACTTTTATTCAGAGGCCCAATCTGAGCAAAATATGTATTTTGGATCATTGATGGATTATTTATATGGCCAAAAATAATGATGAAATTCTAATAGATTTTAATTTAAGTCAGTGAGATCTTTATAGCAATATAGCAGACTACAATAAAATACTTGTCATCCTGTATCTCTTAATTATGTCTTAAGATAAGATGTAAACCTGACACTAAGCCTACATTTTGTACTTAAATTAACTTTCATGATTTCACAGCAAATAGACGCATGGTTGACATTTTAGGATTACTGAGGCCTTTTACTTGCTTAAGTATGAATGATCAATCAATGGGCAGAAGGCATACAGTAGATTGTGTAAAATATTTTTTTTTGCAGAAATGTTTTGATCTGATCATTTAGAGGTTTGAATAAAAAATAAATGCAATACATTTTACCAACAAAAAAAAAAGAAACTAAGAAATGTACAAATCAAATATGATACTGTTTTATATGGACTGCAATGACACCATATAACATTCTCTGTTAGATTTTTGCCAGAAGAAGCAGAGGAAAAGGAGTCGTTGGAGCAGCGAGACGCCGGATCAGAAGACTGTCATCCCGGGCATGCCCACCGTGATCCCTCCCGGCCTGACTCGGGACCAGGAACGAGCTTATATAGGTGAGCATCTACATTTACTGTTGTTATAATGTGTGTCTTGAGTCAAATAGCTTAAGTTGCAGAACATTGTGTTTGTGAATTTGGGTGGGAATTCTGTTTACACCTAGACGACTCACTTTTTTGTCCCCAAAAATTGTTTTATTATTTCCTCACAATTTGCACATCACATGCAGGATGTAATTGCTGAATTTCATTAGTCTGACTTCTTTGTTGACGTAATTGATGTCTATTAATGGGATAACCATTTGTTTTTTTTGCTAACCCTATATCTGAAAGTCTCAGTGCAAAATGGCCGTCTCTTATGTATTAGAGATGGTCTTCTCAAAGAAGTCGATCCATCGAAATTCAGCACTTTGCCCATGTTCACTAGAATGTACTAACTCCATCGATGTGCAATGTGAGGATGTTTTTATATGTCTAGGAAGCACTGAGGTATTTGTAGCACTGTCAATGTTTGCTTTCCATCTGATGTCCATTAGCAAGAACCCACAGTGTTTTTCTGATGTGGCTGCTTGCTGTGAACGAACTGTCTCCAGCTGCAGGACTCCATCACTGCTCATGTTTACTATGCAAAATGTCTTTAAGTCCAATTTGACTGCAAAGCAATGCAGGTCCAACACTGAATTGCGAAAGTCATCTCCATACCCTGTGTCTGAAAGCAGTGTGTAGTAAATTGCTTTCTCATTGCTGTCAGGCACTTGTTTTGCAATGGCATGTTATGTAGTGGTGGTTTCAATGATAATGTGACCTACGTCTCCTTAACTAGTCCTCTATTGATAACTGACACCTCATGTCCTTTACCTACCATCAACCTGCACCATTCAACGTGTGACCTGTGGGGTCTGATTCTCTTAAGCATGTCATGGAGAAATGCATGTGAAAACCCATTAAATGCTTCCATGAGTGATACAGGTCAGTTTTTGGGTTTGTACAGGCTGATTTGGTTGCCGTGGCTTGATGCCTAGTTAAATCTAGTCTTTAGCATGAAAAACAAAAAAAACATCAACTAAAGGCTGATCTGGTTGGCTGATAATTTCTAAATATTAGATCTCAGTTGTTCTAACTGATTAGTGTTGGAAACTGTTGGTAAGTGGTTGTCATGACCTCTCAAAAACTTGAGTGTTGAATGTTATTGAAGTTGGTTTAGGGTCACTAACACCCAGTATGTTTTTTTCTTTATAGAGTAATGTTTTTTAAGATACACTGGTGTTATTCTCTAAACTGCATTTCAATCCTTTTGAGGATGCAGTTGCTCAAGCCACTTAGCCAATGTGATTTTTGATTTCTTCAAACCCAACCCCCCACCCCCTGACAGGCCTTCATGTTTTTGCCACCTTTTTAGCTCACTTGATATGAAAATAGTATGTGAACTAATATTTTAAGTGTATGGTTGAAATGTGAATTTTAGTAGTTTCACTTCTCAAAGTTGGTGGCATGAAATCGAAAGCCTGTTGTAATGAACCTTTTTCTGAAATGGTTATTTACTGAAATCCCTCCCCAGGTTTCTGAATCTTAATTTAGCCAAACCTTGATATTTGATTTTCTAAATGTTTGGGGAAATCTGTATGGGCTCATAATACGTTCAAGCTTAAACAAGGTTGTTTTCTAAAATTCCTGTCGGGGTTGCAGTATTTCAGAAAATGTGTTGCAGAGAATCAAAAGTCTTCAGTTGACCTTGATTCTTAGTAAACTGACAATTACCATGGTAAAAAATGTTTTTCCTTGTTTAACCGTAGTCACATGAGTTTTACAGTGTACTGTTTCTGCTTTTGTGGGGTTTTTTTGTTGTTAACCACATTTCTCTCCATCCTTGTTTTTTTCTTTCCTAACCTGATTTCTTCCAGTCCAACTGCAGATTGAAGACCTGACACGTAAACTGCGTACAGGAGACCTGGGAATCCCTGTTAACCCTGAGGACAGGTCGGAATAACGATTTAAACCCAACAACAGTAACATTTTCTTTACCTTTTTAATGCGCCATTTTATTGTGAGGCCAGATCGTAAGTGTACTAATGTGTATGTAAGGGTAAGAAATAAGTCTAAATACCTTTGTCTAAAATGACCTCATATCTTTGCCTTCTAGTTAAAGAGTTTAGAAAATGTTTTGATTGTAATGAAATTGGTTTTGTTACATTACATGCCTAAATATTCTAGTGTTTGAAATGCTTAGTTGAATTTGAGATAAATGTTTGGATCTGTTCTGTACACAGAGGCAAAGAAATGACTGAAGGCTATCATGGTTAGGATATTGTCATAAGAAAGATCAGAGTTTTTCATTCAGTTAGTGTTATTAGCCAGTGTTATACTCTGAAATTTGAAGTTACTTTGTATCTTATGACAGCGAGGACTAACTGTTTATAATACATAGCACCCAACTTTACCAAAACATAATGTGCAGTCATATAAACAATGCTAATCTTGATCGTCTTAAGTAAATCGTATCTTTTTTTTGTAAGTATTTGTTTTTATTGCATGCATGTTTATTTTCTGTGATGCGTATGTATTTTAAAGGCTTGTGTAGAATGTATTATTCCAGTGTAGCCCTAGTTCCTGTAGTCAAAGATAGTAGCTTTGTTTAATCCACTATTTAAGCCATTTAAAGGAATTTTGATTTTCATTCGACTATATTGCATTTTAAATGCCCCATCTTTCTCACCTCCGAAATGCAGTTAATGAACACAACCGTGTCCTTAAATCTAAAAATCTGAATGGTTGATTAATTGGATGGTCAATAATGGTTTTCCATAATGGGGCTAGCACCATTTTGTCCAGGAACTTCCACAGTATTCCAGATTTCCGCACTGGAAGACTGCTCGGAGGAGACTCCTCTGACCTTTTCTTTCTGGAATAACCATAACCTTAACACTTTGATCACTTTGGCCACTCATAGAATTCATAAGCATCCAACATAGCAGGAAATGTCATGTTTCTGACGTGAGTGTCTTTTTAGTAGCCACACCCCTTGCTCTCTGAACAGCCTTAGGTTCTCCGGCAGAATCTTAATCCGACGTTTTTACACCGCCAACTCTAAAAAGGTTCTTCTTAAAGGTCTATCCACTCCAGGATTTAGGATCGATCGCTCATCAACTTCCAGCTCGCAAAACAAAGCTGGGGGGTGCTTCAGGTTGTCAGCGCTGGAGATATCAGTCCCAAAGAAAACCAGCAGAAAATTCTTCCCTCTTTTTCCCCCCACTTTTCTCCTCTTCGGGTTGCCTATCATGAACCTGTCACGTTTGTGTGGCTGTTTTGTTTGAGGGCTGTTGAAGGTTAATATTTAATCCAAATTTATTTCTCTAACCCAAATTCCCCCTCTCGTAACTTTTTTCAAGCACAGAGCCTCATTGTGCAGGTTAACAGGTTTTCAGCACCGTCCAAGGGGAAGGTAACCGTTTGAATGCTCTGAGGGCGTGTGAAGGTTTAGATCAGCGTTCAAGAACAGAAGCTCTTCAAGTGTGTTGGTTGCCCCATTTGTCTCAGATATTTGTCCTATTTTTCATCCCCCAAATAATATTGAGACAGACACGTTTTATTAATGTTCAAAAATTTAGTGGGCTCCTTGATGCCAAGTTTTGTCGCCCTTTAAAAAAAAAGTTTTACTTCTGAGCTTCAAGCTCTTTAATCTGAAAGTTTTCCCTTCTTTCTAAATGGTTCAATATAAGTTTTCTAGTGGCTATTTTTATTTCACTCTCGTCTCATTAGAATGTGAGCACTCCGGGGCATCCCATGCACTTTTGTTTTTTTTAAATGACCACAGAAGTCAAACCAATGTCAGTTAAGAGTAGGCAAGCCATTGAATGTTTAACTGTTGAGGGTGTAAGCACTGTGTTATGGTTTTGACTGTGCTGCATCTTTCTGTTGTTCTTTCCTTTTCACAGGTCTCCGTCTCCTGAGCCCATCTACAACAGTGAGGGCAAGAGGCTTAACACGCGTGAATATCGTACACGCAAGAAACTGGAGGAGGAGAGACATTCTCTCATCACAGAGATGGTGGGACTGAACCCTGAATTCAAACCCCCTGCTGACTACAAGTATGGCTTATACAAATTATTTTCTTTTCTCTGTTTCTACGGTGTCTGATATTTACTTGTTTTTTTTTCTTACTCAGACCACCAGCTACTCGGGTTAGTGATAAGGTGATGATTCCTCAGGATGAATATCCAGAGATCAACTTTGTTGGGCTTTTGATTGGGCCGCGGTAAGTTGCATGATTTTAAACTCAATGTTTGCTAAATCCTTAGTCTCTACATAAACCAACTTGATCTATATCTTGTTTCTCCAGTGGAAACACTCTGAAGAACATTGAGAAGGAGTGCTGTGCTAAAATCATGATTCGTGGGAAAGGTTCAGTGAAGGAAGGGAAGGTGGGTCGTAAGGATGGACAGATGCTTCCAGGAGAAGATGAACCTCTTCATGCTCTGGTCACAGCTAACACCATGGAGAATGTAAAGAAAGCTGTAGAGCAGGTGAGTCTTCTGACGATCTTGCATCTTTGAATTCTAAAATGGATTAGTTTAATGAAAATGCATAGCTATCGGCTTCAACGATCATTCTATTGCATGTTTCTAAGTGATTTATTTTTGTCCACAGATCCGTAATATCCTCAAGCAGGGCATTGAGACCCCTGAGGACCAGAATGATTTAAGAAAGATGCAACTGAGGGAGCTGGCACGACTCAATGGCACTCTGAGAGAGGATGATAACAGGTGGGAGACTGCACAGATTTATTGACCCTTTTCTCAGAGCAACAGGCGGGTAAATGTTGTAGATGCATTTGATACTCATGTGTACTTTTTTTTCTTTCAGGATCTTGCGCCCATGGCAGAGCACAGAGCCTCGCAGCATCACAAACACAACTGTCTGTACAAAGTGTGGAGGAGCAGGTCACATCTCATCAGACTGCAAGTTTACCAGGTAAGCCCATCCACCAGTGATCAGCAATTATTTATTATATATTTTTTAAATCCCCTCCAAGAAGTTTAGCACCTTCTGGTTATGTCAAGTAAAGTTCAGACTTTAGGGTTAATTTAATTTTCTCTTCCCTGCAGTTCCTTTGCTCCCCGGCCAGGCGAACCACCCCAGTCTGCTCAGGATAAGGCCCGTATGGATAAAGAGTACTTGTCTCTCATGGCAGAATTAGGAGAGGCTCCAGTCCCTTCCTCCGGTGGGGGCCACAATCCTTCCTCTAGTGGATCTCGTTCATCAGGACCCAACAACCAACAACAAGTAAGACCAAAGACATCCACAATTCTTCATAATATGCACATATACATTATTGTTCTTATGTTTGTTTGTTTTTTGGGGGGGATTGTAGATAGTAACCAAGACTCAATTTAAATATTCAATATTACTCTATTTCAAAAGCTAATTTATTTCTGTGACGGCAAAGCTGAATTTTCAGCAACATTACACCAGTCTTCATTGTTACATGATCCTTCAGAAGTTGTTCTAATATGCTTGATTTGATGCTCAAGAAACATTTCATATCAATGCTCAACAATCAGTTGTATTTGTTCAGGGTTCTTTGATGAATTTAAATTCAAGAGAACAGTATTTGTTTGAAATAGTTTTGTTTCTACTGTTACTTTTGATCAATTTAATGTATCCTTGCTGAATACAACTATTACTTTGTTCCACAAAAACACTCAAGATCTCTCTCTCTCTCTCTCTCTCTCTCAAACACCTTTCAGAATCGTCCTCCTTGGATGAATTCAGGCCCTGCTGATAACAGGAATTACCACAGCATGCACCAGGGTCCTAGTGGCCCTCATAACTTCCCTCCACCAATGCCAAACATGGTCCCTCCTATGCCACCAAACCCCAATGGAATGCCACCACCCTGGATGCAGCCGCCCCCGCCCCCTATGGGCCAAGGCCCAGCACCACCCGGACACCACATGAGTGAGTATAGCCTGTGATGTTTAGACTTAGGCCCCGTCCACACTACTGCGTTTTCGTTTAAAAACGGAGACCGTTTGCTACGTTTGCACCTCCCGTCCACACTACAACGGCAAAAACGGAGACCCAAAACGGAGAAGTTTAGAAACGCTGCCTACCCGTTTTGAATCTCCGGAGGGTGTTAGTGTGGACAGGTCAAAACGGAGGACTTTAGAAACGATGACGTAGTAGAGGCTCACGCTCGGCTCTATGATTGGGTGTCGTCAGTCATGTCGTATATCTTTGCTAGCAGCTGTTGTGCAAGTAAATTCTGCATTTTACAATGTTATAACTGCCTACACGCACCTGAATCAAGCTATCATTCGAGCGATCTGTGACAATTCCTGTGCAGCGGCGGTACCGACCGCACATGGAGAGTTGATTCTGGGTTAACCCTTGGAAGAACCAGCGCATGGTGGGATCATTTTATCAATGAAGTTGTTTACACCGGCATGCGCATGCCCAGTGTTGGTGAATGGTCACGTGATCCGCGTTTTCAGTCGTTTTAATGTGGACGGAGATCAATTCTAATACACAGCTAAAACGCTGGTTTGGACGGAGATCGTATTCGTTTTAATTCTCAGTTTCTAAACGAAAACGCAGTAGTGTGGACAGGGCCTTAGTCATGCAATTCCTGCGTAATGAAGTGTATTAAAACGTTTCCCTGGAAAGATAGAAGAATATAACTCTTTATCAGAGGACAAATGCTTCTGCTTATATCTAAGCTTATTTTACAAAATTGACATCTGTGTTTGGTCATTTTGAAGTATGCTTTCTTTCATATTTGGATACTTAGTGTTCCAGAATGCTAATTGATTCCCTCCCTTGCCTGATGATCAGGTTTATTGCCGCCACCCATGAGTATGATGCCTCCACCTCCACCTCCCCCCAACAACCAACCACCACCTCCACCCTCAGGACCTCTGCCACCATGGCAACAACAGGCCCCTCCCCCACCACCCACCAGCAGCATGGGAACCAGTGCTCCACTGCCATGGCAACAGAGTAAGTGTATCACAGTAGTACACATTTGATATCAATAAAGGTGTTCCTTTAGTCACTGATTGACTTTTTTTTTTTTTTTTTGCTTTCCCAGATACAACCACCACATCCACTTCTGCCACTGGAAACCTGCCACCCTGGCAACAGCCTCAGCAGACGGCCACCTCTGCTGCTCAGCCCCCTCCGCCTATGGGTAACCCTTCTATGGTGCCACCTCCACCTGGGGTCCAACCCCCACTTCCTCCTGGTGCCCCCCCGCCGCCTCCACCCCCTCCACCTGGCTCAGCAGGCATGATGTATGCACCCCCTCCCCCACCCCCACCCATGGACCCTAACTTTGTGACCATGATGGGGATTCCCGGTATGCCACCGTATGGGATGCCTCCTGCACCTCCACCCCCTCCGCCCCAGAGTTAAAGGCTCTATTTAGTCTCTGTGGCCCTGTGACCATGCAGTGATGCCTAAAATATATACAAAGATACATCACAGGACTATACCTTGTTCTGTTCATTTAACAGCTTGATGTGATTAGTTGCTAAAGGTTTATTTTTTTCTATTGATTGGTCTCGGTTCAATCTTCAAAATCGAGCTAGAGAGACGGTGTGATTTATTTGTAAATTTGCTTCAATTGTTAAGGATTTTTAACTGTAGTATTTGAACTGTTAGGATAATATTTGTTCAAAATGATGTTGTGCAGGGAATGTGTGTTTGGTTTTTGTTTCTGCCAGCCTGCTATTTCATGTTTCATTTCAAACCGTCTCCAGCAAGTAAAAATGACATCTGCTTGCGATTCAGTTAGCAACATTCCAACAGGTGTATAAACAACCATTTACACTCTTAACCAACTGTGCATTTGTTGCTGCATAGTATAAAAAGACATTTATGTCTTCAAGATGTTGTAGATGATTGGCTTATTCTTAGGTGGTCAGTATAGCCTAATTTTTGTGCTCACCTTGTACCCCCACCCCTCCCAAAATTGTTTTTATTTAAAATAACTTTTCATTAATGCCTTCCACCAAATGTATTTCAATATTTTTGTAATGAAGCATTCAACTAAATAAAAGTTGGCATGGTGTTGAATTGTTGGTGTCAATCTTTCACATCTGTTTTAACAAGTTTCAGTGTTAATCATCTTAACTTGAATTTCTCTTCTTCCAAAAAATACTCTTAAACATTTGAAATATAAAGTTGTGGGTTTAAGGTCTGTTTCGGTTTCATTAGTTCTATTGTTAGTGTGTAATCTCACTGCAAAACAGAAAAGTAATGTCTTCCAACTTTTAAGTTAATTGGTATGCCTGTTGTGCACATGATATAAGGAGATGAGTGCAGTCAGAAAATGTGGATTACTGCTGAAACAGCAAATATGTGGCTACAGTAACAAGATCCATACAGTGGCTCATAGAAGGTTTCCCTGGGGACATTGTTGGCTAATAATTTGGTATCTGATGGACATGTCAATTTTGGTAAGATTTTTAGCGCTTTGTGAGTGATGTGAGACTGATGCATTCTCAAACTTCTCTAATTTGTCTAATGTCCTGTCACCTCAGTTAGCAGCCTACCTATTATTCAGGGACACCAGGTGGTCTTCTGGGAAATTTTAATTTTATATAAATGTTTTTTTTTGTTTTTTTATTATTAAACACCTGTAATTATTTTATGCTTATAAAAAATTAAAGCACTTTAAACTACCATTGTGTATGAAATGTGCTATATAAATAAACCTGTCTTGCCTAAATGTAGGCCTATTATGGTCCGCCCCAGCCTGTAAATATATAGTAGTCGTGTATATTGAGCGCGCCGCCAATGAGCGCGCTTGACCCTGAAGCATCAGCTGGAGATCACGGTGACGCGCGTCGCAACCATAGACTGTAAAAACCCAGTCGCAACACACGCAGCAGGCATCACGTAGTCTCGTAGACTAATATTCCTGGTGCACGAAACCCACTATTATAACAGTCTACAAGATGTCCAAGCCACTGACGGACCAAGAGAAGAGGAAGCAAATTTCCGTGCGAGGTCTCGCCGGGGTTGAAAACGTCTCGGACCTCAAGACCAATTTTAATCGCCATCTGCACTTTACTTTGGTTAAGGACCGTAATGTTGCAACGAAGCGCGACTACTACTTCGCCCTGGCGCACACCGTGCGCGACCATTTGGTGGGAAGATGGATCCGGACGCAGCAGCATTACTACGAGAAAGACCCGAAAGTAAGAGACTCGAATGCCGCAGTTTCATCCTACAGATCGGGGCCGCACGTACACCACTGACAGGAGGGAGGAGGGGTCGGATCACACATGAGGGGACATTATGTTGCGCAGTAGAGTAGCAACATTGCAAAATGTAAAAAGAAACATATCCTTGTTGAAGTTTTAATATTGAGGGATTTGTATTGTAACGGGAAATGACGCTTAATACTAATGTTTCAGCAGATGGTAGGGCTTTTTTTCAATAATTACATAATCTCTCCGTGACTGATGTCAGGAGCGCCTTCATTCAATGTCCTGCAGAATACATGGAGAGCTTTTCTATGTGCCCTTGACAAGTATCAACAGGTCTAATTATGTTTGAATCGTTGAGTGCGAGTTATTTACGGTATATCAATATGTGCACTTTTATATATTTAAACAAGTAACGTTAGCAATAATCTAAAAACCCTAATTTCTGTAATGCCTATTCGAAACATCTTTCAGACTACAACGCTGAACTGCTGAATATAGCCTATTTCAGACGAAAACCTTTTTTTAAATTTTTTTTTATATATATAATTTTAGACGTTACACGTTTAAATTGCAATTTTAAAATGTCCCATCTATATACAATGGTGTTGTCATCATAATGTCTCCACAATGTCATTATAGTTGATGCGTACCTCATTGTGATTTCTTTTCTCTCTTGTGCTCATTTGCATACATAATTGTGATTGGTCCTTTCCATCTTACAACGTTCAGTCTGTCGTCCAGTCCTAAAATTTGAAAGAGGAAGGCTGGTCACAAAGAGCCCTCATTAGCATTATTTTACTCACAAATCCAAAACTGTAATTTTTTGCTTTGGAAAAGGAACACATAAGTAGCCTAATCACAAAACCGGAGTTTACCTAATTCCTACAGGAAATTTTAAATTATATTTTCAAATTTTTTTGTATTAAAAAAATAAAATAAATAAAGTAAAACGACTAATATAAACTGATTGAAGGTTAGGATACTGTTGTATTTGGAATTTGTGTCATCTTTATCTGGGTGGCTGGCACCCTGACAGAGTATTTAACCTTTAACGCTGACAGCTAATGCTGCTATTTTTACATGTGCCAGCACACAAACATTCTTCTTTCCTAACCTTTGTTATCATTCATAAACAAGAGACTGAAATATTACAAGCTAGCTTTTGTTTACTAACAAATCCTCCATGATAGTTGTGTCATTGGGCAACCTTCAACGATTAAATGTTTTGCGTTGGCGGTCAATGAAGTCTCAAGAGGTGGAATACAGATTAGGCTTGTGTTACGCACCTGTCACAATTTTATTTGTCTCTATTATTTGTCTGCTCAGCAGTGGCTTTTATGGCTCCTACTTCACTGTTGCTCTAAATGGCTCTCAGCTGTTGGTGTTAAGTATTAAAATAACACTTTCACTTAAAAAAAATGCTCTTCTTTTTTACTTTTAATAATCTTGTCTTTAAATTTTTTCCCCTTTCTTCTTCTTTGTCTCCACTTGTAGCGTGTGTACTATCTTTCTCTGGAATTCTACATGGGTCGGACCCTTCAAAACACCATGGTAAACTTAGCTTTGGAGAATGCTTGTGACGAGGCCATCTATCAGGTGAGAGGAGATATGTACAACTGAACACTGCAAAAAGCAAGTTCTGCTGGGATGACATATTTTTGTAGGCCAACTACGCTCCCTTTCTGACGTAGGAAGGGGCTCTTATTATAATATTACCGCTTAATCTGCACGTTTCCAACCACGGCGCCGCCATTTGGTTTTCACAAGCCACAACAGTGTAACTTTTTTTTTTTGCAGTTCTAACACAATGGCAAAAGTTCCAGCAAAGCATGCAAACTGTTCTGTCGTTGGCTGCACAGATGAGCAGTGAAGACTGTTTGACCAAAAAAATATTTGACCTGTTTTATAAAGAGCTCAAGTAACTGTGTCAAAATTGTGTAAAAGTTAAACATGGCGTCACATGCAAGTCGATGAATTAATGTAACTCCACAACAAGTACATAAATGTATCCACTAACCATTCAGAAATGTATATGTGCGTCTAAAAGTTATTTAAAAAAGTTATTTAAAAGTTATGTTATTGCCGGAGTATACGAAGCTCGTGTAAAGGATCGCTCTCTTCTGAACGGAGGCGGGGAGCAGCAGCTCATTTGCATCTAAAGGGACACATAAAAACGACATCCAAAAAGGGGCAAATTTGACGAGCTATAATAAATGATCTGGGGGGTATTTTGAGCTGTAATTTCACTGACACATTCTGGGGACACCATAGATTTATATTACATCTTGTGAAAAGGGGCATAATATGTGACCTTTAAAGACAAGTGAAAGCTTTAAAAAAAATCACAATGAGCTATTAATATTTTATGTCATAGAAAAAAAAATCTAAAAACTTGTGGTTATGCTAAACACAGGCCTTATTTCAGGCATTTAACCAATAATAAAAATAAAAAAATGCTAAAATGCTAACTTGTTTTAGGGTTTTGGCCTACAAAAATATGCCATCCCTGCAGCACTCTATGGAAGTAAATAATTGTGTAATTTATGCGCCCTTAGTGGGATTTGCAATCTGTGTGAGTGGCCAGCTGGGCTCTACATAACAACATTGGCTCAACCAGTGGTGTGTATGGGGTGGGACTATATTCATTTGTCCAAATAGAGGAGATCTATAACCTGGGGAACATTATCTGTTATTATTCAATTAACCTCAATACTTTACCTTTAAAAAAAAAAAGTTGTATAAAGAAAAGAGGCCAATATCAGTAACTATCATCATCATCAGTGATAGCATAATTATAAATAGAGAAAGAGCATATGGAGGAGATCTGGTGCTATATGTACTGTAATACTGATCATCTTGGATTAGCTGCCCCTTGTCCTTTAATCCTATTCATTAGAATATGAAATGCAAATCATTCTAGATCAGCACTGCTATGCTGAGAATGACTATAAAGATATGTTGATGAAAGATGAAACCATGCAACAGGGCATGTTTTGTACTCTGAGAAGTTATTCACCGGATTTGGTCCTGCCTGGCTCTCATATTCTGGTTCTTCTCAGTTGGGTCTGGATATGGAGGAGCTGCAGGACATGGAGGAGGATGCTGGCCTGGGCAACGGAGGCCTTGGTCGACTGGCAGGTGAACTCAGTCTCTTTAAATGTGCTGATCACAAGATTAATGGAGGCTTGCGCTGTCGAGTTGGTGCTTTGATTCACTTTAATTTCTCTTCCTCTTCAGCTTGCTTCCTGGACTCCATGGCAACCTTGGGCCTGGCAGCGTATGGATATGGAATCCGTTACGAGTTCGGAATCTTTAATCAGAAAATCGTGAAGGGCTGGCAGGTAAAACAAACTTGCAACAATATCTCAGTGAAATGTATTTCTCTCCCTTTGATGCATTTGGATCTTAGTAAACAACTGACTTCATCTGACAGGTGGAGGAGGCGGATGATTGGCTGCGCTATGGAAACCCTTGGGAAAAAGCCCGGCCTGAGTACATGCGTCCTGTGCATTTCTATGGTCGGGTGGAGCACCACCCTGATGGAGTGAAATGGGTGGACACACAGGTGAGAGCATAGAAACCATGTATCTGCATTTAAATGGTATGGAAATGCCATTTTTCATATTGCAAAATACAATTTGTCTTGTACATTACTATTCAAAAGTTTGGAGTCAGTAAGATATTTGCTTTTAAAGAAAATTAATGCTTTAATTCTGCAAGGGAAGATGGTTTAAAAGTGGCAGTAAGGACCTAATGTTACAAAATATAAAGCATAATGTTAAATGCTGTTTTTTGGACTTTCTATTTATGCAAGAATCCTGAAAATATGTATCATGCTTTCCACAAAACTATTAAGCTGCACAACTGTTTTCAACACTGGTAATTACAATAAATGTTTCTTGAGCAGCGAGAGTAAAAAAATTCAGCTTTGCATCAGGAATAAATTATTTATAAAAAAAAAATAAAAAATGTTATTTTAAATTGTAATAATATTACCGTATTGTTTATAAAATAAATGCAGCCTTGGTGAGCATAAAATATTACAGACCCCAAACGTTTGAACTGAGCTAAAGCAGAACGGACAATATGCAACGCAAGACTCAGATGCTACATGCTGTAGAATTGTGTCATTTTTTACAGATGTATCTCTATGTTCTCCTATTAAATCTGTTCCTGTTTGGCTCACCAGGTGATCCTTGCTCTCCCTTACGACACACCTGTCCCAGGATACAGAAACAACATTGTTAACACAATGAGGCTCTGGTCCGCCAAAGCTCCATGTGAATTCCATCTCAAAGACTGTGAGTTCTCTTCAATCCATCAGTCAATGATCATCAGACATTTTAACCAACCATAAGCTTTATCATTCGTTTATTATTATGAAGATAACTTGTAATATTATTATAAAATCAACTCTGATCTACTCAATTTGTGTCCATATACACAACGGTTCAAAGGTTTGTGGTCAGTAAGATTTTTTCATGTTTTTGAAAAAAAAAAAAGGTCTCATGCTCACCAAGGCTGCATTTTTAAAATAAAAAATACAGCAAAAAAAAGTAATATTTTGAAATTGTATAAAACAAATGAAAAATAATCACTTAATTTTAATATACAGACAGACAGCTGTGTTGCTTAATATTTTTATGGAATATTTTATTTTAATATTATTATATTATAAATATATTTTTTTTCATGATTCTTTGATGTAGTAAGTCTAAAAGCACAGCATTTATTTGAAATTTTTTTTGTCTGATTATAAATGTCTTTATTTTCACTTCTGATCAATTTAACGCATCCCTGCTGAATGGAAGTATGAATTTATTTTAAACAAAATTTGACTGACCCCAAACTGTTGAATGGGTATACTGTATCTTAGCCTTATATCTTATGACTGACTTTCTGTCTTCCTGAACAGTTAATGTTGGTGGTTACATCCAGGCCGTTCTGGATAAGAATCTAGCTGAGAACATCTCTCGTGTGCTTTACCCTAACGACAACGTGAGTGCAACTCAAGCGATTCGTATTAAGAAACAAATCGCATGACTCTTGGAGCCTAAATGTAAACGAATCCTCCTGTTTGTGTATATCAGTTCTTTGAGGGGAAAGAGTTGCGTCTGAAGCAGGAGTATTTCGTGGTGGCTGCGACTCTCCAAGACATCATCCGCAGGTTCAAAGCTTCCAAGTTCGGCTCAATTGAGGAAGTGCGCATGGATCTGACCACACTGCCAGATAAGGTAGGACATCCCTAAAGCACGCTGGGGTGTAGAGAACATTCAACACAATTCACATCGTATCTGGTGTCATTTATTCATATTAATAATACAACTTAACGCATTGGGATAAACAAAATTGGTTTTACATTTAAAAACTACTACAGAGATTCTTTGCTTTTTCTGTGTCGTTCAGGTTGCTATACAACTGAATGACACTCATCCTGCAATGGCCATCCCTGAACTGATGAGAATACTGATGGATGACGAGAAACTGATCTGGGACACGGTGAGTCTTCTTCTTTAACATGCTTAAAAAAGGATTTGCAGTCAAACTGTAGGACTATTCAGTTGATTGATAAAAGGGTAATACAGGGACATAAAGAAACACGTTGCAATAAGTTTTTTTTTTTTTTTTACATTAGTAAATGCATTAGCTATCATGAACGAACGTTGAGCAATATATATATATATATATATATATATATATATATATATATATATATATATATATATATATATATATATATATATATTAAAGCATTTATTAATCTTACTTAATGGTAGATAGTAAAAATAGTTCACAGTGCATTAGTGTTTAAAAATACAACTTTTGATTAAAAATGACAATGTATTAGCAAATGTTGAAATTACATCGACTAACATTAATAAATGCTGTACACTCTTATTGCCATTTATGGTTCCACGAAGAACCTCTAACATCCATGTAACCTTTTCATTGCACAAAAGTTTTTTCATCATTGAAAAAGGTTCTTTAGAAGGAAAAAATTGTTCTTTCTGCTCACTGAACGCTTTTTTGAGGAAACAAAAATTGTTCTTCTATTGTGTTGTTGCTGCAAAAACGCTCTTTTGGAACCTTGATTTTAAAGAGTGTAGAAGTATTTCATTATTAGTTCATGTTAACCAATGTAGTTAACTAATGTTAACAAATTAATTGTAAAGTGTTACCATACATAAAGTTTATATTGGCTGATTTCTATAATGAAAATTTGCCCATGTAGACCAACACCATAATGTTGTACTCCTCTATCTCTTCTCATTTTTCTTTCTCTCTCACTCTCCTGTGACTTTCTGTCATTCTCTTTTTCTTTTCAGGCGTGGGACATCACTGTGCGTACTTGTGCATACACTAACCACACTGTTTTACCAGAAGCTCTGGAACGCTGGCCCGTTGACCTGTTCCAAAACCTTCTGCCCCGTCACCTAGAGATCATCTACGAGATTAACCGACGTCACCTGGAGGTCTGGGAACAGACATTATCTTCATGGAACATTGCATTTGAACTTTATTGTAGATTAAAAAAATAATGTTTTTTGAAGGGGTTGGGAGATCTGTAACTCACTGCATTGGGACAGTAGGACTGTGTTGACTCCAAATAAGGAGTAAATTGTGCTGTGTGAGGTTATTTAAACAACCTCCTCCGCTCTGCATGACTCAGCATCCAGTAAATCTCAGATGAAGAAAACTAACTTCCCATGTACATTTCACTCTGTTTTGACCTTGCCTTTTTCTTTCCTGTTTTTAGCGGATCTCTGCGCTCTACCCTGGTGATTTTGACCGTATGAGACGCATGTCTCTCATTGAGGAGGGAGGACAGAAGAAGATCAACATGGCTCATCTCTGCATCGTTGGCTCTCACGCAGTCAATGGCGTGGCACAAATCCACTCCGACATTATTAAAGACACTGTGTATGTCTCCTAACTATTTTAAATATGAGAATACATAGTAGCCCCAAAAAGTATCTAAACACTTAAGCCACATTTCAAAATATATAATACTGTTCAAAATTTGGGTTTTTAATTTTTTATCAATGAGATTTGTTTTATGTTTTTATATAGAAAATACAGTAGATTTGCTGCTCAAGAAACATTTATTATTATTATCAATGAAAACAGTTCTATTTACTTAATATTTTTGTGGAAACATGCTATTTTTTTGGATTTTTTAATTAATAGAAAGTTAAAAAGAACTGCATTTATTTTAAATAGTAATTTAAAGTTTATCAATTTAATTCATCCATGTTGAAAAAAGCATATATTTCTTTCATTCATACTTCTTTCTGACATTCATACATTTGCAAATCAAATGTCCAAATTTATATCAACAATATGCAATTCCAAATAGTTTTATTATTTGGAAGACTTATTTATAGACTTAATCACATTGCCTCAGAATTAGCCTTGGTGAATAACTCACAGAGATGTTTACTGCTAAAGAACAGTTGTATCTAATTTTATCTAATTTGGTGGGGTTGATTCTGTGTACAGTTTTAAGGACTTCTATGAAGTGGACCCAGACAAGTTTCAGAACAAGACCAATGGTATCACACCTCGTCGCTGGCTTGTCATGTGTAACCCTGGACTGGCTGAGGTTATCGCTGAGGTGAGGAACATTGCTGATAAGAAAAAAAAAGTTATCATTACATGTGTAAACTCTACTGAAGAGGAACATACAAAAAGTACCGTAACCTTCGGAAATACATTTTGTAAGCTTTAGTCCAAGCCCTCGAAAGCCATTCAGGAGTCATTCATTATTGACCGAAAATCCCTGTCTTATGTTAATCGCTAGAGAATTGGAGAGGACTACATTCGTGACCTATGCCAGCTGAAGAAACTCTTGAAGTTTGTGAATGATGATGCTTTAATTCGAGACATTGCTAAAGTCAAACAGGTGAGACAGAATCCACTTTCAAAGTGAACTTTAGTACAATAATCATAATTTATTTGAGAATGATGAACATTACATAACATATCTATTGCTTTGCTGTTTTCAGGAGAATAAAATGAAATTTGCAGCGCTTCTAGAGGAACAATATAAGGTGAAGATTAACCCAAACTCCATGTTTGATGTCCACGTGAAGAGGATCCATGAATACAAAAGGCAGCTGTTGAACTGTCTGCACATCATCACCCTCTACAACCGTAAGTTCCTCTTGAAACCGCTAAATATTTATCTTTTTGCAAGTTTCGAAACAAACTAATGCATATCTCTTGCATGCTACTGGAAAGTTTGGAAAGTTATTGCATAACTTTTTACATTATTTTTGTTTGTTTTAGTAGGCAGTATGCAGTGTGTACTGTGCCATATACACTAAGCGGAAAGCTAGTATTCCTTTACCAAGATAGCCTACACTGAAAAAAACTTGCCCCCAATTTCACAGACAAGGCTTAAGCTTGTCCTAGACTAAAATGCATGTTTGAGCTGTTTAACTGAAAGCAACTTACACTGACATCTCTTAAAATATGTCAGTGCCATTGTTTTGTCTCAAGACGCACACCAATAATGTTTTTTTCTAAGACATGTTTATTAAAGCTACTTAAATGTCCTAATCGAACTAAGGCCTAATCTTGCCTTAATCTAAGCCCTGTCTGTGAAACCGGGCCTTGGTGTAGGATTTATTTAAACAATTTTCACTCAGAAATTGCGTATAAATTTCACAAATAATTACAAAGAAACGGCAAATAACAATAAATAAAACATGATATTTTGAAGTGGAAAGTCTGAAAGAGAATTTTCCTGTAAAACGTACTCCAATAATCTTTATTCTATTTACAACTTTTTTTTACAGTGTACTTAACTTGACTATTTTGTCTGATCAGGCATCAAGAAGGAGCCTAACAAGGCCTGGACTCCAAGGACAGTTATGATTGGAGGAAAGGTGAGAATGATCACTTCACTGACCAGTCAGATCTGTTCTACTGAAATCTGAATGCTAATTGGTTAAATCATGCATCTTCAAGGCCGCCCCCGGGTATCACACAGCTAAGATGATCATCAAACTGATCACGGCAATTGGAGAAGTGATAAATAATGATAGTGTGGTGGGAGATCGTCTGAAAGTCATCTTCCTTGAGAACTACAAGGTTACCCTGGCTGAGAAAGGTAGCATGCAAACTTACAAACAGATTTTTAAAATTGGATCAGCTTCTCGTCTTATTTATTCACTCACACTTCTCGCTCTGCTTACTTCTTTCATTCGTGTTATAGTCATCCCTGCGGCTGACCTGTCCGAGCAGATCTCCACAGCAGGAACAGAAGCTTCGGGAACAGGCAACATGAAGTTCATGCTGAATGGAGCTCTGACCATCGGCACCATGGATGGGGCTAACGTGGAGATGGCTGAAGAGGCGGGAGAGGAGAACCTCTTCATCTTCGGCATGAGAGTGAAGGATGTGGAAGCTTTGGATATAAAAGGGTGACGACATAAGCTTCAATGAACAATTTTTCTGAATAGCATTCGTTTTTTTAGTGGATTCATTTATTAACGATACAAAAAGTTTATCCATTTGAAATGTATTTTATTAAAACGTCATCCACTTAAATAGATGTAATCATTAGCAAAATAAGGAAGAAAATAAAATGATAGTGTTGTTTATTTTTTATTAGATATAGTCTTGTTTAACTTAACTGAAGTTTGTTTATTTCCAGATACGATGCCATGGAGTATTATAACCGCATTCCAGAACTGAAACAAGCCATGGATCAGATTTCTAAAGGATTCTTCAGCCCTGCAGAGCCTGACCAGTTTCAAGACATCGTCAAGATGCTGATGCACCATGACAGGTAAGAAAAAACGAAAATCATAGTTATGATTTGATAATACTCATAATAATTTTACACTCTCTTTCTCACACAGCCACTGTTTAATATTGATCATATAAATTACATTTTGGTCGTGATTGCAGGTTCAAGGTGTTTGCTGACTATGAAGACTACATTAAAAGTCAGGAGAAAGTCAGCGCCCTGTACAAGGTTTGTATTAACATTACTTGATGAACATGAGTTTTTTTTTTTTTCAAAAACAGCCCCCAAACTTTTGAACGGTAGTCTATGTGAACAAGATGAGCGATCAATACTTTTGGTCTATTTTACCTACAATGTAACGTGTATATGTGCTACCATTTTTATTTGGTTTTATTAGGAGTATACTAGCATGTCATTTTACATTCAAAATAGCTGTTCCATCAGTTTATTTAAAAATATGTGATACAATTCACTCAAAATGTATAGATGGAAATAGTACTTAACGTTCATTGTTCTTTAAGGGCTTGCTTTACACAAAAGAAACACAACAATGCTGGCACTGACTCGAAACTTGTCCCTCTTCCTGATTCTCCAACAGAATACTAAAGAATGGACCAAGATGGTCATCCACAACATTGCTGGTTGTGGCAAGTTCTCCAGTGACCGCACCATCGGCCAGTACGCACGTGAGATCTGGGGCATGGAGCCTAGTCTGGAGAAGATCGCAGCTCCAGACGACCCTCGCTAAGTCCTTCCACAATATCAAAACCTTCCAATGTTGTAGCTGTTCTCTCATTCAATTTATTTAACATTGTGAAGATGTATAAAGGTGATTTTACCGTTGACATGTCATAGGAGATGTTCCTCCAGCTTGTCGTCAGACAGCCAGAATACCTCGCACAATTTCTCTGCATTTTCCCAGCAACGAGCTGTCAGCGCATCTAGTTTTGTGGCATGTTTTTAAATACAGCATTTGTTGGTGTAAGAATGTTAGTTTTCCTGTGAAGTATTATGAAAAGGTGTGATGTATTTGTCTATCCACGTCAGCAGAATAGCACAGCCTCATCCCGGAGAACCAAACATACACTGTGAGGTCAAAGCATAGCAAAAACTTTTCTGTATTTTGCCGCATTTCACAGCATGATGGTGACTGTTATGGAAACAATTTGAGAAACCACTTTAATGTGGTCTTTTTTGTGTTTTGTGGCAAAATGTTTGAATTGAGAATTTTAGACTGATTATTTAAAACACTTTTAGGCTGTTTTAGTTTCCGATAGGCTGCATGAGCAGTTTGGGTTTGGATGACTTAGGTTATGACTGTAATTGTACCATATTCAATGTATAATTCCCGCTGGACATGTCACTCTGACTGCTTGAAAGTACCTGCCTTAACCATAATATGAGTGTTGTTTGTGTATGTTTAGGTGTAAATCTCAGCCTGTCTCTCATTGGCCTGTTGGTGCTCATGATGTGTTCTTCCACCCGCAGAGCTCCTCACTTTAGCACTTTAGTCATGATCTGTCACTTTTGTCCTCGAGAAGCGTTGTACTGTAGCTCTTTCCACATATACTGTTGTAACTCTGGCTTTCACACCACACAAAATAAGACCTGCAGGAATGATGGGGCCCTGTATGAAACTTTGCTTTGAGTCCAGTGAAACTAATATAGCACTAAAGTGTGATTCTCCATACTTGCCAGGCTGCGTTCAAGAGCCTGAAATGTATTTACTCAGATATATTATGATTGACTTATATTCTTAGAATAGGAAACAAAGATGTAACAAGTTTGTACTGTGCTTTTGGATTTGCTGGAAGTGAGCAGACAATACTTCAAATCGACAATTAAACTAGACATGAATTGCTGGTTTAGTGATAATGGAGTAGGATTTTATCTCTAGTTCCTGGTCACTCCTACATAGACTTGACAACCTAACCTCCAACTTTTGTTGACAGCTTTAACAATCTGATACGGTTCTTTGTTCTCTCTGAATGTTTGCCCCTATTGTGGGTGACAACGCACACCAAACAGTCCTGCTGGTATCATTGAAGAGAGACAAAATGAGAAATAATAAAAGATGAAGAAATTAATCGCTGTGTCTGCTTTTTGCAAGTATTCTTATGTTGGTCTTACATGTGACAATACAGAATATTTAAAGGGATAGTTCACCCAAAAATTAAAATGTTATATATAGTTTACTCACCCTCATGTTGTTCCAAACCTGTATGAGATTATTTCTTCTGTTGATTCAACTGTTAAACTGTTTGATTACCAACATTCTTCCAAATATACGATTTCGTGTTCAACAGAAGAAACAAATAGGCTACACTACTATTGTTAAAGATTTGGGCCCAGTAATCGCTGTGTGCGTGCGTGTGTGTGTGTGTGTGTGTGTGTGTGTGTGTGTGCGTGTGTGTGTGCGTGCGTGCGTGCGTGCGTGTTTTGAACTTAGACTGTGGTTTTGAAAGAAGTCCCCTTTGGTCACCAAGGCTGCATTTATTTTATCAAAAATACAGTACAACCATAATGTTGTAAATGTATTAGCTACTATTTAAATAACTGATTTCTACTTATCTTAACATTTAAAATAATATCTTAATTTATTCCAGTATCAAAGCTGAATGTTCAGCATCATTACGCCAATCATCAGTTTCATGATCCTTCTTAAATCATAGCAAAAAAATGCTGATTCGCTGCTCAAGAAACATTTCTTATTATTGTCATCAAAGAATAGCCTACAGATTATTCGATTATTAGATGGATAGAGATAAAAATAATCAGCATTTATTTGAAAAATAATTGTTTTGTCAGAATGTAAAAGTCTCAACTGTCACCTTTGATCAATTTAATGCATCCATTCTGAATAAAATAATTTGTTTGTAAAATAAATCTAAATTGTGTGAAATAGAATGGGTAACTTAGGCAACATTATATGCATTGCAACCAGACATTTTTAAATACAGTTGCAGTTCTTTGAAAATATTTTTTTTTCCACGTAGTCTCTCAAATAATATGAGGTCATAAAACGGATTGTATAATTAATTATACAATAATTAAAAAAACCTAAATGAACCAAGACGTTGGGTGGCGCTATTGACCCCTAAACAGTTCACCTTTTTTTTGAGGAAGGAGACAGTTCTCGAACTAAAACCCCTCAGCGATGTATCGGTCCACGGACAGACCCCCTTCAAACTTTATCCCACGCGAAAGATCTGTGTGACTGGACTGAAGAAGAGTGAGGAAGCTGTGAGATGCTTTTACCGGCTAAAGTGTGACGCACCAGTTGACGGTACTGGCAGACAGCTGGGAAAGATTACGTCGGCATTGCTTAACCGAGGCACTTTAAAATCCAGATCACAAGACTTGGCGCCTTAAAGTACTACGCTAAGAATCCAAGAGGTATGTATGAGAAATGTATTTTGTTCGGTATCATTTAGACTGATTGAATCATCAAAAGAACAAATTAGCGTCGATTTAAAAGGCAAGTGACAGATAACGAAGACAATTGACAGCTGTGTTTAGATGAGGTAAGTTAACGTTAAGTTAACTTAAAACTTTGGAGGCAAAACTCTTATCAGTTAGGACTGAGGACTTCACTAAATGGGTCACTTATTGCTCTAGCTCTACAATAATTGACAAAGTATCTGACGACTTTAAACACGGTCAATAAATCAGCATTGTTTTGCTTAGAGTTTAAAAGGAACTGACAACTCGTGAACTTTTGTACCAGTTGGTTTGTAATCCGTTTGCCGAGAAAGAGAAAGGAAGTGGTAGAGAACTTTGAACACTGACTGAGTTTCACTACTATCATCATATTTCAGAGGAGTCCCGTCAGTAAAAGGTGGGTGACCGAAGTTGAGTAACGTTAACGTTAAAGTTGGCAATAAATTCACAGATTCGAGACCGATGCATCACATTGCGGTAGGATTAGAAACGGAGAACCGGTTCTTTTTCAGAACCGATTCCATTAAAACATTTTTCTGTTCCTTGAATAGTTATTTAATCAGTTCTCTTTTTTTTATTGCCTGACAGTGTCTTCTGCACTACCTATTTTACTTAATTATTATACTAACACAGCTATTGGCTATACTAACACTACTAACGTTACAGTGCAGAGCGATTCACTAATGAATGACTGTAGTGGGATAGTTAAGGGATTGTTCACTCAAAAGTGAAAATTCTGTCATCATTTAACTTACCGATACACACCCTCAAGTTGTTCCAAACCTGTATGAATTTCTTATTTCTATTGAACACAAAACAAGATATTTAGAAGAATATTGGTAATCAAACAGTTGATGTGAAGTCAATGGGGCCCACCATCTATTTTAGTTAATGACATTCTTCAAAATATCATCTTTTGTGTTCAGCAGAAGAAAGAAATTCATATGGTATTTGAACAACTTGAGGCTGAGTAAATCACAACGCAATTAAAATTTTTGGGCGAACTATCCCTTTAAGAGAATCAGAAACATGGTCAAAAGTTTTGGCAGCGACCTACATTTGTTGTTTTGCCAAGTTTGCTGCTTCAGTTGTGGTTTCTTCAGTTTCTAGATTACTGTGCAGAGTGATCAGGTGCATTTTAAATAATTGCAAAAAAAAAAATGTCACAGTTTTTTGTCAGCATATGAGAAAGTGTGAAAAAGTACCAGTCAGGTAAAATCATTCTATCATTCTGAACTGAATTATAAGAGCAGACAGATTGTTATAAGAGGAGGGAAGAAGTGATTCCAATCCTTGTCCTAGTGTTAGCAGTGATTACCTCCAAAGATGTGCAGCCATAATCGAGTTGCATCAAAATAGCCTCACATGCATCTCAAAGAACAATTTACCGGATTATCAAAAACTTCTAGGAGAGAGGTAGGTTCAACTGCACTGAAGAATGCTTCAGGACGTCTTAGAGTGTCCAGCAAGCGCCAGGACCATCTCCTCTTGAGGAGTTGGCTATGGAATCGGGTCACCACCAGTGCAGAGCTTGCTCAGTATTGGCAGACGGCGGGTGTGAGTGAATCTGCATGCACAGTGAGGCCAAGACTTTTGGACAACGGCCTGGTGTCAAGAAGGGCAGCAAAGAAGCCACTTTATACAAGAAAAACATAAATTAAATTCTGCAGCAAGTACAAGGATTGGGTAGCAGAAGACTGATGCAAAGTTATTTTCCTTGATGAAGCCCTCTTCAGATTGTTTGGAACATCTGGAAATTCGATTGCCCGGAGAAGAAAAGGTCCTGTGTGTGTGTGTGTGTGTGTGTGTGTGTGTGTGTGTGTGTGTGTGTGTGTGTGTGTGTGTGTGTGTGTGTGTGTGTGTGTGTGTGTGTGTGTGTGTGTGTGTGTGTGTGTGTGTGTGAATATACATATATTACCGTTAAAAGACTAAATCTTATATCATTGTTTTACAGTATACCATAGAAAGGTGAAAAAAATAAAATTCAAAAAATACTGAAGCTGCAAACTTTGCAAAACATAATATTTTTTTCATAGCCAAAACTTTTGGCCATAGCTGTACAGTGTAGCCCGCCGTTTCCTGAACAAATAACTCATATAATCCGGTTCTTTTTAGTGATGCAGAAACATACAGTGCGACCAGCTGAGCGATTTCTGAACACCTTGTATTAGTCAATACCTTTTAGTATATCAATGCTAAGCATTCATTAACAACATTATCAATGACATTCAGCGGTTGAACTGTTTCTGGTTTATTCCTGATTTGTCATATCTGCTCTGCAGACAGCTTCATAATTTCGCCACAGGCTTCTTCTGAGGATGATAAATTCAATAAGAATGACTTTTTTTTTGTGCACTCACTCTTCTGTGACCTTATGTTCTCTGCTCTGACAGGGGGATGATGGACAACGAAGGGTTTTGCAATGATAATTATCACAATTCAAGCAGTGACGATGAGCTGGTGGACATTTCAGATGTTACAATGGACTTCAATGAGGATGTCCCGCCTCTGGACCGAGATTACAGCACAGGTACACGGGCACGACGTATGTTGACATTAACCTTTATTAGATGCAGTGTACGTTTTTTTTTTTTTTTTAATAAGCTTTTAGCAAAGAACTTTATGGTTTTGCAAGATTAACAAGTTTGTTTTTAGTTATTAAGCTTTGTTTACAAACATTTGATAAATAAAAAATATACTTTTACAGTTTGAATGTCATATCATATAGGCCTACGTGGCCGTACGCACGGTTTTAGAAATACCAAGGTCCAAAAATGGGGTTGGGAATTGATTCCCTTGGTCTGCATATGTGCATTTATGTCCACCTTTTTCATTTTTGTGTCTGTAAAAAAAAAAAGTAAACAAATCGTCATCAACATTTTAATGAATATATTTTTGTATATATAAATATATATTTCTGTTCTAATAAAACTTTTCATTGGTAAATAATAAAAGGATGATAATAGAATTTTAATTATTAGCTGAAGTATCCTTTTAAAGTTTGAGGACAGACCAGCAGTGGACATATCGGTATACTAAGGATGCAGACATTTAATAAGGGGGTCTTGAGAAAAATGAAAGGAATAAAGAAGGAGACACTTAAAGAACTAGAATTTATTGTGAAGTAATGCATTTGATCTATTTGTATCAAATATATATTGGCTAAATGTCTGTCCTGACCACATCCTGTAAATACATTTGTCAAAGCCACACGTTTGACCATATTCTAGTTTAGGTCTGAGGGTGAAAAGTGAATGTACTGAAAGGCTATCAGTAAAGTGTAACCAAGTTGATTAAATTCATTCACAATTTGTACATATTCATTCCTAATCTTATGCTTCTAATCTACTGAAAATGCATCATTGGATATTAACATTTCTATCATAACATAGTCATATTACGTTTTGCTGCTTGCATCCTACATCTCCCTTTTTGACTGTTAAAAACTGAAGTGCTGTGCTAGAATTGAGACTCGGCCTCTGTAAAACGTAATGGTAGGTTAATATAAATACACAATGGTCAGTATGGCCATGATCATGTACTTGTTTTGTAAAACATAGGTAGGTTTAATCTTTTTGTCACGTCATTATGGTGGGACCAGATCACTCTGTCCTCTGTCTGCACAGATACAGATGATGCTGTGCGTGATGTCACAAACAGACTCTTTTCAGACAGGAACTTCCTCTTTTAATTCTGTGCATTTCACAATCTATTCTTTCTTCCCCATTTCACTGTACCTTCTTGTCTTATACTCTTACTGTTATATTGAACTGTTTTATATTGTTTGCTAGAAAAGGTAAAACCTGAAAAACTATTTAAGTCTATATTTTTTTGTCTTTGAAGCAAAGACTAATCTCCAGGGTAGGGTTGCACCAGCCGTTCGTAAGTTCTTCCTTACATTGGAACCTAAAGCCCACACTAGAGTCTTAGTAACTACTAGCTAGTTTGTAACTAACTCTGTACTTTATTCGATTGCACCATTTGCTCATAAGGTAGAACATAGCTAGTAGGTCGTAAGCTCTACGTAAAGTAATGCGTAGTCGCATAATATGGCGTTCACCCTTGATGATCCAATAGCAGCCTTCAAATACGTGAGCAGAAGTTGTTTAAATGCTGTTAATTTTAGTTCTTCTTTTGCAGTAAAAATGTGTTTCCATTAAAAGACACTTAATCATGAATAACATGAGTGTTTTTATATGTAAATAACATTCAGAAACTATATTTGAATTGAGATTAATACGGAAAAACAAGTGATGACGCAAAAAAAACATAAGAAATAATTTATTATGATTTTATTTGACATGCACAACACAGAGCGATGGGACAGATGCACTCAGCGGCACGCTGTAGGACGTGTTTGTCTTGATGAGCCGCTAACAAATTGATCTATTCACACAATGTTCTCTCTCTCTTAAAATGGAAGCAAGTGTAAATGTCAGCATTATCATATATGTCTAAAGAATTGAAGTCTGTCAGGTAAAAGAAGAGCTTATTGAACAATGGCAAAACACTAATGAAGGAGACTTGTGCGAGCCTAAGCCAACATTATGCTCTGTGTGTTTCAGCTTACTTTTCAGTGGTGCACTGAGAGATAAAGAGAAGATAAAATAAAGGAGAATTGCTGAGATCAATGATATTGTAGACAAAAGTATTTTAGAGAGTTTAGCAGCTCATGGACACAGAATCAAACCAGGTCAGCTCAATTCTGTCGGAGGTTGTTTACTGTTGTATGATTTGGCAGTCGTGACTCACTGTGACAGGAAGGAAGTGTAGTTACAGCCATCGTATGCATTTTACCACTCGTTGAAGACTGATGCTGTCATATTTATATTCAGTGGGATTGTTAAAGACATTAGCACCATTCGCATAATTTCATTGCTTGAACGAGTTGGATCGAGGGAGTCACCAGAGAATTAAGCGAAAGAGGAAACTAAAAGGAAGTAGATTGAGAGTTTATTTTAGTTTGAGCTGCTGTTGTTCATGGTAAACGGTTCATGGCATTCTCTTTATCTTTCAGTCTTTACTTTTTCTATACATTTTTGTTTTGTTCTTTTGGATCATCAGCAAATGACAGCATGTGATATCACAGTTAAATGAGAACACACACACAGACTCGTTTTACAGAGCTGCTGGTTCCTCTTTAACCCCCACCTCTTTTCCACCAAGACTCAAATTACAGTCAACACTTCTCCTTTAACTTTTATTTTCCTGCAGTGCTTTGGTAAGATTAGATTAAAAAATGTAGTGCTAAAACTTCCTGTTTAATTGAGAATGATTTAGACTTGCATTCAAACTTTTGTTCACACCTAGTTCCACTGTTGATGATCTTTTTATTTTTTCTTCTTTTTGAGGAGAAACAAAAACACCTGTAGTCAGTAGTTATTTAAAGGTGGGGTATGTAATTCTCTTTTTTGGCCATTTTTTTCAAAATCACTTAAAATCCTATTCCTAACCCACTTACAGCCACTGAGTTAGAAGCACTGAAATAAAAATTAAGCAATTTAATCATCTGTGGAACTGGCAGGACTCGAAAAACTCCAGCCAATCATTTCCAAGACCACCTAGAATCATTGGACAGTAAGTGCGTCAATCAAACGGTCGTACCATCCCCCCCCCCCCCCCCCCCATCCATGTCCATGCCAGCCGTTTTGCAAATCACATACCCCACCTTTAATAAGAGCTGAGTCTGCACTGTTATTATTTTTGATTTTATATATACAATCGTTTGGGGTTGCTAAGATTGAAAAAACAACAACTTCCAATTCAATATAATTTAAAATGTAATTTATTCTTTTAAAGGCAAAGCTGAATTTTCAGCACCATTACTCCCGTCTTCAGTGTCACATGATCCTTCAGAAATCATTCTAACATCCTGATTTGATGCTTAAGAAACATTTCTTATTATTATCAATTTCAAAAACTCTAGATATATTTCAGTATTCTTTGATTGAAAAAAAAGGTTTGAAATATATTTTTTGTAACAATAAAAAAATCATCAAAGTAATGACTTATTTTTTGGTTTGTTCCTCTTGCAAAACAAAAATATATGACAAAAAATGATAGCTTTGTAATGTTTGGAGCCAAAGTCTCAATTCCCTTGCATTGTATGGAAAAGAGCAGTTTAGACATTCTTTAAAATATTTTCACTGGTGTTTCTCCGGAGCAACATCATACAGGTTTGCAATGAGCTATTCCTTTTATTTATTTTTCATTTTGCTCAGACAAAGATTGTGACTTCACAAACTGGTCCTATTATGAAAGCATGTTGCATAAGCATGAAATGCGGCCTTATAGCCAGCAGCATTACTGTCCTATGTGTCAGATGTTGAAAATACGAAAAATGCTGTTGTGCTGTCAGACGCCTTGTTTCAAGTTGAACCTGAATCTTTCAATTTGTATCACTCATTGGTTTAAAACCAGTTGGAAGGCCTGGTGTCTCGCACTCTACATCTGTTAAACCAGCTAAACTAGTTTGATCTGAGACCTTTGTTCAGTTCATTGTCATTTGGCTTATTATTTTCATACTGACATTAGTTAGATGATAGCCACAAATGACCTAGGCTCCGTTTCTCAAAAGCATAGTGAGCTAAGTTGATAAATGAGGCCATTGGTGCTAATGCTTCTACTATCTGGTTTTAAGAAACGCAGCCTTGTCCATTTATCTGCTGTCTAATCTGTACAAAAGTGATTTCACAGTATTGACACTAAATGTAGCGGTCCATTACACGCCACCTAGTTCTTGGAATAAGATCATTTACTAAAGAAGCATGAAAGAATTTTGTGCTGTGGAGGTTAGTCATTGTTTCTATGTAAACACGTTGAAAAAGTAAAATAAAAGTGCTTTATGTACTGTGTAAACATATGTAACAGTGACTTGTATCCTGTCATAACTGACTTGTATTTTGACTTGACTTCATCCACTGTTATTTTGTGGTCAGAATTTGAGGTCAACATCAGTCCTTTTCTTTTTGTTAAGTCTGTCTGGGTCATTCAAAGTGCGTTAGGCTTTGCCCTGCCAGCAATATTTCACACGGTAACAGCTCTGATTGACATTGTAATGGTGAACTGGTTATCTGTAATTCCTCTCAGGCCACAATGGGAATTGTCCATCATTAATTGGCATTTTATTTGCATTCTGCTTTCACAATAGAAAAGCAGCATAGGCATACAATCCTGCACGCAAAATACAGAGTGTCTGCTGGTTTCCCATGAGTATTTTTGTTGTTTTGTTTCCGTAGGCCACTGTAAAGCAGATCGGAGACTAAACAACAGTCCTAAGCTATTGGATCTACTGGATGACACCGTTCCTGGCATTGGCACCTATGAGGACTTCAACACCATCGACTGGGTTAGGGAGAAGTCTAAAGACCGAGATCGGCATAGAGAGGTGAGCGGGGTTTCCACCTGCTTTTGAAACTCCACCCACAGATCCTGCTCTAACACCTTGTGTTGCTTTCAGATCACCAATAAGAGTAAGCAGTCTACACTAGCCTTGCTCTTCAGCATCATTGATGCCTTTTCTGGCTGGCTTCTAATGCTCCTCATTGGACTCATGTCAGGTCAGCCCACATCTTGCCCACTTCCTGTTTATTTCCACTCTCTAATTCAGGGGTTTTCAAACTGTGGGTCGCGACCCATTTGTGGGATCGCAGTTTGGGAAGAGGTGGGTCGCACAGTCACTATTGGCTGCAGCAAAATTACGTTTCGTGAAGGACACACACATACAAACAGGTTGCACGATGTACCAACGTTAAATAGAAAACGCTATATTGTGATTTTCAAATTTAATTAGATAAATATGTCAGCATTGTGTTTCATGAAGTGCGTGCAACTTTTGGTGATAACAATTTTCAGCGGCTTGGTTCATTAAGCGGTTCGGTGCGCATTATTAACAAGAAGAAATTTGTTTACTCCAATTACTGGTCTGCATTCTGCATGAGATCACATTACACTGGAGAATTCAAATGTGAGAATTCTAAAGAGAACTAACGCCTCCCAGGTCTTGAGATAGATTATTCTTGTCTAGGTGGGTCCTGGAATGAAAAAGTTTGGAAACCCCTGCTCTAATTGATCGCTCCAGATCAAGACAATATCAATCCGCTTCAGCTATGTGTATATTAGTCTGCATCAGGTCAGTAACTAGTTGGCATGTCTGTCTTAATCTAGGGTGACCAGACCCATTTTTCAGCTCTTATTTTTAGTGTCCTGACACTAAAAAAAAAAAAAAATCAGGTTTTGTCCCATATTTCTTCTTTCCTAAATAGTTTTTGCTAGGTGATCATAAAGGCGAGTATAGCAGTCTTTTGTCACACGAGAATAGCTTACGCAAAGATAGCCAATCTCATCATAGTATATTTTGGAGAATAAAATTACCATTCAATCACAATTAGTTATCGATTAACTTGCAGTTAGTAAAGGCGGGATATTAGAGAGTTCATATTACCTGTTCATATTTAATATGTTACAAAGTAAAATTCTAGCTTCCGGCCAAACGACCATACGCAGTCTACTTACGCCTAAAGCGCAACTTGTGACGTCGGAGGTAGCGTAGTGCGTCATGGCGTAGCGTAAATATCAGCAGTACGTTGCATTACTCGCATAAGTTGCGCTTAGACTTAATCCGAATCCGTATTGCTTCGCTTCAGAAGGCCTTTATTAACCCCCACAGATCCGTGTGGAGCACTTGTATGATGGATAGATGCACTTTTATTGACTTCAAAACAGAAACTGCCATTATACAGCTTGGAAGAGCCAGGCCATTTTTTTTATATAACTCCGATTGTATTTGTCTGAAAGAAGAATGTCATATACATCTAGGAGGACTTGAGGGTGAGTAAATCATGGGCTAATTTTCATTTTTGGGTGAACTATCCCTTTAAGGCAATTCTTAGATGGCATTCAATGCCTGTGTCTGGTGTACTTAAAGTCTGTCAATCAACATTAGAGCGCCACCCTCAGGCTGAATAACGCAACCTCTGCCAAAAGTGTTCAACCTGTGTTCAGCAATTACAATATAAAGCTTACAAATTGTTTATCATAAACTAGCACTAAGACCCAGAAACTGTCCTACCTAAATTTATGGTCAGGAGCTTTTATAGTATAGAAACCCATTTCACCATTATAAGAAAATAATATTTTGTTGTAAATCATAACTATAACAAAAAAGTACACTTATGAGATAAAATAAAAATGATGACACCCATTTCTAGTGTATGACTTGGTATGTCACAATTATGACTTGAGTAATTATTGTTTACCGAAGCGTGATTGTGCTATTACTTTTTGTTTCGCTTTCATACGATGAGATATCCCATAAAATTGCATTGAAGAAAGAACCCGAGTCCTATCTATGGACCAGAATGTCATAGGGACTTGAGGATGGGGTTGTTTGCCTTGGGCCTGTATGCAAACACCTACAGTAGCTAAAAATGCTTAAAACACCCTTTGCAACCCTAAAGCAATACTTTGGCAACCTCCCACAATACCCTAACATCATGATAGCTAGTTTTCATGGGCAAAAAACACTCATATTCTCTTTAGAAAATGTAAAAAGTAACGATAATTCCTTATTGTGTGAAAATGCATTCGTATGATATGTGACTTGAATGTCTTTTGTGTCCCATCTTTTCCCTCACCAGGGGCCTTGGCTGGAGGTATAGACATTGCCGCCCATTGGATGACAGACCTTAAAGAGGGCGTGTGCCTAAACGGGTTCTGGTTTAATCATGAGGACTGTTGCTGGACATCCAATGAAACCACTTTCAAGGAAAGAGACAGGTGTCCTCAGTGGAAAAGCTGGGCAGAGCTCATGGTCGGAGTCAATGAGGTGGGTTCCATATTCAAGCCGCACGGAAGCGTTGCGTGACAGAGATCCGTGTTATCAGTGCACCATATTACATATGTAATCCAAGGTTTGGAAATTTGGTCGCATATGCTCCCGAAATTTAACCTCACAATATATTTGGGAGCATTTGTGCGAGTGCAAATAATTGTTGTGGTGCGACCTGTTTTCATTTCTCTACAAAACGTTCACTAATTATTGCACAGAGTATGTGCCTGCTGTGAGCTGATAGAGTGACCGGTCCACCGTTCTAGCCAACGTTACACAACCAATTAAACTTCCTCTTTACATTAACTTAAATGCAGATTTTAGATTGGTTAATATTAGACATCAATCACCGCTTTCACTGCGCTCTGTTGTCACGTGACAGGGAGCTAACTAGCGCACAAAATGTAAAGAGCTGAAGAGAGAAGATGAAAAGAACACAGAGCTTTCTTTTGCAAGCCGCATAAAGTTAAAGATAATGTAACTCCTGGAGTTGAAGAAACGCAATTATGTGGTGAATGTGGATCCACCAGCAGAAAAGAAGGTTTACAGTTTTTGGAGGGAGTGGCTGAAAGACTTTGCTATGTACATGGCTATGTAAAAGACTTTGCTATGCTCTGCTATGTAAATGGCTCAATGCATTGGGTTTACTGTAAAGTCAGAGGTTGCAGGTAAGGTCACCACTGAATCCACACATTTTAAGCGCGAGAGCTTGATTAAACACCAGGAGAGTGCCAAGCACAAGAAATGCCGGGACAAGTGTGTGGCTAAGAATTTCGGATTGGGTTCAATTGTTGAAGCTTTTAATCGTCAGGATGCTGCCGGCCGTTCCACTCAGTTGGCAGAGCTGAACGGGAAATTTAGCACCGTCTACACCATCGCTAAAGAAGAGCTCGCCTTCTCTAAATTTACACCCATGTTGCAGCTCATGATGTTGCTTTTAAATAAAAAATGTATCTGTTAATAATATCAGGGTTTCTGCAGGTCTTAAAAAAAGTCTTAATTCACCCTTACACAAAATGAGGCCTTACAAGGTCTTAAATCAGAGCAGAACATTTTAAATTCATAGGCATTGTATTAAATGTTGCATGCCTTGTGGAAAATGAATATCTTCCTCAGTATTTTTGACTTGTTTTTCAAAACAAATATTTAAACCCCTTTAAATCAAGATGCATTTACTTAAGCTTAATGGCAGATATTTTATCTTGTTTTAATCATAAACTTGCTTCATTTTAATCAGTTTCGCATTTTATGTAATTTTGCATCTCAAGTAAATGTATTTGATTTTTAAAAATCTTCAGACGATTGCACTTGAAAACAAAACAAAAATCCAGAGGAAGAACAGCACTTTTAGCAGTGTTGATTATACAGTATTATTACATGGCTTGGCTGAATTCTAATGTAGAATGCAGTCTGTTATTTCTTAGAGCAGACTCAGAGCGATTCAACTTTTTTTGTTATATGAATTAAAAAGTAATGGAGATAAAACTGTGAAGTGTTGCTAATACAACAAATTGTGTTTATCCCTAGACATTTATATTTAGGGAATATATTATCTATGTATTCCCTTACATTTTTTCCCCTTACATTTTCTTTACTGGTCTTAAAAGATCTTTAAAAAGTTTTACATTTACCTTCATAAAACCTGCGGAAATATATTTGCTGGTGCTCCTAACTTTGTGAATTTAGGAGCACCAGTGCTGACAAGTAAAAAAGTTAATTTCAAGCCCTGGTAATAATTTCATCATCATGTTGTGATTTACATCTTTAAATCAAAAGTATCATTCGAGTTTTCACTGACACGAAAAATCACAAATGCTATTGTTTTAGTAGAATATCACATTGTTATTTACATCTAGTTGACAGATGAAAAACAGATGTGTACTTTTTTTTGGTCTGATTATATTAAGCAGAATCCAAGCTTCACAAGCCTGTTTAGCTCAAAGATTTTCAAATGTATGAACAGTGTTCTGCAAAGCCTAAATGAAATGAGTTCCTGGTGCCGCACTTCTGTGGTCTTCTCTTGCTTAACTATTCATCTATGGTGCTGGTATCTACTACCGTTCAAACATCTGGGGTTGGTGAGAGTTTTAATATTTTTAGTGTTTTTGTACAGTCTTATTCTAACCAAGGCTAAATTTATTAATATTGTGAAATTTCCTGTGATGGCAAAGCTGAATTTTCAGCATCATTACTTTAGTTCTCAGTGTCACACATGATCATTCAGAAATGCTGATTTGTTGCTCAAGTAAAACATTTTCTTATCAACGACGTTGAAAACAGTTGTGATGCTTAATATTTTGTAAGGATTTTTGCTGAACCGAAAATTCAAATGAGCAGCATTTATTTGAAATGGATTTTTATTTTTATTTTATAAATATCTTTACTGTCACTTTAATGCATCCTTGCTGAATAAATGAATAAACCCCATTTCTGAACGGTAATGTATATCACCCCCTTGTGGTATGAAGACAAAACTACAATGTGGAAATTTGAATAAATTACAGTAAAACATTTTCATCTCGGATTAATTTTTTTATTTTATTTAGTAAATTTATTCACAAATACTGAATTGCAGTAGTTTTTATTTATTTATTTTATTAAAGGAATTTCCAATTTTTCAGTATCCAGTCTATTGAGAATTGGAGGAATTATTTTAAAGACCTTTAAACCAACATTTCATGTAAATCTAGAATAAAGATATACATAATATTAGGGTGGGAGTTTCAAGCCTCAATTAGGAGGTCATATTCTCCTAAATCCCTCATTATTAATTTCATGATCAACTACTTCAGGATGTGAGTAAATAGCATGTAAGAATAAGTGTGGCCTCTAACTGTCCGGTAGGGGGTGACGGTGTATAAGGCCCCTTGTTTTCAGCTGTGTCCTGTGTGTGTCCTGCAGGGGGCCAGTGCGTATGTGGTGAGTTATTTCATGTATGTGAGCTGGGCTCTTCTCTTCGCCTTCCTGGCAGTGACTCTGGTGAGAGCCTTCGCCCCTTACGCTTGCGGTTCAGGAATACCAGAGGTGAGAAGCTCCTCAGATGCTCACATGTCATAAGCCATGTATCTTTTCACAAATTCAAGCTCTTTCCACCTATAATACAATTTTCCTTCAGCCATACAATCACAATTTCTTCAGAAATGGTCAAAATTTTGTTACTTTTGCAATTCTAGTGGTGCAGAAGTTACACACTTCAGCTTCACTTTAAATGAGACTTAAAGAACACCTCCTTTTTCAGTTTTTCTACAGTTTTCTGCAAAGTTTTCAGATGTTAAAATGTTTTCAGATGTTCAACCACAATTGTTTCTGCACTCTAACCTTGGCAGAGAGAACAATGCTGGGCTTTCTGACATAAGTCACACTGTCTGTCTGACAAAACCCCATGTTAAATGATTGCAGTTGTAATACTGATTTAAATTCATGTGGAGGAGTTGTCAGAGGAGAGTTAAGGACCGTTTTATTGGCTGTTTTTAAAACGTCCATTAAGACATGTTCATATGCCAAGAAAAACTGCATAAGTGAATTATACTTGCTCCTCAACTCTTGGTCTGGAAAATGGCCAGTTTTGGGGAATAATTTTGAATCCTTTATAACCTATCCCTAATTCTTGCAGATTAAAACCATCTTGAGTGGCTTCATAATCCGTGGGTACCTGGGAAAGTGGACTTTGATCATAAAGACTATCACGCTGGTGCTGGCCGTCTCTTCTGGCCTCAGTCTGGGGAAAGAGGGTCCGCTGGTTCACGTAGCCTGCTGCTGCGCAAACATCCTATGCCATTTCTTCACCAAATACCGTCGAAATGAGGCCAAGCGACGAGAGGTGAGAGGAACTGGGGAGGGAGAGGAGGAATGGAGTGATTAAGGGATAAGGGAGAGGGGAGTGTGGGATAGACTGACAGAAAAGTAACAGAAAAGTATTTTGTGTCTTGGACCAAAACTTGTAATGTAATACATTGATATAAACCTCTTGGCTTGGTCTCTGTTCTCTGATGTGCTGGAAGTTGCCAGTGCCAAATTGGTAATAGAAATCGTGAACAGACCAGGCTTTTTCTAGGCTGTCCTGAATCACGTGATCAGGATTATATCATTGAATTGTTTAATTCATTGTTCATATATTTAGGAGGTTGAATATGCTCTTTATTGTGCATTTTAGTTAGGGAATAGAAATGGAATGGATTGTAAATGAAGTAAATATTCATTATATGTGTGTGTGTATCAGGTGTTGTCTGCAGCATCTGCAGTGGGAGTGTCCGTAGCGTTCGGTGCTCCTATTGGAGGGGTGCTTTTCAGTCTTGAGGAGGTGAGCGCTTTATATTTCTGCAGTCCTGCCATAAACAAAGAGATTCATTTATTTTTATAGTACTGTTTCTGATGTGTTTTTTCAATGGTCATTTTATGATAATGAGTGTTTAAAGAGGATTTCTTTGTGATTCAGTTTTCGTATATATATCTTTGCGGTATCATTTTATTTGGCCAACAAAATATTTTCAGAAATTAATAATACTATAAAATAAAACTGTTTCACTGTTATTTATATGGTTAAAATAAAAATTTTGGGAATAATTTGAGAAGAAAAAGTTACAATTTCAGGTAATTTAAAACTTGTATTCTTGTCATTTGACTCTCTGGATGCATTACATTTTTATTGCATTCTGTCACAAGTCACGCTATTGACACAAATATCAGATAAACATCCTAGAAGAACAGATTTCACATCACAAGATTTTAAAATGTTTTTGAAAGAAGTCTCTTATGTTCACCAAGGCTGCATTTATTTGTTCAATATACAGCAAAAACAGTAATGTTGTGAAATATGTCAATACATTTTGAAATATTATTCCTCAAATGGCAGAGCTGAATTCTTCAGCATCACATGATCTTTCAGAAATTATTCCAATATGGTGATTTGACGCTCAAGAAACATTTTTATAGACCATTTGGGTGTTAGACCACAGCGATGATGTGATGATTAATGATGTGATGATGTGAGCGATTAATGCTTTAATAGTTGATCTCAGGTGACTTGCAACCATAAATGTCTGCGTTCGGCTTCAAAGGGCGTCTACGACGACAGTATTCTAAAAAAAAAGAAAGCCATCTTTACTTGCATCGATTCTGACATCCAGAGGCACAACAAGACATTTTTTCTCTTATTCCTTGGATTTTGCACGTTTTCCTCCACTTGTTACCACTGTTTTCTGCCACCACAATGCGCACGCAGCTACAAATGACATAACTGTGGTGTCTGCTCCCAACTGGTCTGTTATTGTCTTTGTTGAAAACATCTGAATGTTGTTCTAACACCTGACAGTGACAAATGTCTCTCACATTGTCTTTTTCAGGTCAGCTACTACTTCCCTCTGAAGACTCTGTGGCGTTCGTTCTTCGCTGCTCTGGTTGCTGCATTCACCCTTCGCTCCATTAACCCCTTCGGCAACAGCCGTCTGGTCCTTTTCTATGTGGAGTTCCACACTCCCTGGCATTTTCTAGAACTCATACCTTTCATATTACTGGGCATCTTTGGTGGCCTTTGGGGGGCTTTCTTCATTCGTGCTAACATCGCCTGGTGCCGTCTCCGAAAGAACACCTGCCTTGGGCACTACCCTGTCCTCGAGGTTCTGTTGGTCACCCTGATCACAGCACTGCTAGCGTTCCCGAACGAGTACACTCGGATGAGTGGCAGCCAACTGATCTCCGAGCTGTTCAACGACTGTAGTCTGCTGGACTCGTCGAGAATCTGCGACTACAGTGGAAGCAGAACAGGAAGTGCTAATGTTACTGTCACTAACGGTCTGGCGGATCGTCCGGCGGGGCCAAAGCTCTATACGGCTATGTTGCTGCTTGCTCTTGCACTGATCTTTAAGATGTTCATCACTGTGGCTACATTTGGCATGAAGGTAACAGGCCTAGATGTGTTTTGACTTGTGCGTCTTGTGGGACTTGTTTAACCCCTTGTGCGTCAATTTAAAAAGTTACTCTGAGGTCCTTAGAGAATCAAAATGTCAGTGTCAAAAAACCTTAAAGTTTGGTGAGTTCTCATTTTAAAGACCCTTGGCAGATTATTGTTAAAGTTAAAGTTAAAAAAAATTATTAAAAAAATAGCATTATTATATATATATATATATATATATATATATATATATATATATAACTATTTTTTTATATATTTAATAAAACATGTTGAATTAAAAAAAAGTTGTGAAAAAAGAAAAGAAAAAAAAGTTGTTTCAAACTTGAGGTTGATATAAAAAAAAAAAAGAGCTTTCATTAAGATGTTGTTTGGGTGCAGTACAAAACTTTTCCCATTAGATCCTAAATACACACACACACAATTTTTTAGTACATCCATAGCACACTCTGACAATCATACCATCACACCCACACAATTATAGCTGCATAATTTATCCAATTGGCTCTAAAATACACTGAAGCAGATAATGGGAATAAAGACAAAGACTATATAATTTTAGTTAAATGTTCCTGGGATTAAAAATTGCAGTTTCAATGGGGACATTTTTGTCCTTAAGGTCCTAAGTCTAACTATTTTGTGTACCTAGTGTAAAATAGATGTATTAAAGTAAATGAGAAATAGTAAAATTCCAATATAAATACACACTTGTGCCAAAATGTATGCAGTTGGCATTAACACAGGCAAAATGTATATATATAAAAAAGTAATAATAAAAATAAAAAAACCTGAAAAAGACAAAAATGTCCTCAAGGATGCACAAGGGTTAAAATTTTACAAAAATGTTCCTCCATGAGTAAATTGCAGGTTTATTCCTCAACTGCCAAATCGGGGCCAAAAAGGGCCAAATTGTCTATATACAATATAATAATAGCCAAACACTTAAGCACCAAAAATTTACCATGGTACAGTTACAGTATAATTTTGGAAATTTCCATAAGATAGAAAACCATAAGTTTTCTTGTCACATGACTACAACTTAGTTTGGCAGGCATTTTTTTCACTGAATAATAGTACCATAATCATTATGTCGGAAATGTCAACATTTTAATGAGAGACCCAAACCATTTATTTTTTTATTTTATTTCATTTTAAATGTCATCCAAATAAATTTGGACTAAAAAATGACACATTATTTAGTTTTCCGTGGTTACATTGCCTATAGAAATTAATCACCTAAGGCGATTTGTTACCTAGGGTATCGATTCCGAAGTACTGGTGTCATAACAAAGCCAAAAATATGGTATCGATTCAACCCTAGTCACAATAAAACCTTCTTAAGAAGTTGTCAAATCACTGCTTGCATAACATGTAAGTTCTGCCATCTTTATCTATGTCTTTTGTCTTGCTCTTTGTTCCTCTCTAGGTGCCATCCGGTCTGTTCATCCCCAGTATGGCGGTGGGGGCTATAGCAGGCAGACTTCTTGGTGTGGGCATGGAGCAGCTGGCCATCTACCACCATGACTGGAATGTTTTCAGAGGCTGGTGCTCTCCTGGGGCGGACTGCATCACGCCGGGCCTGTACGCCATGGTGGGCGCAGCAGCCTGTCTGGGTGAGGGGTGATTTAGCTCCATCTCTGTGAAAAATTTACTGAAGATTCATTTTCCAGATGATTTATTTTTCACTTTGCAGTTACAAATAAATTGCCTTGTGCAGTCTTCCATGCAGAAGCATTTCAAGCTTTCAGGAACATGGCTTGACCTTGCCTAGTTATTGACTTTGTCGCACTATTAATGAACTATTTCCTTTATACACCCTAATTATTGGTTTTCAGTATTCACTAACAATTTTCACTATTACTGTTGTTCATATTTGTGGTTAGTGGTTTATATCTGTATTACAAATATTTTTTTCCCTTCTCATTTCCCACTCTAGGTGGTGTGACCCGTATGACAGTCTCTCTGGTGGTCATTATGTTTGAGCTGACTGGAGGTTTAGAGTACATAGTGCCTCTCATGGCTGCTGCCATGACCAGCAAATGGGTCGCAGACGCTCTGGGTCGTGAGGGCATCTACGAGGCCCACATCCGTCTCAACGGTTACCCCTTCCTGGAAGCCAAAGAGGAATTCCGCCACAAGACTCTTGCCACAGATGTGATGCGACCACGGCGGAGCGGCCCACCGCTGTCTGTGCTGACGCAGAGCGGGATGACTGTAGAGGAGGTGGAGAGGCTCATCATAGACACCACCTACAGTGGCTTTCCTGTGGTGATCACAAATCAGTCTCAGAGATTGGTGGGCTTTGTGTTGAGGAGGGATCTGGTCATATCTTTAGGTGAATATTTGTTTTTATCGGTGCTCCACATATTTACGCTATTTATTTATATATACATGTATATACTGTACGTAGTCCCGTTCAAAAGTTTGCAATCAGTAATATTTTATTCAACAAGGATGCATGAAATTGGTCAAAAGTGACAGTAAAGATTTTTTACATTGTTACAAAAACTGTTTTCAACATTGATCATTATAAGAAATGTTTCTTGAGCACCAAATCAGCATATTATAATTATTTCTGAAGGATCATGTGACACTGAAGACTGGAGTAATAATGCTGAAAATGCAGCTTTGACATCACAGGAACAAATTGTTTTAAAGGGATAGTTCACCCAAAAATTCTGTCATTAATTACTCACACCTCACATACATTACTGTCAAAAAAACCCGTAAAACTTTCGTTCATCTTCGTAACACAAATGAAGATCTTTTTTGATGAACTGTGAGATCTTTCTGTCCCTCCATTGACTGCTACACAACTATCACGCATCAAAAAGTTCATGAAGAGATTGTAAAACTAATCCATGTGAATTGAGTGGTTTAGTCGACATTTTCGTAATAGACACGATCGCTTTATATGACGAATAGATTGAATTGTGGCTTTTATTCACATATAAAAATTCATATCAGGTAAACGGAAGCTCAAACATGTTTGCTTAGCGTTCGAGAACCAATGAGTTTCATTCTCGTGTTACTTAGCACGTTTGAGCTTCAGCAAGAACCAATGAGGTTCGTTCTTGTGTTAAGCAGCACATTTGAGTTTCTGCAAGAACCAATGAGGTTCATTCTCTTGTTACGCAGCACGTTTGAGTTTCTGCAAGAACCAATGAGGTTCATTCTCTTGTTACGCAGCACGTTTGAGTTTCTGCAAGAACCAATGAGGTTTGTTCTCAAGTATCAAGGTTACGCTTCTATTTATGTTTGCTGATCAATTATTCAATTTAGGCTTTTATTCACATTTGAACAGTTCATCATGTCTCTTCAGAAAATGTGGACTAAAGCGCTCAAGTTTATAGTTTTATAATCTCTTTTTAAAGCTTCAAAGTGGTAGTTGCGTAACTGTCAATGGAGGGACAGAAAGCTCTCAGATTTCATCAAAAAAGATCTTCATTTATTTTCTGAAGATGAACAAAAGCCTTACAGTTTACAGTTACAGAACGACATGAGAGCGAGTAATTAATTACAGAATTTAGATTTTTGGGTGAACTATCTCTTTTAAATAAATTTAAATTTAAAACAATATTGCTGTTTTTACTGTATTTTTAATCAAATAAATGCAGCCTTGCTGAGCATAAAGAGAAACTTCTTTTAAAATATATAATAAAAATCGACCCCAAACTTTTGAACGGTATATAAAACAAATATATGACATCAGTTTGACTGTTAGGAGTCTTGCAAACCAGACTCTGATGCAACTAACCACAGTCTGAAAGCAGTTTCTGTATATTTTTCAGAAATTTGGGGAGATCAAGTTGTGCCTGAGGATATCTAGTTTTCTTGCTACTATGTGTCCCAAACCAAACTCTTGAATCTCTGTCAGAGTTGATAGCACAAAGATTTTGTCAGCCTGGCGCCTTGTAAGCGCAACTTTGTTTCTTGTCTGACAAATTAAAAACCTGTGTATCCTTATTCCAAGACATTTTAGAGCAGCCAGCCAATTAGATTGGTAGCAGTGATTTCAGCCAGTTCTTGTGTGCAATATGATAGTCTGTGGGCCGCAACCGACATTTTGCTATTTACCCCTTGTTGTAACTGATGGATTAGTGTTGCGTTTATACTGCTAATTTTCCTGTTTTTTGTCTTTTTCCTGGATCCCTTTCACTCATCTCAGAAAATGCACGTCGGCACCAGGAAGGTGTGGTCAGCGTGTCTGCCGTCCTGTTCAGTGAATGTGATCTGCCTGAGTCACCCAACACTCCTCCTGCTGTCAAACTGCACAGCATCTTGGATCTTAGCCCCTTCACGGTCACTGTGCACACACCCATGGAAATCGTGGTGGACATCTTCCGCAAGCTCGGCCTGCGGCAGTGCCTCGTCACTCAGAACGGGTGAGTCTGTGGGAATGGGTGACGTGTACAGCTGTGTGATCAGGTTTAAGAAGTCGATGATATATGCGTGTGTAGCAGATATTTGTTTTCTCCCATGAGAGGCAGAATGAGGCTATAATTTTTTTTGTGGCATCTCAAGCTAGATTCAACTGAACCAAGTTGAAATAAATAGCATTTTAGTGTTAATGTCGTATTTACAACTATATTAAAGCAAGTCACATTGAAATATATTAATCTCACCCTTAAAGTCACATATTAGCTCTGTTCCAAAAACTAGTGAGCTTGAGCTACCTAACATTAAAGGCAACATCTGTGGCAGCAACACTATGATACATTTAACATTTGGCCAAACTCTGAGCATCACAGTCAGATAAGGCAACCCTATAATGCCTTAAGAAGAGCCAAGCTATAAAATCCTTTCAAAATGCTGGACAAGAGTTGAGAGATTATATTACCGGTAATACTTAAATTGTATTACATGCTGAAAAGTACATAGGTCAGTGGTTCTCAACCAGGGGGCCGTGGCCCACTAGAGGGCCTCAGCACACCTCCAGGGGGCCTCAAGATTACTTCAAATTATTTAAAATAAGACAAAACAAGTTTTAATAAGCTTTTTTTTTAATTTGTTCTCTCAACAACCCATTTTTATTTAAGAGGGCCCCCATGGTTTTGGAAAACCTGGATATATGAAAGAATTGTGATTTATAGACCTGGAAAAGTCATGGAATTTTTTTAAATCGTATAATCATGGAAATTTGTATAATGAATGAATGTACATTTTCATAGTTATATCAAGGGTTTGGGTAGAAATTTCTGCAAGTACAAAAACTATCACAAATTACTAGAAAAGTCATTTGAATTAAGTGGTAATAAAAAATGTAAACTCTGAAAATATTGTTATTGAAACATCTGGTATTATGGAATTATTAGCCTATTCTGTTTTATTATTACTTCTATTGTTATTATTTTAATATACTACCACTCCTGGTTTCTGTAAATACGTTTTTGAGCCATTTTGTCATAATAGGAAATAGGTTAGATTAGCTTAAATAGGTAATCTTAGCAACATGCTAATATCATACAAATATGGGAGTTGACTCACTATTGATTCCAATAGAGTGCATTTCACATCAGTCATTTATTAGGTTCTGCCTCAGTTTGAATGCGAACTTGCTGTGTTTTGCAGTGGCAAAAGTTAGCTCACTAGGTTTGGGAGCAGATCTGTTGTCTCCACGTTGCAGTTTAGACTGTTTATTAAAATAATCTTTGTTTAAATATACGCCAACCCAAGCAAGAGGGTTTCCCCTGCTGAGTCTTTGTTCCTCCCAAGATTTCTTTTGCATTCACTACTGCATAAACATCTTGGGGAGTTTTTCCTCACCACTTTCACTCCCTAACTGCTTTGAAACAATATGCATTGTGAATAGCGCTATACAATTAAAATGAACCAAGAAATACACTGCAAATATACAGTTTAGCACTGATTGAATAAAATGATCTCAGCACCTCTGAGATGGGACATTTTCATCCGTATGGTTTTGTCTTATAAAAGGCCATATTGAGTGTCTGTTCTTTTGTTTCCACAAAGGTCCTTTCTTATAAGAGCGCTCTTTGCCATATTTGTTCAAAACAGCTGAAGCTGATTCAAGTTGCAGTTGTTTTGCCTTTTAAAGTGTGTGTGTGTGCGTGTGTTAATCAGCTCCCGATGTTGAGTAGATCAACGTGGCTGTTGGTCTTTCTCAGTCCCTATGATCCACCCTTCAAGTCTATCTAGCACAATAAAAGGAAATGACATCATATAAAAAGAGAGTAGACTTGAAACACACATGCACACACTTAGTACACATGGCCTTGAAATTTTATGCAAACAGTCTCTCTCATGCATATGCTAACTAGGACCATCTGTTCATTAATTTTCTGACTTGACAGATCAGTGATTTGTCTTCACTAAAAACAAGAATCCTTTTTTCTGACTCTCTTTTCTGTCGCCCTTTTAGGCGTATGCTGGGAATCATCACTAAAAAAGATGTTCTTAAACACATGGCGCAGATGGCCAACAGAGACCCGGATTCTATCCTCTTCAACTGAAGACTCTCAGGACACACTCCTGCACACACCCACATGCACACTAAATCATCCTGTGAGGATGGTGATGATGATGATGATGATAATGGTGGTGGTTGGACTGTGTGTGTCACTGAGGTACTGCTATTATAGAGTGGTGTGAGATTGGCCTAAGGCAGCTTTTTGGTGCACTAGAACTGGACATGTTCAGACAGGAGCTGTCCTTTAGCCTTTCCGGAGGCTACAGAGACATTAATGTGACAAATGCTGTTCTCTCACACCTGTGAACCTCATTTCAGTCCTGATCTGAATGGTTGCCATTAGGTCTTTCTGTATGTGGACCAAATGCTTTTCCTGCCAACACGTCTTTTCAAATTTGGGGGCGACTTCTTTACAAGCTTTTAATTCATGTATGGTGCTTTACTCTACTAAAAAAGCAAAAAGCTTAAACTAGCTTAAGATCTAAGTTGCTGGTTTTGAGGGGTTTTGACATTTACCAGACCAATAGTCGAGACCTTAACCAGCCAAGACCAGTAGTTTAAGCTATTTTTTAGCAGGGTTTTCATTCCCTGGAGTGACGTCTGACCTCAAAAGGAACTTCAGAAGGGTGAGAACATTCCTGAAATGATCTGGAAAACGTGCGTTGAGGTTGTCTTGTCTGAACCTGCGTGCGTCGAATGATCCCTGTGGGAAGATGTGCCGTCTTCTGTAGAAATTAGGTGTATCATGTTGAAAAGCAACCTTATTCTTTCTCACTTATACATACTAACAAAATGCCCACAGTAGTGCCGTTCCTCCATTAGTCACTCTGAAGACTTTACGACAGGTTTTGAAGATCACGTGCCACTCTTTTAAAGTTTAAATGTAAGTTCGACTTCAACTGGAGAGAAGCTAATGTTGATTTTATGACAGAACGTGTCTAAAGGGTTGGTTCACCCCAAAATTTAAAAATTCTTTCAGAATTTACTCAACCTTGTGACATTCTATACCTGTATGACTCTCTTCTGTGGAACATATGACATTTTGATAATTTTTTGTCCATACAATCAGAGTCAATGGCAACAAAAACTCTTACATTTCACCAACATTCTTCAAATTATCATCTTTTGTGACCCACAGAAGAAAGTAAGTGGTACAGATTTGGAACAACACAAGGGTGAGTAAATGATGAGAATTCTCATTTTTGAGTCAACTATGCTTTCAATACTTCACATTGGGTTGAAGTGCCCCTCCGTCTTTCTGTTTCAGTCTCTCTCGCCCTCATTCTTACTCCCAACAAGCTATTCAGCCTTACCATTGGCTTAAGTTTTCCAAAACGTTTGTAGTGGCTGTCAAACAACCAATTTCCACTCAGCTTTCCAAATGAACCAAGCTGCAATTCCTGCTCAGCACCAGCAGGAGGCGCTCACAATCTCACAGATTGTTCCTTCTGGATATTGTGCACCATCTGATTGACTGTTGGCCCGGATCGCTCACTTGGGTGTGTTGCGGCATTCTCTCATGTCATTACTTTCGGGACTCTACATTCCCCCAACATCTTTATGCTCATATTGAGCACCTGGACCCTTACATAGTCTTTGGAGATGTGAATCCACTCCTCCGTCCGTCATTCTTACTTTCTTTCCCACGTAACCACGCTGTCGTCCTCAGTCAACCTCAGCAAAGCATCTCTCGGCACCTCCCTTGTTTGGCTGTGAGGATCTGATCATGACATAACGAGATCCTCCCTGTCACGAAAGGGCGAAACTCATATTATAGTCCTCTTCCTTGGCATACTCGCTCGACTTTCGTCGCGGTGCATTTGGAAACCTCCACCCTCCAGTTCAATACATTGTTTTTTCCCCCTTGCATTGGCATTTGGGATTTTTATGGCCTATTAAAGGTATTCAACTCTTTTCATGCCTGCTCTAAACGCTCTCTTTCCCTGCAAGCCGTAATTCCCGGGAGTTTGATTCGGGGCGTGGAGGTCGGGGAGGGCTATTGTTCCCATTCGCTCCTGCTCGTCTGGGCTCCCGGTCGCCAGGATGTCCCCCGACCGCTTCCCTCAAGCACCGTCACGCAGCCCCGACCGCCTTCCACTCTTAGAAAGACAATTTCCGGTCCAGTCTTTAAACAACGGGCGATTCTGCAATGTTATAATAGAGCGAGAGGGAAAAAGAAATTCTTGAGCTCTGATTACTGAAAGAAAAGGTGTGTGTGTGTGTATTTGTGTGGGGGGCCGTAGGGGTGTTGGAAGGAGAGATTATGCCTTTCTTTTTTGCCTCCCTAGGAAAACATGGGAATATGGGAGGAGGGAGAGGAGAAAAGGTTAATTAAACAGTGTTCACTGGTCAGTGCAAGGATCGTTTCACAAAGGTCCCCTCTGTGTCACACGAGGGGTTATTGGAGAGACTTGGCACGAAGGACTTCCACTCATTCCTGCAATCCGGGTGGGTGCTGAGCCTCTTTGCGCTGTAACCCAACACTCGATTGGTGCAAATGGAGCCGGGCCAGGACCGGGACCAAATGAAATGTTCTAATGTTAAACAGGACCTCCTATGTTCTTATCTATAGAATGTGGGCCTTAACCAAGTCAGGAAGGCAAACAAGCAGCAAGTAAACAGCTGTTTAGCTCACGTCTACTTGAGAATGTGTCTTTTTCTACGCAAATAGCCAGTTTAGGGCCGAGGACAAATGCTAAACCTGAGTACACTGCTTTTACAGGCGTCAGTGAGCATGTTTACGATGTAGATCCGAAGAAACCTGTGATTTTTCTCGCCAAAAAGGCAATACGTTTATTACCAAATTGTTTGGAAGGAAAATAATTATGCATGATTTATTCCAAAGCACTCCTCCGAGATGATGTATTTGTCTTTTTAATTGATGATATGTTAACTTTAATATGTATTTATTTTCCACAACAAAATTTATATTGCAGTATTTGTATGTGACTGATTATATCATATTGTTAAATGAACTTTTGTTGAATAAATCTGAATGATGCATTCCATGCAGACTGCAGTCATTCTGGAGGTCAAAGAGCATGCGTTTATGCTTCAGATATTTAGAGAATTGATTTCGGCCTCAATTTTTTTGTTTTCTTTTTGTTTATCTTACATAATCAAAGACTCTAAGACATTAAAATTCCAGAAATATGAGCATTTTTATTCCCTAAAATCCCAAATTGCTCTGGTGCCTGTAGAAACAGATCCAAATGTGGTATTTCAAGTAAATTGCTGAGGGTCTCTTAAAACACCACAGGATTTTGGGGCGAGTCTTATTTGATTCTACTTCTGAATTCACATCTTTTGAAGGCCAACATTTTAATAACTTAATTTGTAGCTTTATTATGAGGAGTCTTTTCTTTTGAAAAAGGACAAATGCTTCTTGAAGTAGCAACAATGTGAAACGATCTGTCTAGGGCAACTTCTTGTGTTCAGATGATTTATAATTTTACATGGATCTCTGAATGAAACACACCCTTATAAATCTTCATTTTAGGTTAATTTCCCTTTATTGATAGTGTTTGCTGAGACGAATATCACTCATGTACTTGGCGTTGGAAGTTTGAAGTATTAAACTTCAGCACATTACTTAAGCCATGCTTTGAGACGAGTAATGTATGGAAGCATGTTTCCACATCTGAATAAAATAAATAAAAAGGTAACCGCGACTTTATATCGCACAATTACAGCTTTATTTCTCAGGACGTAAGACCAAAATTTCGCAATGTGGCTATATCTCATGATTGCGACTGTATAATTGTGACATTACTAAAATTACTAAAACTTAAAATGAAAAGGAAAACCAATATAAAAGTGAATTCAAAATATGAATAAATGATATAATATTATTATAAATGATACTGAAGGAACACTCTTCCATAGTAACTGTCTTCCCTTCAAAATAACTGTTCTTTTGGCTTGGGCAAGTGATCAACTAACTAGTAACCACCCAGAACATCTTCGCAAACGCATGCCAACCACACTGAAAACACTCGTAACATCTTAGGAACCATATAACAACACCATGGCATAGTGGGAATGAGTTTTGTACGGGCAAAAATGTGTCTATGCAAATACACTGATTACACTCCAGGGCAAAAAAAAAAAAAACTGAAATAAAAAGGGCAGAGTCCAAAATGGCACAAACATTAAGCTTTTAGTTTGTCTTAACCACAAATTATTGGTCTGGAAATTAGCAAAATTTAAGTAAATGCCCTACTTAAAAAAACATTGCTGTCTCAGAAAAACCTCAAAGACAGAATGAAGTTTTTGGCAGAATATGGGAAGCTGTGTGTGGAGTCATGAATCACAATGAAACACGAGTTACTTGGAATCTGCTGAGAAATATAACAATAAATGCATCTCTACTGCAGTGAAGCATGGAGGAAACGCTGTCATGTGTGGGGAGTCTTTTTGCTGCTGGTAGTAGTGAGCTACTTCACTGTGAAAAGTCATTTAATGCTTTGGAGTACAGAAGAATATTGCAGAATGGCTTGCTTCCTATAAAGAGTTGTTATCTAAAGATTAATGATCAGATGTTATTTTTCAACAAGACAATGATCCTGCCCAAATTGCAAAGACAACAAAGTGCCTTGAGAACAAGTCCATCAGGCTCATGTTTTGGCCTGGTCAGAGTCCAGATTTGAACCCTATAGTGAATATTTGGTCTCACTTTAAACTGGAAGACATTTTTCAACTACTCATGAACTGTTTGAAGCCATCAACATTGTGAGGACCGTCTGCAAGTTGGGAAAGGTATGTTACTTTAGCAAAAATTGCACAAATACTGTAGATAATTTCCTGACCAGTGATTTGTGATTTAAATTGTTAAAGGAGTAGTTCACCCAATAATTCTGTCATTAATTACTCACCCTCATGTCGTTCAAACCCGTAAGACCTTCATTCATTTTCGAACACAAATGAGGATCATTTTGATGAAATCTGAGAGCTTTCTGTCCCTCCATTGACAGTTATGCAACTGACACTTTGACACTTCAAAAAGTTCATAAAGAGATTGTAAAACTAATCCAATATGAATTGAGCGGTTTAGTCCAAAATTTTCTGAATAGAGTTTAAATGCTTTATATGATGAACAGATTAAATTTAGGCTTTTATTGACATATAAAAATTAATCAACTCAAACATCAGTTGTGGTAAACGGAAGCTCAAGCATGTTCACTTGACGTGCGAGAACCAATGAGGTTCATTCTCGTGTTACGCAGCACGTTTGAGCTTCAGCAAGAACCAATGAGGTTCATTCTCGTGTTACGCAGCACGTTTGAGCTTCAGCAAGAACCAATGAGGTTCATTCTCGTGTTACGCAGCACGTTTGAGCTTCAGCAAGAACCAATGAGGTTCATTCTCGTGTTACGCAGCACGTTTGAGCTTCAGCAAGAACCAATGAGGTTCATTCTCGTGTCTAGAGATCTAGCTTGTTAATGTCTAAGTGATCACAAACTGGCCTAATTTCTGTGCCTCAGACAGGAGAGGAGACTAATATCGACCTGACGGATGATTCCGGAGCTTCTTGGTCTCACAGGAGGGAGATGATCCAGCTGCTCTCCAGCCCCGCCGCTGCTCCCCTCTTGCCAACTGTCCCATTTGTTTATTTGTGTTTACTCTTTCCAGGCCCTGCACAAATGAATGAGATAAGTGAGGCCTGTGTGTTTGTGCTGAGATGTTGAATGATTCGGACAGTGCCTGGATGCGATTCCTGTGACATTCCGGAGTGTTCTGGTGGATTCTGGGAATTGGGGAGGACAAACTTAGGTTTGTGAATAGGAATGCCTGGTGGTCTTAATGAATGGCAGAAAAGCTTTAAAGATGACACATATGAGTGACGGATTGCTAGGGAGCGCTGGCAAGGGGAATGTGTGATGAAGTGAGGGTATATTTGTGCAGGCAGGAACAAGGGCAGTTTGGGTGCTCAGGGCAGGTTGTCTTAACGAGTTTGTGTGTTTCGGACAGTGTGTGTGGCCACATCTAAAACTGAATAGACTGGTGTGTGGTCAACACTGCGTTAGTCAAATGGTGTGTAAGTGTGTGTGGCCTCTGAGTGTGTTTTGTTTTTGAGATTGTGTGTCATTGGGATCCCAAGCTGAAGTGAGAATAACGGTGACTCATAGCTGGTTGTCTGGAAGACTTATGAGAACAGAGAGCTGGGGAGTGATCTTAAACTTGGCTTTGTAGACTATACACTTATGTGGGGTTTTTTTGTCTGACAAAACATAGGAATGTCATCAAAGATAAAAATGCTTCATAAGCAGAGGAGCAGCAGTCATTGTATAGATCTGGCATTATATTTTAAGAGCTTAAAAAAAGAAGAAAAAAAGAGAGAGGGAGAAAGAAAAAAGTCAGAATGAGAAAACCTGGTCATGTAAAATGACAGAAACCTCTGCCGTTTGCAATGGTCAATCAATCTAATGTTTAATCAACTAGTGGAGATCCTAATATAGTTAGCACCCACTTATCTGGTTTTCAGCTATTAGGCCTAGTTATGAATTCTTGGTGAGGGTTACGTCATATTCATATTCTTGAGATATTCTTGTTCTGTTAAGGTTTGTAATGTGCCCCACAAATTTTCAGATCTTTCCTATGCCATGATCTTTCCATAAGTAAAATAATAATACATTTTTATTTTAAATAATTGTTTTTGAGGCATTCAAAATGTAAAGCATATTAAAGCAAATGTTTCTTGAGCAGCAAATCAGCAAGAATATAATTGTATATTCTTTTAATTTAAATATATATATATATATATATATATATATATATATATATATATATATATATATATATATATATATATATATATATATACTGACCACAAACTTTTGAACAGTAAGTTTGTGGTCAGTATATACTGTATATATAAAATAAAAAATAATAATATTCTAATATGCTGATTTGCTGCTCAATAAACATTTCTTATCATTATCATCAAAAACAGTTGTGCAGCTTGAATAAATAGAATACCATTAATTTCTTAATAAAATCAAAATCTGAGTATACAAGAGTACAAAGCAATACAAAAAGATTTAAAGAGAATAGAACAATAGGAGTCCATGGGAAGTCCCCACCATGATAGAAAAACAAACATTTGTGTGTGTGTGTGAAATAATTTTTTTGTGTAAGAGAACCATGTGTGGGTGGGTAGCTTGTGGTATTGTGTGCAAGTTTGGCAAAAGAAAAAGAAAACAAATGGTGTAGAATTCCTGCTGGAAGTCATGCATGGGCAAAAATGCACAAACTAAAGACATTATCAAACTTTGACTCATGATTCAAAAAGGCACTTTAATTGTTGAAAATGACACCTTGAACTTCTGTTTTTACAACACAGATCAGACATTGTAAAATTATACAATAAAGATGGAGAGCGTGAGAGATATCAGTACATTCTTACCAAGATGGAGACGCAACATTGGTAAACAGTGCATAACGTCTTTCTTTAAATGGAAAACAGACCCACAGATCGGTGGTCAGAGAATTTAACAATCCAAAGAAAAGAAAAAAAAAAAACACAAAGAAACACAATAGTCTTTTTGTTTTTTACTGACAGTTCATGTTGCTTACTGGATTGCACGGTGTTATTCCCCCCTTAAGTTTTTCACAGCAGTCCCATAAAGTCTCAGCAGAACTCGTGAGATTTATAGTATGCAAACCATCATATCCACTGTTTTAGAAACCAGTCAAGCTATTAATTAAAAAACACACTCACGTATACGCACCTAACATACATTTGTCTTCTGTGTTCACATTGTGGTTCTTCGTGGTTCAGAGGGCAAGTCCTGCAGTAATCCGTCTAGATCCGATGGAATTCAGCCATATTTCTTTTTCCTGGCCACCCCTCACCCCACTACGACCTCCATGTTGTACAGATAGGTACATACTTCAACTTGTTTACACATGTGCACAGTCACACAAGACCCTGGACGGGCCGGAGCAGATTGACTGGGATAATAAGCTCAGTTAGTGCGAATTAGTGGGATTATCCAGACTCCATTGGGGAAAGTTTTCACCTAAAAATAAAAATTCTTTCATTTACTTTCCCTTCAATTTGTTCCAAACCTGCATGACTTTCTTTCTTCTGCAAAACACAAAAGACATTTTAAAGAATGTTTTTTCGAAACAATAAAAGTCAAGGCAGATGTTGTTCGTTATCCTACTGACATTCATTGTATGGACAAAAAACATACAATGAAAAAAAAAATCTTCGTCATACCGGTTCGGAAAGACATGAGAGTAAATGATGAGAATTTTTCATTAGGTCTCACTGGGCTACGAAATAATGTGGTTAATGATGAGCATTGATGAGGTCATATATGACTTCAACACTGATCTAAAACGCTTTGAACCTCCCTTAACATGATAAAAGTTAGTGTTTAGATTGAAAGTGTTCTCAGATCAGTGCATAATGACAACCTAAAGGCACTTTTACACATACAAAACCTAGTGGTATCCGACGTCACATTCTCTAGACCTAAAAAGGCACCCTGTATGGGGACATTTTGGCATTGCGGCACAGTCAATAGAAATGCACTTGCGCCCAAAGCATTAACCTGCAGAAGAATAACTTGTTCTTCATCTTTGGATTCAATCAAAGTCCGAGTTTCTTAATCCAGACAAATTGCTGATAAGAGTCAGTAAAGTTTTGTAATGTGTAGTATAACTAGCATTATGTCCGTGGCTAAATGCCACAGAGTCTTGGCTCGATCGCTCTCGCTGTATAATGTGATTTAATGCACTGTCTTGGCAGGGGCTCTTTTCCTCACTCACTTTATCAGTAAAAACTGGGGCAGAGTCCAGAGAGAAGAAAACACACTTGTGGTTTACAATGAAACCCAAGCGAGTGTTTGTGCTTGCTCTCAGAAACACCATTGTGACAGCACTTGATCATTTACAGTGGAAAGTAATCACCCCCACCCACTCCTCCTCCTTCAAAAAAAAAAAAAAAAACACTTTTCCTCCGAAAAAAAAACAAAAAACAGGCTTGTATCAAGATTCACAGCGCTGATTCATTTTGAGAGCGCCACGGCTTTTACGTTTACCGCGGGAGGCTCATTTTGTGGGATTTTCATGCGACATCACAGCGCTCATACATTCAATTACAAACCTCATGATTCTGAATTAAATACAATATATACACAGGTTGAACCAACCAACCAACCGACCACATAAAGAAAGAGATGGATGTACAAGTATGAAGCACCACTTATCAGAAAAGTGTTTTTCAGGCACTTAGGGTGTGTTTTTTTATGTGTGTGCAGCACTAGAAAAAACCAAAACATTATATGGGCGCGACATTTTAACAAACCGTGTATCGTAGTGTTTATTTAACCTTTCGTGTGGCCGGGATCACGTGAGCTGGGGAGCACGTGTCTCTCCCTGGCAGTACTTCCTCCTGCACCCCGGACCGGACAGCAGAGGGAGACCTGTAAAAGTGATTTGCGTCTGAGACTGAAACTAATGTGTTTTTATCTTATCGCTGTGTTTTGCATGTTTGGAAGCCATAAATACTCAGAGGAGTATGAGTGTTTTCAAACGCAGTCTATACAACAAGCTGAATTCCTCTGTGTTTATGTGTGCGTGTGAACTTTTTTTAGGTCCTTTTCTTGTCCGGGCATGCTGCTCCGCTGGTCCGACAGGACGGGGAGAATTCCGCACCACTGCAACCTGCCAGGATGCTCCTTTGAGGCTGGTAGAGCTACATACTTCCCCTTCTCATCTTTCTTTCCTCCACATTCCCGCTGTCATCATTCTCTTCTCATATCTCTGTTTTTAAAAATGTTTTAGATCCGCTGTACACAAAAATATTCCCCTCCAGCGGACGAGAGCAAGTGGAGTTCGCACGTCAAACCCTATACACACCGTTGGCACAGATTCACTTTGTGTGAGCTTTTGTCTCTCCTGTTCATTGTTTTGCTACCGTTTCAAAGATTCACATCTTCGATGTGATTTGTAGAAATATACATACATTCCTCTGTCTATAAAAGAAACAACCTTGTCCGAAATGTCTCGTCATTCATGCATCCTTCACATATTCAAAGTCTTAAAGAAAGGAAATTTGAACGATTAAAATGAGTCTTTTCTCTTTGGGTCGCAGCTCCAAAACGCTCCACCCAGTGGGTAATGTAGTCCCGATCCAGTTCCTCTGACGTGCTCTTACAGATCCAGACGGAAAGCGCCGAAATAGCTAGAAGAGTCCTCGCCGTACACCATCGTAGGAGACGAGACGGACACGAAGACCTCGTCGCCCGCCCGCAGCTCAAACAGGCCGCCCTGGTACACTGAGTGAAGGGCGTATTCGGCGTCTGGAGCCCAACATTTGGTCCCCACTCCCTTCAGAAGCTGAATCGGCCTCAGGTAGGAGGTTTTCTTATAGATGCACTGGACCAGCTGGTGGCTCACGCTGTTTTGATCCCCCTCGCTGGGAGAGGGGTAGCGGAAGTACACCTGGGAGTACAGGTAGTAGCGGCCGTCCTGGGGTACGCGAAGGCGCCCGTTGGCCAGTGTCATGTTGTGTAGATGAGCGCCGAAGCTCTGGTTGGCCCAGGAACGTACAGGATGGCGGCAGGACTGGTGCAGGTCTGCTTGAGGGGTGGAGTACTGAGTGCCACCTGAAGGAAAAGGCAGGAGACGGACTTTCGGTTAGCACAGGGCAGTCAAACTGTCGAACTTTAGCTCCAGCCCTAATTAAACATGCAAGAGCCAGCAAATTAAGGTCTTCAGGATCACTAGAAACCAACTTTTGGAGCTGGTTGGAGCTACACTCTGCAGGGGTTTGACTCGTTGGTTAGCACGAAACGGCATTCGCAAACTGCTTTATTTCTATAAGTATGTATTTTTGTGTGAAACTTTTTGATGTTCAGTACATAACAAGCACATAGAGAACACATAACACAATTACTAAAACTTGAACTAAAATTTAAATGAAAACTTAAAGCTTATTCAAAATATAAATACTATAATAGTATAGAGATAATACTAAAATAACACTGAACGAAACAAAAATGTTTGGCAGATCTTTCATCCGTCGGGAAGTGATTGGATAGTGAAAAGTCAGCATTACAAACTAAAATGACATTACTTGCTACTATTGACATAACCTTTATTACTTTAATAGTTAGCCAACATTAAAGGCCAACCTTTTCATTTTGGAATAACATCTACTGATGAATCGTGCAAAATGAAATGTATTAAAATGAAAATGTATTCATTACTTCAATGAGATCATTGCTTCTGCTCCGTAAAATAATACATTGTTTAAATGAATACATTGTTAGCTAACTGTGTGATTTGTGTATGTGTATTGCTGACATACATAACTTGGCATACATAGCAGATCACTCTAAATTGTAATGTAGACACATGCATTTTCTGTAAAGCTGCTTTGAGATTATATGTATTGTGAAAAGAGCTATACAAATAAATTGAATAATAAAAAAAAACATGAAAGTGTGTTATGTGGGGAAGCACGGATATTAAATAAAGCTGCTAATTATTTTATTGTTATGGCTGATAACTGATACATTCTTGATATTAAAATGTAATTTAGTTAATTTATTTAATTTAGTTTTGGTTAAATAAGTGAAAAATAAATTGCCAAAAAAACTACAATCAATTGTTTACGGCATTACATTATAAATTCACTAAAGATTACACCAGCATTTCTACCAGCATTTAATAAAAAAATAAAATAAAGGATTTTTGATCATTTTCACAACAATTTTCATGGCCCCCAGAATATTTTGTTGTATCAATATCTGAACATGCAATATATAAAAAAGAACAGAGCCTCTGCTTTATAAAAAAGAAAAAGAAAAAAAAGAAAATGTATTCTAGCTTTATGCTTTCTTTTTTTTATTAACACTTGAATGTGTGTAAGTTTCATAAAAAAGCAACATTTTGAACAAAAAGCTAAGAAAATCAAGTTTTTGACAAAGACTACAATGTCCAAAAGCAATGCTTTTATCGCTTTTCTTACAAACTACGACAAATTCCGTCAATGGCGAGGAAGCATCGTCTCATAAATGACAGAAAATTCTGTCAATGGCGAGGAAATATAATTTTTTATAAAGATTACGTTTGGCGTCACTAAAAACTCACATAAAGTTAAAATAGGGGAACTATGCATGCTCAATTAATATACTATAAATCACGTGGAAAAGCAAATAATTAAAAAAACCAAACCCCCAAAAACAATCAGTAGTAAAAATAAGAATAAATCTTCCAAAACAAGGAGTAGGTGCTGATTAAAGCAAGGCACATCATTCACAAGGTAAAAGGGAGGAATGAAAGATTGGTGGATTGTCTTAAGAGTACAGGAGAGATCAGAACAGGAAGGTATGGCTGCACAGGAGAGGAAGTCACGGACAGAGTGAAAAATCGAAGAACAGAGAGAACGAGGCTGGGGAGGAAGGGAGGTATAGAGGACATGGAGGAGCAGGCGGCGTGTTCCTCAAACACAATGAGCCACATTCCTCATAGAAGATCAATAATGCTAGACCTGCTCTTTGATTTACTGCTTCGAAAAGTTTTTAAAGGGCCGTTCCTCTGACAAAAGTGATAAAGAAAAACGCATATGAAGTACAGATGCGTACGAAAGCCCACTACGGCGGTTAATATAGATGTTCTCAAGGATTTAACAATTTTGGCTTTTTGAAGATAACGGCATGTGCAGTTTTCGTGTAGAGCGTGTACGTGATCCATCATCAAGCACTATGCAAACAGGTTTGTGAATAATGCATGCACGTGTTAAAAAAAAAGTCCTTGCAGTTTAATGATCAGACTCATGACCCGTGCTCCAAAAACAAAGCTGGATTGTCTCGGTTTCATTTCCTTCCGAGATGCGTGACTGAATAAATCTTTTTTTTTTCCTGGTATGCATGCAGTAAATAGGACTTTGATCCGAGTAGCAGAACTTCAAAGGAACAGACAAGATTTGGGGATATTTGATGATATTATTATACATAACTAAACTATTTCAGGCTGTATTATAATCAATTTCTTCTTTGCAGCTGTTTGCCAGGCTTTTATATGACATAGGGGTGCTCTGCCACTGCCTAGCAGGACGGATGGATGGGTTATGTACATGAAGGGCACATTTAAAGCATGTATAGTACTGACAGGAATATACCACATGACTTTTAACATCTGAACAGATCTTTTTTTTTAAATACATTTTTCAACTTTGCAAATCATGCACTTAAACGACTGAGGATCACACACTAACAGACTTTCAAGCTGTTCTGAACACAACAAACATACAATGTGATACCATGAGCTTATAGACTTTTTGACCTAAAGCTTTATGGTTAAATTAAATTAGTTTGGTAACACTTTACAATAAGGTTCATTTATTAAACATTATTTAATGTATTAACTAACATGAACAATACATTTGTTACAGTATTTATGAATCTTTGTTAATGTTAGTTAATATGAATAAAGCTGTTCATTGTTTGTTCATGTTAGTTCACAGTGCATTAACTCATGTTAACAAGATTTTAATAAAGTATTAGTAAATGTCGAAATTAACATTAACAAAGATGAATAAATGCTGTATAAGTGCAGTTCATTATTAGTTAACGTTAACTAATGTAGTTAACTAATGTTAACTAATGAACCTTATTGTAAAGTGTTACCATTAGTTTTATAGACTAAATGTAATATTTAGTTTATATATAAACTCACCTGGTTGGCTGCTAAGGGTCAGGTGGGCTGATGGTCTCTGTGTCACTGTGGTCATGAACTTTGACCCTGATGTATTATATGAATGGGGCATGGCTCTTGCTTCTGAGAAAGAGACAGACAGTAGACAGTCAACACATTGAAATACATAATCAAATATGAATTGGTGTTGTGCAAGAGATTTTAACCTGTTCTTTGAACTGCATTGCGTTTTGTTATCGTCTATTTTTGTGTAATTATTCCTGGTGCCTTTAGCACTGTGCATTGAGATTTATGGCAATTGTAAAGAAATGATGACTGATCATAGACTCACCATGTAAAGCCTGTTTGGAGATGATACTGTCTGTAACCTGTGACAGAAACAAACAAAGAAATTTCATTAGTACAGGCAACTGAGCGACATATGATGACCTCTCAAATTCTAGATTGTCAACGGAATGTGAAACTGGATGATTCAGTTTTTGTTTTTTTGTTTCTTGTCTCACAGGCGGATAAAGTTTACCTCAAGTTACAAAACAGAAACTTTTCTGCTATAAAATTTCCTATTTATCTTTCAGCCTTTGAAGACGGCAGTTTCTAAGGACAGAAATGTTCACTTTGTGTTGGGCTGGAGAGTCAGCCGGCGTATGAGACGACTAAGAATAGTCTTTGAGGTCACCTTTTTAAAGGGCAGTTTTTCAGTAGTCTGTGACGGCCATATTTCAAGCAGTCAAACCCCAGTATCCAGATCATTGGTTCCACCGACTAGGTCTTGAACTGAAAACACTCTGATTACTGGCTCATTTCCACTGCCTCGGGCCAGCCTCTGCTCAGGGGTAACATGTTCCAAACATCATCTAATTGAACTAAATTAAACGAATTGAAAACTCTTGATGATTTGTTTGTTTGAATCACTGTATTAATACCATTCAGCAAAAAAAAAAAAATGTCATCAAGGAATGGTGGAAAAAAATTAAATTCCATATTATCCATAAAGCTGTTCAGATTAAAAAAAAGTTACTAAGTAACAAGCCAAACTTGAACCCAACTAAACATTTTCTTTCCACTCTCTTGAATCCCTCTTGGATAAAGGTTAAATGCCAGAGTTAAGATAAATATAAAGTTTGGCATGTACGTTTTACAATCTATTTTAGTCTATAAAATTTATAGTGTTTTGCCTTTCCGTGTTTCGCAGTAACGTTATGTTGTGTTCGGTTGTTGTGTATTACTGTCTATGCTAAAATATGAATGGCTCTTTAAACAAACACTTTAATGTAAGCTTTTTGAAATGACCATGTTTGATAAAACAAGATGTTTTTTTTTCTTAAGGAATAATAATTTATTCCCTCTCCTCCCTTCTCTTTCTCGCTCTCCTCCCCAGTCCCTCGCTGTCTGGCATCATCAACTCAAGCGTGAGTGTGTGATGGAGTCTCTGTTGATCTTGGCTCTCTCTCTCTCTCTTTTCTCCTCTCCATTCATCAGACAGCCGAGCGCCTGCAGGCTTTATAACGTGACATAATCTCACCCAGACCACAGCAGAGATGGATTTCTGACCAAAGCGTTCCCTTTTTCACTTTAATTTCTGGTGCAATAAATGGCCCTAAAATCAATTCCACATCTCGCAGCAGATAAAGGCAGTTTTAGCATTTGTGTGTACATGCTGCATATCAGAGAAAGAGAGAAGGAAAAAGAGAACAAGATGGATTCATAGAAATCATTCCAATTGTCTTCATAATTATAATCCTCTTTACTGCTTTTATGTAAATTTATGTTTAGATAGATAGATGGATAGATAAATGGATAGGCTATGCAATTGGTAGGGTGTTCTGGGTGGTTGCAAGAGGGTTGCTATGATGTTGTTTTGGACTGTTGCTAGGATACTGCAAGATGATTACTATTGGGTGGATGCTGGGATATTGAAGAAAGATGGATGAATGCTAGAAATTTCTGGGTGGTTACTAGGGTGTTGCTATGCAGTTGCTAGGGTGATCTGGGTGGTTGCTATACATTTGCTAGGGTGTTCTGGGTGGTTGCTAGGAGATGATAGCTAGATGGATGGATAGATGGATATAGATGGATGGAAGGATATATAGATGGATAGATAGATGGAAGGATATATAGATGATAGATAAGAAATATTAGATAGATAGATGGATAGATAGATTGCTAGGAGGATGCTGCAAGACAGTTACTATGGTATTCTGGGCGGTTGCTAAAGTGTTGCGATGCAGTTGCTAGGTTGTTCTGGGTGGATACTAGGCATATGTTATTGTTTGTTACTGTTGCTAGGACAATGCAAAAATATCCTACGGAGAATATAGGAGACGAAAAACAAACATGTGACACAAATTATTATTATTATTTTTTAATCTTTCAGGATTTTATAACTCCTTTTCCTCCAAGACCAATTTTCTTTAGCTGTCAAGTCAGGTTCTACACAATATAATATAAGACTGTAAGAATCAATTAAGAATAGAAAACTCCTGGTTTATCCAGGAAGATCTTATGGAATTGTTAGTTGATCCCATTTTGTACCTTTTGGAATGGTTCTCATTTATGACAGATATTCCAGTAAGAATCCTTCACACACGCATTTGTCAGTAAGGCCTAGTTAAAGTGTTCGCGCAATCTGTTTTCTGGAAAACACAACAGTTCAGAAGGTGGAGACCCATACAAAGCCCTCAACAATAACAATAAACACACCCAGCGTTAGACCTTTGGCCCCTACACCCTTGCCAGAAAAGGCGTGCAGCCAAGGAAGATTTTTCCTCCATTCATAGATCAGGAAGTGGGTGAGTGCATGCACACAGCGTGCGAAGAAAGCCATTAGCGTTCTCTCCAGCTGAGTTTAGAGGAGACGGCAATCCAATACTTTTATGTGGCCGCCAGTGCCAGAGATTGCTCTGCCGTTGAGATACTGAAGCACAGCGCGTTCCCTTCCTCCAGGAGGATTATTAATAAATAACTGTTGCTTTCCTTGAGGCGTAGAGTGGGGCAAACAATAAATCCCAGAGCGTGACTCAGGTAAAAGGCTAATAACCCACAGTTCTGAGACACAAACACATACTGTACACACACTCTCTGCTGGATAAAATCAGTGCACGCCTGTTATGGGCCTTTGAATGAATGGGGTGAGTGTATATGCTTACAAGTTGTTTCCTGCCATTCTTGGCTGCCGTCTGAGGTCGGCCCCATTCCTCTGTCCCCCGGCCCCCTTCACCAGAAACCTACCGTTCCACTAGAGCACAACAGTCTCCTGAATCTGACCTTAAGCCCTGTGAGAATTAATCTCTCTCTTTTTCTTTTTCCCTCCCCCTCTGTAGAAGTCTGTCTCTATTCACCTGGGGCCGGTTTGCTCCAGCTGTGCGTAAGGTACAGCTTAGCATAAATGAGAACTATGTTACAACCACTGAAAATGTGATCATTGGACTCTTGCACTTAAATCAAATGCAACCCTTTGTTTAAACTAAATATTTATGAAATCTTCCGACCGGGAGTATGTAATGCGATTGGTCTGCCAGAAATATGACAGACTGGATTACATCAGTGAGAGCTTGATTTGTGTGAACTTTATGTCTGCATTTAGGGCTTAAGTCTTACAAATAGTGGGTGCTACCCTACCCTGCGCTTTAAAAACAGCAGTCGGGGTTAGTTCTGTTTGTGCGTGTGTCTTCCTGGCTCGCTCTCTCTCTCTCTCTCTCTTGTCAGGGATCTCTGCCACAGTGACACTTAATGAGGTGTTAAAGATGTGACAGGCTGTCTTCAGTCTCTCTTTTGGTGTGGAGAATGGACTTGAAGACTTCCGAGGCTTTAAACCCGACTTAATCTCTCTTTCTTTTTCTCTCTCTCTCGCATTCTCTCTCTTTTAGATGGAAGGGCGCTGTGCAGCACTCGCTGAAATTCGACTCTAAGTAATACCAGCTTTGAGAGCTCAGCACATATTTGGCAGGAGGCGAGCCATCGTGTACTCCATGCAGAGCAACATGAGAACACCAACTGGACCGGCCTTTATTACTTTATTAACTTCAATCTCTTTTCCTTTCTTTTCACCCTTTGCAAATCTCGTCTTCACTTGTTACCAAACAAGGTATTAGTGTTAGTCCACAAGCTAGTAATTTCCCGTAGTTTTATGAAACAAACAATACATTCTTCCAGAAAAACCGCATGTAGTAAAACCGACCACATCATCGAAAACAGTCCTTGAGCTATGATCATGCAGAAGATAAAGGTTAGAGGGCAGACAGAGATGGCCTTTGTGTTTGTTCTGAGGCTGGCGGAAAACTTTGCGGCTGGCGGAATGCCCCGAGTATGATCACTGCTTTCATCGTAAATCTGTTTGAGACGCCGGTGGTGATGCAGCGCTGCCTCAGCCCCGAAGACGAGATGCTTCCTCATCTAATGAGTCATTAGGAGAATCTGAGACAAGCGGGGAACGGGGACAAAACGTCCCATTTAGCTTTGCGGGAAACTGAGGAGGGATTTAGGGATATTGAGAGGACTCAAGTGGCTGCTGCGGGGTTCCTGTTCAGGTGTAGTTCGAGGATATAGTATTCCTTGGAATGCTGATATCATTTCTGGGCTGGATCGTATCCATTCTGGCCGAGATTTTGTAGTGTCTTTTGATTTGTTGACTCACGTTAGGGTTTCTGCATGTGAGCCTGCGTGATTCTCTGCGGATGCAGCCATCTGTTCGGTGAATGAACCGAACTCTTGCAGGGTTACACTCTTGTTAGCCGTGCAGTTGTTCTGTATTATTGGTAACATCAAAGCCCAACAAGGGCCATGGAAAGTCAAGGAGCAACAATGGTCAGTGGTTTGCATATCCTTCACGTCTGTATGCCGCCTGTGCGCTGAGTCCGGCTAAAGTCGAGAATCTGGAGGATGTATAACTCTTCTATTTGCTTTTTTTTTTGTGTCCTTCATAATAACTACCAGGTGTTCGGGCATTCTCTAGATTCAGAAGGTCTTTGCTTCAGAAACATGCATTTCCTTCATCTCTCCTCGCTCACTCATTCCCTGCCTTCGCTGCGAACACTCTCGATCCTCCTTATCCTCTCATTCTTTTTCTGTGTGCTTTACCTCTGTGCTGACATGAAGCTGGAAAAGAGCCTGAAGCCTCGGCGTGTGCTTGTTCGGCCTGTTTCTTTGTTTCTTTGAAATTTCACAAATCTCTGAATCTCACTCTCTTATTCATATTGACGCGTGAACACGCATGCAGACACATGCACATAGACTTTATTTTTTCTCTCTTTATGTATTTTGGGAATCTGCTCCATATGCTCTGGCAAAACTCTACTTTATTTGTTTACTTTTTCCACTGACCGATCCCTTAGCATGATCAGGGAATTCTTTAGCGCACCATAATTGCGTCTCTCAGAAGTGGCGCATGTGTTTTTAATTAAGAGGCAAATGCCTCTGTCTCTGAGTGCCAATAAATTGTTTGCAGCCTCACTCAATTAGTAGTGAAAGATTTGACGGTACGCACGGGCTGTTGCGCATAGCGGCAAGGGGGGGCTGTAGGACAGGGTAGACATGCGCCATAAAATCTGATAACATATTCCCGGAGCTGAGAGACTTGGGTAAACAAATGAGTGGCAGGGAAAATTAATATATATATAAAAAACATGCCATTTAGAAGTTCCGACACCATAATGCAAAATGCCTAAAGTCAAGTGAAAATTAACCCTATTTTCTTTCTAAACAAATGTTTCCTGGTTTAATTGTTAATGATTCATTGGCGTGGGTTGTTCCAAAGAAAGAATTTATTTCTCTTCTGCAACAACTTTGACTTTTCTGCTGATCTCACTTAATCTATGTGGGCTATTGAATAATGTATACCAATAGCCAAATAGCTATTTATTCAGTCTCTGATGGATCAAATCAAGTAGGGATGCACAATTTACTTATATATATTTTTTAATTATTTAATTTATTGTATTGGTGGATAATTAATATATAATCGTGCAGGTTTAAATTTTAATTTATGTAGACAAAATAGTATGACATTTTAATATCGTCCATTTATTGGTTATCTACCCTAACATAAATTAATATTTGATTATTTAAATTAATTAATACATTTATCAAAAGTGATAAGTGACACTACATTTTTTTTACATTTTATAAAAATATTTATTTTCAAAAAAATGCAGTTAGGCATTTAATTTGAACTCTGTATTCATCAAAGAACACGCTGTAACATGGTTTCCACAACTGTTTTCAACATTGATCATAATAAGAAATATTTTGTGAGCATCAAATCAGCATATTAGAATAATTTCTGAAGGATCATGTGACACTGAAGACTGGAGTAATAATGCAAAAAAATTCAGCTATACCATCACAGGAATAAATTACATTTAAGAGTTATTTTAAATTGTAATACCTTTTACTGTATTTCTGATCAGCCTTGGTGAGCATAAAATACTTTTTTCAAAAACAGTAAAAAATCTTTCTGACCTCAAACTTTTGAATGGTAGTGTGTTTAATGTAAATAAGCGTTTTACTTTACTTGATGCTTTGCAATTCCAATCACACCTTTAGAGGGAGACTTTTTCTAAAACCAAGCCCAAGGCTATCAAACATGTCAGTTTTATTAATGTAAAAACCACTGGAAGGCTGTGAGGGGAAAAAGCTGGACGCTGAAGGGATAACCAGCCACGCCAGGGGAAAACCAAGACATTTCCTACAAATCTGAGCTCTGACTGCTAGACTGGTTCATGATCAGGACAAAGGGGTGAGTCACCCTCTACAATGTTGCATATACAAGCATAAATGCCTGAAAAACTCTCCCATGACTCAACCATCCACTTTTCTTCCCTTGGGAGATTGTAATCACTTGCCAGGACACATTTATGGTAATGGCAAGTTGCTTCACGCTGTGAGGAACTTCACTTGCAACTGTTGTCTAGAATTGTGCCCATGCATTGAAAAGGCAGATGATGTTTTTAATAGCTGTTATTAAGACACGGCTTGCCTAGACAGATATCCTGACAAATGAATGCAGAATGTTGTGCAACAAGTAAAATCAAACAGAGACTTGAACTCACCTTGGAAATATAGGCCTTGATACCCTCAGCTAGTTTGATGCAAGGCTCTCCAAACAGTTGGGCCAGGTCTTCGGGAATGTCCCGGTCTTTATCCAGGGCGTTAAGCAAGCCCAGGCACCGCAGCTCTTCTGTAACCCCCTGACTCTTAACCTGGCAAAAGAATGAAAATTAAAACACAAGTCCAAATCACAACCCCTTAATCTGTAAAATAAAATGTGGTTTAAATGCCACGTCATCCCAAGAAATAATGAGAACAGCACTTTGGTTTAGGAAGCAAATTGGGAAACGGGCCTGAAGGCATGCTCAATGAGGAAACAATCTGCTCAAGGCCGAAGCGTAGGCTGAAGATCAAAACAAGGGCAAGTATCCCTCTTGACCCTTTCCTGGAAAGTAGATGAGGACATCTGCAACGGGACTTGCTATGGAAAGCCAATGGGCAACAAGTTCAGCTCAAAGACCTTGAGCCAGCTGGAAAGGTATGCCCTACATAATGAGGTACTTCAAATGACCTTGCACTGAAACCCTTGCTCTTATTTTCAGTCTCTTGCTCTCTCTTTCTGTCCCTGTTCAGAAACTCGGAGCCGCTCCAAGAAATATATGTTGCCAGTTAAGGATCTCTGTGCGCAATTTCGAAGCCTTGAGTCACGGTACACCAAAGCTCCTAATGACTCTCCAGTCGCCGGCGGAGCGTGGCAGCAGAAGGTGTGTTTCGTTAACTCTCGCCGCTTTACGTTTTTCAAAGGGAGTCAGGCAGGTAATGAGGGGGTCCCCCATGTTGAGCAGGGCTGCGCTCACAGGAAGAGCTCAAGACTGATCTGAGATCAGTTTAGCTATTTCTTGTGTAACTGCACAAACGAGGCTAGTCCTGGAAGCACTTACAGGACTGAGGCCAGACTTATGAGACAAGACCCGTTTGCGGTTTTGTCTCAGAAAAGTACATTAGGAAAAAAAATCTAGTTTGGTTGCACTTTACTATACGGTTCAATTTGTAAACATTACTGACTATATATCAGGGGTCAACAATAAAGATGCAAGGGAAATCGCTTTGGGCCAGTGCTGCGGTGCAACTGATCTTGTGCATCTGTTTTTGCGAACTTAAACATTTGGTTTTCTGTTATGTATTCAACATGGCTTTCTATAATTCTTCTGATTTGTGAACAAGATAATTTTATCTGGCAACATACAGTAGCCAAGGTTTTGTCAAGTAGTTTTGAAAGCATCAGAATGAGTTAAAAACTATAAAATAATCAGTAATGTTTTGCATTTTGTTGGATTCATGTTGCATAAATGCGTTTTTGTACAGACAAAAAATGTTTAGTGAGCCAAATGTTAACTCAAACTAATTTTGGATCGGTAAGGTCTTTAAATATTTTTGAAAGAAGTCTTACCAAGGCTGCATTTATTCAATCAAAAAATGTAGTAAAAACAGTCATTTTGTGAAATTTTATTACAATTTTAAATAACTTAAAATGTTATTTACTCCTTTTCAGCAGCCATTACTCCAGTCTTCATGATCCTTCAGAAATCATTTGCTGATTTGCTAGGCGTACCCTGACGTGTATATCTCCAAAAATGTACGCGTCAATTCTACGCAGACCGCAAGCGCTATGATTGGTCTGCTAGAACCCATCCCTCGGGTTTCACACGCTCCCTCTGCATGTGTAATTGCACGTCAACGCGGACAACGACGCAGAAGTGTAAATGAAAACCGATGCGTAGCCTACAGCGTAAAGCTACGGCATAGATCCGACGCAGAAGTATAAATCAGCCTTTATTATCACAGTTAAAAACAGTTGTGCTGCTTAATGTTTTTGTGGAAACAGTCTTTTTTTTCAGGATCCTTTGATGAGTAGAAAGTCCACAAGAACAGCATTTATTTGAAATAGATTTTTTTTAAACATTGTAAAAAGTCTTTACTGTTAATAAAAAATATATATCTATTTAATACATCAGTCTTGCTGAATAAAAGCATTTTTTTTATTTTTTTTTACATCTCTCTAACCCCAAACGTTTAAATGGTAGTTCAAACAAGTATTGCAAAAAATGAAAGTGGATCATTCGTCTGTGGTGAGACCAGCAGAAAAAAAAATCTAATTAGTGAGCCCTGAATATATGTTAAAATGAATAAATCCTGTAAAAGTTTATAGTTCATGATACTCAGTACAAAACTCAGTAACAAATATTGAGCCTTACTGTAAAAGTGTTCTAATTAGGGGTTTATTTGTACTCCACTGAGCTATATTTACCACCTGAGCTGTTGCCATCTGATCTACTTTTACCTGGAAAATAGAAACACCCTCTAACAGGTTACGGTTTTATTATCACAAAACCCAATTGATCTGATGTGTCATACATAACATGTGCTTGCGTGTACATGTTCAAAACCTTCATAACTGTAAACAACTTCTTGTCTTGTAAGTGCCTTCTTCCTGCTATTCCTTCTCATAGAAATGGGTCAGTCACACATAACCTGGAATCTGAATTACTGTCCAGGGAGTGGATAAGTGTGAGCCAGCAACTGATCATTTGTCATCGTGAGTTACACCAAATAGATTAAACAACTCTGGGTCAATGCTGCTACACCCTGATACATGTAAACTCCAACAGTATTGCTATACGTAATCGTTCACAGATGGGCCGACTCACAAAAACCATGTAGCTCAATGCGCGGTAAAATCAACATAGAAGTTGGTATAGAGTCATTGGTAGTGAGACTAGTGGTGCTCAGGAGGGTTTCTGATCCCAGTGAGGGCAGCAGGAAGTGGGGAACAATGCTTCAGTGTTAGCCCTGGTTTCTGTAGCTGGGGAAAAGAAGCCATCACTGAACTTTCTGCTTCACTCCACATCCATTGCTTTTTTGGGAAAGGATTAAATAAAGAAACCAGGCGTGTAACTTAAATCCATGCCAGGGGCTCTCTGTCTCTGCATCTCACTATAACGTCTAACCCTTCCTCTCGCTCCTCTCTTTCGTCTATCCCTGATCCATGTGTATGTTTTTTCTAGTTCCCCCCTGCGTTCTCAAAGAAAGGAAAGCAGCCAGAAAGTTGGTAGTGATCTAAATGATCTGCGAGGGCTGAAGCTCTGAAATTTCGGATGAATTCACTGAGGACAACAGGTTTGTCTAAGGAGGTCTTCAAAGGAAACTTCAGCCAAATATTCAATTTGTGCATTTGGCAAAGAACGAGCTCCGAGGAGATTGTTCTCTTTCTCTAGAAGACCACACAGAAGTCAAAACCTGTCAAGGCAATAGAAAGCAATGCTGTGGCTTTGGGTCGACTAGTCTCTAAAAGCAACAAATCACATCACGGTAAGAAGGGAACCCCCATTTTGAGCAAAGTTTAAGTTTTATTTAGACTCACACAATGAAAAGTATGCAAAACAAGTTCAGGTGCTTTCCTCTCAATGACGAGTTTCTCTAAAATTAGCGCATGTGAGACAAACAATGAGTTAAAGTTAGTGATAGAGGGCATTCTCAGCATGCCATTGGCTCTTTAGTACACACCTGTACATACAAACATTCGACTTTACAATGACCCGTGCCATTGTGTGTAGCAAAAGCCCCAGTTGCCAAGGGCAACTATCCTTTTTTCTCATAATCACCTTTGTCTTGGCTCCTCTCATTGGCTCATAAATCTTTGGTAAATGGCCAATGAAGACAGGCCTTATTAAGAGTCCATTGTGATGCGTTTTTAAAGCCCTCTGGGTGTTCTATGAAGTCTCGGGCCATCGCCGTCCCGTTCTGCTCTGTCTGACTGAATGTTACACTTCTAGAATACTAACTACGTGCCTGTCAGTGGACCCCGGTTTCTTTTCCCGAACCAAATGGGGCCCTAGCAGTCGTTTCATCCTGCTAGAATATCTAAGCACTTCTGAGAAGCAGGATTTGTTTTTTTTGTTCTCTGCACATAATTAATACAGAAATTAAACATGACAGGAACAGATTGGAGTAATTATGAACTTAGTTTAACTCAAGACTGAATACGTTTTAGCTTCCTTTTGGGGCTAATTACACCAGAAAAGACGGTTAAATTTGATTATTGTCAAATAAGGACAGATAAAATGCCCCTAAATGTCTTTGGAACATTCAGTTCGCAGAGTTTTCATTACTGTGCTAATGGCGCTAAATGAGGGAGTAGCATTGTTTATTAGCCGTCCTGTTGGTGTAAACCGGGGCTTTGTTTGTCCTTGCAGGCTCTGATAATGGGGTAAAATGGAGATGTTTACTAGTCTTTTAGGACAACACTGTGAGCATCCCATCTGGCCAGTGCACCAGGATATTTATGTTAGTGCTAAAGAATGTTCATTAGGCAACAGCTGTGTGTGTGTGTGTGTGTGTGTGTGAGAGAGAGAGAGAGAGAGAGAGAGAGAGAGAGAGAGAGAGAGAGAGAGAGAGAGAGAGAGAAGAGAGAGAGAAAGCGAGTGCATATGTGTCTTTATTTTCAGCACATTCTCAGTCAATAGCTCAATTATTTTTTCTTTCCTTTTCAGCTTGTTATTGTGTTGAATTGATGACCGTCAATCTGGGGCGGGGGATCTTTAATCCTTCACTAACACTACGTTGATGTTTAATCCTTGAAAATATTTTCCTAAGGCTTTTTGTTCATGTACGACTGAAACTTCATCATAACTCGGGGCCCTTGAAATAGGCCGGGAGATATTTCAAACCCTTCTCAGATTTATTAGAAAAGCCCGCGACTTGTGCGCGTTACGCAAGATTTATACTGAGAAGTGAATCATTGCTTGGCCTAGTTTAATTTACTTAGCAAAGATGAAAAATAAAAAGCTACACTGTGCTACCTAATGAATTTAGATGCAGGACGAAATTTATACATTTATCAAATTTATAGCTCAAAGTTGCTTTATATCGGTGAAATTTATACAGAGCTTTGTCCTTGTGTCAGTTTTGTATTTAAGGCTGAACTAGAGTGTGTAACGCTGGAAACTGTCCATGCCTTCTTCGGTCCTGGCAAACATAACGTAACTTGAATCCGCAAAGAATTATCAGAGAAAAGCAGCCACAATTAGATGTAATTATATGTTCTACATAAAAAGCATGATATTACAGCGAGAATGAGAGGGAAAGACAGAGGGAAATTTTATCAGAATAAAGACCAAATGTGAAGGAGAGGGGAAAACAAGAGGGTGAGAGAGTGATACGTTGTGGATCTTGGCAATGGAAAATGTCACAGGAGGTTTACCATGGGGAGCCTGAGAGGAGACAAACATTTGCTTGCAGGGTATTGCTTTACAATGAATTTCTGGTATTGTTGCTGAGGGGCCAGTCTAGAACTGCATGTATCGTGTCGTTTGAGGGAGAAGGAGATTGAGGCTGGTATGAACTGCAGGCACCAGACAGTACCATGCCCCGGCACTACCTTCCAGCTCAGTCCCACACCTAATCTAAGCTGATTTTGCCAATCGCAGTTACTTATAAATAGGTCACCTGAAACTCTGTGCAATTTTAACGGTGATGACTTGCGTGGGAGCTTCTGCATCCTCTCTGTTGTGTTTACCGTCTCGCTGTGTGACCGTGAATTAACCTCACTTTCTTTTTCCCCGCAGAGGTAGAACGTTTATTTGAAACAATCAGTCTTATCTCACAGAGCGCTATCGTTTTACCGGCTTTGCTGATCGAAGGGCAGTTTTACATTGAGAGTATTACAGCCTAGGTAACTTCAGACATTTTTTGTCATATTTGACTTTGAAATAACCCTATTATGGGATCAGAGTTTATTAATATTCTACAGGGCTTACAGAATTTTAGCTCAACCTGGATTTTGGGTCAGAGTATGACTAAACGCATCACAAAAAGGCACTTATCCGATAATCTCAACAATGTGATTCTGATTCATAGAATGGTTGGACTTTATTTTACAGTAGGCCTACGTGCACTTTCAGCGTACTTACACATGGGTTAAAGTTAAGGTTCAGGGTTAGTACCTAGTTATTACCCAGTTAGTGTCAGGATGTATAAAATAAAGTGCAACGAATGTTGAAGTTGTATTTTTTTGTATTTTATTAACACTATGTCTATTTATTATACTGACATAGGCAGTAAAGCATGCATAGGGACTTTTGAAGTTTTCACACAATACAATGTTGCAAAACAAGTACACAACTTCCTTGTCTCAGTATTTTGATTGGGTAATCCTGTTTTTGTTGTTCATGTGCAGTTTTGCTTTTTTTTTACACTGTTAATAATCTGACGTCATACTATGTCATTTTTTATTTTAGAATTGTTTTAAAGATATTTGTATTTTTTATGATGACAATGCTTAATAATAATTGTTTTTATTTGTATGTTTTTTTAGATTACCCAAGAGCACATTAAATGTGATTTGATTCGTCGGAAATCAGTTTGATCTGATTCATTGTGTTGATTAGTTGTGAATTCAAAGCCTTTAACGTCCTCACAAAACCGCACATTTTAATGATTCAATTAAATTACAAGAAATTTCCCCATCACAATTCAGTGCTTTGCTTCTTTGACTATGTTAATGCATTTTATCATTAGCATTCTCTTTGTATCTTGGAATCTAAAATGATACATCTCCGATCTGCAACTCCTCTGTTGCAGATTTGGTCTGACAGGGTCTCAAAACGTAGTGAGCTGCCTGCCTACCTTGACAGCATTTTGGGGAGTCGTGGGCACAGTAACACGAGTAAACATGCTGTCTAGTCAGTGCACTGTTTCGCCCCTAACGCGCCTGTGATGCCTAAAAATACTCACAAAGTTTGAAGACACGGCCTGTTCGTCTGAGATCGACAAGAAAATGAACAGTGCAACTTAAAAAAACGCTTACCTGCGATAAAGACATGTTTAAGTAGACAAAGAGTCCGGTGGTCGAGGCTATTTGCAGCACGACCACCACGATCACGACCATTGCGATCCATAACTTTGACGGCGAGTCTCGACCACGGCTGTTCGCCGGAACCATCATGTATGTAGTGGACTCGCTGCTGACCGACCTGAAGTAATCCTGGTTATTCTGAGTAGCCATGGCATTCCTAAGACGTGAGTAGATACGAAGTTAGTGACAAACAAATAGAAATCAGCAGCGGGACGTTGAATAAACTCCTTCTTGTTGGCGCAGAGCGGCCGTGGGAGGGTATAGAGTCTGTCCCACACACTCGCATGCAGTCAGTCACTCACTAATGTTGCAGGAGTAGTGCGTGTGTGTGTGTGTGTGTGTGTGTGTGTGTGAGAGAGAGACGCTGAGGGGTTGAGCCTCAAGAGTTTCTCGAGGTAGTCTACATTTACCGCAACTACTCATGATTTCCTTAACCCTTTTCCTCATACAAGATATCCTGAAATATGAATAAATTAAATACATAGGCTAGGCTATTCGGAAAATATCGTTAATAAATCAATATTAAATTTTGTATATTACTTCAAATTGTTATTGTGACATCATAAATTACATTGGTCTCCCTCTCCCAACTTTTGATATTACAGAAAAGCCCAGTATGGTCTCTTTCATGCTGGAGAACCAGCAAGGGTTAAATCCCATTTTAACCGGTGGTTGGAGAGTCTTTTTGACTCCAATAAGGCTCCATATTAATTGAAGCCTCCGTGACTTTTCCAGTTGTTTATGATTTACTGGATAAGGATAAAAAATAGAATAATTTAATTAATTAATAAATACATGTTTTTATCCCGATAATATAGCGTTGCATGAAATGCATATTCGTTAAAAAAATGCCTATGGAGTTTAAGATTGTCTTTACATGACATTTCCTGCACTATAAATCACACAAAATGTGGCCAAGTTCAAGACCATGGGAATCCAGGTCCTTCAAAGAAAAAATAAAACAGTTGCTGAGGGAGTGAATAATAGAAATATATTGTTTTATAGTTGTTTTAGGATATGTTATGCTTGTTTTGTCTTTAAATAACTAAATAATCTTTGGCCCCTTTGGAAGTTTGCTGGGGCCCCCTAGTGGACCCCGGGCCCCTGGTTGAGAACCACTGGTTTAATCCAGCTGGTTTAGCAAGTTTTAGATGACCAGTTAAAGTGTCCAAATCCAGCCAACAGGCCAGTCTGACCAGGTTTGGGAACCAGTAACCAACAAACCACATAAGGCTGATTTAAGATTTTTTTTTTTTTTTGCAGAAAGGTATATGTAAAAATGTAAAAAAAAAAAAAAAAAAAAAAAGGTATGCTTTTTATTTATATATAACTTTTCATTTTTATTTATATAGTCCTTATTAAAACATTTTATGTTAAAATACATCTGGGATCAGATCCACGAAATCTTAAGAAATGTTACGGATGAATTTGTATGTTATTACCGGTAAGTGCAATTCTTTGAAAATTCTTACGGTTTTAGATATTTTCGTAAAACATCACATATTTATTTTCTTAAGATCTTTGATAATAATGAAAACACTACAAATTAAATTGCTGTAGGGTTTTTGGGCAGCTATTTGTGACTGAGAAGGACAAGATAACAAATGCAGAAGATCTGGTTTGATGGCCCTTACTTCACAGAGCCTTATTTGTGTAAAGGTAAAATATATATTTAGGCAGAGAGATTATTATCTGTGTACATCTGACTTAAACAACTGAAGATGAAAGACTTTGAGTATGTCTTATAAATTACGTTTATCACTTGTACTCTTCAGCTGTCTTGAAAAGTCCAGTCGTCTTGAGATAAACGGTCCACAGTAAAACTGAAGGGACACGCAACTTCATTCCTCTCCACACACTGTAAATATATCTGCAGTCTTTCTGTCTGTTTCAGCCATAAACAGCAGGAGACGAGCATCGTGTGCGAGCCGTTGCATATGTTTGTCTATATAGGGGTCTAGTGGAGATGGAAGACAGATGTCTCGGCCAACCGGTTTCTCAAATCAGCTGGAGAAACCGACCAGACCAATGCTCGCACCTCGACCACGGATCCTCGCTGGTCTCTACGATGGAAGTGCACTAAAACATGTGAATATGAGACAACAACTCATGGTCTGCTAACTGATTGTCTATCAAATCATTTCTAGTATTGGTAATTAGTGCTGTCAACAGGGAGACAAATAAGACAATGTTTTGCATTACAAAGTTTTCTGAAATGTTATGCAAGTATGCAAATGTGGAAGTATCTAATTAATTATGTACTAATTTGCATACCTTCCCAGAACAGAAATCTCATCATTGGATAAGACAGTTTCAAAATTTGTGTTTAATTTTGTTGAAATATTAAAGTCAGAAATCTTTTTAACATTTAGAAAATAAATTCAGAAAATATATTTGCAAGAATAAAATGTTATATAAATTAGGGAAATTATATATTACCGGTTAATTAATTAATTAATTAATTAATTAATTCACACACACACACACACACACACACACACACACACACACACACACACACACACACACACACACACACACAAACACACACACACACACACACACACACACACACACACACACACACACACACACACACACACACACACACAATCATGTTTTTCCAAGCCTGTACTTTATTTCTTCAGTGGAACACAAAAGATGATATTTTAAAAACTGTCGCAAAAGTGTTTTTTTGCCCATGCAATGAAAGTCAATGTGGTCTGGTGTTGTTTTCGACCCCCTTAACCTTCATATGGACACTTTTGAGACAATTTTCAAAAGATCTTTGTGTGTGTGTGTTTTTGCAGAAAGAAAGGTTTGAAACGACATGAGGGTGAGTAAATTATGCTTTTGAGTGAACTTTCCCTTTATTATAGTGTGTGACACACATTGGATCACATTACGGACCTGAGATCACAGAGAAAATGTCATGTTTTACACACAATGACCTTATCTTCAAGATAGATAGGGGCTACAAAGAGCCGAACCTGAAAACTCCATAACATTAAACACACATCCCAATTCTCCAGAGCAAACATGTTGAACGTATTGTACTCATTTTAATTTAATTTATTTCATCTTTTATACGGTTTCCTTTCTCGGCTGACTACTTTATGGCTCGTTTGATCACATGAACACAAAGGATTGCTCGCCATCCCTGTTGAAGTCGCGGCGCTTCAGTGCTTCGCTGAGCTTGAGTGATACGAATAGAAAATATATGAGTAGGGGAGCGCGGGGCACAACCTAACGCGGGGCTAAATGTAACACGGACCTTTTACGTAGTTACTCAGGGTCACGCGGGTTGTGTTTACGCTCTTTTTCTCTCGCTGCCAGAAGACGGTCTCCCGTGGATTTGTGAAAAGTTTTGGTAATATTTTGTGAAGATACGGGACAAAGAGTGTTTTGACACCATCTAAGTATTTTTTTTCATCATACGTATTTTTCTGTTTCTGAGTTGTGCGTGTACGTCACCAAATCTAACTTTATATTGCCATAATCACTGTCTTGTTGGCTAAAACATGGCACCATTTTGAAACATGTCAGCAACTCCTAGCAACTGTTAGCTAGGTTTAAAATATTTTTTACACAGCGGGGTTAGTTGTAACACAGTGTTACAACTAAGCCGCCAAGTGTTCACAATATTGTAGGCTATGGGATTTGTTTACTATATTGATCACTTGTTTATTTATTACAAATATTGCCTGTTTTCATGTAATAAACACTTTAAAATGTGATTTTAAGCTTGTTTTTATTATTATTACTGTTACTATTAATAATAATAATAATTTTGCATGCAAAACTGTTCAGCCCTTTCCTATATCTCTATCCATGATACTGATCCATAATTGAAGTATGATTGGATGAGGGATGGATGTATGGATATCTATCTATACAGATGTACAAACAATATCAAACTATACAGATAAAATAGTACTGAATTATGTGTGTTACACACAAGTGTTACAACTAACCCCTCTGTCTGTTACAACTAACCCCGCATATGGGGTAAGTTGTAACATTTGCACTTCTGTCACTTTCAGTGCAACTGTACGAAAATGGAAGGTCCTAGAAAAAAACGTTAAGTGTTCATTTGTAGCAGATATGTGTATGTTTCTTGTGTAAAAAAAAAAATTAATCTAACCTAATTATTTTTTTAAAAATTGAGCCAAAACCAAAATGCGTTAGGTTGTGCCCCGCTCTCCCCTACATTAAGTATATGAGGCCTGTTTAATGTAAGGAATTCCTTCACATGCGTCTGGCTCTTATTGTAGAGAATAAATCGATGCGTCATAGTTTGGGGAGAAGGGTGGGAGGGGGATGTTGGGAGATTTTCCAGAGCCCCCATGATCCATTTGACATAATGTGTCAACTCTGTTGCAATCACTTCTTCCCTTCTCTCTCTTCCCCACTCCCCTTTCCTGCTATCTTTTCTCCTTATGCACGTTTTTTCGCCGTCTCTCATTTTTGGCAGCGATGGTTCAGACATAGGAACAAACGCTTCTCCAGATGCGTCTAACGGGGCTGGACTGAAAGCCATTGTGTCTTCACTGACACTGCAGCTGTGAAGTCAGCCCCCCTTGTGTATGAAAATATGTGTGTGTGTGAGTGTGTGTGCGGGGAGAGAAAGTGAAAGAAAGAGCATGTCTGGGAGGGGACACTGATAGAGCGAGACATAGGGTCAAAGAACGAGTATGTGTGAGTTTGTGTGTGTCCCTGATTTGTCAAGCTGTGGTCGCCAAGAGTGGGAGTGAGTGGGATGCAGGTTTTCGCTAAAGCGCATTCCTGCCATGTTAGGTATCACTGCTTTGGGAGTATTAATGGGATGCAGTAAAATAGTCCTGCTTTTTACACACCCCGCAAAGCCCTGCGCACCCCTTTACAGCAATCAGCTCCATTATAAAACAGCTCCAACACAACAGCATTCACTGGTTATCATTATTCAGACACACGCTTTATTATTGGTACTGACATATTGTTGAAAAATAATACAGAATCTTTGGTCAAGAATGTGTCAGTGTGTTTTGGATGGTGGTAACTTCTAAAACTGATTTGCAGTCAGATTTCTGCTTAATGGCTTGGATTGGGAGAGCAGATCTCATATCGGTTTAAACAGACAGCGTGCGTACAGCTGTTTTGTCTTTAAGGGCTCATTTTCAATGGTTGAGAATGAAATTGATTACATGAGTCTGTCCTCTTGCATTACTGTTTGGGATGTGAAAGATTGTGTGGATGAAGATTAATGTCTGCTGTTTTCTGTCTTCATATCAGGGGCTGTCGTACGGATCAATGACCTGTTCCGCAAGGGCGAAGCTGGTCCAAGATCAGTTTAAATGTGAATTGTCGATCAGATGCTGCAGATGCTCCAGGAGAGAATCAGAGCTCTCGTAGCGTCCTCTGCTGGTCGCTCGCTGCATGTCACAATACTCTTCGAGAGAAGCCATTAAAGCGCCCACTGTCCAGCCATTCAGACGGGCGCTCCGAGAGAGTCTGCAAAGCTAAGGGAACATGTTAGTCAAATTAAAAGCATTATAATTATTTTATAATGAAAATTATAGTCTTTAGTGTGAGCATTTGTAATTAAAATGATTGGCTCTTTCAAAGCAAGTATGATAGTTCAATGACCATCAAATAATTATAGTGCTTCCTCGTACTTTACTTTTGTAAAGATTCAATTCATATCTCTATAAACTCAAAGCTATTGTATTAGACGGCGACTATAGGATTGTTGTAAAATGCAGTGAGTTGTACTTTTTTTTTTTAAATAAACCTTTTTAGAAAGAAAAATCAATAAAATTCACTTTAATTGTGATAAACATTTCCCATTACTTCTGGAAGCACAATGCAATTTTTTATTAACTTTTTGAATTAAACTGATTGATTAGGGTTGGTATTAAATAATATTTCCAAACTGATGTCCATAAACTCAAAGTTACTGTCTTAGATGACGACTGGGATTGTTGTAAAATGGTATGAGTAGTAAAACTGTCAGTTTAACCACGTATAAATAACAATAATAATAAAAAAGGATTTATAAGACAAAACCTTTCAAGAAGAAAAATTAATTTTGGGTTTAAATTCAATTTGCGTTTTCCCCATTTACTTCTACTGAAATGGCGATCAAACTAATTCCTAATCCATGTTTTATGTATTTGTTAAAAAATTTGTTTTAGGATAAAACTTTTTTAAATAAAAATTTAATGATATAATCGTTGGTATAATAATGATATTGAACAAGTAGCCTAAAAGTTTGATTCCAGTATAAATGCATGTGCAAAATTGAAACTGATGTCTTAGGCAACCTTCCCCACCTTACGAGTTAAAGCCCGCTCACATCAAATATGATAACAATAATGATTGCGGTTCTAATTCCATGAGTATAGGGACGTCTGTTATAGTTGTGGTGTGGACTTCCCTATTCTCATGGAAATGTAACGGAACTTTATAGTTATTGTCCTTGGTGTGACCTGGGCCTTTAGACATTAAAGCAAAAAAGTATTACAACCATCCAATAGGCAAATTCAGTCTGTGAAAACTGTAATATTCTGTACCTGTTGCTGAAGGCTTGTGTCTGGTAGATCAAAGTGAAGTGCTGAAGTCCCGTTCTGAGAGGCCGCGGCCCAGAGTAGAGCACATTGCAGTTCCTGGACATGACGACTTTCTTCAGCATGTATCTTAATCACCTGTGGTTTAATGTCTTTCTGTGAGCCAAATTCTGCTCCCTCAGATTGCTTACAGTTGAACAGGAATCTGGAAGCATCGCATACAGAATGTTGAAGCACGTCTTCTGCAAAGTCGTTGGCAAATGTGTGTACCGATGATGTCACATTTATGCCGTCAACTGTAATGGGGTTCAGTTCTGATTTATCGTTACGGCATCTTTTGTCTTTGAGGGAGTTGGTTGAGTCTTTACACAGTGTGTTTGCACATCTTTCTTCTTCCCATGGCTGTGGTTCTGCTGCTTGGTCTGAAAGATGTGGCTGGGTTCCATGTTCAAACACGCCCCGATTTAGCTTAGCAAAAGCATGAACCAAAGCGTCAATGATTAGCTCATTAGCTAAAACTTTCACCTCGTCAGTTGCAGAGAACGGCATGCTAGATGTATTGTCTGGAGCCATTGAACATGATGTTGTTTCTTCCTTCAAAACCTTAATTTCTCCTCTCGCCATCACCTTTGCTAGAGACGTTGTGACAATTTCACTCGCTAGTCGATCAGAAATAGCCAACATGCGATTCACACAACCCTCATCCTTTACTTTTATCTCGTTTGTGAAGAGAGAATGCAGGATATCTGCAGATATTTGAGCTGCATAGTCAGTCAGCCTGTCGTTTTGGAGTCCGCCATTATCAGGTTCTCTCTCTGTGACTTCTTCTAGTCCTCCGTTTCGACAACACTCCAGTGAAAGCGAGCGCATCAGCCTCACCATGAAGTCAGCGGACGTGTCAGTCATTTGGTTCTCCAATAAGGGTCTCATGTGGTCTTTGGGGGTCGGAGGAGGGGGTGAAGGGAGAAACTCTTTAGCAAGTCCTCCCTTTAGCTTCCTTGTGAAACTGGCTCGACTCCTCAACATCTCTGGAAGTAAAGGAGTGCTTGGTGGAGCATCAGGGTAGTCGAGAGACCCCAGACTGCCCATGCTCTTCAAGGAATTGGCATATACTATGGCCAGTGTGTCGTCATCATATTCCTCCATCTTGTCTGTTTCTATTTCAAATGCGTTTGTATCACAGTTGTAGCCTGAGGAGCACAGGACCGATGCATTTTCATTAGTCCCCTCCATAACCCCTGTATCATTTATATTTTTGGATGAAGGATCATCAGAGTGATGTTGCCTCTCCATCTCTACTAGTGCTTTGCAACAGACTTTTAAAGTTAACTCTTCAGCTAACATCTCAACTTCATCCTGTCTCACCTTGACAGATTCACTTGGGCCTCTGATCCTCACAGATGAATCTATAATAGCTTTGGCTGTCATATGCGCAAAGATTTGAATGGGCATGTTCTGTTCTAATGTTCCGTCCAGTAAACGGCTGTATGTTTCCATCGTGTGTTGGATTGATGACGGGTTGTATGCAGGTTGTGGGTATGAATCACCGTTAATTATTATCTGCATAGAGTCCTGAAAAAGGTCACAACAGAAAAATAAAGACTTAACTCAATAATGTTGCACTTTATACAGTGAACATACTTTTTAACAGCTACTTTTTCTGTATGATGATTGTTAAAAATTTGCAAACCAAATTAATTATTCACAGACTTTTAATAAACTTATACTGAGGATACTAAAATGTCAGTACTTACATCAGAGTGACCAGATTCTGAGGCGGTGGCTAGATCACACAGTTTAAATGAGCTGCAAAGCCACTCTTCATTAATCATCTGAAAAAGACATGGAACAAGATACAATGTTACCATATTGGTTATCAGATTTTTTTTTTATTATGTATGGTTGATATCAATCACGTTTGCTTATAATTACAAAACATACCTATTTTAGCATTTCAATTACATTTGTTGTCATCTAATGCTCACTTAAAGTTAATTTAATAACACTGTTAAATGTAATCTAGACATTAGTTAGAATTTTGTGATGCCTACTTTTAGATTTAAAGTATTTAAATCACTAAATTATTAATTTTTTATCTATCTAGACAAAATATTATATAATTTTATTGATCTCTTATTGGCCATAACAATGAATAATTATTGCCTTATCACTATTAGCTATTATATAATTGCATCTTTAAAATATAATTCTGAGGCATGATAAAGTTTACTTTGTACCTCAGCACAACAGGCTGACAGAAGTACATTGATATTCTAGTGCAGCGTTGCCTAATAATTCATATAACAATCTGCATAATTTTGTTTCAACTCTTTTCTATCACACCTGGAAATGATTTTCAAGTGAACTTGAAGGCCGTGATTTTTTGGAGGTAGATCTCCAAGAGCATAATTAAGCAATCCTCTTGGGATACATAATATTTTTCAGTTACTGCTGAGGACAAAAGAAGCCATGATGAAATGCAATGTGTCGCGGTTTGATTGGCATGCGCCTCACCCCATAAACACTTTATTTTATCCATTGATTCTGGCTATCAGTTTTCATGTTTTAGCTTGTAAAGTGTTTGCCTAGTACATCCCGAATGCTGAAAATTTGATAATGTCAGGAATGAAAACAAGCAACGGAAAATACATTTAAAATCAAAACAAAGATACATGAACTAAATTAATCCAAGAACAACTAAATAAAAACAGGTCTCAAATGAGAAGAAAAAGGAAACCACAAGTGATCACCAGATGAGTTGCTGTTACAGGAACTTAGTCACGTGGCTGACAGGAAAAGATGATGCGTGTTCATAGGTGCTGAAAATAAACTTGTTTCCATTTATATTTTCCTGCAGACTTTGTTTGATTTAATAATTAAGGCAGTGATGGGCAAGACATGATTCTAGATCATGGGGCAACCTTTACCCAACGCAATGTATTAAGAGAAATGCAAAAGAAGCTTGTGAGGAACAACACTTTGTGTCAGCGCCCACATATTATTTTAATTTGCCAATAAATGCTACAACACACAATTAACCTGTTAGCTGCAGTCAGCTTAAGTTAGATTATGAGTACATTTAAAGATAATTTAAAATAAAAGGTCTCATGGGCAGTGCCGTTGAGGACGTAACCTTGAAAAGTCTTTTGTTTTCTAATCTACTTTATGTAACGTCATACTTTGGTGTTTGTAATGGAGATGTGAAACACTCAAAGGAGATTATCTGATATACCACAGATGATGGAGATTTTCTAAGGAGTAATACAATATGTGTGTAATTGTACTGTTCTAAGGAAATGCAATGCTATTTGACATCAGTTGCCCCATTAAACAAGTGAAAGTTTTAGAGTGTGGGATGCACACTTCAATTTAATTTCATGGTATTGCTAAAAAGATATTGAGAAGTAAATGCACATGTAAAAACACTTGGCTGTAGAACAAAGCTGGAGAGAGATTGTACTTTAGATACAGATTCTGCTTACATAGAATGAAAGACATATTACAAGCAATCAGATGTAACCTTATTTATCAAATATCACGTAACATGGCTTTACAATTTATATTGGTTATGTTGTGATTTTCATCCCCAAGCTTTATACTTTTTAAGATACAATTGAATTTATCTCGCATGTTATAATTGTATGTTGCTGAAGGAAAATGTGAGAGCACAGCAGGAGGACCAACTTTTAAAGTAAAGTAGGCTACTGTAGTAAAACAAAAAAGAAAATATAATTTCAGCCAAAACAAATGGGGTTAAGTTATGCAAAACAATACCTTAATAATAATATAAGTGCTTATAATTAACTAAATACATCAAATCACCTCTTCAAACATTGTGAAATATATATGTTTTCTTTACCTTGTTGAAGGAAATCAGTCAAACAAGTTCGGCTTGATAGACTTGAGAATGTGATGGGGCACAGGCAGTTTGCACTTTGCAGACTGCTGATTTCCTGTGTGAAAGACATTTATTGTGTCTGTGTGGGTGGCTGGCTGGGTGTGGCTTCATTGTAAAGTCAATAATATCAGTAACATTCAAAATAAGCGAAGCTAATTACTTAACATTATTGAAATATTTTATATAATAAATAGAGAACCTCTGTTGGTATAATTCCCAAGCACATTCTCTCTCCTACGCCCACAAAAGTCTTAGAACGCGAGCTCGCTTCCTATTGGTTGCTAAGGTGTTTTTGAAAATTCTATTGTCCCGCCCCTTAACAACGGCATCCTAGCTCGACGCTCATTGGCCTAGAGCGTAATGGATTCGACCAATCGCATCACTGCGTGTAGTTTTGGACGCATGCAAACAGCAGTCCGGTGTGTGTCTGTTTCAGCCTGGATAGCTTCCCATTGTACTTTTCGTGAATGTTTGCACATATTCTCTTTCAAAATATTTCCCTGCTTTAATTGAGGTTGTTCAGCGTGTCGTGAAAAGGTAAGATTAGCAATTTCTCGTAAAACTATACGAAACATGCGTCCGCATGTTGTTGTTCTTTAACGACTGACTTGATGCTTCCTGCGATCAAAACAATTTCTTTACGGATCTTTGTTTGAATGTTTAGTAACCTTGTGGAGTACAACACGAAGAGTGTGTCTGATGGAAGTGTGGATTATGCACATAAGTTCATAGTGACCTTAAGTTGTTCAATCATACATTCTTTGTTTACCTCACATTTGAAACAGGATATAACTGAAGGATCAGCACAACTGAATAAGATGCCGTTTTCCAGAGGAAAGAAGCCCACCACCAGTAAAATCCCCAAACTTCACCCCAAAGGACTGGAGAACCAGGTATACAGTGAGATCAGATCTGAAAATAAATCAGATCTTTGCTGGTTTGATTGTTGTTGATCTGATCCATCTTGTGTTGATGTTTTTAAACAGGATGGCCCCCAGACCAAGCGCTCATCTTCTCCTCCCCAAGGGGCCCCTAAGAAAAGAACTGCTTTTGTGGATATTACCAATGTAAGGGTGCCAAATCATATTTTTGTTTATAGATATTTTTGTATACATGCACCACAGCTTTATTGTTTTCATGTTACCTGACTAGGCTGTCTCTCAGTGTTTTTTGGCCCCTCGGTTTGATTCTGATGATGTCAAACCAGTAAGTGTTGAGCATCTGGCTTGTAACCCCACTAACACCAGCAGTTTAAATGAATGATGCAAATCAGCATGCCTGATAGTCATAACCTCATTGAAATCTCATTCATGCCCGAGCAGTAAGTTACAGTGCACACAAAAGCAGGAGATCTCAACTTGTAATAGCTCAGATGGGCACTCCTTTGGTGGGTCTGGGTTTCCATGTGAGGTGCTCTCGTATGCAAATTGTAATGATGGCTCTATTCACTATTGTCTAACTAACACCTTGTATTCATTCTCTCTGTGTCTCAGATTTAACCAAGTTGATTGATTTGGTGTGACTCATGATTATTTTAACAAATTAAACCCTACATAAAGTTTTTGGCTGACATTTAGGCTGAATTTTGACTCGAGAAATGTGCTAACTCTTAAAATGCACTTTTATTAAAGGCACACAAAATTGAGCTAAGCAACCCCATCAAAAAGAAAGATCCTGTTAAGAAGCTGCAGAAGAAGATCTCAGTACTTTCCAAGAATGATGTCAATTTAAAGTAAGAATATTTTACTACCTTATTGTCTTTTAACCTACCATACATTGAGGTGTTATGAGAATACTTTGATATGATTGTCCCAGAATTTGCAGATTTCTTATCTGTCCTTCTGACAGATCTGTGGTTAGTTCAGAGGAAAAGTTGGAGGAACTGAAGAATGTGGAGTCATTTGAGAAACTGGAAGAGCCCTCTTCTAAACCCTCAATTCCCCCACACCTCCTGCCTCCAGAGGTAAGGCCCTGGGGCCGTTTGCACTAGCTGTGCGTAATTTACAACTTTGTAAATTGTTGACGTAAATGGACACTAAGTTACAACTTTCGCACTACTAAATATTTTTGCATTGCACCATTAAAATTAGTTGAAGCGTAACTCTATGTATAAGCTAAATATTTACGTAAGCCTCAGATCAGGAGTAACGGTAGGAATAAAATATCAGACAGACTGCACTGCATCAATAAGCTCTACCTGACAGACTTTAATTCTTTAGACATATATGATGCTGACATTTACACTCGCTTCCATTTTAAGAGAGAGAACATTACGTGAATAGATCAATTTGTTAGCGGCTCATCAACACAAACCCGTCCTACAGCGCGCCGCTGAGTCCATCGTTCCCATCGCATGTGTTGTGCATGTCAAATAAAATTAATCATAATCAACAAATGTAATTGTTTTGTTTTTGTATCGGTATTTATTTATTGATGAATATTAATTTAGTTTCAAATACAGTTTCTGAATGTTATTTACATAAAATACATATGTTATTCATGATCAAGTAGTATCGTATTCAATGGAAACTTATTTTTACCGTTCGTCACGTGAGGCAAAAGAAGTTATAATGAAGGATAAGCTGAAATTCACGGCATTTCAACTAGTGATCGACCGATTTATCGGTTTACCGATATTTTTACCGATTTTTATGCATTTTCCCATAATCGGGTATCGGTTTTGTAATATCGGATTCACCGATAGACGGCGCCATCTTGTGGGCGTTTTGAGAATTTCGCCATTGCAGCACCGCGTCTGAGGAGAGACGAGACAACAACAACTGCGTGCACAGCACAGGTAAAGTAGGTTATATGTAGGCCTACTACCTGCTTTGCTTCAATTATTCAACCTTATTTTACATAACAGACATAATGCACGAATGAGATTTGAGACAAAAATGCCTGATATGTAAATTATTTATGCAGCTTGGCGGCTCTAAAAAAAAAATCACGGAGTCAGCCTAAAACGTTGTGTCCAGTCTCAATAAAGACGTATCTTTACATGAATTAAATAAAACCGACGTGAATGAGTGCATGTTGTAAATAAAAGCGCTGAATTTAATTCTCTATCTGTTGTATTCGCTCACCATTAGTCGCGTAAACAAAGTTTGTTCATATTGCTGAGCACTCACTGGGTTAATGATCAGGAATGCTCATGCACGGCCACTGCATGAAACTTTTAACAATATTCACTTGTTTAAAACACCCTAAATGATATTAGCACTTATTACATAACCATTATTTCGCTAATACACATCTAAATAAACACAGCTCTGTGGAAATTCATTATTTATTATTTCCACGAATCAGCGCCGCCGCTCCCACCAGTGCCTGGTTTGGTGCATTCGTGCGATGACAGAATTAGCATGAATTAATATCCAGTTGTTCCAAAGTGTTTGGGAGGGTTTTACATAAGAGAGCTGTTAACTGCCAAAAAGACATATTGCTCCCTGCATAAAATATGGATGCAGAAGAAACATTTGAATTCTAATTTAATTAAGGATCACACTTTAAATCCTTCCTGCTGGGACATATTATTACATTCTTTAATATTTTAGGGGTTAACAAACATTTGGCTGTTTTTTTCCTTGTTTACAGATTTAAAAACACACAAATCTTTGTATCGGTTATCTTTCAGATTCCTCCAGAGTTTGACATTGATTCCGAGCAACTCAGTGACTCCACACATACAGCAGAGTATGCCAAAGATATTTTTGACTACCTTAAGAGCAGAGAGGTTGGTTTAGTAGTGTTTATTAATGATCTTGCAAGTAGATGAACAGAAAATGGCAAGCTAAAACTGTTTATTTCTTCTATTTGCAGGAAAAGTTTGTCTTGCACGACTACATGGCTGATCAACCAACTCTGAACACCAATATGAGAGCAATTCTGGTGGACTGGCTGGTTGAGGTCCAGGTTAGTGTTGATGTTTGATGGCTTCAGGGCATCGTTTCAAATGTGATGAGTCTTGTAGAATATTGTTGGCTTTTGGTGGTTTAAGCACTGATGTGACTTTATTCTTGCTCTTTATTCTGCAGGAGAATTTTGAGCTGAATCATGAGACTCTGTACCTGGCTGTGAAAGTGACGGATCATTTTCTGGCCGTGAGCCCGGTCAAACGGGAGTCTTTACAGCTCATTGGTTCCACTGCCATGCTCATTGCTTCTAAATTTGAGGTGAGACATATGTTCTCTCATGATAGCTGAAAGTCATTCCTTTAGACTCACTTTTCTGGGCTTAATAGTCGTAATTACTCAAGGACTTAGTCATTCTCCCATTATCTCACACGCACGCTTACACAACCTTATAGAAATGTAGTTACTCATTACAGGATATATATATATATATATATGTATCATTAGAAAGGTCAATGATTCAATCTTATCTTATAATAATTAAAGGGATAGTTCACCCAAAAATAAAAATTCTGCCATTAATTACTCCCCCTCATGTCTTTCCAAACCCGTAAGACTTTCGTTCATCTTCGGAACACAAATGAAGATCTTTTTTTTATTAAATCTAAGAGCTTTCTATCCTTTAATTGACAGTGTACTCTATGCAACTACCACTTTGATGCTTCAAAAAGTTCATAAAGAGATTGTAAAACTAATCTATATGAATTGAGTCGTTTAGTCCAATTTTTTTTTTTTTTTTGTGGTGTAAATATAAGTCATTCTGAATCAATATTGTCATCAGTGTTCTATCAGCTTTGACATATTTAAATCTGCATATTTATGGTATTTACACCGGGGACATTTTTTACCTTTAAAAATTGAATAGCAGAGTTCACACCACAACTATAACGATAGAGATATGAGGATATCATTGGGATTAGGGCTGGGCGATATGGCCAAAAAAAAATATCACGATTTTTTTTTTTATATCAGTCGATATCGATAATTATCGATAAATGCCAAATCTTTATTTTTTTCAAGTTTAAAGACAGATTTGTACTCCTAAGTGAAAGCTGTAGAAACCAGAGCGTCGTGTTTTTAAACTACTCTATTGTCAGAACATATCATGACAAACACTTGCCAAACAGGTGAACATTTCACAAATCCGAGGTAGAACATTCAAACATTTGTCATTTTTCCTTAACAAAATAAATATCTTTATTTCAGTAGTATTAGCTTGAGTTAGGATGCAGATTTACTTTATACAATTTATGTTCATTAACAAAAACAGTAACTGTTAAAAATGTAACAACATTATTTTTATTTGGTAAAATGTAATATTCTTTAGTTTTATTAAAATTAACCATTGGTCATCCAGCATCATGCATTTACATCATGATAACCACAGATAAAATGTAACTTTATGGTTTCTATGGTATTTATGAAAACCAGTAGCCTAAATACATTATTAAAAACTGTAATTATATTCCATTAGTCCGTTAATACATTGTCTACATTAATAATATTATACAATTCAATATATATATACATATATATATCCCACATTTCATGGTGCAGTTAATATTACTAGGCTAACGTTACAGTAACGTTAAATCCGTGGTAAATGATGGGAATGTGTAGACGGAAAAGCCTTCTGACTGTATCGTTGCTCTGTGCTTCTCCTGTTCGTCAGCGCGGTCTCATCTGCCTTTAAACTGGTTTAAATCACTGGGACATTTGTGTTCCTCGCTGAATTCAAGCGCTTCTCACTGGATCTAGTGACCGAGACCGATCAGAGTAAACGTGTCTGCTCGAGTGAGCTCGCGCTGCGCCAGAGAATGTCTAATAAGGGGAGAAGGTTCACTCTTGCTACACTTCCGGCTTCTGACTGGCTGCAGTTCCACTCTGGTTCCATATGAGGGCGCTCACAGGACGAGTGCAGAATGAATGGAGGTCTATGGAGCTATACCCCTCAAAATCCACTTTTCTCAAGATATCATTTTTTGTCTAGTAATTTGAATGTTGTATTCGAAAGGAGATGCAAAGAAATTGCACATTGCTGGGTGTTAGATTTTTTAGAGTCACTTATTTGCTTTAAAAAGTCTTTCAAAATGTCAATGACGTCATACACATCGTACGACCAGAGATACTGCTTTACGGCAATCCTTCAGTCACTGTGGTGCTTTCAGCTCTGCACTTTATTTTCTCTCGAGGCATCGCCAGCACAGCGGACACAGGTAAACACACGTGCTAGAAGAGTTTCTGCTAGAATACATTCTGTTCCCGCTTCAGATACCACGATGCCATCAAGCGGTATCTCTGGTCGTAACCAGTCCTTCACTGACCAATCAGCGTTCATTAGCAGAATGCTAGCGTGTTATGGGCAACAACAACTCAACCTGTAAGAAATCGAAAGCACATAAGTACTCTCATTAAATTTTCGACCTATAACCCATGTTGAACTTGCCAAACCTACAATCAAATCTGAGATTTCTCAACGGCAATCGGCTGAAAGGGACAAATTTAGCCGTCTAGCCCCATAGACTCCCATTCATTTTGCACTCGGGGGTGATCGCCCCCAGTGGAACTCTGGTGGAACTACAACCAAAATTCGGTACAATAGGACTTAATAGGGAGTGAACAGGCTCTCTGTAGACGGGCTCTGGCTGCGCTGCCGTTTGGACTTTGAGCCGAGCGGATAAACGGTCCGTGTGGCGCGCGCGGTTCAAATGAGATTCGTTCCGCTTTTGGCGCAAAAACATTATCGAACATTTATCGAACTCTTGATATCGTTTTATCGAGAAAAATTATATCGCGATAATTATCGTTATCGTTTTATCGCCCAGCCCTAATTGGGATCACTTTCAGAACGTGATCAGATAAAACACTGACAGCCAATCAGAATCCACTCGAATTTAAAGGGCTCGCGCATTTAAAATGGCAGACGACATTGTGGAGAAGTTAATCGACGATGTACAGAAAAAATCCACCATTGTTTGACAAGTCAAAAGAAGAAAATTAAAATGGAAAACAATCGTTCATACCCTCTGAATAAATTATGAGAAGTATTACCTCCGGTATCCATCGCTCGTTTCGACAACATTGTCTTGCTTCCTTTGAAGTTGCTGTGGAAAAGACTACGTGTTGTTTTTATTCCCCTATATTGACTACGTCAGCTAAATTCTCTGTTCGATTATTAGATCGATTACACTAGCTTCACTCAAAACATAGCATGCTGAGGACATCTGCTGGTTAAAGCCGTGTAAATGCAATAAGAACAGCAAAAACATGTTCAATGACGTTGTACACACTTTGAAACCACAGCACGCGAGCTTAGAATAAACAGACAATTACCGTTAGTTGGTGTGGACGCAAATATAGTTATCGCTATTGTGGCACCTAGGCTGTGGAACGCATTGCCTCCTTCCATACGCTGCTTGGATTCAGTGGAAAATTTTAAAACACAGTTGAAAACTATTCTATTTAAATATATTTTTTAGCTAGACTGTAGGGTGGTTAGGCCGGTCTCATGTGTATTTTCTGTTTATGTCTGTTCTATTTGTATTTGTGTGTATTTCTCCTTTTGTTGTGAAGCACTTTGTGATTTTTATCTGTGAAATGTGCTATACAAATACATTTTACTTACTATTGTTATCGTTCTTGCTGTGAACGGCCCTTAATCATTCTCACGTTGTGATGATTCCTAGTTATTTTTTTGTTATGTTTTAATCAGGCTATTTATCTGGTCAGGTAAATTTTCTTTCACTTGCCCCTTCAAAGAATCTCTTGTCCTGGACAAGTCTGTATGTCAAGCCCGGGAGTGTGTTAAGATGAGGATACATGGCCAACTTTTTTGAGCTATGTTGCTGTGCGATGTTGCTTGGGCACTTTCCCATTGAGAATGGGCAAAACATTTCTAGCTGGATTCTTTAGATCGGTCGTGGGCCCTGTGTAGTGTCCTGTGTCACACCTGGTTGCCCATTGACGGCAACATTGCTCAAAAAGTATCATCACCTTTACACGTTGAACTGTCCAGATACAGTTTTAGAAATAATTTTAATTGCTTCTTTTTCTATAAAATGTTGTGCAATATGCCTTTTGCCAGTTTGACTGAATAATATAGCGATATTAAAAGTCATGATAGATATTTTTCTCGATTTCCTTTGTCTCACTGAACAATGAAAGTCAAGATGAGTGCGTTGCAGTACCTGCACTGTGTGCTGTATTTTTGCATACTGTGCACAATCTTCATACTGCATGCTGCAAAAAATTGTGATTTGTCAGTTGGTACCCATCATGTCTCTGGTGTGTCCTTACAGGAGCGGGCTCCACCTTGCGTGGATGATTTCCTATATATTTGTGACGATGCTTACAAGCGCTCCCAGCTCATCACCATGGAGATCAGCATCCTGCAGGCGGTGAACTTTGACATCAATATTCCGGTCCCATACCGCTTCCTCCGTCGTTATGCCAAGGTGAGAGACAACACATACATATCCTCTCTGTGAAAGACAGGTGGAACTCCTTTGGAGTCATCTGACACACGCTAGGATTAACATCAAGTGTGTGTTTGTCAAAGTCAGAGAGACAGACCATGCAGGGAAGCATTCATTGGATGTCTTTGTCAGGTGTGGCCTGTATTGTGTGTGTGTGTGTGTGTGTCCGTCCGCTTGTTGCTGTCAGATCCATTCCCATTTCCAACAGCTGAATTAATTGAGCTTTAGTCAAAGCTCCATGATTTAACAATGTCTTTATTTGTCAGCAGAATGGCTGGTTTTACTAATTGCTCTTTTTAGAAAGTAATAAGCTTCTTTACTGTGCATTAACAGATAATACCATTACATTCAATTAGTTTTCTGAAGAAAAGCATGCATGCACACAACAGATCACTTAGTTATTCATGCCAATAGACTTGCTACAAACTAGCCCTTTGCTTGAATGTAGTTTCTGATACATTCTGTGGTTTCAAAAATAGGGATAGTTTACTTTCTCACCCTTATGTTGGTCGCCAAACTTTTGGGGTCAGAAATATATATATATAAGAAATGTATTACTTTTATATAGCAAGGATGCAATAAATTGATCAAACCACAGTAAAAATGTTACAAAAGGTTTCTACTTCAGTAAAAAAAAAAAAAGGACTCTATTACTCTACTAAAGCTAGAGTAGGTAATGTTGGAGAGCTAGCCAGATTTGAAAGTGGCACCTCTTCTAAGAATATAAAAAATTCACAGACAACATATGTTCACATTCATGGCACAATTCGAACGGGACCAGAAAATAATTATTTTCTCCCATTCACTTGCATTGACGGTTTTTCAACTTTGAGGTCCAGCGGGGTTAGCGGAGGGGGCGGGACTTACCAGCTCTATAGTCTCTATGAGCTGCTTTAGGGATAGAAGCCATATGAAGATTTAAAAAAAAAAAATCTGTTCACCACAGAAAATAATAAACGTACACAGGTTTAGAAAAACATGAGGATAAGAAAAAAAAATCGATTAACTATTCCTTTAAAGAATAGAGCATTCAAGTATCAAGGAAATAAATGTTTACATTGAAATGCTTTTCTTTAATGGCTCACCGGAGCACGTCCTTTAGTAATTGTGTGCTGAATTTGCCAAGAATGTAACCTTCAGAATCTTGGCGGGTTGAATGAGCTGTGTGTAATCTTTCTGCAGGGCCTGAAGGTACTGGCACTGCTACTGATTCAGTGTGTGTGTGTGTGTGTGTGCGTGCATACATTTTATAAGCGGATAAAAACTTTACTTCTCTGCAGTTTGCCATTGTATGGATACTTATTCTGACTTGTGTGTGATGATTAACAGTCTCTCGTCTCCCGGCAGTGTGTGAATGCAGGTATGGACACACTGACTCTGGCACGCTTTATTTGTGAGCTGAGTTTGTTGGAGATGGAGTTTGTGCCCGTAAGAGCGTCTTTGCTCGCCTCTGCCTGTCTGCTCATCGCTCTGGTTACTAAGGATCTGGGAGGATGGGTACGTGTTTACCTTTATGCTTTTATAAAGTATGCGCATTTGCGCAAGCACAGAGCTCATGAATTATACCATTTATTTTCACAAAATGCTGCCGTTCCTTGGTGATACATACATGCATGCACTTTCACAGTGAGTTCAGCGTCCCTGTGTGCTGTGATTTGGAAATTCTGTGCTCTTCTGATAGCACTAAATGAGCATAAGCTGAGACAGATCTGTGATTGGCTAGTGACTGCTCATTATGGATGCTAATTTCTGTCCTCTCACACACACATTCACACTCAAACTAAGTTGTGGGTTGATGACACAGGTATTTTGGTTAATGAGAGTGAAGCTGGACTGTGTTTACCAACATTTGAGTAATTGCTTTATGTCCTGAGTGGCTCTACAGAGAAGTCAGAGAGGAAGAAGTTCAATTACCTTGAAACAAGCACACACACACACACACACACACAAACGTTCATACATTCATTTACATTCTCACCGGATGTCGTTTCTGTCTTATCTTCAATTTATTGACAGCTCAAGGGCATTTATTTCTCACATCATGAAATATTTGGCATGAGTCTTAGTCACACATCCCTTATGTAACGCTCATTAGACACCTCTGAGATTCACAGATATCTGGCTATACTTCACAATAACACTTACACAGATTTTGACTGATGCTCCACTTCTGTTTCCAGACACCGTGTTTGCAGTTCCACTCTGGATACAGTGTGGAGGATCTGGCACCCGTGGTCAGAAAACTCCACGACATGCTCAGCAGCCCACCGGACAGCAAACTCGCCGTTGTCAGGAGCAAGTATGCGCACAAGTAAGTCAGCAATGCAGTTTTAAATAGTGTATTTTTAATCAGAAGAGCATGTTCTTTATGTACATGCATAGTTTTTGTTTTTATTTACCCCAAAATACAACACTAATAACATTGTTTATCTCAGTAATTGAAGTAGTTCAGTTTCAGTTCAAGTTTGTTTGCTGATTCTAAAGTTTCACAGTACATTTAAATTATTTTATTTTTTTGCTTTTAACTGGCAAGACTGACACACACACACACACACTCACACTCACACACACACACGCATATCTGGTTGGTTTGTTTGCTGTTTCAGAGCTAATTTCACTGTTTTTTTTTATCTCAAATCATTTGCTTTTAAAGTTTGCTGTCAAGCCTTTAAATAGTTTATTTTTATACATAATATATTTATAATAATATATATTTAAATTATGTCGATTTTTTTATTTATTTACCCCAAAATCATACAAAATCAAGGAGTCTGACAACAGCCGGTATGATCCACACAGAGATCTGATCTCACCATCATTGAGTCCGTCTGTGATTACATGAAGAAACAGAAAAAACTGAGACAGACTAAATCCAGAAGAACTGCAGCAACGTCTTCAAGATGCTTGAAGAAACCGACCTGCAAAGCTACTTGAAAAACGATGTGCAAGTGTACCTGGACAAAAGCTGTTTTAAGACCACAAAATGGTGGTCACACCAAATATTGATTTGATTTAGTTAATTGATAAATCAAGTATATTTATGACATGATTTTGGAAAGCATCCTCACTTTACAGCATTTTTACACAAGTGCCTAAAAGTTGACACAGTACTGTAGCTTTGCAGGAAGGTTTCTTCAAGCGTCTTGGAGACATTGCTGCAGTTCTTCTGGATTTTGTCTGTCTCAGTTTTTCTGTTTCTTGTAATCCCAGACGGAGTCGATGATGGTGAGATCAGATCATACCGGCTGTTGTCAGACTCCTTGTGCATACAAAAATCTCACTGGATTATTACAATTAAAGGATTAGTTCACTTTTAAAATGAAAATTCTGTCATCATATACTCACCCTTAAGTTGTTTCAAACCTGTATGAATTTCTTTCCTCTGCTGAACACAAAGGAAGATATTTAGAAGAATGTCGGTAACCAGACAGTTTTTGGTTCCCAATGACTGCCATAGTATATTTTTTTCCTACTATGGCAGTCATTGGGAACCAAAAACTGTCTGGTTACTGACATTCTTCTTAATATCTTCCTTTGTGTTCAGCAGAGGAAAGAAATTCATACAGGTTTGAAACAACTTAAGGGTGAGTATATGATGACAGAATTTTCACTTTAAAAGTGAACTAATCCTTTAATGGCTGTTGAACTGAACTGCTGTGTGGGTTCATGGTCTAAACATTTCTGGTTTGTTTCTAAAGTTTTAGCTTACAGCACATTTCACTGTTTTTCTATTTAAATCGTGTGCTTTTTAAAGTTGGTCAGCCTTGCAAAAAAGCATATGGGCCAAATTATACTTTAGTTGAGAAGTTTAGTCAAAATTCATGTTTAGAAAATTTTGACTTATCGGAGTCTGAGCATGACTGTGTTGTTTTGATGCTCTTGCCAAACCTGATTGGCATTTTGACATTTAAAAAAAAAAAATGTTACTCCTGCCTAGAGCAGATGTTGATTTCTTGAAAGCATTTGACTAATGAAGCAGTTTGTTTATATTAAAATACTCCAGATTGTGGCATTTTGATTATGTCTTGATTTATTTTTTTATTTTTTATTACAGGGTTTTCTTTGAAGTTGCGTTGATCCCCACAGCGAGTCTGGAGAAGTTGGAGGGGTTTTTGAAGTAAGCTGAAAGGGAATTTCTGTAATGATTTAAACATTGTAAATAATTATATTTAATGTTATATTTTAATATTTGGAAATAAAGTCTTTGTGTGTAAATGTACACGTATATACATGTTTTCCATTGTATGTTCAGCAAAACGTTTTTTACAAACCATGTTATTCTTCTTATAAATGTAAAATCAGTTAACCAAAATACAAACGAGTGACCCCCATCAATGTTTCAAAAGCTGATAAAGTATAAACCATCCTATCAGTTCCAATATATTAGGTCATTAGGTTTTTGTTGTTGAATGTTCCTAAAATGGCATTTTAATGCCTTGTACATAGAAATGTTTTTGTCTTGTCCGTACTGTTGTATAGTTTGCCGTGTGTATATTTTCTTGATCACTTTAATGACAGTGTTTTATTAAACACTATGGATGATTAAAAAAATACTTTTGCATATTTGCCTGATTCTTGCATTTACTTCAGTTGACATTTTAATGCCTTTTTAAAATGCATCTAACATACTGCGCCGTAGTTTTACCAGTAGGAGGCAGCGTGCTTCCAGATCCTTCATTGCATCGATAACATGTGTCTGCATCTTTTCAACCACAGTCAATCATTGCACCTATATAAAATAAATAAATGACCCCCATCACACTTCAGTCCCACTGAATATTGAATTTAGGAAACCACTCCTGTTTATCTCAGGAGATTGTCTGGCGGTCCGGACGTCCAAACAGTCTCTGACGTCTATTGGTTGTTTTTGGATGCAGCTTGAGTCACAGCTGTGAGCCGGTCCAATCCATCACGGCCAACAGCGAACAGCAAACCTCACAGAGCTGTTTCTGGTGTTTGCTGTTTTTGCGGCGATTTTCTTGTGTAGTTTAGATGTGGATTGAAAGGGGAAAAGACAGCCTTTGATTAGCATAGGTCTCCTCAAACTGCTCATTGGGATGGCAGAATGCTGATTGCTTGTCCTTCGGGCTTTAAAGGCTGATATTTCTAATCCTTGCTATTACATTCCTCTCATTGATGTTTGCACGTATCGTCCCAGACGGCACATGCACATTGCTGTCGGTGGGCAGCACCCTTTGATCACTGACCGACTAGATCCTGGGCTTTGTATTGTCTTCCGAGTCCTTCGCATGTAGGCCTATGCTGTGAATCCCTAAGTCGGACTGCAGAATCGACATGCAAATCTTGATTTCTCATTAGTAGTGGCACTGAATTTGTTTACTGCTAAAGGATGCCATTTATAAACAGCATGCTAAACATTTGTGGATAAATGTCTGTGGTGACTCCATTAATTGGGATATGGAGGGCCAACACATCAATATCTGGCGGAGTAAAATGGTGGAGACATCTGTTGAATAATACATCATCTTTATGCGATATTCTGTCAGTGAATGCCAGTTTATAAATGTCCCAAAACCCATTTCGGTTAGATTGGGCAAAAAAGATCATATCTGTATTCTCCTTGAGGAGAATTGAAAGCAGAAAACAAATAACTGCAGTTAATTGCAGACATTGCTCTGATATCTTCTTAATGTGTTTTGTGAGAATAAAAGAGCAAGAGGCTGCTTGTTAAAACAGTGCAATATCAAATAATTGTATTTCAGTAGCGTCAAATTATACATAACCTCCCCCTTTTTAGCTTGTTTTAACCAATTAGTCTTCTTTGGCACATTACTTGTCACCTCGTATTCCTTTTGCGTGCGACATCCTGTTTATCTGTGCTAAAACAAGAGTTGCGATATTTAAATATCATTTTCGAACAATTTCCCTGTCATTTTCTCTGGGACTCCCGACCGAGGCAATTGGGTTGTATCCGTGATCATTCCCGCCCAAAATAAATCCATGAGTGTGGAGCCAGATATGCTATTTGAGTCGCAAAGCGCTTCATTGAGCAAATTGCCTCAAAGACAGAGGCGTTTACCTTAGCCAGCTAACTACAATTGAAAATTCATTACGATCAAGTTATGAAAGGCTATACGCTCGGCTGCGAACACATGCAGCTCTGATGGGACACATAAACATGGCAGTTACATAATAGCTGGAAGCAGCTGTGTTACTTAGAGGTGAAAAGATCAAACCAAGAGCATGATGACACTGACTTGCTGTCCCGCTTACTAATGGCTGTATTATACATGCATGAATCTGTCTAATGGACATGTACAATACGTGGAAAAGGTCAACGATGTGTAGCCTACCCCAACATCATCTGCTCTGCACATCTGTCTCCATGACAATAATTACCAGAGTTAGCGCTGAGTGCTCAGACTGTAGAAGCTGCTACAATAAGCATCTGTCCCAGCCAGGACTTAGTTTCGCCAATGTCTCCTCTGGACTTCTTTTGGGTTCAAAAAATTTAATTTGGTCCTAGTAAATTTGAAACATAAAATTTTAGGTTATCAAAATGTTGCCCCTTTAAACTTTTTTTATTTTATTTTATTTATTTTTGATATTTATTAAATTATAATTATGTGGTTTTAATAGCCTAGGCCTATTATCTGGTTGAGAAACTGTAAACTAAAAAACAATAGTTTCAGCTGAGGCCCTCTGTGCATCTGCGAATAAATTGTAAAAAGAATGCTTTTATAAGGACAATTAAATGTTGATAGTAATGTGTTTACAGTACTGTATAGTGCTGTTTTGAATTAAATATGATATTTTATTTGCAGCCATCATGGTGATTAGTTCCTTCTAAATTCAAGAATGTTGAACACATAATATTATCTGAAATGTACTAGGTAAAGCAATTAGGGAAGTAAATTGAGTAGTGAATTACATTAAATTAATTCAAAAAGAGCTACAAAATAACAGCAACTATATAAAATAAAGCTGCGAGCAACAATTATCAGGGCTCAAGCGCTTTAAGCCAATGCGTAAAATGGTATTACTGTATGTTTTATTTAGCAAGCATATGATCACTTAGTTCATAGATGGAAAATACAATTTATAGGGCGTTTACCAAAGAAATATGTTTTTAAAAGCTTTTTTCACCTTCACAACAGTAAAAGTGGCCCATATGGCCCGATTCCATGCTTCTTTAGAATGATGTGATGCATGTGCAGACAATTTCTTGCAGTTCTTGCAAATTAGGCAGGAAGAAGGCCATTTTCAGGAATTTCATGAGATTTGCCATAGAAATGCAGCATTTTTACAGCTTTTTAACGGTTATAGCGCCACCTGATCTGGTTATTTCAAATTTTGTTCTCACATATTTTCGTGAAGTTTAAATTTTTCGTTTAGCAATAATAGGCTTTTGGGTGGACTTGGCCACGCCTATTTTCTAAATGACCCAGCTATAGCTATCCAAAGGCCAAAGTTAAAGTTGAATTGTGCCGCAGAGGTTTTATCGAGGTTGAGCCAAAAACCTTGTTTGTAAAAATTGGTTAATATATAATAGTTTTCATTTTAAGTTATTATATTGCACTCTAAAGTGTCCGCAGACAGATTTTTCATTTAGTCAATTAAGAGGGTAATCGAGGACTTTCTTCCTGTGAATCATTGTGCGTTGTCAAACAGCGTGCAGTCCACATATGAGAAGTCGGAAGCTGAGAGCGCGATGGATGGACACGTCGAGAATATGTCTCTCATTTGTTATAAACAATGTTATAAAATTAAAAAGAAGAATTATCAGGCCCAATTGCACTTAGTGTGTAAGTAGACATTCTGATTATTAAAACTTTATTGTAATAGTTAGGAATATCCTCCATGGTGTGAACGGTCCCAAAAGGGATAGTCAGCAGCCATATCACCCTGTAGCCCAAGACTGGTTGCCTGAAGCTAAGCAGGGTTGAGCCTGGTTAGGACCTGGATGGGAGACCTCCTGAGAAAACTGAGCCAATCTCTGTCCATCATGGCCTCCTAATCATCCCCATACACTGATTGGCTTCATCACTGTCTCCTCTCCGTCTCCACCAGTAAGCTGGTGTGTGGTGGGCGTTCTGGCGCAATATGGCTGCCGTCGCATCATCCAGGTGGATGCTGCACATTAGTGGTGGTTGAGGAGATTCCCCCCTTCCATATGTGAAGCGCTTTGAGGTCCCAGAAAAAACGCTATATAAATGTAACAAATTATAGTCCACCCAAATATTTTAAATTATCTTACTCACCCTCATACTGCCCCAGATGTCTTTTTGTTTTTCAGATTAATTCAAATAAAGATTTTTAGGAAAACATTTTATCTCTGTGAGTCCATATAATGAGTAGGAACCATAGATAGCAACTCAAAGGTTAACGCTACAAAAACCACACAAAACAATCACGACCCTAAACGCATATGACCCCATGAATCAATGTCTTCTGGAGTGAGAAAAATAATAATAATGACAGTTGGACAGAAGCGTTGATCTTTCTTTCTTTCTTTCTTTCTTTCTTTCTTTCTTTCTTTCTTTCTTTCTTTCTTTCTTTCTTTCTTTCTTTCTTTCTTTCTTTCTTTCTTTCTTTCTTTCTTTCTCTTTCTTTCTTTCTTTCTTTCTTTCTTTCTTTCTTTCTTTCTTTCTTTCTTTCTTTCTTTCTTTCTTTCTTTCTTTCTTTCTTTCTTTCTTTCTTTCTGTCTCAGCAGAAATGCATTGTACAATCAGTCATAAACATCCATCTGCTGAATATGGTGATCAGTGGGGATGTGCTGAGGATGTGGAATTCAGATATGAATTTTGTTGTAACATGCATAACTGTCAGATCCTCCCCCCAGTCTCGCTGGCTCTCTGATTTTCTGAGTTTCCTTTTGAGAAGGGGTTTGTCACGAACACTGACCTCGATGATTAAGGAGAGATTGAGTGGAATAGTAGAGTGTTTTTGCTCTGCTCCAGGCTTTGGAGATTAGGTTTGAGATGAGAGCTGAGATTAACCTCTTCATTCATCTGTGACATAAACTCTAGCTCAATGAACACAGGACACAGTTCATCTGAAACAAAACAAAGGTCATTTAGAAAGCTCCTCTATCTTTTTTTAAAAATAGATTATATCTATTTCTTTGCATTAAATTGGACAAATAGACTTTCAGAAGCTAAGCACATCACGTTCGTTACGCATTCAGAAGCTTCACAACGGCTGAGTTGGGTCTAGTCTCAGGGTGATGTTTGCTTGCTGCAGGTGTCATGCTGGCATTCGTATGAAACTGATTACTTGGCAGACTCTGTGAGGGGCGCATTCAGGCTGACTGTTAATCAGTACACACTCTTGCTCACTGTCTTTCGGGAGATGGGTAGCAAGCTGAAAAATAAACAAAACAACGACATTATTTTTTGAAAAAGTGTTGTGCTGGAACGCACGACTATTAGAGTTTCAGTTTCACAATCACTTCCTGCTGCTCTGGAAAAGAGATGAAGGGCAATTGTCTTTTAGATGAGTATACTTGAGTTTGTTTTGATGAAAATTGGCGGCACCAATTGAAGTGCATAATATATTGTTATTTAAACACATACTTATTTCACTAGACAAATTCTGCGCATAATTTCGGGATGTTATTTATTTTCCTAAAACACCATGTAACCTTCTGAGACTCCGTCCCTTGGAGATAAGGGATAATTATTTTCTGTACTGTCATCACTGTCGTTCTGTCTCTCTCCCACCCCCTCTCTTGGGAATGGGAGGACAAAATGACAAATAAACAAAGTTATAATTACTGTGGTGGTGCATGGAGTTCGATGCAACTAAGGCAGACTCGCACACAAACAAGTTAGTAGTACACCTGATTCTTACAGTCTCCCCTCTTGCTGATTTCATGACAGACTTAACATTCTGACCCGCCTCTATGTCTTTCTGATAAAGAAGCAATTCCCCCCCCCCCCCCCCCCCCCATTTCCTCCTCTTTATCCCTCTCTCCTCACACAGTGGGCTTGTCTCATGATTGCATCACTGCTCATTTGCTTCCCCTAACCGTAAAGGCTCAGAGCTCCTCTGAGCTTGTCATCCACGTATGGATGCAATCTGTTATCATGACTGCCGGGGAAGCTGCCGAGCTACTAGCGTGACCGTCTCCGCCGCCAAACCACCGGCTGAGGATATTGTGTTATATTGTGGATAGTTCTTCCAAAAATTAACATTTTGACATGGCATTTTGAACATTTACTCCCATTCATGTTGTTCGAAACTAGTGTGGAACACAAAACAGGGACTGGGCATGTCAAGTAAAACAATACCATAAAAGTAGTCCAAATCTTTTGAAGCCATATGAGAGGTCTGTGAGAGGAACAGACCAAAAAGTTATTGGTCTTTGAAAATGTTGATTGATAGACCGAGGTCACTTTTCACTTTCATTGTATACAGTGCTTGAACTCCTTTTGTATTCTCCAGAAGAAAGAAAGTCATGAACGACACGAGGGTGAGTAAAAATGATGACAGATTTGCCAAGTTTTGATGCACTCAGTGCTGGAAGCAGAATCAGTTTTACCTGATGGCATCAAAAGAACTTTGTAACTTTATACCACTCAGACTGACTGACTCCTGTTTGAACTGATTTGGGACGGGCTGTCCATTATAAGATTTCTCTGTGGATAGTGTAAGCGATGATACATCTCAGATCTGTGTAAAAGGATTACTTCTACTGACACTGTCTTGGTCTGTTTTAGCATGCTGTCACTCATGGTGATGAAATCTCTGGTTTTGATGTTGCCTTGAAGCAACTTTTCTGGGAGATTTTCTTACACTGTATCCCAAAATCCCCAACTATTCTTGCCCAAGTACACTATCTATATTTCTATCTATAGCCCCTTTCACTCAGAAATTCCGGAAAATACACGGATAATGTGACCCGGGATTTGTCCCGGGATCGTTTGATTTTGGTTCATTCACACTGCCAGTGATTTTCCGGGATCTGTGAGTGCGTTCACACACATCCTGGTAAGATCCCGCAAAGACACGTGACATCAGGATGAGACGTGTAACGTACGCGGCGAAAAATTTACACTAATGCATCGCGTACCGTTCCACAAAGCTGCCGAACGATATCAGCTTCAGCGCGGATAGTAAGGAGCTCCCTGGTCTCTGCTTCGCTCCAGTTTGCAGACATTTTTTCGTTCTTTCTTTGTTGATGACGAAAACAAACTTTATAGAGTCGCACGATGGCATCACTACGACACACCCCTTACGCCATTGATCCTGGCTTTTGTTCACACAGGGCACGTTCCGGGACTGATCCTGGCAATGTTACTAGGTCCCCAACCCGGGATCGATGCCGGCATCAATCCCGGGACGTGTATCTATCTGTCTATCTGGACAAATAGACTTTCAGAAGTTAAGCACATCACGTTCGTTATCCATCCATCCGTCCGTCCGTCCGTCCGTCCGTCCGTCCGTCCGTCCGTCCGTCCATCCATCCATCCATCCATCCATCCATCCATCCATCCATCCATCCATCCATCCATCCATCCATCAAATCTAAAAAACCTACTGTATAAACAGGGTCACTGTGATTTTGCCAATTAAGACATGTTCCTGGGTCAACATATTTTGTTGATCCTGGAACAACATTCCTGTCCGAATATTTAATCCTAACCATATACCTACCCCTAAACCTAACCCTACCCATACCAAATCCCTAAAATCAGAGGGCAATTATAGATGAATAGCACTGATGTAGAAGCACCTAAACCTGGCTGTAAGCTTAAACTTGACATAAACTATAAACTCATCCCTTAAATCTGGGAATTGGTTAATTGGAATGTTGTTCCTGGAACATGTTGCACTTGGTGAAATCACGTTCACTAGAAAGGGAGGGATTTGTCACCTAGAGCGAGTTGCCTCCCTCACATGTACAAAAGAAAGGAGCGAAGGGAGGATTACTGAGGTAAAATGAAATGTAAGCAAGAGTAAGTGATAAGGGAAGAGAATGAAAGCAGAGTGGATTTGCAGTGCGAGAAAAAGAAGAAGAAGAATAATGAATGCAAAAATAAACTGATGACTAAAGTTGATAAAAATAAGAATTGGGCCTGCCAAAGAAAGAAAAAGCAATAAGAAATACACTGCTTTTGTATTCAGTATTATTTAAGCTGTAGAGCATGACATCATATCCTGTTGTCCATATTCATTCTGAAATAATTTTGCATCTTTAGACTGATTTATTTTATTTTTTTAATTTTGAGAAAATAAACTATTACTTTAGCGACTTCCAAGTCAAATAGTTATTATGGACTGCACTTTAAAACCGAGATGAACTTTTGATAAACTTAAAAAGACCTGAGATAAACAGAGGCCTTTAAGAGATTAAGACATTCTCACTGTTCTCAAACAGATATACTCACACATACACACATCACATTCAAGGCTTTACTTTTGGGACACCAAAGGATGCGCATCAGCTCTCCTGTATAAATTGTATCTCTCTAATAGGCTTTGAGAATGTTTGAACTCCCAGCCATTTCAACAGCAACAATCAATAGATCCTCATGGGCCAAAGCCCACGTGTTAAACTGAAGCTTATAATCATTTCTAAAAGCCAGTTCAGAGATAATATATAAATAAATAAAAAATGGCTAAATGTGACAGTTATTCCGCCCCAAAATAATAATTTCTTTATTATTTACCCTATCCGATGTTCTTCCAAAATATTTGCTGCTATTTGTTTCCCATTGTGGAACACAAAATATTTTCACTGCAATTTCTTATGAAAATATCCTTCTGTGTTCCACGTAAAAAAAAACAGCATATATTTTTGGAATGAGTAAAAATGGGTAAGTAAATAAGGACAGAATTTTTATTTTATGGTGAACTTTACCTTTAACACACTTTATTCTCTTTCACAGCTCCGACACAATGATTTATGATGATCTTTGTGTTCTGCAGGGTCTCTTACTGAGACATTGTGGTGGTATCTTTTGCAACTTTAAAAGAAAAGAACATTTTCACTATAATGAACTATACCCTAGCACTGCTTATTTGCATATGCTGTGCTTTGTTTTAATGCCTGATTCACTAAAGTAATTATGCAAATGGTAATGGTGCACGTGACCACAAAATCTGTGCTGAATGTGCAATCTGAATCTGTGCAGTTTCCTATTTGTAAAGGATGCAGCTGAGTAGGCTACTGTGATCTGCCATACATTAGGGCCATTTTGCTTCTCCTGCAATCCAGATGACCCCCCCCCCACTGTATTGGATATATAGGCTACTTGAATGTAATGCTCTACTTTATCTTTTGATGAATAACAGATAAAACAGATTTTTTTCTCTACATATTTTAATTTATTTCAATATTTTCAGTATTAATTTTCATTTTAATTTACGTTTTAGTATTTCGTAATGTACTTTTGTCATATTTATTAGTTTAATTTAAATACGATATTTATGTTTAGCTCTGTTTTATTAAAATTTTAGTCATTTTAGTATATAAACTTATTTCATTTAACTTCCCAAGGCAGGTCTAATGTCTAATTTTCAAGTTTTTCATCATTTTATTTTATTTCAAATAATGAAATTGTAGTTTTAGTTACCAACAACAACAACACTGGAATGACCGGCCGGGAATGACCAACCCGATCTCACGGCGTACCTTTATTACGAGTTGCCCAATTCGTATGAATTCATACGAAAATGAATTCATACGAATGACCTATGCTGACCCCGCCCCTAAACCTACCAGTCACACTGGGGTTTAGACACTCGTAAGAATTCGTAAGAATTATTAGCCACCTCGTAAAATAGAAAATACGTAGCCTACGACTTGGTCGTGAGATGGAATGATTCTATTGATGGAATGACTTGTTGATGGCAGTGATTTTGACAACTGATTGCAGGCGATTCTTTTCTCTTTTTTTTCTCTTGCATAAATACAATGCGCAAAAGTTAAGCACGTCAGTTTTTTGAATTCAGCCTTTAATGTTGCAGCTTTTACCACCGATATAAATGATTTCATATCATGTAGGCTATGCTACACAGATAACAATAGTGAGCTTTCAAATCATAATGATTGCTATCAACCATGAGCTGCTATTAGCATCCTGTAAATTTTTGATGGCCTGTGGATGCAAAGAGTGAGAAGAGAAAAAGCCAACTAGATTTTTTGTTTTATTTCTGTGCAGAGCTTGAGGACGAATAAGGTGAAGGACAGAATGCACCTGTCTAAGGGACTGATTTGCTTGACATTTCCCAGCTCTCATCAGAAGATAGTTCACAAACCAAAGATAATAGCTTCCGGTTTTTGAGTCGCCGTTTGACGTGGTACACTTGCGCATAATGTGCACATACTTCAAAATGATTGTGTATTGAAAAAATAACTGCTGGCCTCCAGGTGGTGTGATGTTGCCCAGTAGCTATATATGAGCATTTGCCTTGAGGTCTTGCCACAGGCACGGACAGATGGACCAACCAGTCAGCCAGACCACTTTCACAGGACGAGAGGGGGAAAAAACTGTATTTCTTACTGGTTAGATGAGCAAATGTCATGTGGAAATGTAATGTTATTACTGACATTGCTAGCTTTTCCAAAATACTTTTGCAAGTGCAAACTGTTGAATCTTGAACCCAGCTTTTCTAAAAAGTGACTTTGGGTAACGGTATTCAGATATTTATTTATTTTTACGCTCCGTATTTTGAGACACGTCTACTTTTAGGAATTGCATTGTTCCTTTTCCTTTTCTCTTCAGTGATTCGGCTCTGAATTCTGCAGCGCTCTGACAGTTCTTGGGGCTGAGATGTCACTTCATGTCTTGCTCTTCCTCCCCCTTTACTTCCTTCCAGTAACCTCCCACTCTTCAGGCTGTCCAGCATCCTGCGATTCTCCGTTCACCATCCCTCCATCTGTTCACTCCATCCACATCTCGCATCTCCATGATGACCACAGCAAACATCCTCACCGTTGAAAACATCAAAAATCGATCCAACTGCGGTATGACTCAATGATTAACAGTGAAAAGTGTGTGTGTGTTTGTTTTATCATTTCTAAGGAAAACTGGGAATTGAGACACCAGGGTGCATTTGACTAAAAGTTCAGTTGAGCGTAATGGCTGCTTTTGTTAAAGATGGAAGAATGTTGCATCTGAGACAGGGTGTCAGTGTGTGTTAGACTCTCCTCATCTCTGTCCATGTATTATTCAGTTTGTGTGTGCGCACACCAAGGCTGCACTGAATTTGGAGGCTCATTATAGAGGGGTCAGAAAATTGTTTGGCCCCTGCAGGTTGACAAAAACAGTGCTCACATCAATTTAACAAAACAGAACTGATATGAAATTAAAAATCTATTCTTTTGAGATGGGCTTCCTTGGTTACTAAGATGAAATTTATGTCTCATTGCAAGTCAGATAAAAAAACAAAAACAAAAACATTTGTTTGCAGAATTATTTTTATTTCCGTATAAAGAAAACCATTTTACCTTGTAGCAAGCTGACTTGTGATAAGGGAATGTACTGATTTTGCTAGGACACATCTGCCTATTCAGAGTTGCATGCTGCCATTTTTCAGAAAAATATGTGGCATTGCATTACTCTTACAAATTAGTATGAGAGCAAAGTAGATGGTTATAAGCAATACCAGCTGTTCCATTGGCAACTTCTTTTGAGAGCAGATTTTGGTTGAAAGGAAATGAAAATTCATTGGACTGATACAGATGTATACAAAGTCTTGTTTTAAATTAAATATGTTTACATATACATACATTACTGTTAAAATTTCTGGAGGTAATCATTTTAAAATGTTTAAAATAGAGTACAAACATTTCAAATATTACAATTTAGAATAACTGTTTTCTTTTTTAATATTTATTTAAAATATAATTTATTCCTGTGATGGTAAATCTGAATTTTTAGCAGCCATTACTCCGGTCACCAGTGTCACATGATCCTATCCTATCCCATCTAGAATTTCATTACAGAAATTTGTATTAATTAATTTCACACACACACAAAAAAAAAACCTGTATAACATGTGTTTTGTCCTTCTAGTCTTCAGTGGAAAAGATAGTTTACCATTCGAGTGACCTTCTAAATGAACTTTTACATTTATATATTTACTATCGTTTACCATCACTTATTTCCTGATAGTTTTTGCTCAAAGCTGCTTAAAAATAAGTTGGTTTGGTTTCATGGTTGCATGAAACAATAATACAGAGACAAAGCCTTTTGATAGAATAGCAATAAATAAGTTTACAGTGAAATGCTTATTGATGCTGCACAGAAAGTAGGCTAATTGTTGAGGATCCCGGTGCGATCTGGTTCAATACTTCAAAGTCAAATACTAAATGCATCCCATTAGGGGGAACAAAACAATGCAGTACAAAAGCTGTGGTACACAAAAACAATTAAGCATTGATATTTTAATGTAATCAGTATGTACTGTAACCAGTTAAGCCCTAGCAGTGTTTTCAAGTCTTGGACTGTTCGATAGTCAATTGTTCTTCGTGTAACCACAAAAACAATTTTGTCCTCTTGTGAAATAACCTGCACGATAAGGAGATTTGTTCTCTTTTCAGGAGGGATAATCAAATCAGCAGAGAGTGCAGATGTTCATCCCAGCTGGCCAGATGTCTATAGAGGTAAAAAACCTACGGTGGCCGAGAGAGCTCAATGCTCAACTGAAGAGAACACATGCAAATAGAAAAAAACACCAGCAAAGAAAACATCTTCAACAGTTTGACAACACATGTGCTGAAAATACACCGCAACCAAATACAGAAATGTGCTGCAAATTCTCACAACGCACATACGATCATGTTAAAATAAAAATAAAATAAAATAAAAACAAATGGTACTTTTGCAGCACGTTTATATCAGGACAATTCGTACAATTTTACGAGGTGGCTAATTCGTACGAATTCATACGACCTCGAATATTTTAAGAGTTGCCCAATTCGTATGAATTCGTACGAATGACCTAACTCTGACCCGACCCCTAAATCTAACCATCACTGGGGTTTAGGCAAATCGTACGAATTCGTACAAGTGAGGTTGTACGAATTCGTACGAATCAGTCACATTTTACTCACTCGTACGAATTGGTCGTGACTCGTGAGATAGCATATTTGCACCACGTGTTGTCGAACTGATGAAGTACAAAAATCATACTTCAAAAGTATGTCACATTAACAGCTAAGCTAATAAGGTTTGATAAAATGTTCTCCACACCATGTCGCTGATCTCAGTCTGTTTTTGTAAAGTAGCCTAAATGATGGATACATCATGACTTTGGTATGACCTTGGTTTCACACGTGTAGGACAAATGTTTTCAGTATGGATAAAATTACTTCCAGTTTCATATTTTCAATCAATGCTAAATGGACTGGTTTATCAATTTCCCGTGTCTAACTTTTGACTTGAGCAGTTTAGTATGTAGTCCTAAAACGTAGGGAAGAATTAGCATTTTTGAGCTATGGGTTTCAAATTCAAATGGTGTTTTAGAATAATGGTTTCCCATTTATGGGTAAAGTTAGGTCCGTGGTTAACGTTAATGGAAGAGACTTGAACATTTTCTTGTACAACATAAATAACAGATTCATGCCATAATGTGACATTTTACCTTTGTGTACTTTAAAAACTTTAAAGGACTGCGTTTATGTGTAGTAAAAACCTATTAGAAATTCCAGAGGGAATGCATGGGGAATTAGCCTTCTGGACTGGCCTGCAAATTGATGACATGACTAAACAGGTCTATTCTGTCAAAATAAATCTCCCAATTTAGACATGTAAAACAACCAGCCACACCTTTACACGAACGTCCCCTTTGGACGTGAAATGTTACAAAGACACAATGAAGAAATTGTTTCATGTTTCTTGTTTAGTTGATACAAACGCCCTCTAACAAAACTTCTAAATTTATTTGAAAGATTCAATGTCATGGACCATGTAAACTTTGACAAGTGCAGTGACTGGTTCTTTTCCAGTGTGGGCAATCTGGCAGTGATGGTAGCAACATCACATTTTATTGTCAGTAAGTACTGCAGAATTGCTGTGTTGTTGAGAATTTGACAAATAAAACGTTGAACTTAAACGTTGATGGTATTATTTTAGAATATTCAGCCGTTTTTGATAAAGTTTGGTGTGTCAGGCAGATTGATCGAGTAGTTTTGCTGCAGTACATTGTAAGGGATGAAAAGGCAAACTATTCTGAAACTATAGTAAAAGTAATAGTGTTCACCATTTAAACTGAACACATTTTTTTTTTATAAAAAAGATTATAATATTATTTACATATCATCTCTGATTTGACAGCTATTTGATGGTTAGGGATTGGGTTAGGACTGTGTTTATTTGACAGTAATGTGCTCAGGAACACGTCTTTCTTGGCAAAATCATGATGATAGAAAAAATGAGAGGATGATGGTATGATATCACCTTGAGGTGAATATGATGAATGGGTGGGCGTAACGGTCTGCCCACTCGTGTGCATCATTAAACAGACTGATTGTTGATGTGATCGTACTCCGTGATGGAAAGACAGCAATGGGAGAGAGAGTCTGCCCTCAGAACTCCACTCAGTCATTTTTCTTTCACTAAAAGGTTTTACACGTAACAAAATGAATAATACTTTGAAAAATCAGCTTACAATCGTGTACACCCACAGGAGATGATGAAGACTTCAGTCATATCCTATTCCTAATAAAAGCTGTTTCATTTTACAAAGAGTTTACTTGGAGATACTACACATTTGATCATGTTATTGCACACTTTAGCTCATGGCGTAAATGTATCATGACTGACTGTGAATGCATTTTGACAGTGGCGTCGGTTACTGAAAACGTGTGATGCTATATTAGTGCAACATAAAAAAAAAAGATTACTGAGTGCTCCTTTAAAATCTATGCAAGTCAGGTGAACCCAAGGGGCCAACGTTTGGTTGGTTAGCACCTGCTAGGTTTTTTTAAAGACATTTCAGCAAGGATTCATTAAAGGGACCTATTACGCAAAATTCACTTTTACACTGTGTAGTGTGTACACAAACACCCTATAATGGTTCAAATCCACCCACTCATTTTTTTTAATCCCCATAAATCATAAGCAGTGCAATGTCACCTGAGCGTGACAGCGATAGAGAAGATAATCAAAACCAAACAGATGTTTTGTTCGTTTTTGGCAGAGTATCTGAGGCTCAAGCTGTGCAGGCTCCGCCCTCTTCTGGAAAGAGGGGTGGGGAGCAGCAGCTCATTTGGATTTAAAGATACATGCACGAAAACAGCAAGTTTTTCCTTTCACTCAAAAATGCATTTACAACATGGTATAATAAATGATCTGTGGGGTATTTTGAGCTGAAACTTCACAGACATATTCTGTGGACACTTGAGATATACATTTCATCTTGTAAAAAGGGGTATAATTGGTCCCCTTTAAATAGATAAGTCATTATATACTTAGTAAAGTCAATTATATAATGTGTATATAATTTTGATAATATATACAAATATTAAGCAACTGTTTTCAACCTTGATATACTAATACTAATAAGAAATGTTTCTTGAGCAGCAGTGTTGGGCAAGTTACTTTTAAAAAGTAATTAGTTACAGTTACTAGTTACTTCTTCCAAAAAGTAACTAAATTAGTTACTCAGTTACAAATTTTAAAAGTAACTAGTTACTTAAGAAAGTAACTATTGCGTTACTTTCAAGTAAAATTACATTTTAAATACTCAAATGTGACCCCACCTCTACCCCTCTTTAACGGAACTTAAAATACATGTGCATGTTCAATTATTTATGATAAATCTGAATATTATAATTAAATGGACACTTAATACAATACATTATTAACAGAAACATGAAACATTCTACACACATCTAAAAAAAAAATGTTGCTGTGGGACATAGTGAGACTAGCCTCCATTATTTGGGCTCGTCGCCATACCTGTCTCTCGTTGACTGACTGGCTTGTGTTGTTCCTTGTGTGTCCTGTCTTGTCTGACTATGCGTTATGATGGGTCGTTCGCAATTCATGAGCGTTAGTGATGATGGGTCGTTCGCGAATGAGCGTTAGTGATGATGGATCGACTCGTTCGCGAATGAGCTTTTGATGGGTCGTTCGTGATTCGCGAATGAGCGGCTCTTTTAGGTGAACGTCGGGAGCTGGCTCGCATATCTGAAGAGCCGACCAGAGAATGTCTAATAAGGGGAGAAGGTTCACTCTCGCTACACTTCCGGCTTCTGACTGGTTGCAGTTCCCCTCTGATTCCACATGAGGGCGCTCACAGGACGAGTGCAGAATGAATTGAGGTCTATGGAGCTATACCCCTCAAAATCCACTTTTCTCAAGATATAATTTTTTGTCTAGTAATTTGAATGTTGTATTTGAAAGGAGATGCAAAGAAATTGCACATTGCTGGGTGTTAGATTTTTTAGAGTCACTTATTTGCTTTAAAAAGTCTTTCAAAATGTCAATGACGTCATACACATCGTACGACCAGAGATACTGCTTTACGGCAATCCTTCAGTCACTGTGGTGCTTTCGCGCTCTGCACTTTCTTTTCTCTCGAGGCATCGCCAGCACAGCTGACACAGGTAAACACACGTGCTAGAAGAGTTTCTGCTAGAATACATTCTGTTCCCGCTTCGGATGCCATGATGCCATCAAGCGGTATCTCTGGTCGTAACCAGTCCTTCACTGACCAATCAGCGTTCATTAGCAGAATGCTAGCGTGTTATGGGCAACAACAACTCAACCTGTAAGAAATCGAAAGGACATAAGTACTCGTTCATTCAGTTTTCGACCTATAACCCATGTTTAACTTGCCAAACCTACAATCAAATCTGAGATTTCTCAACGGCAATCGGCTGAAAGGGACAAATTTAGCCGTCTAGCCCCATAGACTCCCATTCATTTTGCACTCGGGGGCGATCGCCCCCAGTGGAACTCTGGTGGAACTACAGCCAAAATTCGGTACAATAGGACTTAATAGGGAGTGAACAGGCTCTCCGTAGACGGGCTCTGAGCCGACTCTATTTTTTACAAATTTAGCCGTTTGTGAGCCAAAAGAGCCGGCTCTTTTCAGTGAGTGCTTTGCGTGCTTTCGAACACCCGCCCAACTCTACCTCTGATTGGCTTACAATGCAATTTTACTCTACCTCAGCCAATCGTCAGCATTTATGCGCTTGTCTCGTGCTCTGCCCACTAACCAAGGAAGAACAGTAAAAAAAAGTATTTGCCTCTCGCTCAGAGATCTAGTTGGTCTGATGAAAAAAAAAACAGCTTCATCAGGTATAGTAACGCGCCGCATTTTTTGGCAGTAACGGTAACGGCGTTATTAAGATGAGAAGAGTAATCAATTAGATTACTCGTTACTGGAAAAAGTAGTGCCGTTAGTAACATTCCCATCACTGTTGAGCAGCATGATTTCTGAAGGATCATGTGACACTGAATACTGGAGTAATAATGCTGAAAACTGAGCTATCCCATCATATAAACTTAGATTTTAGTACTGTTTTACTAGCCTGACTTCGGCATACTCATATTCTAGGCAGAATGTGAGTCTGATACTGCTCCATAGGGCTTTGATTATGAGGCGTGTCTTAACTGAACCAGGAACAAAAAAAAAATCTGCACTCAATTGGATAGACCTACAACCAATTAGAGCAACGCATATTTGTCAACAGAGCTCAACTGCACGCAGGGTGGAAGAAGTAGTAAATTAATGAGTGTAAACGATCTTTGTCGTTGTTGTAAAAAGAAGCATTTTTGAGAGAAATACAAAAGGTGTATGTATATACGAACAAGTTCTCCGTTTAGGATTAGATTTCGACAATAAAACAAATAAATCTTCTTGCATTTGTCGGCCCTGTCTCAACTTTATAACACAGTTGCAACGCGACTTGACTGATTTAAAAAAAATGGAAAGACGACGAAAGAGACCAGGCTGAAGAAGCGTGTTCATCTGAGGCTTCAGAGAAAAGAGATTGTGAGCCCATCCCTTCCATTGGTTTTCATTGCATCCCATCTTCTTAGCGACCATCGGAGCCAGCTGATAAATTAAACTTTTGCCGAATCCCGTATGGAAGGACGGCTGGCAAACACATCTTTCCGATCGACAAATGTCTTGATTGCGGTTCTCTGTTCGTCTTTTAAAATTAATGAGCTGTCGATTTCTTTTATAACAGACGCGATAGCGGAATCTAAACATCTCAATTCTCCAGCTGCAGTCATCTTTGTTGAAAACCAATTCAACCCAACCGCTCTTTGATGTCGTGGTGATTACGTAACCGCAGATCATCTGTCCATCATCAATTAAAGCCCGCCCTGGCAATTTGATTGGCTCGGCCTTCTGGGAGCCGAGCATAATTTCTCCTCAACGGATCGAGTCCAGACCGAACTTCCCGACCAAAAAATGTTGTGATCATATTATTGGATATTTTTTTTACCAATGACCAATTTTTTTAAAGCAGAAAATGCACTTATGCACATATTTTCTTCTGCCTGCTCCGTTTTACAGTTTAGGATTGTTACTGTTGAAAGGCTTGCAGCTTTGCGCATTCTTGTGGTGCCATCAGCCGAACAGAGTTGATATAGCGTAATTTTCCATGAATCAGAGATCATGACATCTCAGAAAAACTAGCCAATTTGTGTCAAAGCAACTGCAATTGAGATGGAAAGGAATTCTAAGGATGGTCTCTCTGCAAGTTGAACTCAAAAGTATTGTTTTGCTGGTTTAACCGTTTGATTAGAATTAGAAACCGAGCTCTGCAGATCTCCTTTCATTTGAATGTTGGTCCTATAGCAATCCATGCCAAGCCAACTTTGCAGCTATCCAGTATCGCAAATACAAATGCATGCTCTGCTCTTAAGTGCCCACTCACATCCTGTTTGGCTGCCTATCTGTCCAACATGTGTAGCAGGTCCTGCAGTCCTGAGTATAAACATTAGCATTAGTGCCATGGCTCAGTTATTCTTTATATTCCCAAGAGATGTCAGAGAGGTTTTGTTACCACTATGTATTCCACATCTGATGCCCCCTTCCATTCCCCTGTTTGATATCAGATGACTGGCAGAGTGTGTTAAGCCCCTCTAATGGCATTTCAGAGCAGATTGTCCAGTGAGTACCGTGATGGATTCTGCTCCCGCCTATCTGTGCTCAATTTGGAGGCAATCCAAAAACGTTGGGTTTGTTTTTATAGGTGATGATGTTCAATCGGACCTCTGCCTCCGTGTGCCACTCGCCGAATTTGATAGCCCTAACATGGAAAATGAGATTTCCATTCTCGTCATCTGCTTATCAGCTGAGGCCGTTCTGCAGAGCTAATGTTCCTGATTAGATGTCCCTCACTATCTCTTTTGTGGGCCGGTTACACTCGCTTAGTTTACCTGAAAAAACGGTGAAATCTTGGACTCTCTTGTGAGAAATATCAGTCATAAATTTCGCTTAGGTTGGGGTTGAGGAGGAATTTGAGTCATAGATTCCCAGTGGTTTCTCACCACCACTGACTTGATTGCATTTGATTGTCTCTGAGGGCTTCTTCTGCCACTGTGATTGAGGTGAAAGCTTCCACTGTTGAGTTTGCACTTTGGAAGTTCTAATGAATAATGCATTAATGTTACCTTTCGTGACATCTTCACTTTTTAGGGTTTTTGGGTTTGTCTTCTCGTGCCCACAAAAATGATTTCATCCTTAAATTATATATATATATATATATATATATATATATATATATATATATATATATATATATATATATATATATTTGCCACTTTCTTCTCCCTAGTAACAAATTATGGATTTTTTTCCCCACTAGTACAAGAACTATCGTCTCAAGTGCCATTGGTTGACATTAATTTTCTATGTCATGGCATCTCTAATGGTGATGCAGCGAAGCTGCTTTGAATGGTAATTTGTTTCTGCTCCTCCCTCCAGCTTTCAAAATAAGATGTGTGATAAAATATGACAGGTGCAGAGCATGTTGATGTGCACAGATCGACTGTATCGTGAAACTCACATATTTTTTTCCACAATGTGGGTGGGTTATCAAAATCAAAACACGTATAGCGCCCGCCTGCCAGGCCCATGAATCCCTAAATGGCATCTTAATGAGATTTCATTTGAATAACAGCCATGAGAAGATGAGGAGATGCACAAACTCCAACAAAGGCTGGTAATTAAGCACACTATTAAGTGGGGGATGCGGATTTAAACAAAGTCTTGGTAGAACACCTAACCTACTTATATCATCCCTGATGGATTGGAAGAGTTTAGCCAATGTGCGAGGATTTTCTTTGGCAGCTTTTCTGTCTCATGTTCCCCACAAATAGTATTTTTTAATATTGACTGTGTCATTTGTGGTTTAATGGCATTCTATATTCAGACCGCTGTTCTGCAGGAAGTTTAATTTCTCAATAAGCTGGTGAGACAGACTAGCCTGGCTCCACCCTCCTTCGTACTGCCGCTCAATTTTCATTTTCCTTCAGTACTACGTCTGGGATTGTGGTATATACTTTGTTTTTTTTTACCGGTCCAATCAGCGAACAGAGTGGTTGAGTTGAGAACGATGACGTTGAGGTTGTGTGCTAGTTTGAGTCGTCATACGCGACGACCAAACGTTAACGATCGGTTATGGCAGAACCAGAGTGTCTCTGGGCAGATCCAATAGTTTTAAACTTCAACAGAGTACCCGCCTTCAAGGAAGTCAACGCTTGTCAATGGAGAGCGGCCAGACTCTCTCAGCATGAAAACTTAAATGTGTGTGTATTGTTCATACCCTCCTTAATTGATTTCTCAATGTGACAGCTCTGCTAAAGAACACTGACTAATTAGTGAACACATCATTTATAGGACGTTTGGAGCAAGCTGTAACCCGGCACCTCAGAGACATGTCTTGACACAGGGGTGGACATGAGGGGATGATGGCTAGGAGGAGCAGTGGCCTGTGGTACACGTTCAGTTGTCAATGTCAAGTCAGTGGCAGATTCACTGCTGCGCCACTTCAGCGTAAAATCCTGCATACCATCCACTTTAACCAGCTGCAATGTGTGCTCAGACATTCTAGATGAATAACAAAACAAAAGGTCTTTATTTTGATATAAGATGTGATTGTGTAAGGGCATGAAATACTCAAAAAAAAGAAAGAAAGAAAAAAGCATTTTGAATAAGCTAATACAAGACCATCCTTGAATGTTTTGTTACAAATCATTTTCAGTATGTGTTCAATCTGCAAAAAAAGAGAGAGAATAAAATAAAATAGAACAAAATATTTTAGAATACAAGAAAGTTTACTTAATGCTTTTGTTTTGAAACTTCATGAATCTTTTTGTTGGGATTAACTCAAATTGGTAATTGGAAGTTTCTAGTTCCCAGCATGCGTGCATGGGACTGAATAGAGTAGACAATACGGTATTAATAAGGTGTCATTTTATCTGGTTTTTAGCAAGATGAGAAAAGAGGAATACTTGTTAAAGTTTAATGTTTTGATAAGTTGGGATACTTTTTTTTATGAGGCTTTTACTAGGTGACTGTGTACAAAGTGCAGCAATGGTTTTAACCCTGTTCTGGATCAGAGTTTCATAACCCAGGGTTAAGAGCATTTCATTTTCTTTTCACACTCCAAGACTGAAGCATTGCTTTTCCTTAGCCTGAAGTTTAGAACAGTACTACCCTCAAATTAAGAGCAGTATAAACCCCTCTCAATAAAATTTTCAACCCCTTTTAATAAAAGCATCAAATACATAAATATAGCTTGCACCCAATGCAGAATATATATAAAAGTAATTTTCTATTGCAATAGTTATTTATTACTTTGTCCATTCTAGCCTGTACTCCTAAGTATTTGTACTTCCAAAGTATTTATATTATTAAAGCACTTTTTATGTGACTTCCCATTTAGGATGAATATCTTTGACTCATAAGAACCATATTGATGTTTTCCTTATTTTATCCATATGTTTGCCCATTTATGTTGTCTTGCATCCATTAGATTAAACTTGTGGCAAATTGACTAAAATCGCACAAGTGTTTCCAATTTTGTTGGCATATTTGCGCCATTGATTTGCATAGTTGCATGAAAGAGGGTGCAAATAAACAATGCTATCAGGGGGTCGCGGATAATGCTCAATGAATTCTTGTCATCCCTGTTTCTTGTAAGGATTCGTCCGTCAGACTGTCTATCTGTTATCGTCTCATCTGGACTGGTCCTCTTTTGAGCACTGTACGGGAGTGCTGTTGTTGAGCAGCTGCTGACAACTGAGGCTTCAATGACAGTAAGGACAAATGGTGATCCCTCCGGCTGATACTGCACACACACTCTCGAACTGGCACAGTCAATTAGATGTATTTCAAAGTAGTTCGCTGATCAGTCTTTCTCTTTTCATCCACCTCTCCCCTGCAGCTTTAACAGTTTGTCTTTCCCAGAGGTTCAAGTCTGTTCATTAACTACAGACCAGGCCTTAATTAAAGTATATCAGAACTCGCTGAGGGGCCAGTGCAACAAGATTGCACAATATGAAAATATTGCTTAAGAGAACATGTAGAGAAAGAATAACCCCGCCAGCTGTCACTAACAATGCAATTTATTATATTCTTTATTTGAGGACTATAAGCTAACTGACGTGAAATCGATGCAGATATCCAGAAGTTCTTCCTTTACTTATGAGCGTCTCTTGCCTCTTGGTTTGGATCCCTCAGATCTACCGGTATACAGACATGCAACGACTTTTGTTATGTATGTGTTTCTATAAAACAATGCTTGAAATGAGAGATGACAAGTAGTGATTCATGCATGCACATATACATACTGTATATACAGGTTTCATGCTTTTTGCTTCAAATTGACCTATATATCCAGCTTTCAGAATCCAAAAACCCAACATTAAAATCATAAAAAATAGTCGAATAGACTCTAATGAAAGTGAAATGTGTAAGGGGGGATATTGAAGTGATATTGTTTTAAATATATTTTCTATGTTTTTGCACACCCCTTTGTAGCATTTTAGCCTTGTTATTTCCACGTCCAAACATCAAAATGTTTTTACCACAAACATCTTTCAAAAGCGCTTTACAATAACATAAAATGGTCTTTTTATATTTCTTAATAATAATTATTATCATGTCTGTTGGGACCATTCAAAAGTGACTTTCATTCACAAATTTGAAATAATATGAATAATCAAAATTTGCTTGAAACGTTTGACAAATAAGTTTGATAATAGATTGTTGAAGGGATGACATATTTTAGACCAACCCTGTAGTTAGCATCACCCTGGTTCTCTTGACAAAAATCCAATAGGATTTTTCTATCGCCATTTGGGTTATTGCAGAAAAATAAGGTCTGTGAATAACAAAAGCTTATGTTTCTTACACATTTTGTTCATTGTGATAATTTGCACAAATGAATACAACTTTTATGAATTTTGAAGATACAATCGGCAGAATTCAAAAGCTAAACTTAAGCTATAAACGAACTACAGCAGAGTCACATGATCTCAACGCCACCATCACTAAGCTTCTGAGTTCCGACAACTCATTCCATGTAGTATAATGTACCACAAAAGTTTTAATGTGGCCTTGCTTGTATTTTAGTATTTTCACAATGTTTTAAAAATGTCTTATCCAGATGAGATTTAAGTTTATAACTAACATAGCAGGTTAGCTTTATTAACATTTTGAGTATATTTAAAGAATACAAGGTAGATATTTTTTTTAAAAGTTGGCATGAAATCAAAATTGACCCTATTTACTTTGTTCGCGGATATTACTCGTCTTGTGGTGAACAATTAATCCGTGCAAGTTAATACACGGAAAAAATTTGTTTGCCGAAGTTATCTTTAATCAAAGTCTGAAAAGTTACTTCCGGGTCTGAAAATAGTCTTTTTCTGATGACATAGGCTTGACAACTTGGGTTGGTTAAACGCTTAACCACCCCCCTCAAACCGTTACTCTGCTATGGGCAGAGATGGAGAGGAGGAGCGCTAGAGTAAAACCCTGCCCTCTGTTCAATATTCCGTTTCACTCGGAAATGCGTCACAACACTTGAGAAAAGTCGTTTGCAACTTCCGGTTCACGCGGACTTTAAAAGAAATTTAGACATCTAGAATGTATTAAAATGTTACTGTAAAATAACCTAACTAAAACCCAAAATGCAGCATTGTGAAAGTTTGTAAAAGCATTTTGTTCTTGTTGGTAAACTCTTAATGGTCAGTTTTCCCAGCTTAAGCCATGATCAAACATTAAATATGTCACACAAAATTTCCAGTTATTTAAGAGAGAGTAAGAACATAAAATGTCAAATCCAATCTGATGATTTGTGGTTTTATTAAAGGTCACAGTTAAAGCTGATTTGTAACTACTGTTGTGCTAGAATATTATTTTAGGTTAAAAACTATGGAAGTACATTTAAATGTCAGAAATGAGTTGAAAGGCGAAAAGCTATGGGAAGAGTTATTGCAAATTAAAATGAAATGCGAGTAAGGCTATTTTAAGGGGATTTTTTTTCTGGTTCAATATGTAAATGGCCTAGAGCTGCAGAATCTGATTTTCTTAGCACAATAGTAATTTGGATGTCCACATTGACTAATATTTGAAGAAGTATTTGATTTGTGCCGAAGCAATGAGAATATACAGATTTATGGGTTTGGACCACATATATTTCACTATGGGCGGGGCTACAGTGCAATGTGACCAAGCAACCAATGAAAATCTCAAAATGTCTCAGTTGGTTTAACAAAAAGTAATGTAAGAGTTATCTGTATCCGGTACATCAGCTTGAGGGTGTAAATGACGGCAGTCCTGTTCAACCCACCTCAGGATGATGTCTCAATTCACTGCGCTACCACCAACTCATATAGCCTGGCTCCCCCCTCCTACGTACTTCCACTCAATTTTCTTTTTCCTTCAGTACTACGTCTGGGATTGTGGTGTATTCTTGGGTTTTCTCCAATCAATTTTTTACCGGTCCAATCAGCGAACAGAGGGAGTGGTTGAGTTGAGAACGATGACGTTGAGGTTGTGCGCTAGTTTGAGTTGACATACGTCACGACCAAACATTAGCGATTGGTTATGGCAGATCCAGAGTGGCTCTGGGCAGATCCAATAGTTTTTAACTTCAACAGAGTACCCGCCTTCAAGGAAGTTAACGCTTGTCAATGGAGAGTGTCCAGACTCTCTGTACAAATGAAATGTATGAGAGTCTGGTAGGACCAGGCTACAACTCATAGGCCAGTCAGAAAAGGTGGCAAAAGATAATTAGATATATATAAAAAAGAGAATATAAGAGACCAATAAATATAACTAATAAAATGGAGAGAGGAGATAACTGCTAAAAGGAAAAATGGCAAATCAGACATGATACATAAGCACAAATGACCTCATATGGTGCTTAAAAACAAAAGTAAATAAAGAAAGTATGTGGTTATAGACACATTAGGTTAAAGGACTTGATCATTGATCACCTTAATTGATTTGAACTAATAAAAATGTAGCTGGATTCTTCTTAATTTTTATACACTTCTTTTATCTAAACTGAAATTTAAGCTGTCATGAAATTGCATAATGAGACACTGAGTGGCCATATTTCCAGACTGTTGTTTCATCAGTTTCCTCTGACCGAAGTGAGACTGACAAATCGGTGAATGTTTTTGTAATGTACTAATACATTCATCCATGTGTTGTGATCCTTTTTTCTCAATAGGAACACAAGCACTCATTCCGCTCTCCGCTCATTGGCTTTTCAGAGAGGTGACTCAGTCGTGGTGATGTGTGAAGAGGATCTGTTATTGATGTTAACCAGGTTGGGCACTCAGCCAGCGCATTCCACCCAGATGCCCACAGGTGATTGGCCAGTGCGACTTGGCAGCTCAGATCCAACCAAAGGGATTGCTGTGAGTGACCTTGGCAGATGGTCACAGCCAAAGCCGTATCAGCCGCCTCGGGTCATTTTTAACGCATTTCCCCATTTATTCACTGTCTCTTCCTCCTTCTCTCGGTCATCCTCTATCTTTCTATCTCTCTGTTTGGTGATTTTTTTTAAGAGATGATATTGCTTCTGACTGTAATACCTTCTGAGGAAGGCCGTGTTTCATTTTATTCGATGTGCATAAGAACTTCTCATATCGAAATATTAACCCCAATTCAACCTCTTCATAATTTCAGGATGAAACAGGACATGCTTGCATATGTATTGTATAAGAATATATGTTCTTGATACAAAATGGCTTTTTTTCATTCAGGATTTTATTTACATTCAAAAAATTATTTTGCCGTTTTTGTTCTTTTAAATAAAATGGCTAATGCAACAGTATTTGTTTGTAAACATTTTTGGTCAACTTACTTTCATTGCTTTCAACAAAAAAAAAAAAAAGTTTTTTTTTACATAATTTTTTTGTTGCCTTTTGTTGGGACTTCATGATTACTTTTGTTACCTGCAACTGGCAAGGGATATTTAGTTCCCTGCATGCTTTGCATGACAAGTAAATTATGGAATTAAGTCATATTTTAACTGTTTTTGAGCAATATGAGAAATAGAGGAGATCATTAGTGTTTAATGTTCTGTTTTGCTGAGATTTAGACTAATTTTGTTATGTTGGTGGTTTGGGGATTTCCGGTGTGGTAAAGAATGGAGCTTGTGCTCTGGTTGAGGACGGATTCATTATGTTGTTTTACTAAGAACCTATTAATATGCAAATGCTATTGGAGAGGCAGATTTCTCTTCCTTGTGCTTGCCAACACCATACATTACATAAACTAAACAATAAGTTGAGTAGGCTAATATGTGCTAGTGCTTGATACAGATTTAGTTGGGTTACATCAATATCATTTAAAGTGTTGAACCTTTTCACAACTGAATTAATTTCAAGAAATATGATTATTGTTCAATTTCAATGTATCTGTGCAAAGTAAAAAAAATCTAACCTCCCCAACAACTCAACATTTTCTAGTGACTGGTCACATCTAAATTTTTCAATTGGCCAAAGTGAAATTCTGCAAATTTAATTTGATCAATTTGAAAAAAAGTGAAAAAAATTTATGTGACAAGCCACTATAAAATTTTGAGTTAGGGAGGTTAGATTTTTTTACAGTGTGATCTTTGTCTTTCTTTTAGAAAACATTCTTTGAATCTTTTAATGACATGTTCTTCACTATTTGGTTCCATGTGGAAAGTGTGGCATGACAACACATAATCATAACCATTTAGCTCAAAGAAACAAAAAAGCATTAACTATCATATCATGAAAGCAAAGAGGGAAAGAGAACATCATAGATAAACACCAAAAAGGCGTACCATATAAAATGCTGATGAAAAGCAGATGACAGACTAAATGCTAATTGACATCCATCAGCGTTGTCTAGTGGTCCAAATGGCCGTCCATTACCCACATGAATGCGAGTCTGTGATGATAAGAGAGAGACAAATGAATCCAGGACCCAGTGGAGCTTTGCTATTGAATTAAGCACAAGCTCCATCATAGCAGCCTTACACACAAATGGACGCACACACTATAATTACTGTCCAGATAGAGGTGTGTTTGTTGTGATGCTGGAGGTGGAGTTTGTATGAGGTGAGTTGGAAAGCATCAAAGTGCTATGTGTAATTATTTTTGGTTTGCGGACTCCTGTCTCATCCGAGGAGAGTAAAGAGAGGAGCAGTTAAACCTGTGAGGCAACAATTACATCTCTGCTTCTTTGATCGACAGCAAGAGAAGCTCAGAGGTGCATTAGAGTGCATACTAATCTGAAAACTGCTCTCGCTCATTGCCTTTCACTCTGTTCTTTAGCTGTACTCTAATCACTTTAGTTTCAGATGATTCAGTATAATACCTATCCACCTGCCCTCTCAACTTCTGTCCTTGTAGTTTATCTGTCCCTTTGTCTGCAATACACTTTCTTAACTTTCTCTCTCTCTATGCCTCTCACACAATGTTCTTGTTGAGTGAAGATTTTACTTTAATGTTATCCATATATGGTTCTTGATAGCCTAGGTCAAACATAAAACAAAATACCAGTACTTATCATATCATCAATAAAAAAGGAGGAATTTACAGCACCAGATGAGTTGGTGTTTAAAGGGATAGTTTTCGTTTGTATGGCAGCACCGTTATCAAATTTTATAGTTGATTTGAAATATATTATTGAAGCAGTTTTGGAGATTTCAGTCTTTTTCACATTAAGGTAGATAGTAGCAATAATTTATGAAATCTCTCTGTATTGCCCCCTCCGGCTCAGTTTTAATGTAGCCTATATGACATGACATGCAGTAGCCTACATTCATACAGGGACAGCTTTAACAGCCTAGCCATGGCAAGAAAAGTTAAAAATAAATGCTATGAGGTAGATAAAATAACAACAGACAAAATATGCAGAGGGAACCACACACACACGCACGCACGCACGCACGCACGCACGCACACACACACACACACACACACACACACTTATTTTAGGCCTATGTTTCTAGCCTTGCGATGTAGGCTATGTTTGCATAAAAAGACAGTAAAACGCAAAAACGTCTTCTGTGTGAACCGGCCCTTAGACGTTAAAAGCATCTCTTCAATGGGGAAAATAACAGATATTAAACAAATTAACAGCCCTTATATATACATTTAATCATTTAGCAGACGCTTTTATCCAAAGTGACTTACAAATGAGAGCAGAAGCAATTAAACTAACAATATGGCAACAAAATGTAAGTGCTGTGACCATTTCCAGTTTAGTCTAATGCTGCAGTAGGCTACACGTAATTTTGAATGATTATATTATATATTAATATTGATATATGAATATAATATCTAATATTAGTACTTAATTAGTATTAAAATATATATATATATATATATATATATTAGGGCTGTCAAACGATTAAAATATTTAATCGCGATTAATCGCATTAATGTCATAGTTAACTCGCGATTAATCGCACATTTTTATCTATCCCAAACGTCTCTTGATTTCTTTTTGTCCCATTATTTTTTCTCATTTTAATGCTCTTATCAACATGGAAAAGTGGATCGGCTTGCTTTGTGCAAATGTTTTTTATTGAAAACAAGATTGGCATATACTGTTCAATTCCACACTGACATTCTCACTTGGAGCAAATAATCTCTCACACAATGTAACTCTGTCCATCAATAAAAGGGTGACAGAAATACTGACGAGGAAACGTTACTGATAGTGACGAGTGTGCTGAGATAGCATCAGCGGTGTGTGTGTGTGTGTGTGTGTGTGCTTGGCCATCAAGTGGTATTTCAGACTGGACGTGCTGCGATGATAGCTCAGTTCACAACGACAAAACACACAGATCACTTTGGTCTTGTCAACTAACCCATTTGGCAACTTTTTAAAAGTAAACTTTCCATTCAGAATCGTATTGGCATCCATCTCGGCGTCTCGCGCTCATCATTTATCCTCTCAAAACGTAACGTTAAAGAGGGTCGCAGTCGCACACCGGACGAGAAGCGCAGCGCCGCGTATTTAAAATCCGAACACATTATTCTCTATGAGTGCACACACACCGGCGGCGCCATTCTGCGTTTTTATTGCTGGCCATAAACGGAGAAAGTGCGCGTCCGATGTGCTAGACGCGCTCAGTTGTCCTAGACGCGGCTCGGCACTGCGCCTCTCGTACACTCTTTGGCGGCTCGCAAGCCCAAACAAGTGTGTGCGGCGTGCTGTTGTTTTGTTTTGTTTCTGGTCTAGCTAGATCCGGTGTGGCGTTGTAGTTTTAATAACGTTACTAGTTGCTGCAAAAGCATGTGACAAAAACAACAAAGTTTGCTAGGCGTTAATCTCGCGATAAAAAAATTGACGCCGTTAACATGGGTTTGCGTTAACGCCGTTAATAACGCGTTTAACGCACAGCCCTAATATATATATATATATATATATATATATAGGCCTATATATATCACTTTTTGAGGATTTGCAAAAACGCACCGTTTTGTGCCTGGCCCTTTAAATGCAAATGAGCTGCTGCAGAGAGCGGGGTTTCAAGAGCTCATGTGTGTTTGCAGCTGCAATTACCTCAGGCAGACACACTAAAATGACAGAAACTGTTCTACCTTTAATGTTAAAACGGAGTCAGACAAAGATTAAGAGACTCAAGAAGAAGTGACAACATGTAGAATGCAACAGGACGTCTCTGAAAGGTTAGTTTATGAATTTATGTTGCTGATGTGGAGTTAACTATCTGCAATTAGGATATTCTGTCATGGTGATCTATAAATCGCTCGTATAGGAACTGTTGTGAGATGCACACAGAGTGACTTTTGATTGCATGTGAAAAGATGGATGCTAAAGTTTGAGCTGACTCACAACAAATGTACTCTTATACAACAACTCTCCCTCTTCTCAACTGTGTTACCGGGGGCGGGGTTTATGTAAAGTTACATTTTAGGCTTGCTGATGTCACTAAACCCGGAGGAATGTCGTGTAGTCCCTCCCTACCAGACGTTTTTTGTAGTCCTTTTCTTTAAAAGCAAATATCTTCCTTTGCTTTGAACTTTGCGCGTTGTAACTTTGCAGATGTTGTTTGCTCAAACAGCAACATTACACACTAACTAAAGTTAGAAAAGTGAAATCATACTTTACCACCCCTTTGAACAGATACCACGTAGCCGCATTTCGGACGCAGAATAATGAGCTTCAGTCACAGTGTAGCTGAGCGCGTGGACTCCTACCATAGACAGATTCCTACTGTCTATGGTGGATTCATGGGTCGACCCTGTAGATTTAAAAATCTTGCTTCCCCTTGTTAATTGATTTCATAGAAACAGACACCAGTGATTTTACCAAGATATCTAATTTATTTTACCATTTTATATAAGACATAAGGGACATGCTGCAATCAAGCGCCGAATTATGGAAGCATGTTGTATTTCGCTCCCACTGCTGGTGATAAGTCCACGTCTTTTCCACAGGGCAAGGTAATCATGGACCACGCCAAAAGCATAACGACTATCTGTGTAGATGTTGACTCGATCTCCTTCCGATAGTTCAAGAGCTTCCGTGAGCGCCATGAGCTCAGCTACTTGTGCTGAAAATTGCCCAGAAAGAGCTCCTTTCTTCACAACAGTTCCATCAACTTCCACTACAGCCCATCCAGTATGTCGTTTTCCATCAACATAGTAACTGGATCCATCGACCCATAACTCCTTGTCTGGATTTACAAGAGGTATTGGATTAACAGGACCAAGACTTTCTTCTTCTACTTGTTTTTCACACTCGTGTGGTGTTCCCTCATGTGGTTCTAGCATCATTGTTGCAGGGTTAAGGGATGTGTCTCTGATGATTTCCACTCTCAAATCCTTGTTCAACAAAGTTGCTTCCCATTTTGCTCTCCTTGTGTCAGTTATGGTCTTGATGTTTGTGTTATTCAACAATGTCACTATACTGTGTGGAGTGTGCAATATGATAGTTTGTGCTCCTATCAGATTTTCCACAGCATCCACTGCCCATGTGGCACCATCGAGAGCTTGTACACATCGTGGTTGACCAATCATTGTGACAGGAATCTTTGTGGAAAAGTATCCAACTGGTCTGTATCGATCACCTGGTTTTTGACACAGTACTGCTGAGTATGTCTCATCTCCAGTGGTGGAATGTAACGAAGTATTTGTACTTCGTTACTGTACTTAAGTAAATTTTTACGTATCTATACTTTACTTAAGTAAAAAAAATAATGCATACTTTTACTTTTACTCAAGTAGATTTTTCAGCAATTATCTGTACTTTGTACTCCACTACATTATTAAAATGCGTGTCGTTACATCCTTCCGAATCTCTTGCATAAAATGTTTTTGGTCGACTGACGTTTTGGCGTTGCTGGCCAATGCACGTTGAAACAGATCGGAGATCTGATTGGTCAAAGAACTCACGCGCTCAGCGCGCGTTTTGAAACAACACAACACATTGCTTGCATGTTTTAAGAGAAGCACTCACCTCACCCTTGTCAAATTTAGTTTGGTGCTTATTTTTGTCTCATTCTAATGTGTTATACATTAGGGGTGTAACGGTATGTATTCGGACCGTTTCGGTATAGGACTTTCGGTGCGGTGCACATGAATGCAATCTTTCACGTGAATTAGGCTAGTTGTTCGGAACATATTCCGAGTTTCCACACGAACATTAAGTGTCGGAAGTCTCCGCGTTGCACTTGAGCGCGCACTGTACAACTGTACGGGCCGGGTCAGTAGTATATTCCTGCACAACCGGAGGCTGCAGTTTTAGGACCCCAGTTTTAGGACCGCAGTTTTAGGACCCTAGTTTTTTGTGACAGCGCCACCTACAGAACTGGATGATATAGCGGCGGCTGCTGTTTCAGGACCGCAGTTCTAGGATCCAGGTGGTTTAGTTTGTACATCAAGATCCACCTTGATCCTAAGTCTCAATAGAAAAAAAATATGTATTTTAACAAATAAGATTATGGAATAGAATAGCTCCTGCAGCAGGTGGATTAGAGCAAGTAGCATCAAGCTACACGACACAATTTAAAAGATTAATATTAAACTTTTACTTAAAGCTCACTTTAAACCACCATCGAGTATAGGATATTTGTACCATATTCCGGTCGCGGTTTAAAATGGTTTTAAGTCATAAAAAGATGTTGAAATATGGTATAATAAAGCAATTTATATGCAGCTAATGGCTACACCTTGCTTGGCAATACTGTAAACATTCTTAATTCATATGAAAATACCCAAAATTGCACGAAAATCACACACAAACCACATATACTCGAAATCGTGCATTTATTAGCTTCTTGTTTCAGGTGAAGAGATGTGTCTTAGCTTTGTTATCACGGATAACAGGACCACGTCATGCAGAAGGGCAGGATTATTGTCACGTTGAACCACGTGAGATGATTGACAGCTGTACAGCGAATGAGACTTGCGTACATTACTGACGCAAATCAGGAAGAGGAGACCCAGATCTCTCTGTGTTCGCTGTTTGAGTTTTATCATAAACACTATAGAGTCTTAAATCTTTCTGATGATGCTCAGTTTGTCCAGATAAAATAAGTAAGAGTGTGATGTTTTAACGAGTAATGAATGTTGAACAACAATCTGTTGTGATCAACAATGTGATCTTTTATCTTTGCCGCGAAAGGGGTTAAATTTGTGTTTTTGGTAATCCAGTTCTGTAGGTGGCGCTGTCACAATAAACTAGGGTCCTAAAACTGCGGTCCTAAAACTGGGGTCCTGAAACTGCAGCCACTCCCGTTGTGCAGGAATACCCTTCTCGGCCGGGTTCGGACAAATATTTAGATATGTTCAGCTTCGGCTCGGTCACATCAGCGCGATAAGGCATTGAACATTTTACACTTAAAACAGCTTATTATGTTGGTAGCCAATGTGCCTGATGCTTTCACTTGATGCAAACGTTCGTTTTTGTGATTAAAATACATGCAAAATATGACCATAACATCTGTCTTCCTGTGTGCGGAAATTTGTTTATGTTGCTGTGACAACGAAACACGCGCCTGTGTTAAAAGCGCTTGTTGCTCCGTGCGCGCTGATGCGATCATCTGTTGACATTCCCAAATGCCTTTCAGTTGCTTAATAAAAGCAGGCTTTCCACACAAACAAACGTACGCGTGTCATTAGTATGAGGAACAAAAATGGGATTTTAACTGTCGGTTTCGGGTCGGGCTCGGACATAAATATCTTTATGCCTGTCGGGCATTTTTTTCTCTCTCTCCTCTCGCTAGCTAACGTTAGTGTCATGGCCAATATTGGTTTGAGAGTATTTTATTTAGTGGAGAACTTTGCAGCAGTATTTTATTTATTATTCTTTTTTATTTATTATATTTAATTAAAAAGTGTGTTTAAAAAAATGTAAACAAATTGTTAAAAAAAAAAGTTTATAGTAAACAACCAGCAGTTTAATGTTTTGCATTTCTTTCCCTTACTGTACCGAAAATGAACCGAACCGTGACTTTAAAACCGAGGTACGTACCGAACCGTGATTTTTGCATACCGTTACACCCCTATTATACATTATTAGCCTAATGCTTTTGGATTTTCTGTAATCAATGGAGTATAAGCCTCAAATGCAGTTTTAGCTACATTTTCCCCATGCAGGCCAAGGTAAAGGACTAAAGCAACTGTTGTTGAGCAGAATAAACTGGTCATACAAATTTGATTAAAGTGTTCAGAATAACACTCACCTGTGTGCTTTTGAGGGTTTTTTTTTTACTGCTCTTAATAGTATAGTAAAAATAAAATAAATTGTATGTCATAATTGGCTTAGCTTAATTAATATTTAATGAGTAATAAGTAAATAACCAGATTTTTACAGTGTGTCAGTATTGCAGAGAGCTTGCACAACAACCCTTTCCAGTACACAATAGAAATTGTTTGTGATTATTACAATTGAACAGCCCAGACATCGAGACAACTGATTGTACTTTTACTTAAAAAAAATACTTTAAAGTAAATTTAAAAGTATGTACTTATGACTTTTACTTAAGTAAGATGTTGATGTAGTAATTGTACTTTTACTTAAGTATATATTTTGCAGGGTAATTGTACTTTTACTTAAGTACTAAACTTGAGTACTTCCTCCACCACTGCTCATCTCCCACCCTGGTCCACAAATGAAATGGTAATCGTCCATCAGGAAGTCCCAAGGCTGGGGCTGTAGTCAGTTTTTCTTTCATAGAAGTAAATGCTTCCTCAGCTTCCGGTGTCCAGTTTATCTGTTCCACTCCAGGCTTTCCACCCTTGTACAAATCGATGAGAGGGCTAGTGATGCTAGCAAAATCAGGTACGTACTGACGACAATAGTTGAAAAGTCCCATCACCTTCCGCATTCCTGTAACTGTTAGAGGTTTTGGAAGTTGCCGTAATGCCTCTACACGCTCTGTTGTCATTCTCCTTCCCTCGACAGATATTTCTTGGCCCAAGTAGATAACCTTGGTTTTGGCCAGCTGTGCTTTGTTGGGGTTGACTTTGAATCCTCCTTTCCCAAGGGCTTGTAGGACAATATTCAGAGCAAATATATGGCTGTTTTCATCTGGGCTTGCAATCAGCAATTCATCCACGTATTGAATGCAAACACTTCCTGAACCCTCAATTTCAGTTTTTTTCTCGGTTAAGAACTGATCCAAAGTTCTATGAAATACCACAGGAGAAAGATTAAGACCTTGTGGGAGTCTGTTCCAAACATACTGTTTTGCGCCCACTGTGAAGGCCAGTTTCTCTTGAGATCTTTCGTCAATAGGTATAGACCAGAAAGCCGACAGTACATCAAGTACCGTGAACATTCTTGCATTTCCTGGAATATCATTCAGAATGGTGGCAGGATTGGCCACAATAGGATGCGGTTTTGGTGTTACACTGTTAAGTCTTGTATAATCAATGGTTAATCTCCATGAGTTATCTGATTTCTTGACAGGCCAGACAGGACTATTAGTGGTAGATGAAGTTTGTCTGATGATCCCTTCAGCTTCCAAGTCTGCCACTATCTCTTCCACGGCTTGTCTTGCTTCAGGTCGGATAGGGTATTGTTTATGAGGGGCATGTATCGGTCCCTCAATAACAACGGGGTTAATGTTGGCTTTGCCACAATCCAATTTGTGTTTAGCCCAAACGTCTGTATATAAACTGCACAGAAGACCCCACACACCATCTTTCCCCCAATCTCTGATGATTGGTTTTGCTATTTTGCTAATGATATTAAAGTGGCCACGCTTTCCACAGTTGCTGCAAACAACGATCATATTCTTTGTGTCCATGTTGTATTGAGCTGTTGCCACTCCTCTTCGGTTTGTCTTGTTTCCTTCTTCCTTGTTTGATCTCATAGCCATCTCTAGACGGCCAGCCCATTGCATAATTTGGTCAAATGTTTCGCCTGGATTGACTCCAAGTGATAAGGCTTGTTGGTATTTAGAGCTAAGGCCATCCACAAGTGTGTCAGTGAACTGTACATCATCTCTGTCAGGTTGTTTCTTAGCACAGAGAGCCCATCTCTCATAAACATTCCACTTACGCAGAGCATATTCATCTGGAGATTCATCATCCTTTTGCTTAATTAATGTCACTGATGTGAATGGAATTTTACCGCTCCCCAATATTTCTTGGATTTCTTTTCGGAACTCATCTAATGCTTGCCAAAGACCCAGGGGTCGTCCCTGGCCATCAACCCACAAGTCTACCCATTGGGCTGTTGTTATTGACGCTGGCAAGCGTTCCCATCGGTCTCTTGGGATTTTCGCTTTCACAATCGTGTGAATGTCTCGTAGTGTCATTTGATGTGCTTCAACCAGAGAGTCTAATTCTCGCCAAAACTCTGTTTGGATCTTGTCTCTTTAGAGCAGGCAAGGCTGTGAGAATGGCTTGACGTTCTCCTGGTGTGAATGGTCTCTCTTCGGTCATCATTTCAGATTCTTCCCTTTTAATCGCAGTTGAAGAAAATTCAGGACCGATCTTATCAACTGTGATCATGTCGTCATCTCTTGTCTCATCATCCCAGTCAGACATATAATTACGAGCTGGTGTAGATCGCAGCATGTCTCTGATTGGCTGGACTGATTTGGATCTCGTTATTATTGGAGCTGCTTGTGCAGATGCAATATACATTTTGTCAACTGGACCCCCATTTGATCTTGAAGCTTGAGGCTGTGTCAGAGGTTTAGATGAACTTGTATATTGTTCAGGCAAAGTTGGATAGATTGGTTTGTAAAGAGGAGGCGTTACAGTTGTTGCGGATTCCACTGGTGCTTGTGAATATTTCCTTTCAGCTTCAGTTATTATATTTGTCCAATCTGGATCAAATGAATCATCACTGGTTCTGGTTGTATTTTCTTTCTCTGAACATTTGATAGACATGATTTTGTTCAACTTGTTGTATGCTTCAATTTGAGGCTTCATTGCTTCAACAAGTGAAACTGGACCACCATTTAAATCGCAACAAATTCCACCTTGTTTCACAATCCAATGAGCTGCTAAAATTGGAAATGCTTTTGATTTGATCTTGTCTTTCTGCGACTTGAACCACATTAACTGCTCATCGATAGATGCATTAATGTCCAATCCTTTTTTCAAAAGCTTAGCTTGCTTATTTTTCTTCCGGTCTAGATACCAAGCAGATATTGTTCTGCTGTTACAGACACTTTCTGCCATTTTACATAGTTTTTGTCACTCTGTGTCTGTGCGCTCAGAACAGCTGGACAATGTATATGTGTGCGTGTATGTGTGTGTAAACTTCACGAGAGGGCTACCCTGCTTCTCCCTCTCTTCCTATGTGTGTGTGTATGTGTGTGTGCGAGAAGGTATAGCCAATTCCGAAGGGAGGGGCTGATTCACTCTCTCTCTTCTCCAACTTTATGTGTGTGTGTGTGTTTAGAGTGAATTCCAAAGGGAAGCTTTACTCTCTTTCCCTTCTCCACTCACAGAACAAAAGAAAAGTTAAGTCCAATGTTTCAGTATTTTCTGTTTGTTTTGTTTTTCAGTTCACTCAGAACTTTATTTTAAAGCTTACTCAGATCAGTATCTTCAAATCTTTGAACAGCTTTACGGTCAAAGTCAGAAATGCCCACGATCCTAGCTAGTTACTTTTATACTTGTATTACTTCAGCGTGTTACAATGTTTTAGATATTTTTCCTGCCGTTTTACAGTATCGCCACACTTAACCGCTTCTGTCAATCAAATATCGCTTGTGTCACACTTCCCTCGTCTCCTTCTGAGAACGAATCTTCAAGTGTGTTGGATAATGTTTTAGGGATTTAATCTGCCAATCGTTATTAACAGGCCCGCCACAGTCCAACCACGTGAACAGTCCTAACCAAGCAAATTTTCTAGCTTAACTGTCTTACAGCTAATTCCCCCAAATGACTAAATGGCCTTTTTTCTAAAAAAGATCCATCTCCATCCCAGCATATCAAATATTGTTAGAGGATTACTTTTCAGAGAAACTTAAATAAGCCAAATTAAATTAAATAATTAAATTTGTATTTATTTTATTATTTTTCTTATGTCTTATATTCATTGGCAAAACAACTGGTACCTGAAATCACACAGTTCTTTTCAGCAGTTTCAGTCACTGTCTCTAATCATCAGGCAGACTTAGAACTTTTTTTAGAAAGGAAAAAAGTCTTACCTGTAATGATTGAGACGAATGGCTGGATATGCGATCCTGTTCGTGACGCCAAATTGTAGATTTAAAAATCTTGCTTCCCCTTGTTAATTGATTTCATAGAAACAGACACCAGTGATTTTACCAAGATATCTAATTTATTTTACCATTTTATATAAGACATAAGGGAGAGAGCGGATCAGCAAAAGATCTTCATGCATCTCAGTCAGTTTCTCTGTCCCTGCCTAAACAAAGGGCTTCAGTTCATATAGGCTGAAACATGTGGTTTCCATTAACATAGCATAGAATGTATATATTATTCTTAGGCAGAAAAAAACACTGCATACATTCCATTCTAGACACACACTCTCCAAAATCTCCCAAAGTCTCTCTCACTCACATATGCATTCAAAACAGTGTGTGAACAGTATGATTCATAAAACACAATGATTACAAATGATTATGAATGTATATAAAAAGTATAAAAGGTATAAAACAGATACGTAATACTTCTGATTATGAATATTAATAAAAAATAATAATAATAATACTAAAAACAACATTAAAAATATGAGATGTAAGTCTTCAGACCCGTACATTCAAAATTGCTTGATTAGAAAGGCTGTGCAACATCCACCTCACGGCATCCAACAGTTTAGCCTAGTATATATGCAATTTTCCCTACAGCAACCTTTTTTAATCAATCATCTGCAATATTTTGACAGACAACCCAGAGCGAGTGAACAAGAATTAGCAAGACTGCAGAAAAAGTTATTTCTTACACGACGCCTACAAATAAACCTGCTGATTCTGCATAACATTGCACAGCACGTGATTATTTCGAGAGTAATTATCTTATAATATATTATTAGGCTAGTTCAGGGGGGCTGCCATTGTTTAGCGGACCTTGTATCTTACGTTATGGCCCCGTAGAAGCAGTTTTTGTAAAAATAGGCTAACGATTGCATCATAACCACGCGACTCTGTCGCACAAGTCGAGAAATTACCGTATAGACCGGCGGAGAAGCTCGCAAGCAATCGGGGGGACGTGGAGGCATAAAGTCCGATAAAGTCAAGGGAGAAGCCCACAGAGAGTTATAAAGTTGCTCCTGCTGCTAGCTCATGGACAGCTAATACTCACGCTCTCCGTCTCTGCGAGATTCGGAAGGGAATGATTCAGGTTTCTCTCGCCACAGCTACTAGAAGACTGACAGCTGTCAGACAGGTTGCTCACGTCACATCTACGTCGTCAAGCTCAGTTTGAGCCTGCGCAGTTCTCCCAGCCATCAGGAAGTGAGTGCTTCTAATTGACTTCACTTTTCTCTGTTGAAACCTATGCTGTGTCCAGTTTATATACTGTCTATGGGCTAGTTGCACGTCGTGGCCGCAATGTTGGATTTCCGATCAGCGAATGTGCGGATAGACACTTCCGGTTTTGCTTTACGCCCGGTTCTTTTAGTTAATCAGTTATCACTTAAAATACTACTAACTTAGTAGTATTTTAAGTGATAACTGATTAACTAAAAGTGGCGTAGGTTTGATTTTGAAATTGGTGGGGACGGGGACATCAATAGATAAATATGTTTTAAGTTTTGATCGAAATTATTGCTAGGGATATATCAGTGTCACTGGATATTGGTAGGGACACGTCCCTAGCGTCCCTACTAAATTATACGTCCCTATCACACGAGCCAATGGCAATTAAATGCACGGATGCACGCTTATTCACAAAATTATTGTTCTGTGATTGACAGGATTAGCTCTTCCCTTATAAACTAGGCTAAAGTTAAAAAGGCTTTACCTCCAACGCTCCCCCTCTCTAGTGACTCACGATGATGACCGAATGTGAAATATGGAAATTAATGCAAGTGAAAAACAAAGACATAGCCTATACCAAGGGCGTCTTGGACCTATTTCCTTTGAGGGGGGCACCTGAGGCGGTTCTGGCTCTCTTAGTGCTGTAGGCAATATGACACATGACCAAATAAAGAAAACACCTTTTAGCTACTTAGTAGTTAATTACGTATGCATAAGACATGTTAGTGGTATTTTTAAAAATAATGCAGATCTGGGATACATAGGGCCTACATAGTGAAAATATGTATCGGGGTGGTTTCTCAGAGGAGGCAAGGGAGGCAGTGTTTCCTCAAAAAATGGAAGAGAAAATAATAATCCATATTACAAAAATAACACAATGCAAATGTTACAAAATGTAACATTAAAAAGTATAAAAAACATTAGTTTTTCTAAAATAACAGAAGGTAAAGCACAGCGGGAGTCCACACCTCTCTTGCCTCCCCTGAGCACATTGGGTTTCAACAGATCCCCTAAAGCATGAGAGGAGGCAATGCCTTCATAGGGCTATGGTTTGTGTGATAAATCCTACCTCTTGTTTTCGTGTGCATTTGCAAATCGGTCTGAATTTGTGTCTGAAATCTGTAGTGTTGTCCGAAACCATAGTGGACGTTATCAAGTTCACTCATTCAATCCCACAAAGTACAGAAAAAACAATTGTACAACTGATGTATGCTCAACGGCTAGACAAACGAATTCCCGCATCTGACAAGATGGCGCCCGCAGCTGAATCATCCATCCATCCATTTTCAAAACCGCTTGTTCAATGTGGCTGCAGCATAGGTATAAATTCCTTCTTAATTGATTATGAAATTGTTTAATTAAGGTTTATAGTTTTCATGACAGAGTCCAAGATAAATCTTTACATCTTACTAATTACTACTGGAGCTGGCAGTTTGCTAAGTTTCAAATGATTATTTAAACAGCAAGCACAAACTATGCAAAAGTAGCAGCCCTTTCGAATTCAGTCACTTGTTTTCATTCAAACTATATCAGTGGACTAATATAGGGAATGAGGGTATAGGGGGGTGATTTCGGTCATATACTGTAAAAAAAAAAAAAAAAAAGAAGCATGGAGGACAATTTTTGTAGGACAACCTGGAAGTTCGCATTACTTTCCTTCGAATTTCTTTTTTTCTTTTTCTTTTTTAAACTTTTTTTCCCCATTGAAAATAAGTTCTGTGACAAAATTGTATGATTCCGAAACGGTTTGGTCATCATGATAATCTTCAAAAAAAAAAAAAAAAAAAAAAACTTTCATGAATTTTAAATACAACGGCCAGAAGTAAAAAGCAAAAGTTAGGCTATAAATAAGGACACCATGGTCGCATGACTTCAATGTCACCACCACTATGCTACTGACAACTCTTTAAATCTTTTAAAATCTACGAAGTGGTAGAGGTAGAATTGAGGAAGAGGTAGAGGTGGTAGAGGTAGAATAGTTTGAGGTAGAATAGTTTATAAGAGCACAAGTATAAACACTAGTGAGTAGATGAGTTTTCCTGCTCGATGTGATGGCGTTTATTGTTCCCCACAATGTCTTTAGTCCCATTTAGCCACTTGTCAGCAACCACTTTTTTTCAAGACGCAAGCTTAAAAAAATCACAAGGGACAAGAACCCGGAAGTTCTTACAATAATGATACAGCAGACTTCTCAAAACTTTCTCCTTTTCAAAATCTACTTGAAGCAAATGTTTTATTAGGGGGTATGGAAAGTCTGACAGACACCAAAGTGATGTCACATAGTTCCTGTTCTGTCTCTTTTAAAAGCATTCAGCGTTACTCCCCTGACTTTGTTTTTCTCTTTATCATTTGACATTTGATGTAATTGATCTATAATTGTGTATTAATGTCTACAGTGTCTGTACAGGGCTTAATAAAACAATGACGGGCTGCATGATTTAGAAAGATTACTGTAATTATACAAGTAACCAAGGGAATGATTTTGAAAACACACAATTATGATTTAGACAATTGATCATTATGAAAAATACAATTAGTCCGTTTAATGGCGGTGATGAAGGAAGAAAATAATGGGGGAAAACCAAAATGTGGCAGATATATATGCTACTCCAATAATTGGATAATTGTTGTGCATTATTTAGAACATTATGCACACTCACTCTCAGTGTCCCTCTTTTTCTCCAGCCCTCCTTCTCTATTTCCATTTGCACATTTGTTGACAAGGGTGGCAAGGTCGTTCCTTTACCTGGCAGTTTCAGTGAATCTCTGTCTTTCTGATACGAGTAAACATTACAGGAAACGTAGAATGTGTGTGTGCAGTCCACAGAGGAGATGAGAGAGCGGCTTGTTTTGAGCACTTAGCAGGTTTATTTTTTCTGGGTAGAGAATAATGCAAATATTAAACATAATAAATAAAATAAACTTACCACAAACTCATTTTGTGGAAGACTTATTTTGTCTTACATGGTTGATCCAGAGCTGGTGGGGGCAGCAGAGAGGCTGATGTTGTTGTTATTAGGAAGACATTTCTCAATTTTTGCAAGCGAATAGTACTTATTCTTTTTGACAGGCTCTTCAAATTGTGAAATGCACTTTAAAAAAATCCCTTGTTTGCTGTTTTTCAAGTTTACAGCTCATAATAGTTATTGAGAGGTTATTTAAATCTGTGTTGTCATGGTGTTGTTTTCTTGCTGTTCTACACTCTTAGAAATAAAGGTTCTTTATAGGTAATTATGGTTCCACAAAGAATCTACCAACATTCTTAAAAATAAAGGATCCAAAAAAGGTTTGGTTCCCCAAAGAACCTTTCAGTGAACTGTTGTTAAAGAACCATTTTTCTTTATTAGTATGAAGAACATTTTAAGAGTGCAATATGGACCTTTCCATTACACAGAGGTTCTTTATAGTTGAGAGAAAGTTTCTTTAGATTATTAAAATGTTCTTCACACTAAGAAAACCCCCTGGTTCTTGTAAGACCTGTTCAATTAAAGGTTCTTTTGGGAACTCAAAATTATATGGCTGGGATATATAATCGAGATTGAGGAGTTGGTGTGGAGGAGGGATGCTGGAAAACTGCTGTGGAAGTGAAGTTGGCTCTATATAAACGTTGGCTTTTTCGAACTTTGTTAAAAAAACACAATTTCAATGGCATCGCTATAAAAAAAAACCTTTAGGAATGTTTATTTTTAAGAGTGCAGAGTGATTGTCCCATAGCAATTATTGCTCAGATGATTAGCTCAGAAATTCATGGAGTTGAGTGAGAGAAGAATGTGAATGTTAACGCATACTAGTGAAACATACTTTTAATTTTTTTTGGCATTTAGATTTAAATGTAGATTTTAAAGTGCTATCTCTGTGTATAACAGTTTTTATGGAGCCAGAATCAAAGCATCTGCTTTGCTTTTGGAATAGGCAAGGAGTCAGTGAGTCAGAGCTCAAGTGCAGAACTACGAGTACAAGACTTTGAATGACACTCAAAGTCAAATCCCTCTGCCTTAATTTGTCAGAGTGGAGTCATCGGCCTCTCATATACCACACACACTTATGCTCTGAGCAGGGCAGTCTTAATATGGCCCGATTAGCCCTGGTTTTCATTCCCCCTTTTGGAAACTCTTTCATTAATGCATGTCTCAGGTGGCCCTGAATAAAAGAGGAACTCTAAAACCTTTCACCCTGGGGAATGAGAGAGCATGAAGGTAGAAGGAACGCTCTGTTAAAGTTTTACAACAGAACTGAAGGTAGGCCACAGGGTGGTGTTCTGCATGTTTCTTTTGTTAAAGAGAAGGATAGATAAAAATACTTCACTCATTCAATCTCAAACACTCTGGCTTCAGGGTTCAGTCGTCATTTTAAGATTTAAGATTAAAATTATGATAAGTCACTGATGTATTTTAAAGGATAGTACCAGGGTGATGATTTAGCAACTTAATACTTTGACAATATCTGTAAATGTATAATGCAACTGGGTCTGCTTTTAATAAGAAGTTTAGTAAATTTTGAGCATCAGTTCAGCTTCCTAATCTACAGATTCTTTTAGATATTAGCCTTTTTATGATAATTGACATGAATATGATACATTCTCTATATCTGGATATTAATATAAAAATTCCTTGGATATTTTTAGGCATGAATATTTGTCAAATTCTTGTGAAATATAGTTTGAAATTGTTATGATGCGGTTGAAAACAGGAGGAAGCAGAAACCACATGCAGCAGGAATTGATTTAAACACACTCAAAACTTGACAGACACAGACTAGGGAAACATACTCGGGAAAAGAACAACCAACATACTACAACAAAATCAAAATCAAAGACTGAACTAGACACAGGGCTTAAATACACAGGCAAACAAGCTTAACAAGGGGGCGTGGGTAATTAGAAACACCTGGGGAGACTAATAAACAAGACAAACCACAAAGGACTACAAAACATGGCACAGAACAGTAAATAACAAAAGTCCACACAAGGCAAGGGGAACACAAGACAGGAATCATTACAAAAATAGATGACTTCCACTTTTTCCCAATATGTTCCGATGTGCTTCTTAAATTGTATTATAGAGAAATATTTTCAGCATCAATTCAGTGTCTGTATTGCTAGACAGAATAATTAACCTAATAACCTAATAATTAAGTCAGAGTGAAATTTTATATCCTCGGTCCACGGATGCATGTCCTCACTTGATTTCTTCCGGTTAGTTCAAAGTCAAGCAAAGTGCGGAAATTCATCCACTCTAATCGGTAGGACTTTTGTTCTGTATTTGTAGTTTTATTTCCCTATTTCTCCTTTTCTCCTTCTTACAATAATTCAATTAAATCCCCAATGGTAAATCTGTATGATGTGCATCTAAGCCGGCATGCTGTCCAGAATGTTAACAAGCAATTCAAGAAGTCGGAGAGGAAGCAGTACATTCGTTATACCAAATAGACATTCAGATGATAGTATTCAGACAAAAATAACCATAATCAAAAAGTGAACTGCTGTCAGTCAGATTTCACTTTTGACATGAGTATCCAAACATTTTTTATAAAAGCTCTTTGCATCTGTAACTGCAAAATAAGCTCTGTAAAAAAGTAGCACTGTTTAAAGCAAGAATTATAACATTTTACTTATTACTCACCAAACGTGAATTTTGAGTTTATGAAATTGACACGAGTCTTAAAACTTTACACTATAATATTGTCCTATTTTTTATTTTTAAGTTTTATTATTATTATTTTTTCCAGAGAATATTGCCTATAACCCTGTTTACATAAATGTGTTCCATCACCTGTGAATCATACTTTTAGTACATTGTACGGTAGTTGTTTACAGTTTCACGTAAGAGGTTTTAGTCTGCATGGTTCTAGAGCCTTAAATAACAGGACAAATTAAGAAATTTGGATTAAACAGGTTGCTTTGAAAACGTGTGCATTAAAGATACATTATGTCTCTTTAGTGTTTTTGGGTAAATCTATTTCTAAGAAAAAATGCTAAGAAAAACATTCACTTTTGAATGCTTAATGGGGATGCTTTCATACTTGCATGTTCAGAAGTTTTTGTTAGATACTTTTTTGTTAGTTTTGAGTAAAACTTTGACACAGCACCCATAGGTACACTTAAGTATAATTTCTCTGTTTTTTACACCCCCGTTGCTTTTGTAACCACTGAATTTATGCCCCACAATAAGTTTTCTTGAGATCTTTTTGAGCATTTGAATAAAGAACAGTGTGAATGTTGAATCCATGCCTGCATGCATATGGCTCATTATCTCTGTTGGCTTCTTACATTTAATTTTTTTGTTTGTTTGTTTTAAAAACCCCTGGTTTTGGCAACGTCCAATTTCATAGAGAAAACGTTTGATCCTGTTGTTCCTGCAAATAACTTGAGGAAACTATAAGAATATACGTTTTACTTTATTGTATTGCCTCAAGTTAGTAGAGCAACAGAAATGGTGTGTCATCATGACTAGCAATATTGAAGGCTTCAAGAGGCATTACTTCCTCTTATCGTTTTCTACTCGTTTTAGGATGAACTCTGTCATACAGAGACCATGATGAATTAGAATGACACATGGAAGCTGCAGGAATGAGGTTTTTAAAAGATTATATTAGATGGATCAGTTCTTTTTTTGCAGTCATTTAAGATTAAGAAGCACAATTTCTGAGATTATATTCCTGAAGTGAAATGTGTTATTGAAACTTAGATTTCAATATTAGATCCAATCTCCTGTAGATCTCTGTCCTTCCCAACTCAAATGGATAGGAGTTGTACTTGCATGGCTGGAAATATGGCTGAATATGAATATGGCATTTAGCAGATATATCAATTTGATTTTTACCTCAGTGTCAACATTTTGAGAGGTTCATTTTTGGATTGAGAAATTTGTGTGAAAATGTGTCAATTGTATGACATCATGAACAATTCAAACCATTTACAATAATCAGAAATTGTTCTTATTGCTGTGTTAATTGTTTTTAGAACAGTGACCTTAGTTTGGAGAAATGTGTACAATCAGTTAAGGTACAAATGGTTTTCTATTAAAGGGACTAATCTACAAGCAAATGCGCTCAACAAGAAAATGAAACCATCTCACATTTTTTAATATTATACTTATTGAAATGTAAATTAAAAAAGAAAGTAAAGGGTTACATATGAATGTTCTCTCAAACCCCCAAATATCCAGCATAATGAAAATTCCTGCTATTAAAGTGGTGTGTATTGAAGCCTAGGGATGATCAGATCAAACTATAACTATAACAAAACAGGGCCTTTTATACAGTACCCTGCTATAGAGGACATGAATGGATAATAATAGCAATCTGGCAGTGTCAGACTGTGTGTAAACAGACAAACATGCTAGCTGAACTACCGTCGCAGACAAACTGTAGTCAGGGGGAATTACCAGATGAATTTATCACTGTGACTATTCCAGAGCCACAATATTACAAGGAATTATTACCACTTTATCTTCATCAGCACCAAAGACGGCCATGAATGTCAAAGCCAGTTGCAAAGCAATTTCGGAGAGAATGATGCACATTCCCTCTGGATATTTGCCTTGTCATGGTTAATAAGGACACTTTTTATTCACACTTCCCCACCACCATTATTAATAAGAATGACCTTGACCTCACTAAGAGCAAATCTTACTGATGGCGAGCATTTGGAGGTTGCGTGACTTGGAACTCTAGTCAATTTTTCCACATTAGCACTTCATATTCATGTATAAACATCTCCCCATCCTGCTAGTCATCCGCTGACCACACTTGGCCCTGCGGGTGTTGCTTGTGCAGATGGGGCATGACCAACATTGAAGATGCTCCTTAAAATAGCACTTTATGTTTACGGAGATCAGCGACAAATAGCTGATCAGAGAGCAGCGTGTCTTATGGGTAGCCCCTGTGCTTGTGGAGCAGTAACCAGTACACTGACCGCAAATCTGTGTTAAAGAATCACTTTCAGCTACATTTCAGTGTATGTCAATGTTGCTGACCTTCTACGACCCTTCCGATGCCTGGGGGGGTTTACAGTGTCTGGCTATGGAAAGCGTGGCCTTCTTGAATGTCAGCATTGACATCTTAACTTGGCTCTGATTGACTGAGGAAATGTGTTCCACGGGTGGAAGACGCTGACCTGATGTAGCCATCTTGGTTTAACAAATTTATAGTAAAGCTTGATTATTTTGAGTTATCTACATTACTAAAGTGGCATAGCATCTTGAAAAGGATGCTCACTGCACTGCCAGTGCATTATCTTAATGGGTTTTTTAAATCATTTACATGTTTTTATTCCTTGCACTTAAACGTAACTTCTTTAGTTTTCTGTGAAATTAGGTTATGCATTTTGCTTGCCAACTTGTACTGGCATTTAACTGCCTGGATAGATGTTTTGTTGAAATTGCAAAAGTGCTGTTTGATAATCTTAGTGGCCAATCGGTTATGTCTTGCCATGTGTGCTATCAATTTCCAGCAAAATTGTTTATTAATTCATTGAGGTTATGCCTGCATATCATGTAGTATAAGTTGATATTGAATATTTTATTGCATGCTCACATCCCATATCCATTTTTCATACTAAATTCACCTTTTGTCATGCGTTGGTGTAGAGAAGCGCACACGTAAGAAAAACAGTCTTTAATATTTCAAAACAGAAAACTCAGGAGATCGTAGGAGAACTAACAACCACACAACCACATACAGTAGGGCTGCACGATTAATCGCAATTAACATGAAATCGCGCTAAAACCGATTTGCGATTATCGCAAAGGCTGTGATAAATTTTTTATGCCCAGCTTGGCGTACGGCTCTGTGATTAGTAAGTAAATGCTGCTCCATCTGAAAGCACTGCGAGTTTGAGTCACTTATAACGTTACGTGCATTTGAAAAAGCAACACGTGTCAAACATGAATTTTTTTTCTAAACATGAAAAGCATTTACAAACCTCAGTCGTCGCTCTGCCTTTGCCACGGACTACCGGGTTTCCAACTGCACCTTTACCCTCCACCCCTTCGGCTCCACCTGGCTTTTCCTTCCTTCCTGCTTCCCCGTTGCCCTAACTCCCCCCGTCGTCGCCCCCGTCTGCCGAACCTGTGGATGTCACCCTGGTCCGTCGGCATCTCTTCTTTGCTGGTTTCTAGACGCACCCTGGTTCCGCCTCTGTCAGGAGGTCCCCGGGTTCCATGGTGTTCCCCTCTGCCGGCTCCTCCACTGTCCTGTACACCGTCATATCCTCGTCCACCTCCAGAGCCCCCACCCATGCTCCATGGTTGGACTCGCTATTACGGCAGGAGGATTTTGAAGAATTTCGGTAACCGGACAGTTGATATAAAGTAGCCATTGACTTCCATTGTAGGTAAAAAAAATACTGTGGAAGTCAATGGGGTCAATCAACTGTTTGGTTATCGACATTCTTCAAAATATCTTCCTTTATGTTCAGCAGAAGAAAAAGATTCATACAGGTTTGAAACAACTTGAGGGTGAGGATGAGTGTTTTATTAATAATAAAAAAAAGTGTGAAATACTAGGCTATATGAATAAATAATATTTGTAACATATTTTTAAATTACTTTAATGAATTAATATTATACATATCATTAAAACTTAATTAGTAAATAAACGCAAAAAATGACACATTAAAAATAAGAAATATACACTTTTTGTACCTTTTTTTTTTTAGGTAAGTGAAAATGTTGGCAGGGCAAATAGAAAATGTTAATATTGGCCCAGCTAAAAAAAAAAGCCGTGGGAAATTCAATGTTTTTTTTTACTATAGGGCACATTTCAAAGCAACTTCAAGGCTAGCTTTAGGTCCGTTTCCATACCTTTGAATGGAGATTAAATTCCTTTCCTTGTAAACCTAGTTCAGCCATAAAAAGCTATATTCCACTTCTTAAATGATTCATGATCGCCAGCTAGGGACTAGAAAGGCATTTAGACGCCTTCTCCATCAAAATATCATTTTAGCAGATGTTGACATTTGGTTAAAGATTTAGTTTAGCCAACATGTATTAACTGTGGCTGTTGCTTAAGGGGTTAACAGGGCACGTTACAGTATGGCCGTTTTCAGCTTTGAGGCAGATCTTGAAAATGGAGTGTGAGCAGCCGCATGCCCAGTGTCAAAATACCCATTACTGTTCTGTCTCCTTGCCACGGCAACGGAGATATATCGGACCCCTCATCCCATGGGTCATCAGACCGAACCATGACTGCAGTTGTAGAAGCTAATGGAGTGTGTCTATCTATTTTTCATCTAGCTCTTGCTTCTGACTATATGGACTGTATTGTACATCACTCTTGTCTGCCTTTACCCATAAAGTGACAAAAAAAACCACCTGTTTTGATTTTGTTATTAAATAAGTGCAACTGTGCTGTGTGCTCACTGATTCTTGTCCTGTCTCAGGGTCAAACATTTTTGCATACAAAAAGTATGGAATCCATCAGCCATGTGCTTTAGATGGAAAATCAAGGATCAAGGATATTTTTGGTGAGATACAGATTGAGTTTAGGTGGGTGCTTTTTTTCTCTCTAACCTTGACTATTCAAAGGCTAAACATAGTCATCTCACATTACATTGAAACTGAAAGTGTGAAACTTTCTCAGCAGTCCGCTGGAACAGGGGGACCAAATTTGGTCTTGCATCAGTTTTCCAGTGATTAGATGTGTTGTAAACCTTGGCCTTGATCCGAAAATGGGATTTTCTGTGATTAATGTAATCTGACTCGCATTAATTTGGCTGAGAGTGATATTTGAACGCTGCGTGTGTCTGCAACATGCTGCAGAAAGCCATTGAGCTGTCTCTGGTGACATGATGGCAATTGGCAAGCATCACTCATACAGATGCACATATATTAGGTCTTAGTAAAACAATTTATTTGACTCCAAAGATTTAATTTTTAATATATAGGCTTTATGCAATACCATTCAAAAGTGTATTTTTTTTCAAATATCTTATGCTCACTAGGACAAATGAATGCAGAAAGAACATAAAGATTATATATTTTAAATATGTGTTTCATGGTATCTTTTTACTAAGAGCAATGAATGAAGGCCATTATCACCATAACAGTTCTGCTACTAATGCCTCTATTTCTATTATATGGATTTTTCTCTATTCTGGGCATAAAATGAGAGTATAGTCATTTAACATTACAATATAATTCAACGCTATAGTTCTTAACATATGGGCTTAAAAATATTACAACTTTTAATTTAGGTGAACTTAAAACATTTTTCACATTTAACCCCTTATAATAAATATCACATTTAACTGTGCCTTTAATATGTGTAGTGTTGACCTTATTTGCCAGAGAAACAAGCATGCAGTCATCTTTAGATTTTTGTTGTTGTTGCTGTAGCTCTATCTATGGCATCACTGTCGAAGAGTATTTAGCTGGTGAAGTGGATATACAGAGGTAACAAATATTATCATGAGCATTGTTATGTTTTAAGTGGATGCCATTAGTCAGTAGACTGGGAAGATTTTAAAACGAGCGGTTCATTCATAAATCCATAAGATCTTACCTTCATGCTGTGGAAATACAAATCAAAAAACAGAACACAACGAGCGCAGGGGGCGGGGCTACATAAGGGTCTGTACACTACATATTGTATAGGCCTAGTAATATTGTGATGTTTCTGTCTGTCAATATCAGCTCTCTCCTTCTGAATGAGAGCTGTCAGTTAATTTTCCCCCCGCTATGTGTATTTTGTGCATTAATTTTCACCACAAAATTACTATTTAAAACATTTGTTATCAATATTTCTATGTGAGGATCGATTGACTCAATACAACATGAGTATCGCATGTATTAACACTTATTTTTGCACTTAAACCTGCATTTATTGTGACAAGAACGTTAGTGACAGGATCAAAAACAGGCAGCCAGATAAGCTTGAAACATGCTAGCGTCCTGTGGGTCTCGCGAAGGTGAGTACAGCTGATCAAAAGATATGCCATGCAGAGGTGGGTAGTAACATTTACAAGTACATTAACTTTGTTACATTTACTTGAGTATTTTTTTGGAAGTATTATACTTTTAAGAGTAGATTTAAATGGGGGTACTTTTACTTTAACTCGAGTGCATTTTGAATGAAAAAACTGTACTTTTACTTCGTTACGCTGGGCGATGTTCCTCACGTTACTTTATATTTTATTTTAATGCAATATATGTTGTTAAATGGGTAGTTTATTCTAAAAATGCTGTATCTTTTTCTTCTTCTGGGGCATGAGCAATGCTCCATTCACAATGAATCACACTTTAGAGTCGTTTCTTTTCAAAGACTTAAACAAGTTGACAGAACCGTCTAAATCGGTTTGTGAATCAGTTTGAATGATTTGTTCAGTTCCCTGGAGTTTCACACTCGCCACGTGTCTCAATGTGCATACTATTCATCCTAAATAGTATGTGAGATAAGAATAATTGTGTATAGTATGTTGAAAAGAGTATGCCAGAAGTCCCCAGATGGTCTACTATTTCCGTCGATTTTCGAAGTGTGGATCCCTGCTCACTGCAACCCGGTCACACTAAATGCGTCTCTATAGCTGTCACGTTCACCATCTGTCTCTGCACTACATTCCCCAGAATCCTCTTTGGCGCACCTGCAATTACTCTCCCCTGCGTATAATCACACATCTGTTCATCATCAATTACCTCATCAGCCAACTCATAAAACACTCACTGTGATTTCAGTCCTTGTCAGGAACAGATCATGATCCATTGTCTCCTGAGCTTTTGATGCATCAAGATTCCGAGACGTAACGTATACTCACCTGTGAAACCCTAACCTCTGTGTCATTGTTCTGCTGTCTTCAGAAATCCGGTTCGATTCCATGGTGCCTGTGATCCGGTATTCTCCCGAGTTTCCAGTATTTCCTCCGAGTTCCGCGAACCCCAAGGAATCCACTATGTTCGACCAGAATGGTACTCTGCAGGAATTCGCTGAAGTTTACCTCCACCTTTACCAGGATGAGAGCTGGGATGAGGACTTCCTTCAACAGCAGTTCTAGAGTGGGTTAGACGATCCACTCGCCCAGACACTGCTGTTGGATGATCTCAACCTACCTCTCGTCAAATTCATTGACCGCACGCTGTGGGTGTGTGGTTCCTCACTCACTGTGGGAGACATCCAGCCAGATCTTCGCGTCCAGCCTGATCTTCGCGCCCAACCTGATCCTCACCTCAACAGCCCAGTCAAACTCACTGAACAGGAACTCCGTGTTCGTCCCGGACCAGACGCGGGGATTGTCTGGCCCAGAGCCCGAAAACCGTTTCAAATAGTGCCGACCTGACGTCTAAGTTATTTGACCCCCCTTTGTGGTCCGTCCGGGGAGCTCGCTGGTCTGCTCCACGCTCCACCAAACCCACCGAACCAATTGTCTGCCCAGTCAAGCCAAAGCTTCACGTCGATCCTGCCGACCCAGAGCCATCATTCGCTGCAGCGCCCCCTTGCTCTCGTAAACGGAGGAGGAAGAAGACTTCCTGCATCCCCCAAATTCTGGAGGCCACCCCAGAGCAATCTGCTCTTCATGTCTGTTCTGTAGAGGTTGAAGAGACTACCCTTTCCCTTTATGTTGCTGCTATTGTGTTTGTCTGGGCTGCACATGCCTCACTGTCGGCTACCTCAGCTCCATCCTCTCCTGAGCCACATGTTTCCACCCTCAGTCCAGCCGAGCCTACACTTCACGCCAGTCCAGCCGAGCCTGCACTTCACGCCAGTCCAGCCGAGCCTGTGACTGAGAGCGTCATGCCTGCCGAGCCTGAGAGTGTCTTGCCCGCCGAGCCTGAGACTGAGAGCGTCATGTCCCCAGAGCCAGTCGTCGGCCCAGATGAGCCAGAACCAGTTCCGAGTCCGGTTCCGAGTCCAGTTCCGAGTTCAGTTCCGAGTAAAGAAGTCGCCTGCCCTGTCGAGCCAGAGCCAGTCTTCGAGCAAGAGCCAGAGCCAGTCATCGAGCAAGAGCCAGAGCCAGTCATCGAGCAAGAGCCAGAGCCAGTCTTCGAGCAAGAGCCAGAGCCAGTCTTCGAGCAAGAGCCAGAGCCAGTCTTCGAGCAAGAGCCAGAGCCAGAGCCAGAGCCAGTCTTCGAGCCAGAGCCAGAGCCAGAGCCAGAGCCAGAGCCAGAGCCAGAGCCAGAGCCAGAGCCAGAGCCAGAGCCAGAGCCAGAGCCAGAGCCAGAGCCAGAGCCAGTCTTCGAGCAAGAGCAAGAGCCAGAGCCAGAGCCAGTCTTCGAGCAAGAGCCAGAGCCAGTCTTCGAGCAAGAGCCAGAGCCAGTCTTCGAGCAAGAGCCAGAGCCAGTCTTCGAGCAAGAGCCAGAGCCAGTCTTCGAGCAAGAGCCAGAGCCAGTCTTCGAGCAAGAGCCAGAGCCAGTCTTCGAGCCAGAGCCAGAGCCAGTCTTCGAGCAAGAGCCAGAGCCAGTCTTCGAGCAAGAGCCAGAGCCAGTCTTCGAGCAAGAGCCAGAGCCAGTCTTCGAGCAAGAGCCAGAGCCAGTCTTCGAGCAAGAGCCAGAGCCATTCTTCGAGCAAGAGCCAGAGCCAGTCTTCGAGCAAGAGCCAGAGCCAGATATGTCACGTTCACCGTCTGTCTCTGCACTACATTCCCCAGAATCCTCTTTGGCGCACCTGCAATTACTCTCCCCTGAGTATAATCACACACCTGTTCATCATCAATTACCTCATCAGCCAACTCATAAAACACTCACTGTGATTTCAGTCCTTGTCAAGCCTCCAACAGAAACAGATCATGATCCATTGTCTCCTGAGCTTTTGATGCATCAAGATTCCGAGACGTAACGTATACTTACCTGTGAAACCCTAACCTCTGTGTCATAGTTCTGCTGTCTTCAGAAATCCGGTTCGATTCCATGGTGCCTGTGATCCGGTATTCTCCCGAGTTTCCAGTAATTCCTCCGAGTTTGCTTGCTATCGACTGCATCTAAAAGAGAAAGGACAAGTATTAATGACCTGTGACGACTTGTTATCAACAAATCTGAAGTTAACATGCTTACCTGCAATCTGCCCCGCACTGAGTGATCTTCACAGAATCTTCACTTGAACTCACTGATTACTCACCTCAACTCACAAGACCTATAAGGGCTCTATTCATTTGTACTCCCAGTTCTCCACCGGCCACGATGGGAAATAACCCCCTACTGCTTAATCAAGGGTGAAAAGCGGTTTAAATTAAATACATAATTAAAAAGAAAAAAGAAAAAAGAAGAAGAGATAATTAAACAATTCCACTAGCCAGCGACAAATCAACCAATACATAAAAAAATAAATAAACAAACAAAAACCACACAAAGCTGGCTAGGAAATGAATTACCACAAATAAGTCAGGGAGCAGTCAATTTCACAATTGTCGCATAAAACCAAAGAAACATAAGACCCCCCCCCCCCCCCCCCCCCCTCAAAAAAACAATACAAGAGAACAGCGACTAGCAATCAACATCCAACACCCTATAACAAAATAGAATATTTTTCATGAGTGTCAGTCACATCCAGATAACAAACAACAAATTCTAAATGAATAACCATACCTTTAAGGTGCACAACCAGACAAATACATGGTGGTCCTGAATTTATTCCATCAGGCAAACAGTTCTAAAACATAATAAAATAACCATATTACCATCATTACAAACTCATACCCACATTATGCATTAATTGATTCAAATACCACCAATTAATCTAAAAAAAATAATTAAATCTATACTTGGGCTGGTGACTGCATCAGTACAAAAAAAAAAACATCCATTGTAATAGTACACCTTTCCATGTTGCCTGTACTTTAAATTGGGCCACCCATCAGCAATCTGTAATGGGATTGGTAGTTGCTTCACAATAGCCCTCCCCTTCTCCTGCTTACCTTGCTACACCTGTTTGCACCAAAACCCATATTAAGTGTTTGCTGCCAAAAAAGCGATTTTTGTTTCATCTGTCCATAGAACCCATCCCGTTTGAAGTTCCAGTAGTGTCAGTTACTTTTCAAACGTTCTATGGCCAGATGAAATACAAAACATGGCGGATAGGTGCGACCCACTGTGAGAGGTTTAGATAAAGGTTTGAGGGACTAATCAAAGTTTAACCTGATAGATTTATTTTTTTATGTTATCCGTGTTATATTCCATCTGCAATAACAATGTGGACTTTTATAAAGATCCGTTTGGGCATTAACTTTTAAATGCATCATTATGCATTAATATGAGGAGAGTTCTCTGCATGAAAGACCTTTCATCAATGTGCTACTGCATTTCTCTCCGATACGGTAATTGAAATGAAATTAAATGAAATGTGGAGGAAATTTTTAAATGAAATTTTATCTTTGACAAGATGATTGACAGGCCAGTTTACTGTGACAGGATGCAACAGAGAGCAACCGTTAAAGATGCAACTGTATGACGTGATAGTATGTCCCAAAGCTTGTCTACTCTTCTGCTACACTCTCAAAAGTATGCACTTTTTCGTCACAAAAAGAGTATACTTTTAGGGTGCAGTATGAGTAGGCGAATTGAGACACAGCATCGGAGTCGTAACGAATTTATCAATTATTTTGAATTTAAAACTCTGCAGATTGACTGTATTTCGACATTGTTTAATAATCCAAATGTAGTTGTATAAGTTACTTTCTTTTACCCTATACAAACCAAAGGACAGGCAATGATTTTCAGGCTCTGCCAGAAATTATGCTAGTCTCTTCTTTTTTGGCAAAGACAGCCCATCTAATTAAGATAATTGTCATTTAAATTAAAAATATTAAAATAATAACGTTATATATATATATATATATATATATATATATATATATATATATATATATATATATATATATATATATATATATATATATATATGTAGCCTATATAATTGGAACCCATATAGCATTATCCTATTGTAACATAGCCAAAGGAGGCCAGGAAGGGGAAAAAATGGATGCTGCATTAAATATTTGGTCCCACTTTATATTAAGTGGCTTTAGGTACTATGTACTTACATAGAAAAATAAGTACAATGTACTTATTGTGTTCATGTTTTATTGTAAAACACTTTTGCTGCTATTGAGGTGTGATACGGGTAAGGTTAGGGACAGGTGTGGTGGTATGGTTAAGTTTAAGGGTGGTTTAAGGTGTAAGGGAAGGGTCAACAGTGTAATTACAAATGTAATTACAAATGTAATTACATAAATTAATTACCGCTGTAATTACAAGCAGGTATTTTTTAAAATATAAGTACAATGTAAAAACATATATGTACACAATATGGACAAAGTCCATTGTATCAAATAATTAATTTTAATGTTAGTACATAGTAGTTAAAGCCACTTAATATAAAGTGGGACCAAATATTTTGCTGGATTGCGTTAAATATTTTTAATATGTTATCAAGAAATGAATGTGATATTTTTGGAAAAACTGGAAAATCTCTATCTGTAATCAGTCCTAACATACACAGCCATACAAACACTCTAAGCTCTCTGTTTCTCCATCTCTTTGTGTGTTCTTCTCTCTTTTTCTTTTTCAGTGACACTAAGTGGTTATAAAATATCATTAAACCTGAAGTTGCCCTTACTGTGAGCTTTAGGGTCTGAAAAGACACGTTGTTCCTCCACAGGGACGTCCATAACCAAAATAAAGCCACAAATGTGCATGCGTATGTGCAATTTCTCTGTATGCGAGTCAATTTAAAATTCTAGCAAAGAGCTCATCTCGCTCTCTACCCATTGAAAAAGTCCTCAATTAGTAAACTGGAGCAATGTCATTGCAGATGTTTAACACCACCCCCCACGCTAGTTGATGTTTCAACTATAGGGCTAGAAATGTGAAAATAAAAATAAAAATTACATAAGTGTTACTCTTTTTCGCTCCTTCTGTCCTTAATTCTAGACATGCTGTTCCTCAGACAGGACAGATGGTACGGCATATTAAGAAAAAGAAGGTTTAAACAGCCACACATCACATTTATTATATTTCTGTGACTCACTGCTTACAGCTCACCTGGTTGTAGTGCCCTCTGAATGGAGGGAGAGACAGAAAAGGAATGTCTGATGAAAATAAATGGCCTGTGAGGGATACTAGATTAGCTGTTTTATTTTCTTGGACTCTTTATTCTAAACCTGCTTAGTTGTACTAAAGAAAGCAGATTTGGTTACGACACATACATAACACCATAACTATTCATTCTCCTTTAGTTTGATCATTTTATAACCATATTTGCCCTTGAGCTGCCCACATTCCCTCTGCTAATAAACAATGTTGTGATGATAGCATATGCACCTCTGCAGATCTGACTCATACATCTATTACCAACAGAACTCACTTGCTTTTATACTGTCATAAGCCAATACACTCGGATTTGAACGTGCTTTGAATTCACTCTGAATTCTTGATTTCTAACTTCACTTTCTGAGCCACTCTAATTGGTCTTATGGTCTTTTTTAATGGTGCATGAAATCAGTTCCCATTAAGTTCACTCAGGTGTTACAGCAGAATAACCAGCAGAGGGGTTCATTATGTTAACATATAAACATGTTCCACAAAGTTTGACAAAAGTGTCGAACAATAGGCTACATTTATTGCTTCATATTTTGAAACCTAACAAAATTAATTTTGTGAATTTTGATGGATAAGTGTGCTTGTTGTGTCTTTAAAATAAATGGCACTTTTTGGGTATTTTTTTTATATAATGCAAAGACAATTGCACATTTTTAATTGTGGCTTAATTGTCCAAATATTTGTATTTTTCAGAAGCCGAAACTATAATTTTAAGCTCAGGTGTTTAGATTAAATAATACTATACTGTCTCTTTACACTGAGTGCAAATAGCCATGTGCGATTGAGTGTTTTCATTCAGGGCTGAGAGAGGAATAAAGCTGTAAAGCTTTTTACTCTGAATCCCGCATAGTGTTTTTTTAAACATTTGTGGGAAATGTATGTGACAAGGACTACAATGTCATGAGGGGAGAGAGAGAAGGCTGTTTAAGAAACAGTCGCACAAAGAGAGGACCACCTCTTGGGAGAAAAAAAAACAGCAGACGCAGACAAACACGAGCACATAACACACACACTTGCTTCGGACATAATACGTATTTGCTTTGGACAGAGAAAGAGGCCCTCAAGGTTGCAGCAATGGTAACACAATAACAACTGACATGTCAGTCATCTGTAAAGGCATTGGAAGTTAAATACATTTTAAAAAATGGTTTGACGAGCACAGTTTGTTTTGTTGATGTATTTATTGAAACATTAGCTGGGGACAGGACATAGCTGAATGCAATGATCACATGCTGTGTCCCAATTCACCTATACTTATGCTATGCCGTAAAAGTATAGGCTACTCTTTTTGCGAAGAAAATGTGGGTACTTTTTGATCGTGTAGCAAAAGAGTTGGTAAGCTTTAGGATGCAAACTGCATCCTGTAACATCCTCATATACAGTACACACTCCACATTTGATGTACCGGTAATTAAATGAACACTACTCAAAAAATTCCTCATGCCATAATATATTAGAGCGAAAAGTAGCTGTTGAGCTGCTGGTTATTGGTCTTTCCTCCTTTCAGGACATTTCTACTTAACTATTGGTCTCACGACTCGCATACATCCAGCATGTTTGTAGTTCCTTTTTTTCACGTTTGTAGTTCTGAACTGAATCCTCCGCCAAAGCGTAATGGGTTGTGGGCAATATCAGCCGTTAGAGTGTGCATGGACACTTCAAAAATCGAAATAGTAGACCATCTGGGGACTTTTGGCATACTCTTTTCTACAAACTATACACACTTATTCTTATCTCGCATACTATTTAGGATGACACAGTATAAAAATGATAAAACTATGGGCATTAGTACAACAATGATTGATGGTTGATGTACGCTACTATCACGGTATTGTCTGATCGGACTAGTACGTGTTGGTTCTTGAGCAACACATGGAAGCCGAGACGTTCTGCCAGGAACTCGAGGCAATTAACATGCCTAAGGCGCTTGGGTCCTGTCCAGGAGCCCGCGGCAGCATGTCCATTGCACATGGCGCCCCAGCCCGTGGTGGAGGCATCTGTTGAGACAACAACATGCCTGGAAACTCGTTCTTAGGGCACTCCGGCCCGTAGAAAGCTGAGGATCGTCCACGGGGTGAAGGTCTGACGGCAGGCCATGCCCATCTCGGGACTCGATCGCCAAGCCAAAGCTGAAGCGGTCTCATATGAAGCAATCCGAGCGGTGTTGCTGCCCAGGAGCCTCTGAAATAGTTTCAGTGACCGCACTCTTGCCCTCGAACTGTCTCCGGCAAGTCAGCAGTGACTGCGCGCGCGCGCTCGTAAGCTGCGCGCACATGGCGACCGAGCCGATTTCCATACAGGAAAAGAGATCCTCTGCACTGGGCAAAGTTTGCTCTTCTCCCAGTTGACCCGAAGGCCCAGACGAGCTAGGTGCCGGAGCACTAGGTCCCTGTGTTCGCAAGCCTGGTCTCGAGAGTGAGCTAAGACCAGCCAGTCGTCGAGATAGTCCAGGATGCGAACCCCGTGTTCCCGTAGTGGAACAAGGGCTGCCTCGACGACCTTCGTGAAGACGCGAAGAGACAGGGCTAGCCCGAATGGGAGAACCGCATACGAACCCGTACCGAACCGAACCGAACGGTCTGTGTCGAGGAAGAACAGAGACATGAAAGTAGGCGTCCTTCAGGTCGATCGCTGCAAACCAATCTTGTGGCCTCACACATTCGAAAATGCGTTTGGCGGGGGGCATCTTGAACGGTAGCCTGTGAAGGGACCAGTTCAAGACGCTCAGGTCGAGGATTGGTCGTAACTCACCGGATTTCTTGGGAACAATGAAGTAGGGGCTGTAGAAGCCGGACATCATTTCGGCTGGAGGGACAGTCTCAATTGCACCCTTCGCCAGTAGGGTGGCGACCTCCGCTCTCATGACAGGGGTATTGGCACACACCAATGACATAGACTCCCCTGAAGCGGGGAGGAGACCGTGCGAACTGAATCGCATAGCTGAGCCTGATGGTTCGGGCGACCCAGCGGGACAGGTTGGGAAGCTCTAGCCAGGCTCCCAAGAACTGTGCCAGCGGGGTCATGCGAACCACAGATGTCCTGTCGGTGGTGCAGGTAATTCATCAACACTATCATCCATTACATGGGTTTTATTTAACTGAATACATCATAATAAGCTAATACGCATGCGCAAGTCACTTTACTTCCTGAATAAGTGCGTACCCAAGTCCGTGTTGCTGTCACATTCACGCGAACCGCGGCACGGTTCGGGAGCAACCGAACTCAGACCACCTCCTCCAGGTAGTCTCGGGTTCGGTATCCCAGTGCGCTCCCGGGTCCGCATGACAGCATTCACATTAAAGATTTTTCGAACCGTGTCCCGTTCCGAACTAAACTGCTAGTGTGAAAGCAGCCTGAGTTTCCAGGTTGGTGACCAGACACACCAACAGTGAGGAGTGAGAGGAGCTTATAAAGCTGTGCTGATGAGGGTGGTAATGATTTGTAGGTGTAGGTCATCAGTATTCCTGGGAAAGTGAACGTTGTGTGTGAGTGTAACAATAGGTCCACAGCAAGCTTATTTTCATAATGTTTTTTTAAGCTTTTAATTGTACTAAGCCTAGGTTTTTAAAGGGTTAGTTCGCCCATTTAAGACATGAAGTTGTATGCAATCCTTACCAGCACTATAGTGCATTCACACTGACCCACTCTGTGGTCACCTCCCTGGTCAGAGTTCTGGCCGCTGGAAGTTTTTCAAGAAAGTAGTACTGGTTAGTTTCCGGGGCAACAAAACTGTGCGTTTTTACGTGAAAAAATTATTTGCGTTTCAAAGCTTGATTAATTTACATCACAAAAAACACTCCAGACAAAATTCATACCTCAGTTTTAATCTGCACTATGTTCTTTCCATTTCTATCAATCCGCGCTGCTGTCAACGTCAACAGTGCGCACGTTCCGATCACTATAGTGCTGGTAAGGATTGCATACAACTTCATGTCTTAAATGGGCGAACTAACCCTTTAAGATCGTTCTGACCTACATAAATAACAAATAAACCTATATTAATTAATTTGATGTACTTACTGTACTTTGTGGTACTTTTTGTTTTGTAAATGTGTTTATATTTTTTATATCTTTTAAATGTTCTCTTGATCTTCAGTGAAGTGCCTTTCTTTCTTCATGTTTTTGTTTGTATCGTGAACTCAAGTTTGTTCTACTTGGTTTGTTCAACCTCTGGACTTGATTATACCTACTCGCCTATTTATTTTATTTAGCAAAAAAATCTATAAGCTACATAACTAATGTCTCTACCTCTCTGGATTGGCATTGGAATCTGAAATATTCAGTGTGGGGACCGCTGAACTGCATTCCCAGCTGTCCCAGGTGGTAGTGGTAAAAATAACCTACCTGTAGAAACTCCATTTGATATAACTGAGTTAAGCAGCAGCAGCACCTCTCTGCCGCTCAGAGACTCATTGTCATCCCATTCATGTTGGGAAATAGCTGTTGTGACATTTCTCCCTGGTACATTTTAAATGTAATTTCCTGAATTAAAAGCACTCCATCACAGCTAACTCAAAGAACCACTTTTCATTAATAGTCTCAGAGAGGGAGGACTGAATATTTGAGTTTGTTGGAGATGAGTAGGTGTTTGCATATAAAGCTTTAGATTGCTATACTGAGAGTGATGACATGTCCTTTGACTCTATAATAGGATGTGAGCACTGTTCCCTTTTTCAACATCTCTCTCTCACACTTTTCTCTTTGTCTCTGTCTTTCAAATAATGGCTGCAGAAACTGTAATTTTGTTGCTGGCAGGTAAGTACCACTATTGGGCACCAGCGCAATGGCTCATGGGGAGTGTTTGAGGCTACTGAGATGCTTTTTAGTTTGTGTAAAGTTAAAAACTGTTAGAAATGTTTAGAAATGTCAACGAATGAGAAAATAGTGACATTTTAAAGCACTCTTCTTTCTCTCTCCTCACCTTTTAACTCCCACTCCATTACAACCAATGTGTAACTGAGCACATTTCTTAAGCACAGTTATCTGAGTGATGATTATGGAATCACAATCTTTGAATAGCATGTGAACAAAATGGGCCACTAGAGAAAAACACAATTTAATGCAAATCCATCCAAAGGCCTCAATACAGTTTCTCAGCTGTTCTGGACAAAGTTTAACATCGGCTGATCCAGAGACTTTAAAGAGCTCATTGAAATTTTCACAGCTTGACACGTCCAGTGCAACAGAAATGGGATGAGTTTCTCTTTCCCTCCCACTGTTGTTATGGTTAGAAAAATACTGTCAGCTGAATAGACAAGTTATTGCTTATTCAGATCCTTAAAGCAACAGGTTTTTTAAATGTGACATGGTACATTGTAAATAACTGTAAAAAAAATCCAACTTCAAAATCTATTTTAAAGATTGATTGAACTTTCAAATGTTGAAAGAGTTGACATTACATAAAAAATGTAAATAAAGTCCACTTTTATGTTTTTTAGTACAAGTAACTTTAAATGTCAAGTTTGGTGGTCAGGGTCTCCAACTAACATTGAGCATGCTCAGTTTGGCTACTAATGATGCACTCGAATAATTTGTGTTTTTGGTAATACCATGGGAACTTAATGACATAATTTGTTAGTCAGAATAAATTTGTTTTAGCCTGTGTGTAGTGTTTTGTCATTTTGTTATTTGTTGTACATTTTGTGTTATGTTTAAGATCAGCATTAGAGTGATTAGTGTTCTCTTCAGTGAAGTTTCTTCCATTTCAATGTGTAGGCTATTTACAATTGTTTTGTGTATAGAAGTAACTATGTATAACCTTGTCAGTTTGTTAAACAAACTGATACAGCTTACACAAATTAAGTTAGTTCACTAAATCACTTTTATAACGTCTTGGTTACTATTGTAACTTCCGTTCCCTGATGGAGGGAAAGAGACGTTGTGACGATGTGATGACACTAGGGGTCGTACTTGGGAGCCCCAAACACCTCTGATACTTCAGAAAAGGCCAATGAGAATTGGCAAGTGGAATTTACCACTCCCCCAGACATTCGGATATAAAAGTAGGTGGCTTGCATCCACTCATTCAGTTTTGTTTTCATATTTTCAAGCTTGTCAACAATAGCACAAGCACACCTCAAATACTAGGCCAAAGCATGCACAGCCATTACTTATAAATTTAAATAAAATATAGTCTTAATGGTGCTCAGCCAATCATCAACTTAACCACAGGCTCTAGTCTTTAGCACAATGGTAACCCCAAAAACTCAGACAGAAATCCTTTAAAATTCCAAAAAATAACAGAACATTAAACACTAACAGATCTCGCCCTATATTAATATTGAGCAAAACACATGAAATAATGCTTAATTTGAACATTTACTCTCCTTTAACAGTCAGAAGTAAGGCATGAAGTTGGAAGTTGGTAACTAGAAATCTGCTGTAAGTGTAACTCATTTCGGGAATGTGTGTATAAATGTGTGTACATACATTCACATTTATATGGTAACATCAATGTGCAATATATGTGCACAATAAAGGATAAAACTTTATGAATGTTATATGTAATGCTATTTTTGTCTTCATTTCTAAATGTTTTATATGTATTAAATATATAGCCATACTTGGTCAATATAATTGCATATAATGCAGTATATTGAAAAATATTAGCACTAGTTTCGCATATATGGAAATACATTATGTAATATATCACATTATATTTTGCAGTATATACGCATATATTTTTGTTCCGTAAGGGTATGGCAGCCACATTTAACATTTATGGTGGACGGGGAATAGGGCATGGATTTTTTTCTTACTGCGGTTGAAAAGCAAGAAATTCACGCGGTATAGCGGTAACCGCTTTAAATCCCAAACCCAAACCGGTTTTATCAACCAATTGCCTGGAATTAATAAGTAAGAAGCAAATATAGCAGACATGTAATCAGGACGTGGAGGCGCCGATGCGATCTCTTGCATTGGATGTGAACTGGAGCTCGTCTCATAAATGAACCGGAACTCTTCGTATAGGCTACTTGCCTCACGGACATGAGAAATAAGAAAGCTTGAAATGTCTACTTTTAAACAAAATTCAAAACGAAAAAGAAACAAGAAAAAAACTCTGCTTATGTAATCCATATGAAATGTGCATTTCGTAGAGAAGACTTTACTCTGTGAAAATATTTATTTATTTTTGTCCCTGTACGCCGATCAGAATTCTGGGGATACAACATATCCAATAGACTATACTATGGACTTTAGCCGTTAAATATATTTGCTGCATTGGATCAGTCTCCTTTCTAGAACAGCCAAGAGCTTTCTAGATCTGCGGCTCGCGTCAGCAGCGCCTTGCATCGCCCATAGACCTTAAACCAGGGTTCCTCAAACTGTTTGATCAGTGTTGGAGCAAAACTGCAGGACAGTGGCCCTCCAGGACCGAGTTTGAGGAACCCTACCTTAAACAATCAGCGGATGGCGGGCGGGTGAGGTTTTGCAAATTGGTCTAAAAACATTGGTGCGGACAGATTTGACAGTTTTGTTTAGAAAACCTTGAATCCATGTAAGACAATGTCATTAGACATAATCCATGTCATTAGGTAAAAAATTCGTTTTACTACGAATTCTGGCCAATTCGTAGTAAAACCATGGTTAAGTTTCTTAATGGTTCCTGGGAATCGAACAAGTCCACCTGTGCTTCTCCTAATCGATTTCAAATCAGCTGGGCCACCTGGGGATGAAGTCGCCACTCTCCTTGAATCGTCACTCGTTGCGAAAGTACGAACCCGAAGCTGCATTCCCTTTGCATACTGCACCCCAGCCTGACTTAGACGCATCTGGTGTCGGTTTCACAAAGCTATTTTAGATTGGTCTATAATGTTAGACAAGTCTGAAATTTGCTCATAGACTAGTCTAATGCAAGTTGGACTGTTTCCCAAAAATAAAGACTTAATTTACTTAAAACCCCCAAAATTAGACACCTTACCCCCAGGCTAACTTAGGTCTAAGACTCTATGTACAGACATAACATTACCTTACTTGCTTCATGAATCTGATTCCTACATTATATTTATTGCAGACCTAGAACATAGGTTCCTTGTATTATAGGCTGAGTCATTACGTTGTTCATGTTTATTTGCTGTCTAGCAAGCTTACCGTTTCACATTAGCATACATCAACTTGAAGCAATGAAGAAAAAGTAAAAAATTAATTGATTTCTTTAAAACAATCACCCGCTGTTACGTGTATTCTCCTCTTGACTGTCTGGCTCTTCCTCTTGACAAGGTGGGGTGCTGCTGTCAGTGGCTGAGGGAACTCCGCCGGTAACGTCGATGTTGACGCCACACACTCCACTTTCCTGCCCTCCGCTTATCCCCCAGAACATAGGCGACTGTCCACCATATATATTCATCACCATTTCAGAGGTGTCTTTAAGTTTCTCTTGTGGTCCTCCCGTTTTTGGATATTTCCAAATATATTATATAAATATTCGTTATTTAGCATCTTGTACCATGTTTTTGTATCTTTTCTGTACGTCTTTAACGCTCCGCTCAACGGTCAGATTAACGCTGTTAACTGTCGTAGCAATCTTATTCCAAATGAAACCATTATTTTTGTTACTACATTGCACTACACTACACTGCACTGAGTGGTTGAATGCGCTTACTCGATCCACCTTGTTTTTTGTTTTGAAAAGAGTTTTATTTTACCCAGAATGCATTGCAGTGTAGTCCTACATAAGATCAAAGTCTTAAGTGCTTTGTGCAACGGTCTGATTTAGATGTGTATCTAAAGTATGACAATCTACTATATCTAAGCCATAGTCAAAGTCTATCTTTGTGAAACCGGCCCCTGTTGTAACCACAACATTCCTGGACACTTGTTCTAAGGTAACCTCTGTCCAAGAAATAAAATGCGGACTGAAGTGATCTGACAGATCGGCGTGATGGTCACACAATGTGTGTCGCAGCGCCATGCCCATCTCAGGACTCAAGTCTGAAGCCAATGCTTGCGTGGTTTCATATGCATCAACTCGAATGGAGTAACTGCAGCCACGGACACCATACGCCCCAAAGCTTTTGAAATTATTTCAGTAGGATTTCGATTTTATGCCTGAATGAATTGAAGCAATTCAGCACCGACTGAGCGCGGTCTGCCATGAGACGCGCTCTCACAGTGACTGAGTCCTACTCCATAACGAGAAAAGTGATGCTCTACAACAGAGAGAGCTTGCTCTTTTCCCAGTTGACCCAAAGCCCCAACGGTTGAAGTGCTTGAGCACCAGGTCCCTATGTGCACACAATAGATATTGAGAGTGTCATCAAGATAGTTGAGAATGCATATGCCCACCTACACATTGTCTTGAATCTTGAATCACATTAATTTAATGTTGAACGCATGTCAAAATTTGTTTTTGGCATGCGGATCTTTTGAGCGCTGCTGATGACGCTGTAAAGTGACGCTCCACTGATCAAGTATTCCAATGTATAAAAAAGCTTTCACTCGATTCCTCCGTCCTCATTTTCTTTCCTTGCAGCCTTCCCCCGCGTCCTCCAGGGGGTGGAGCTGAGACGCGAGGAAAGGAAGCGAGGAAAGGAAACGAGGATGCACAAATAAGAATTGAGAAGAACCCCCTGTCTCCGTTTTCAGCTCCTCGCCTCCTCCCGCCTGCACACGGCAGCTCTCGCCGATCAGTTACATCCGGCCGCAGCCGATGTCGAACACACCTAATAATTTATTGGTTCATTGTGTTCAGGTCATGTGTTTCTCTGTTCGTTTTGTGCTTGATTTATTGTCTTGATTGTTCACAGGTGTTTCTCATTGCTCATTAGTCTTTGTGTATAAATAGCCCATGTTTCAGTGTTCCTTGTCTAGCTTTGTGTAACCTGCTGTTGGTGATTTTTTGTTTCTTTTTAAGTTTAGGTCATGGTGAAAGTCAAGTCTTTGTTTATTGTATAGGCTATTTGGTCTACATTTATGCTAATAAACTGCACATGGGTTCTCATTGCAACTCACCTCTTGCAAATTGGGACTTGCATTACAACATGGATGCTGGAGCCTCGATAAAAGAACAGACCCGCCTAAATTGTTAAGTTGATACAACCGCATACTCCTGAAGCTGGTTAATTTAAATAGATTTCTTTAGATTTTTTTTTTACTTTTGATTTTTATGTGGCATTAAAATCTTGTGTAAAACACAGAAAATTCTGCAATGTAAAGATGCCTTTTAATTTATCAGCAAATTATGCAGTTTTTTGCTAAATACAGGCAATTCACAACCCTTTAAAGGGGGAGGTTTATATTCACATTTATTCATTTAAAAAAAATTCATTCAAATAATAAGAATATTGCCATAATAAGTGATTTAATCAAATGTTGGTGGCAGGTCACTTAAAAGATGTACATGTTACAACATCTATTAAAGTCAATCTTGACAGTCTAAAATATGATGGCATGTCATGTAGCTTAAACTTTTTATCCAACTCAAAGAAAGCTTACTACAGAGACCGACGTCCCTCATAGACAGCCTGTGGTGGAGAGATAAACTCAAAAACCACAATGATGATAGGAGGTTATTAGTAACTCATCAGGAGACTTTGTTCAGAGTTGTGATCTATTATCACCTTATTTTGTAAATCAGTAGGTTATCACCACCCACAAATTCAGATGAACCACATCAAGTTCTCCTGGAGGGTTGTTACATTTTTTTTTTTTTAAATGAATGAATGAATGAATGATGCATTTATATAGCGCTTTTCATATGTAGGCTACTACTGTAATGTATATTATTATTTACTGAAGTGTAGAATAAAACTAAACCTGCTAATTTTTCACAGTCACACATCTAGTAGTCTTATATTTTAAACTTGCCGTTGACATTGCTTCCCGTATGGAAATGTAATATAGCCTATGTATTTGTAAATTGATATGTATAATTGTAAATCACATCCCCACACCAAAATCACTAGTTTCAGATGACAGTGTGATGACAGTTTCAGATTTAACATGACTTGTCTTGTAAGTCTGAAATCTACACAAATTGGTCCAACAACCTGATTTTAAGACACTTATTTGTATGTTTATTCAGATTTCAAAAGTTTGTGGTTTAAGAAAAAATCAAGTTGAGTCAAGTCAACCCCCTCGGGGTAGGTTTTTCGTTTTTTATTTTTAATAAAAGCCTTCATTCTTCTGCGTTTGAGTCCTCGCCTCATCTGCTCAATCCCAAACCCTGACAATGACTTCTTTTTTTTCTGACTGACCTTAAACTTTTTAATGGTACAGTGTGTATCTTAATTTTAAGTAAATAAGATGAGGTCATGTTGAACTGATTATGTGGTACAAGTAACCTTTTTCTTTTGGTGCAAGTAACTTAAGTGTAGTTCGATATAGAATATTATGTAGCTAAGGACCTTTTTACAAGAGTACCAATAGTCTTATATCTTGGAAATCTGCAGATTCAAAGCAACTTCTCTAACAATAACTATGTTTTCATTTAAAGTTTTAAATATAACTTTTTTGCAAAATAGGTAGCCTATATCACATCAAACATTTGTGAATAAAGTAGTGTTTCAATCCCATGTGTTCAAAAGAACAAAATGCTTACTGGGAAATTGGTGCAAAATTTCTGTGATAAAAGAAAGAAAGAAAGTTGCTGCAAACGGGGAAGCCACTGTGGCTCTTTTTTCCAACATCATAAATTACTTTTGTCTCAAGAGTGCAATCTTGTGAGACACTTTTGTTAGGTCATATACCAAATAATTCTGATGACAGACTTTGGCTCAGGCATTTCAGAATGATCAGACGCTGCAACACGATCTCATAAAAGTGCGTATCTATACCACGAATGTGTATTTGTCGTACCATTTATACGGCAAAAATGTTTTTTTTTGCGTGCATTTGCTACGCACTGAAAACGCTTGGGTAGGATTAGGGGTGGGGAGTGCGTGCGTATGACACGCCATAAAGTGCGTATCATATACACGCAAAAACAATTTTTGCCGTATAAATGGCACGAGAAATTATGTTTTATTAACAAAGTTCGGGAGGAGCACGTTCAGATAATTAACGCAAGTGGAGAGCACTCAGCAATCAATGGTAAAAGGTATATGTACACTCAGCAGTCTCACCTCATCCCATTGACAGTTTTGCAGCATCCCGAACTGCAGGCCGAACTCCGAGCTCGGAGCCATCCTCCCGGACAGGATGCCAAATACGCATTAAACCCCCTCAAATTATATGTAAGTGTGAACTCGTGAAATAACATTCGTCGTATAGATACGCACTTTCATGAGACCGGGCTGGACCAACATCAATTGAGCGGATACATTTTTATGCGTATTTTTAGAATTTATGTGCATCTTGGTGTTTCCATCCAGCTTCTTTCTTTTTTTCTTTTTTTTTGCGATATCCCAAATTATGCATAAAAATAGTTGGATTGAAACATAGCTACTGATGGCCATGACCTTGTTCTTGCAGGGGTTGTTGCTGAGTGGGTTGTGGCATTGTTCCAAGTAGAGAAATATTGAAGACTGCAGATGCTATGTAACTTGTATTTTACATGTGTGGGTGCATGTTTGTGAGGGAGATACACACTGACAATTCAGTTATGGTGCTGAGTCACCTGTCTCTCACACTTATTCAGTTTGAATGGTACATCTGCTCAACAGCCTAACATCTCTCTCTTTTGATTTTTTGAACTGACTGGAGATCATTTGTGCCCGAGCCCCCAGAATCTATTTCATCCTGTTTGCCTGTGAGCAGAAGTATATTTCAGGCTTCTCAGCAGGAGAAGACCAAATGGGATGAACTTTTCCTAGACATCTAGTCATGTTGAGTTACCTTTGAAAAAGGAGAGAGAGAGAGATAGAAAGAGAGAGACCACCCGCTCCGGGGAAATTTTATATGCTCAAGCAATTTATTGAATATTCTATATTTGAATATACTTGAATATTATCTGTGGTAGTGTATTTTCATTTCAATATTCATATATTCAATATATTTCAATATGTATGTTTTTTTGTCTATTCTGTAAAGACTTTTTTATTTATATTTTTACTCATAAACAATTTTTTTTAATTACATGTAATTGTTTTTTTCTTCTGCGTTTAAAAAAGTCAGTGACTCAAAATGATAAAAGGTTTCCAGTAATTCCAGTTATGCAATTGGTTAACTTCTCATTTTAGTGCATCCACTCCTGTCTTGGCATCATACTGCTGTGCCTTTCAGCTTATTGTAGCAGGAGTGCCGTGTTATCTCTCCCAGAGTTCTCCAATAAAAACCTTTTCAATTATATTTACATTTATGGCCTTGCCTCAACCGAATAATTCAGCCATTATTCTATCTTAATAAAATATGGATGCTGGACTGATGTGTAGAATTTGATGTTGATTTTATCCATCGAATAGCTTATATGCAAGCAGAGCTATCTCTTTTGTTCTGAATAAAATTGGTACCATTCCTCTTGGTTTTCCTTGTAGAATATACCCCTAAACAGTGACTCTACACCATCAGTTGAGTAAAGTCAACATGTTTTTGTAGGTGGTTTAAAGGGAATGAGGAAAATCATCAGTGTTTGGAAATGTCAAGCATTTAATGCATCCTAAACCATAAGATGCTTTGCTGAAATGTATCCTAAACCTATAGGATGCAGGTCTAGTTGGTGTTCAGCTAGTTTATCTGGTCAGCCAAATAAGTGCTCAAAAGTCCTCTAAACCCAACAAAATAGCTGTTTTTTTTTCTTCAGTGGGGCAGTTCACAGCATAGAAAATAATATAAGCAATGCACCTCTTAAATCTCTAGTAGTTTTGTTTCCTTTTGTCTTGGTGTCATTGAGTGGGATATTCCCTCTACTGTGGAGACCCAGAATGGGTGGCTGCCTGTAGCCAGGCCAAGCTAATCAGACAGATCGATGACCTGTTAGCAAAACCTGGCATAGCCTGAGAAGTTTCTTTAAGGTTGTTAGTGCAGGGTAGTGATAATGAAGGGGCTGTGTTTTGCTAGATTGACCGCTTTAAATCAGCTTAGTGGCTAAACGTTAGTTATTTGTGTTCACAAATGGACAGAGCAGGGTCTTGCTCCAAGAAAATAAGAAAAATGTCAAAACTAATCTGTGCGGCAGCTTAACAAATTAGTTCATAGTTCAGTGGGTAATGAAATTCAATGGGAAAAGGAGATGTGCGCCGCCAGACTGAATGCTCGGTGTGCTGTTTAATGTTGAAAGATACTGCCAGTAGTTTCTTTACAAACTACAGAGAGAGAAGATATTTTCCACCATTAGTGTGTAAGCTGCTTAGAACAAAAAAGCAATAAGGTGAAAAGAAAAAAGAGTGAAAAGAGGATTCGTATTCAGTGATGCCATTTCCCCCCACCCCTGGCATTGTGGTTATCTGACATAGCCTATCCCAAGATAGTCTTCCTTATTGCCACAACAACATAATTCTAAATGTCTTTATAACCACTTTTAACCACATGGGGTTGAAGACTCAGCTACAGCTGGTTTTAATTATGTTCATTAACAACCAATTACAACCCTTAAAGTGATAATGAGATTTGTGTTTCTGCAAGGGTAAACTAATATAAGAAAGTGTTGCTAAACAAACACGCTCAGAATGGAACACTAGTGTGCTGTTTATTGTGCAGTATATGTATATTGCCTACTTTTAAATTGGCATGAAATACAAATTCAACCTATCTATTTTGTAAATGCATGTTATAGATTTTATTGCGAGCAATTCATCCGTGGGTGCGCATATATAAACCTTTTTTTGTTCCTGAGATTACAACAGAAGTTATATAATTTTTAATATTTGATATTTCACGTTTAATTTAATGTTACTTGCATTTTCTTTGTAATTATTTGTGAAATTATTCATATTTTTTTTCATTGGTGGGTCATCTGTGTGGTAGTAGCCAAAGACCAAATGATGTCTGATTAATGGATTAGGATACTAAATCACTATGTATTTAAATGAATATCCATTCAATTCCAATTTAAACTGTTAATTGGTAAACTACAAAGCACATTTGTGTTAATAGCTTTGTGTTACGTTGTATATCAGAGCAGAATATCAAAACAAATATTTTTTTTCTTACATTTTCAATATGCTGTTTTCAGTCTTTGGGTTCAGTGTTGGTGTTTTATGATCAATCTTTTATGTTTTATATTGCATCACAAAATGGAAAAAGCAATAATTTCCCCTATTCTTTTACCAGGGTCTCAAGTGGTATAAAAGTTTCCATTTGTGATCCTTTTATTTGTTTGTCAGGGAACTTGACAGGATCCGGGCACATAAATCTTTGCTTGAAACCATTTTTTTCAAGTGCTGAGTGATGTTTTCGATCATACTCGTGGTGTTGGCATCAGCAGCCCACTGCTGATTAATTGTTTGCAGGACCCAGGTGGAGGAGAGGAAAGGAACAATTGTGTTCTTAATCTCCCCCTTACTCTCTCTGCCTCCCTGTTTTTCTTTCCCATGTCTGACAACAGGGCTGATGAAGGTGCTCATCGCATGAATATTAATGGCACCATGTTTCAACAAGATGCTGCCTAATCTTTTCTCTTTTTCTTTCTCTCTCTCTCTCTAAAGTAAAGTCCTATCGCAGAGCTGTCATCGGCAGAACTGAGCTGCACTGCTGGAGTTTTCCACTCTATTTTTATACTGTATCAATTAGTTTGTGGTGTTTTAAAATGTGAGTGTGTCATCTTTTTAACCCACTCTTTAGAATCCTTTTTTATTTGATACTTTTATATTCACTTTTGTTGTCCTCATGTAACCAAGACTTCAGAAGTCATCTTGCGACAAAGCCAAGTGTTAATGACACCATCAAATCTCAGGAAGCAGATCAAATTACAGATACTAAAAAATAAATACAGTTAAGCTGTTTAACTGACTGGTGAGTTTATGACAGAGCGTCAGTTCTGGGAGGTCACATTAGTCAACTTGCATCAGCTGATCCACGTCTATATAGGAATACGACGTCTATCACTGTATACATATATAAGCTCCTTCAGTATTATCAGCAGCTGTCGCGTTTCTCAGGAGCTAATTACCCTCCTCCATCCCCAGCTCCACCTCTCGTCAGTCAGGATTTGGCATTCTGATTCCCCCTGAATCAGACTAAAATTCTTTAATTATGTTGTACATTAAAACTAATTAATGATCTCTGCAATACATTCATATTGGTTCTGTTCTGTTTTCCCCCCTTACAACGTGTCCTAACTACACGTGCCGCGACACACGATAAAAGGTATCTTTTCCATGTTAATCAGAGTTTTTGTCCTAACCAGCTGCGCCACGACGATTCTATTTTAGAAACGGTTCCGATTTTTCTGCGACGTCCCGCTGGAACAGCAAACACAAAGTGTGGCAATGATAATCTCAGGTACTGTTTGTGCTTTATTTAATGTTAAAAGCGTGTAATGTGACTTTGAATATCATTTAGTGCTCCCAGCTTTGTAGCTGTAAAAGCAACAATAAATAATTCACCTCAGATCTTGAAATTAAACAAATGGAAACAGGAACGTTCAAACTGTGAACAAACAACATTCTTTGACAAAGATTGTTTTAGTAACTCTGTAGCCTATGTAACGTATTTGAATAATGTTTGAATGGTGTAATATTTGTGAATTTGCCGTCAAGATTACTCTCTGGTGCTGTGCACTTGCCGCGAGAGCCCGCCCACACGCTGTTCTGATTGGCTGTGGGTTTTGGTTGATTTTTATGCATCTCGCAGTCGCGTTGCGTCTAGTGTGGACAGACAAATTATTTGTCGCTGGAATTTATCGCATCGCGTCTGGTTAGGACACTGTGTAAGGGGGGTTATTGCTGCTCTCCCTGCTCTTATCCATGCTAGGCTGCATGTACTGTATGCGCAGGGAGTTCTTGCCCAGAACAGAACCATAGCGCCAATCCAAACTATGTTGTCAATCATATTTGACGATAGTGGTCCTGACAGAAACAAGGTTATAAAGATGTTTTTTGTAGAAAAAGTTGAAGCGTAGCTGTTGTAAGCCCGACTCAATCGGCCCAACGGAGGCATCCGATCTGCGAGTGAAGGAAGGCGCGTTACTGTTTTTCCTCGTGGCAAAGTAATTTGATTAAATGAAATACATTTGTTGTATTTACTCATTATTTCATCTGACTCCATAAATGAAAAAGGTTTTAACGATATCTGAGCTTCATTAAATGTGAGAACAATTTATTATGTCAGGTAAAAGTGTATCATGCTAATTTCATAATCAATTCAAAGATAATAAATACAAAACATCAACTGCTCTGGAATAAAGAGAGAAGATGTAAACCTGACATTAGAAAATATATGATGCGGAGTGCCGGCATCCACTCTGCATCACGGGCTAATTTGAGTTACAAATCGCGCGGAGCCTCTTGCTGGATATCATTATATAGACAGAAACTTCTTACACATGGAAACATGTGCTATTTGCATTCAGATGTTACACCTTTTGAGAGCAGGAGGCCATTTGCCTGGAAGACACACCCTCCTATGTGCAAGATACTTCTAAACTCTTAAGAGCTTTATTACCTTTTGGTTTACTTCTTTGAGAATGAGACATTTGTACCAGTCACACTGAGACATTTCAAATGATACCAAACATGTATAAAACTGTATGATAATTGTTCACATTTAAACCATATAGATTTTGGGGGAATTTCAGAGAGGGGGAAGAGAGAAAGAGATGTATTCTGAGGTGAGACTTTTAATCTCAAATGGTGATGCTAACTTCAAGAGAGAGTTCAAATGTTAATTTTCAGGAAGGTAATTTGTCTTCTCAGGGAGTGGTCGCTCATCAACCAGACTGCCCGGCATTTCCTAATTTCTCAAGTCTTACACTGTTGACAGGTGTTCTGACCCAAACGGCTCTGAGTCTTAAATGTTGGATTCTCACAGTGCACGAAGTCAACCTTAGAGTTTACAGGATTGACTTTTGGAATTTCTTTTTTGACTTCAGGAATAGGTTTTTGATAGTGCATCATTTATTTGTGACATAGACAAGTGACAGATAGGCACCACATTTGTTGGTTAATTTGCAGATAACAGGATAAAAAAGGTCTAAGTCTTATAAAAGGATGTAAAAGTTAGTAACCACACTGGCAAAAGAGAACAGTCCTCTTACACAAAAGCCGCTCTATAGATTATAAATAACTTGCACGCAACAATGATGTGGTTTTTAAATCATGTTTAAATAGACACAAAATTATGTATTTTTTGTAATAATAATTTGTGAGTCTGTTTTAAGTACCGGTCTACTTTATATGTTATAAAGTGGAACAGTAGCTTTTAGAATAGATACGATTAAAGTTTATTGTCATTCATATACAGTGGAACATCAACTTATCAACTTGTTGGACTGACAAAATGTTTTAAAACCTGCCCATTAGTGTAAGATCAGATGACACTGTTGTATTACAATGTGCCAGTTGGTCAGAGTGGAAGAAATCTAATTAAAGCATATACATTACAATATAGTATGATTTAAATCCATAGTGCTCCACATTCGGTTCATGTAAATGTAGCCAGAAATAGGTACGGTTGAAGCAAATAATCTTCATGCAAATGATCTGATTTAATTCAGCTTATCTCTTGCACTCAGTGTTCTTGTGCCCTGAAACTTAATTCAAAGTTGTTGTTTTTTCTATGATTCACAATAAATGTGGACACTGCAGGTAGATTAGCATAACTTATCATAGACAAGCTATCAGACAATATTTTTTTGATAAATTTTTATATTCTAGTTGTTATTCTAATAGTAATCGATCAAGGCGAGGCTCAGATTTGATCTTTAAGACCAACTTTAAGTCTTCCAAATAATAAATATGCCACGTTTTTCAGTATATCTAGTAGCACTTTTTGGTCGACAGGGATATGTGCAAGCCTGGTCATTGAAATTCTAGTACTAGCTCATGGCACAATTGGGTCATTGCTTTTTAGTGCCACCCTTCAAACTCTGGGGCAGATTTTTGTTGTTGTTGTGGAAATTGCTGGTGGATTGGTAGGGGAAGAAGGTCCTGGCTTTTTCATTCACTCCCTGTGACTGTGCATTTTGATAGCAGCACCAAGGATTTATCTAATTCATTATGAGACTTTTATGTAAAAGGGGTGAATGAGCATGAACAAGGGTTTGCCCAGTCTCCCTGCCTTTTTGTACTTACTCTTTGTTTTTCTATCCTGTTCTTTTCTTTCTTTCAAGCATTTTCCACTTAAAATGTAGTCGACTCACAGGTTTGTTTACCCAGTTGAAGGAGAAAAACGACCAGTTTTCAACTATTGAGTGGGACACACAAAAGCAAACAGTAATCAGCCAAATTAACAAACAGTTCTTCCTTATGGTTCTCTACAGCTCTAAACAATCTGGCCCAACATAAGAAGAACACACACACACACACACACACACACACACACACACACACACCACACACACACACACACACACACACACACACACACACACACACACACACACACACACACACACACACACACACACACACACACACACACACACACACACACACACACACACACACACACGACCACCAACTTCTGTTCATCTCATGCCTCTTAAGTCTCTTTACCCGGAAAACATAGTGTGTGTAATGCACCATGGGCATTTTATCCGATTAAAGATGTGACCTGCCGTTCTTCTTTTGTTTCTAAAAACAAGGCGGTAGGTTAAAAAATGATGATCAGCATCAGCATGAGCAGATACATTCTGCCTGAAACTTGCTGTGACTCATGCGAACAGATTAATTGAGTTGATTGTGGCAGCTTTCTTTGCCCTGTTGTATTTATTTTAAGCTGGTTTAACTCCCGGGTTGCACCAGCACTATCTTTTGACATCAGAGCAGGTGCCAGATTAATGTCTCCAGTAAATGCCATGGTGTGAAACACAACTCTTGTTCAACCTTTTTAAAGTGCTTTATTTGCCTACAATTGGCAACTATTTCATATATTTCATATATTTTTATATTTTTCATACATTTTTGGTGCACTGTAAACCCTAACGCTCAAAATAATTAATTGGTTTGAGTAGGACAAAAATTAAACTAATTAGTTCAGTCAAATTAACTTTTATGAGTATTTAGCACTTTCTTTTTCTTTCAAGTTCACAAAACTGATATATTTAAGGTAAACTGAACATTGTTTTGAGTTTTATTAAATTATATTTTTTTAATTTAGACTAACTTAAATTTAACTGAATTAGCTGGGATTTCTATTTCCTATGCTTTGCCCATGACACTCGAAAGGGAGAGTAAATGCTAAAATTAAGTGTTATATAATGTGTGTGTTTTTGTGCAAGATTAATGTTAAGTGGGAGATTAAGTACTGATTAATGTTTTGTTATGCTATTGAATTTCCTTTAATGTTGGTTTTAGGATAGTCACCATCATGGTGACAAGTGGTTACTGTGGCTTGGTTTGAGAGCAAGTAATGTAAAGCAATATATTGCTGCACTCATACAGCACATGCTATAACATGCTATTGTTAACATGCGAGAGAGGAGTCAGGCCATAACCCAGAGGACTCGGACAGATGGTTACTTTGATAGCTGTCGTGTCTTCATTGTCATATGCTTTGCATTGATTTTTCCTGCTTCACACACCTCTATCAGTCTGTCTCACTCAATCTGTCTGTCACCCTTGTTCAAATTAATGTCTTACAGAAGTGCTTGTTTATCCTGCCGTTGTCCCATGCATGTTATTAATTTAGCTTCTATTTTCAGCTTTGTTTACAACCGACCCGCCCCCATAACAATGGCAGTGTCTCGTTCTTGTTCACCTTCTTTTCGCCCGCGGACACAATTGTGCAGATGACAACCGTTTTCCCTACCTTAATTAGACAAGTGATGCCTCCCGCAGACACCCCCTCTGTTCCACTGTCACAACCATGTATCACCTCATACACCTCCCTCCCAGCAAGCGACACAAATATGAAACGGTCGCAAAAAGAGAGTTTTCCCAGTTGGAAACGAGGCGCAAATCATTGTTTGTTAATAGTGTAATGCCAATTCATCTGTTTTTCTTCTCTGTTAGGAACTACACTGAGCTAATAACTCTCTTAAACAGACACGCTCTCTCACCTTTTTTCTCTGAGGTGTCTGCAATGAGATAGTCAAGACATAGTTGTCACTTCTAACTCCTTCGATCCGCTGTCAACGGGCCTGAAATCTAATGCTGCTAATTTCATACCCTGGGAAAAGCTCTGCACAGCTAGATGAGAGGAGTAAAACTACCAGGAAGTTATCACAAGCATCTTAATTAAAGTCTTTCTGTGGCAGAAAGCGATAACAGCCGGGCTAACACGATCTTGAAATGCATAGGCACAGATTTATCAGACTTACCAGTCGTACGTCTGATGCGTCATTTAAGCAATGATCTCTAGAAGTCATTAAAAGTAAATCTCGCTGTCTTGAGTCTGCTGAAAACTTTCATATTTCTGTACTGTTGCTCTGAACATGCATCTCACAATTATCACATCTTCAAAAATGCACATTTGACCGGTATATGGTATCACAGCTGTTTTATTTGCGAAAGTACATTGATGTTCAGAGTCGAGCAGCTGTACAATTATCCCTATTTTAATCATCTGCGCCTGCAATATATTATCTCTTCTGTGCACAAAGCATTGACTAAAACATTACTCGTTACTCTGGAACTGAAGCATGTTCGGAATCGTAATGTTCGGTGTCTTATAAAACACCTGCCAATTATGTCATCAAAAGCCATTAGCAAAGTGCACATCTTTCATTCTTTTCCATGATGCTTTGTCCTTTGTGGCCTGTGATATTAATAGGCTCTCTTAATAGGCCTTGTGATATTGACTATGCCCATGTATTTGCCATTTGGGATTTGATAGAAATGCCTTTAGAGAATCATTAGTTTCTGCTGCTAATAGTAACAGGAACTTGAAATAAACTTGGAGGACAAAGTCAGTGATGTGCTGTGTAGTCACCCTTGATCACATCTCCAGATCTGGTTATTATTTGTGACGTTGAAACATATGGTATTCACAAACCATGAGCGCTGAGCCGTTAAGTGCTTTGAAACTGATCCAAGTTTAGTCTATTATTCCAGCCTCCAACAAGAGCCACAAACACAGCTATTTACCTCGCCACTGTTTACTGTAGAGCATTAAATTCCAGGGGTAAATATTTGATCTGATGGCTCTGATAACCTTGGCAGCATGACAAAGCTTTTTTCTCTTTCCAACTAAATGATTATATTGGTAAAACAAGCTATCCACCCTCTGGGTACCTAAAAAAAAAGAGAAAAGGTCAGATTTCCTCAGGAGGGTGAGGAATGTCAACCAATGTTCTGATCAAAGATATCGACCAATAAAATAACCAAATGTCTTTTATCCTCCCCTCCACTGAACCTCGTGTTGTTTCTCAGGCGTAACTGAGAATTCTGTTATTCTTTTTTCTTTTTCTCTGTCTTTTTCCTTTTCTTTTCTTAGTCTACTTCCAAAATCACATACTTCCCTACTATATAGTAGGCGGAAAACAGTATGCAACAAAAGAAGTATGTCCGAATTCACAGTACTCATAAAAGAGTTGCCAAAAAGTAACCGGATGTTCTACTACTTCCCGCGAGATTTTGAAGTGTGCATACGATGGACACTTTAAAATCCCATGAGGCCACAGGAGAGGATTTATGAATGGCAGTGAAGCGACGTAACTGACGCTGTTGATAATGACAACATGCTCAGTAAACATAATTGGCAAACAACTACCAGCAGCTGGGGACATCTACATTACACGCTGCCTCAAGAAGACAAAGCTTATCATGAACGACCACAGTCACCCGGCACAGGCACTCTCCCCTCTGGTAAAAGGCTCAGGATTATTTGTTCATGCACAACACGATTCAGGAATAAGGTAAGAATACTGGACACTCATAAGATCAAAAATGTCACTTTGTTTTATGTCACTTATTGTCTTATTTATTTTTGTCACTGATTATCTTATTGTCATATGATTTAGAAATAATTTGGTAATGTGTGTAAATATGTATATTTGTTTCGTTTATAGCAGTGAAGTTTATTGTATTTGGTTTGTCTATAGTTTGTGGAGTAGCATTCAAGTAAGTTTTTCACTGTACTTCGTAACTTCTCATGTTACATGACAATAATGTAACATGACATTACATAGTTGTTATGTATGTATGTAGTTGTCAACTACACATGACAATAATAAATTACTTGACTTGACCATGGCGAATGTAGTACTTCCGGATTATTCATACACTCTAAACAAACATACTTGTTTAGTGCCCGTGAAGTAATTATTCAAAATAAGTACCTACTCGAGAGTATGAGGTTTTGGACGCAGCCTTAGTTCTACCAGAAAGACTCGGGAGAATTGATTTTGTAACATAACCATTTATTTAGAAGCTCAGCAATCATCAGGTTCTTCGGCGTAGGCTCTGTTCGTAACTCACATTCAGAGGGTACGGAATCTGCGTGTCCCGCCTGAAGACGAAGGCAGACGAAGGCCCACCCCCGCGAAGTAAGGAAAGGGGCCATCTGGTGGTGGCGGGGTGGATGGAGAAAAAGAACATTCTGAAGTCTTCAGGATGGAGGGGATAGCCTGTCTGGTGATGTTAGGGATGATGGAGGTAGGACCCGACTTGGTGGAGTAGGGGGGTAAAAAGAAAGGTCCCGTCTTAGTGGAGGCGGGGAGGATGGTGGTAACTGAGCGACAGCATCTGCGAACTCAAACATGTGTAAGTACTACCCTTTTATGCTACAGTTAAAATTATATGATTGGATAGATGAGAAGGTAATTAGTGACGTGAACGATTGAGTCTTCCTGGCAGAACTTGCGCTAGCTTCATTTCCTTTTCTTTTATTCTTTTCATTTCTTTTTTTCTTCCTTTTCCTTTTCTTTCTTTTTTTTCTTTCCTTCTGTTTCCTTTTTTTCTTTTTTCTTGTCCTTTTATATTTCTGTTCCATTTCATGTTTTCTCTTTTTTTCTTTCTTTTCCATTTCCTTTTTCTTAAAGCGCTGCATTTTTTGTAGGCTATTGTACTTTTGATGCAAATTCAAAGAAAGGAGGATTCTGTACACAGAACTCATTCAAAGCAGTAAAATGCTGCAACCAGTTCCTTGCATTATCTGTGTATTTCAGAGGTAGATCAAAGACTACCACAGCATTAATCGAAACTGTGTACTGAAAGGTAGTTTAATTCGGTGTGTTGAATCCAAATCTCAATCGTGGCTTTCACGCTGTTCTTAGAAGGTGAGCTAGGGAAGGGAAGCGAGCTATATATTGTTTTTTTTTGTATTGCCGAGGCATAGAAAATCAGACATGCAATTACCTTATGGTGTGATCACTCATGCAGAGGCATTGCGAGAGAGAATAAGCCACGGTGCTTCCTGTAAAATCAGGCAGTAGATTATATCTCCTCAAGACATAGACCTTAAATGGCCCAGACCCAAACAACATTCCCTGGATTCCCTAGACAAACTTTTATTTTTCGCACTTAACCTTCAGTGTACAGAAAAGCCCATTATGAGCCTTTCTTTTTAGCTAATTAAAGCTGTATTTGTAACTTAAACTGAAAAATAGTTTGCAGAGAAGATATGCAGCTGTAGAATGAGATGAAGGTTTTGAGTGAAATCACCTGTCTGTGAGTTTGCTTTAAAGGTTCTGCAATAATTGCTAATAAGAGATTTTTTTTTAGTTCTGTCAGGTCCATCAAGTCAAGAACACACATTATTATGTAAAAAATCTTTATTGAATAATTGCAATTCAACTTGATAAATTCTGAATTAAATTTTTTTGGCGGTATGGCTCTGTTCAGGGAGTCCTCTGACCTTTCATGAGCACCATGAAATAGCAGAGAGTCAGAGGACAGCAGCATTAGGGAACGCTCACACAGTTTAGGACTGGGAGAGCTGAACTATTCCCCCATATGAACAGAGCAGCAACGATGACAGAAAAGCAAATGCCACGTTTATACACGACAAGGAGGAGCTGGGGAGGTGGCGGGCTGCAGAGAAGCGAGCAGCAAGCAGTTAGGAGCGAACTGAATTTGCTTTAAATATGAACAGCTGATGCACTGATGCAGATCAGCTGACGAGACCGTGTTGTTGGCCAATAGCGCTAGCAGTGTCTTGACTACTTGGCCTTCCAGAACTGACGCTGACGCTCAATATCAGTACAACAGCTGTCTCTTGTCAGAATAAATTTAAAATAGTTTTGGCAAAACAAGCTTGGAAAAGAGCTAGATTTGTCTTCTCTTTCATAGTGCTGTGTCTGAAGGCTTAGTGTCACAAGAAGCGTTATCAAATTTTTGCGTTATCCTCTGTTTTCGCAGCTATAAGCAAGCATGCAAACTGGAATATACTTGTTGGTATCACTCATTAACTCTAACTTGTTTTCTCTCTTTTTTATTTTATAAAAAAAAATTGTATTCATACTTTTTGTATTGTACTTAGGACATTTACATACATAACAACTTGTCCAGAGAAAGCCTGATTGTCACACGCAGCCTGTCTTGAGTCATTGACAAGGAAGAGGAAGTTGAGAGCAGGGCTTATCAATTATTAATGATGATATGACCATGACGATGTCTCTTCAGCTCTCTACATATAATTTTAGTACCTCTTAGCACTAACCCTGTCAACTACTTATCCTGAACATAATGTTCATGATGTCAGCTGTAAGACGGTAAGACATAGTTTAACAAAACTATTTTACTCTGAATGCACAGGCTACTGCCCTTGTGAAAAGCTGCCCTACCTCTAAAGGTAAAATTTTTGCACAATACCTTATAGAGTGCAACAGTCGGGTTCTGGAAGAAAAAACTCCAATGCTTTTCTCCAATAGATTTTTAACGATAACCATTAAACCTTTAAAAACAGCCCAACTGTGAGATACGAGTTTGTTTATTTGCTTCTGTCAAAGCCATCAGCCCACAATACTTCTGCACATTTTTAAAATAATCGTCTGTAACAGCAGAATTTGTTGTAAAAACTACCTTACCCATGGTGCTGTACAGAAAATTCCACTAATCAGTGTATCGACTAACAAAACACACCAAAAGAGCTATTTAGCTCCGCCTTTACTCCCACGAAGTCCCGCAAATGACGTAATCGAGTCGATCTCTATACTCTTCATAGTTTTTAATTGGATTTTGCTGTGCTTCGCAATGCTTCATGGGATTGTAGTTTTTATACTTTACTCTATGTTATGATTGCGTTCCTTGAAAATTTGCCTAAAACACCTAAAAAGCCCTACTCAAATAAAATGACATGCTGTCCTTGAACCATTTGGATTGATTTTGGTCTCTTTTGAAAGGTGACACTCAGAGGTTTGTTCCTAAACAGTCAGAATCTTGAAGTCTTACTGGTATTGAGTAGAACTTTGTACACACTGAAAAAGGACCAAAAAAAAAAATCTGCCTACATTTTTTTTGTAATCAGATCAAAAACCTTTTTTAAAATCCCTATGGGAGAAATGAATGGGAAAAATACTTCTGGAACCAACACCACTGAAAAAGTGGGTTTGTACTGTTGCACTCTATAGGATTCACCCTGTATTCAAACACATCATATTTAGAATTTTTAAATGACATATTTCACTGAAAAGGTTTTGTTTTATTTTATATTTTTTGTTACTGCAGATCTGACATCTATATCCAGTTGTGTCCTTAACATCAGTTTTTTTTTCTCTCTACAATGCTGGACTCTGAAAGGCAAATTAATGGTCAATATACATGCATACCAAATGGACTCCTATGTGAGCTGGTCTGTGGTGTGGCTGCTAATGGATTTTAGGACAAACAAAATGTCCATTACAAGGTTGTGTGAAAACCTTTTGAGCTCTTGTTTGCTGTGAAATAGTTGATGAATCACACAATAAAGGGTGATTTATTAAACCTCTGATGTTTTAGGCTAATGGAGGGTCGCTTGAGGTTTTGCAATGACAGCTTCTGCTACTGTGCCACTCAGTCTTTTATTTATCGTATGAAGAATTGTGCAGAAAGGGACATAGATCAGCACTGGCTATTTTAAGTCTAATGAAAGTCTCTTCATTGAAAATTAGCAGGGGTATAGTGTTTCCTAATTCATTCTCTTTTACTGCTTCTCCCCTGCTGGTCTTGACCATTTCTCTGAATTTCATCATTAGACAATAACAGTTTAACCTCTGGTGAAAACATGAATATGATATTAAAAGGAAGGCTAAAATTCTCTGTCCTCTCATTTATTATTGCTATTTCATATTTTATACTGCCATAAGTATTATTGATCAGCTTATTTGACTATGGATATTTGTATTGATTAATTGCCTCGGCAAGGTGCCCTGTTGAGTAAGCAGCAAATGTATGCAAATTTGTAACAGGATGCACTCTGTGTGTGTCATTAGCCATTTAAACAGGTCAGAGTAATTTGATGAATCATTTTCAGGTGATTGTATTCCTAATCCAATGTTTCTTTTAATTCTCTCTTTCTGTTTCTCCCTCTAACAAAGTGAAGAACATTATCTCTTTCAAGCTTATGTCTGCATTCCCCAACCTTCCACGATTAAACGTGCTGACCTAAAACCATCTTTAGATCCTGCATATAATTGCATTCGACAACCTATAGAAAAGCCCAAACTAATCCTGGACTTTGGCAGACCTGCTTCCCTGTCTTACTTCTGCATTAGTATGCTGTCTGTAAAGCGTATAAGCGAGAATCGGAGACGGAGCCGGTTGTGATTGTTTCAGCTGAGGCAGGTATGCTTGGTTACTCTCTCATCCTTGACTGTGTGAAGCAGTTTGAGTATTTAGCCTGGCTTCCCTCGTCCTATTTGGTTCAAGGTGTATACAATTTTATGGAAGATTTTCTTAAAGTGTGGTCAAGAGCTTTCAGCAGCTCTCAGTTCAGCTGCACAAAGTATTCAGCTGTGCGAAATTGTGCAGCGAACCTTTTGTGAGCTCCTTGCTGAGTGGAAATAACACTTCTGGGGGTTTTGTGGGGAATTATTTCTTATAACCTTATATTTAAAAGGGAAATCAGTATTACAGTCAGATCATAATCTTATCGTACCATAAAGACCTGTTTTGACATTCAATACAAAGGATTAAAGATGCAAGCGAACTGTTACAGAAAAATAACCTGACATGCAATGAATGATTCATATACACCCATGCAGAAGTGTGGGGGAGGTAAGATTTGTAAATATTTTTTAAAGAAGTCTCTTTTCAAGGATGCACTTATTTGAATTTAAAACACAGTAAAAAAAAGTTATATTGTGAAATATTACAATTTAAAATAAGTGTTGATGTAATTTCTCCTGAAACAGGAAGACAGGACGGGATATATCGAATAGCTCCTCCCCCTTTTAAAAATGGCCAATAGCGTTTGGTTTATATCACAGCTGAGCTCAGCCAGAGCCGTTGAGTCGGTAAAGCCGCAGTTTCCTCCTAATCTCGAACCCTTTCTCCTCCTAATCTCCTTCATATCGCTTTCAAATCTGTACAGAATTCAAATGGGTCTGATATTTTTTTCTGGTATGCGCTGACTCGCACTGGGCTGTCGTGTCTCTGGACCGGAGCAGACTGTGTGTGCGCTCTGCTGCGGTTCGCGAAACCAGAAACGTAAAATCAGACTGTCTAAAACTGTCTGAATCGTTCCCTATTTCATCCTCCTAACCAATTTAATCAGACTGAAGATCTTATTTTGCCAATCAGCAAAGCAATGTTGGAACAGTAGGAGAGAATTTACTTGGCTTTTATGTTTTCAAAAATTGCTTTCAGATCAGTGCAGACATGTTCTGTGAACATAAGTTTGACCCGACAGCAAGTGACCTGAAATAATCTTTAGGCTTTATTTCTGCAAACCGTTGTAATCATCAGATCATTTATTCACAATCATTTCTGTGATTGTGAGGATTAATATGGCTGTTGAGTGATGTAATAGGCGTTACCTGTGGCCTCTGTTGCCCCGCAGCTCTCCAGCTTACTCTTAGCCACTGACCTTGAGATATTTGACTCTTTAATAAGGCCCTGAGGCTTCACCAAAAGGCTTGTGAGTTCTCTCTCTCTCTCTCTCTCTCTCTCTCTCTCTCTCTCTCTCTCTCTCTCTCTCTCGAGTGCATGCTGGGAGTTTGTGGAAGCAGCGTGAGTGTGTGTTGGAGTGAGCTCTACGGTGTGAGTGAGTTTTCTATCTTTTGATCTATCCTTTGTTGTGTTGTTGTTAGGTAAATAGAGGTAGTTTTAGGTGTTTGTGAGGAGTGTCGTCGGTCAGTGTGTGCACTGATCGCAATGGCGGCATCTCAGCACGCGAGTTTGGAAAGTTTAACGCGGCGGCACGGCGTTAAGGTTGTACCCGCGGAGCGTTGTTCAGTGGAGGACTGCGTCCTCGCGGTTGCTGCTGTTGTTGGTCATGATTGCATTCTTTCTGCATCAAGAATGAACAGCGCAATAGTGATGTTCTTGAACAATGTTGACAAAGTGAATGAAGTCGTAGAAACCGGGATTGTTGTGAATGATTCTCTTACTCCAGTCATGCCGTTAGTACAGCCAGCGAAAAGAGTAATACTGTCAAATGTCCCGCCGTTTATTAAAAATGAAGTGATTGAAAGGGAACTGTCCAGACACGGAAAGTTTGTGTCAAAAATAAAGAAAATCTCACTCGGTTGCAAATCGCCCCAGTTGAAACATGTTGTGTCTTTTAGGAGACAGGTGCACATGATCCTAAATAACCAAAATGAAGAGCTTAATTTAGCCATGAAGTTTAAGATTGAGGATTTTCTTTATGTTATCTTTGCTACCTCAGATTCAATGAAGTGTTTTGGTTGTGGACAAGAGGGTCACGTGATACGCGTGTGCCCTGAGAAGAGTGCAGCTCAGAATCACAATACATGCGAAACGCTTAGTAATACAGATCATGCACAAACCAGTGATACAGTATCTCTTGTTGGAAAAAATGGAAGTGACGATCATGAAAGTAATAAAAATGAGAGTGTGGCCACAAACGAAAATGTTCATGAGGATGGCGTTTCTGAGGTCAGTGGGCAGGTCTTAGTAGAAGATGTTGACATGACAGAAGATCAGAGTATTTTTAAAACACCGACGTTAAAAAGGAAAACTAAGACCAAAGGAAAAGGAAAAGAAAAAAGGGCTAGTAAAGAAGCTAATGGAATAGCTGTTGGTGATGCAAGGGAGGTGGACTCAGAGTCAAGTAATGCTGAGGAGTCTACTGTGGATAGTGATGGTGAATCGTCGGGTTCAGCTTCACAGAAGCGATCTGTTCGCAGTGCCTACACATCAGACAAAATTAAAACGTTTCTTCAGGCAACAAAAGGCATGAAAGGTGTAAATGTAGAGGATTACTTTCCAGATCGTGAGTTGTTTATAGATTCAATCAGGGCTTTTATGAAGGAGGCTGGAGTTTTCACTGATCAAGAAGTCTTTAGGCTGAAGAAAATTGTCCAGAAGTTAAAATTAAATTTATTGAATGATGAATTTGAACCAGTCTAGCTTCTTTTCTTTTTTTTTGAAGTATTTGTTACTTGTGTGCTCATTTTACCTTTTTATGAGTAGGATAAGATTGGGCACATTCAATTTAAATGGTGCACGAGACAGCAAGAAAAGAGCAATGCTCTATGAACTGACTAATCAAAAGAAAATTGACGTAATGCTGGTTCAGGAAACTCATAGTGATGTTTCTAATGAGAATGACTGGCTAATGGAATGGGATGGGTTAATTATTTTAAGCCACAAAAATCACTGTAGTGGTGGCTTAGCTGTACTTTTTAAGAAAAACTTTAAACCAATTTCATATGAGGTAGAACATGTTGTTGAGGGACATTTAATGAAAGTAACAGCAAAATTTGAAAAAATGGTTTTAGTTTTTATAAATGTGTATGCTCCTGTTGTTGGTCCTGAAAGGGTGATTCTTTTTGATAAATTAAGTAATATTTTGTCAAACAGTAAAGAGGAAGAGTTTATATTTGTTGGAGGAGATTTTAATTGTACAGCAAATGATGGAATGGATAGAAACCATAAAGAGCCACATCTACCTTCTCAATATGCTATAAGAAAGCTTATAGAAGAACATGATTTGTGTGATATATGGAGAACTTTATACAAAGAACAAAGGCAGTACACATGGGCACAAACAAGAGAAAATTATATTTCTATGGCTAGATTGGATAGGTTCTATTGTTTTAAATATAATTTTAACGTTATTAAGAAATGCGAGATTTTGCCTAGTGGGTTTTCTGATCACAGTCTAGTAATCTGTAGTGTTTTCATTACTAATATAAAGTCTAAGAGTGCCTATTGGCACTTTAATACTTCTTTGCTACAGGACAATTTTTTTAAAGAGGTTGTTATTTATTTTTGGAAACAGTTCAGTTCTAGGAAAAAGGATTTTTCTTCCCTACAACAATGGTGGGATCATGGGAAAAAAGAGATACAGCAACTGTGCCGTCAGTACACTCTCAACGTATCCAAGGACATCTCCCAATCAATGAAAACCTTAGAGATTGAAATAGTGGAACTGCAGAATTTGGTAGAGTCCACAGGAAATCGAGGACATATTGAGCTCCTCAAAGTTAAAAAGAGAACTCTGGATGACCTGTTAGGCATCAGAGCACAGGGAGCCTTGATCCGCTCACGTTTTCAGAGTGCAGTAGAGATGGATGGCCCAACTAAATTCTTCTTCGGTTTGGAAAAGAAGAATGGTCAAAGCAGACTTATACATTCTTTATACTCATTGGAGGGTGTGGAAATGGTGGAGCCTAAGGAAATTAGAAAAAGAGCTGTATTGTTTTATTCTGAGCTTTACAAAAGTGAACATACAGAGGAAGATGAGCTGGCCAGTTCCTTTTATATGGGTTTGCCTAAGGTTCCAGATGAGACCAATTCTTGGCTTGAGAGGCCGCTTTCAGCATCTGAACTGCATGTTGCTCTGCGGAGCATGGATTGCGGTAAGGCCCCGGGAATTGATGGTCTACCAATTGAGTTTTATAAAACGTTTTGGTCAGTGCTGGGGGGTGATTTGCTGTCTGTGCTCAATGATAGTCTGGCCGGAGGGTTGCTACCTTTGAGCTGCAGGAGGGCAGTCATTACCCTGTTACCCAAAAAAGGTGATTTAAAAGAAATAAAGAACTGGCGCCCAGTTTCACTTTTGTGCTCTGATTTAAAGCTCTTTTCTAAAGCTTTGGCCATTAGGTTGAGGGAGGCAGTTGGGCAGGTTATTCATCGTGATCAAACTTACTGTGTGCCTAACAGGTCTATATTTGATAATGTTTATCTAATTCGGGATATTTTGGACGTCTCTAGGCTATTGGATATAGACACTGGTCTCATTTCTCTAGATCAGGAAAAGGCATTTGACCGGGTTGAACACAGCTATCTCTGGCGCACGCTAGAGGAGTTCGGGTTCAGCTCTGGTTTTATTGCCATGATTAGGGTTTTGTACCAGGATGTTGAGAGTGTACTGAAAATTAATGGTGGTCTTAGTGCTCCTTTAAAAATTAACAGGGGTATTAGACAAGGTTGTGCACTTTCAGGAATGTTGTATACTCTTGCCATTGAACCTTTATTGGTTAAGATTAGAGAAAGCATTGAAGGTTGGACTATACCTTGCTCTGGAGCTAATTTTAAGTTGTCTGCATATGCAGATGATGTTATTGTTTTGGTTAAAGGGCAGAATGATGTTGATCTTCTTAAAGATATTTTTAACAAATTTGGCACAATTTCTTCAGCCAAAATTAATTGGTCCAAAAGTGAAGCCATAGTAAGTGGTAAATGGTCCCATGGTCTTCCCAAACTACCAGGTGGTTTGTCCTGGAAAAGAGATGGGTTAAAATATTTAGGAGTATATGTTGGCAGCGATTCAATGTTAAGTAAAAATTGGGAAGGAGTTTTAGAAAAAGTAAAGGGGCGATTGGAAAAATGGAAATGGCTTTTGCCAAAAATGTCTTTTAGAGGGAGGGTTATAATAATTAATAACCTAGTGGCTTCAGTTTTGTGGCATCGTTTGGCATGCATTGATCCCCCAAATGGACTTTTGAGTAAAATTCAAGCAAGTATGGTGGACTTTTTTTGGAGCACTTTTCATTGGATACCACAGAGCATACTTTTTCTACCCAGAGATGAAGGAGGACAAGGACTTATCCATTTGCCCAGCAGGGGGGCAGCCTTTCGACTTCTTTTTATTCAAAGGTATCTCACAGGACCTAAGGATCTAGTCTGGAGAAAAGTGGCTGATGTTATTTTTGATCAAGCTGGCAGACTGGGATTGAACTCTGCTTTGTTTTTGATGGACTTAAGTAAGCTGCAGTGCAACGGACTGACTCCTTTTTATAAGGGACTTTTTAAAGTTTGGGACTTATTTGAAAAACGGAGGCTGGAGGCGACTTCCTCGTTGTACTGGCTTTTGGAGGAACCGCTTGTACATGGAGCTCGGTTTGATGTCACTTGTGAAGTTACACCTGGACTGCTTTATTGCTTAGTTACCACTAAGACACTAAAACTGCATAATTTGTTGGATATTGCTGGTGCTGGTTTAAATAATGCTCAGTCCGTGGCCACACATCTAGGTGTGCGGTCGGTACGACATGTTGAAAAAATGTTGGACCTTTTTAAACAGAAATTCACATTGGAAGAAAATAATCTGATAATTGAATTTTATAATGGGAAACTGGTACCTAATAATACAGATCCTTTTCCAAGTATTTGTATTAGTCCTAATCTCAAAGGACTGTCTGGACCTTTTCTGAACCTGAGGGGTTTACAAGGGTTAAGTTTGCAGGAGGTTCAGAGTAAAGTTTTGTATAAATGTCTTGTAAAGGTTTTAAATAAAGCAAACTTAAAAGAACGTAGTGATACAGTGTGGAGAGAGAAATTGGGTCTAGATGATGAATTTAAACCTGTTTGGAGAGTTTTATACAAACCACCAATTGAAAAACGCACAGGTGATATTCAATGGAGAGTTTTGCACGGCGCAGTTGCTGTAAATGCATTTGTGAGCGTAATTAATCCCAATGTATCAAGTGATTGTCCTTTTTGTAAAACGAGGGAGACAATTTTTCATTGTTTTTTAGAATGTTCAAGACTGTATGATATGTTTTGTTTTCTTGATGCTCTTTTCTTGAATTTTGGGGAGATTTTCTCTTCTAAGATTTGGATTCTTGGACCCAAATATAGTGTGGCGCAAAGAATAAAAAGCCAATTGTTGAATTTTTTAATTGGGCAAGCCAAACTTGCTGTTTACTTAACCAGGAAAAACAAAATGGAAGGTAGAGAAGGACAACCTGTGGTTATTGTCTTTAAAAATATGGTGAAAGCAAGGGTTATGTTTGATTTCAAGTTCTATAAACTAATGAATGATTTAGAAAGTTTTTTGCATAAATGGTGTTGTAATGGAGCTATTTGTGCAGTTGAAGAAGAAATGTTGATCTTTACTACCCTGTTACAATAGGTCTTGATTTTTGCACATCTTTATTGTTTTTTTAGATAATGTGTAATTCGATGTTTTGCTGACGTTGTAATGTTATAAATAAAGTGTGTTGAAAACTCAACTCTCTCTCTCTCTCTCTCTCTCTCTCTCTCTCTCTCTCTCTCTCTCTCTCTCTCTCTCTCTCTCTCTCTCTCTCTCTCTCTCTCTCTCTCTCTCTCTCTCTCTCTCTCGTCAGCTGCTAATAATCTGTGGGTTTCCATATCGCCACTGTCAATGGTGAATGACTGTCGTAACATCAAAAGGAAACCACTGCTTTAAAATGTGGTTAACTGCAACACGTCCAACTGGAAAAAATTATTTAATCGGTTCAATCCAAACAGAATCAGTAGTATTTTAAACTTTCCGTTCATACGTAGGGCTGGGTATCGATTCAGATGTTCCAATTCATTTCGATTCGCAAGCTCTGAATTCGATTCGATTTCGATTCTAAATTCGATTTCAATTCCAGATTCGACTCAATGAATATAGATTTAATACAAATCCTATATTTATTTAAAAAAAAAAAACGGTGAACATAAGTTTACAAGTGGTTAATTAATAAAAATAAATCGAGCCACAAACCTGTATATGCGCACATTAAAACCCAACTTCAAATGCATACAATGAATAACAAGTCAGAACAGTCGCATACCTTGATCAATCAGGATCAGGTTATTTTATGTTTAAGATAAAACCAACATAAAATCTCACAGCATTAGCTGTAACATGGAGACTGCAAGCCTAGGAACAGTGTAGGAAAACTAATACTGGCTTTTGGGTGATAGGTAAATAAATATATGTATAAATTTAAATCGATTTTTGGCCTTTGAGAATCGATTTTGAATCAGCATTCTGAAAATGGTTTGATTAGAAAAAACTGCTTTAAAAAGGTACTTTATACCAGCTTGAATTTAACTTTATAGCTTGTGACTACACCTCGTAACTTAAGTGGATCCTCAGTCTTTTGGCAAAACCTCATACAGTAGCTAAACCCACCTCAATCGTGAATGAAAGTCCTGCATGCATTTTGAAAACTTTCTCTGATTATTTGCAGTGCAAAAAAAAAAAAATGCTTTTTTTAATAAGTACAGCATTTAAACTAGATGTCATTAAAATTTCATTCGTTTCATTCTGGTTTTTGTTGTCATTCCTTGAACTGTTTTCAGTATATCTGATGCAGCTGTTTGTAACAACATCTGGTGGCGATTGATGTCACTTCTCATCAGTTTAAATGTAGGGCTGCGGTTACATGACCAAATATATTCCCCATACTATCAATTCATTATCAAAATATCAAAATATTCAGTGCATACCATTAATGGGGAAAGAAGGGCAGAAGAAGCAAAGGGGGAAGAGCAGAGGCAAAGAAAGAGGAGAGGGAGGGAGGTTATTTTGGCTGTGGGATTATGTTCCAGGTTTTTGTCCAAAGCATCTACGATTTTTGGCAACGACCTTTGTGTCCTGTCCAATTACAGGCTATCATGTCAAGCTCTCAGTGTTCTGTGTGTGCGCATGTTTCCAGAGTTGATGTGTGTGTCCACAGCATGCTTTCTGTTTTATTGGAGTGTAGATCTTGGCAACTAACTATAGACTTGTAAATCAGATTCACATTATGTTAATGGCAAGATCTTATTCTGCTGTCCAGTTAGCATGTCATGCTTTGGGTTTGGGTTATTTCCTTTAGACAGGAATCTGTTTTCCACCTCCTGTTTATTTAAACTGATCCAGGAGAAACCACGCGTCAATATAAGCACTCAAATTGCGTAACTGCGAAAATATTTCACCCTCCCTACTGAAGTCAATGCAAGGAGTTGCATTTCCCGGTTTGCGTTGAACCGTATAATTAATGAGTGACGGGCTGTAATCTCAAGACATTTCCTGGCACTTCAAGTAGCAGCACTCTGACACAGGTGGATCAAACGCCCTGCTGAAAATCACTGTAATGTGTTAGATTAGAAGAGTCTGACACTCTGGCTTGCTGCTGGTAGACACAGCTCTAATAGCTTCACTTTCACATTGTTGTGAGGCGATATTGCTGAATTCTTGAGGGGATGTGTGGGCCGGCGTAGTTCCCGTAGCAAGATATTACTTATTTCACCACCAGTCTGGAATTACCTATTTAGAAACTTAAACATGACCAACAGTGTTTGGCAATGCAATCTTCAAAAGTAACACATAACAATATTGAGATACATTACTTTGGCTGCATCCAAAATTGTGTTCTAAATTCCTCACAAATTGTGTCAGAGTAGCTACTACATTCAATGAAGACCTTATGTCGTGAGTCATGACCATTAAAAAGTATGTTTTATAAAGTATGCAGGTGTATCTGGACATGCTACATACTGACCTATTACATGAGTTGTGTCATCATGAACATTACTTGTTGTTTTTTACCCACTGTTTTACTGTGAATTCAGACAGACCTATAATTTGACTCCATGCTTTTCAAATACTAATTAAAAGGGATAGTGCGCTTATTTGGGCAGTTACTTTTGTATGGAAAGTGACATGTTAAGTTATTTTTATAGGAAATGTATTTTAAAACACCCAAGTAAATAATTTTTTTTGTGGTTCTTATATGTCACAGGTCAATGGCTACATACTGTATAGGTCATTTGAAATGTACTTTTAATAAAATCAAATTTTAAATAGATTATTTGAAAGATTTTTTGTAACAATGTAAAAGTATTTTGTTGTTTTTGTTCTGCTTAATATTTTTGTGGTAACCATGATAAAAAAATGTTCAGGATTAAGTTAAAAAACTGTATTTTTATATATAAATCTTTTGTAACAATGTTAAAGTCTTTACTGTCACTTTTGATGAATGCATCTTTGCTGAACCTTTTCTTTTTTTATTAAATCTACATGAACACACTAAATAAACAGTACGCTCTTCATCAATATACAGTGTTTTAGTTGGAGAACTCTAAAACAACAATATCCATCATGCTCACCTAAGCTATGGTTTTGCATTCACAATTTTTAGTAAATTAATTAAATAAATAAAAAACGGCACATGTTAGTTTAGTTATTTGAAAAAGTCCTGACATTAGCTCATGGCTATGGGTTCTGTTTTGTCCTTGTGTGTGTTGATACACCTGTCAGCGAGGGATAACTCCCATACAGCAAAGATACTCTCAGGAAAACCTCAGGCAGTTGTATGCTTCCAGCACACCAATAAAGATTTCCATGAGCACCTGAAGGATCTTTGACTGGAATTTTCTTGTTTTCTTTGTGTCTCCTATTTTTTATACTGCCCTCTCTCGTCCCCTCGCTTCTGCACGCGCCATGCAGGCTGCTGCGGGCTGTTTGAAAAGGGAGCTTGTGAGATGCTGTCCAGATGGAGTGCATTGAATACTTAGTTTTGTAGCAAGAAAGAGACAGAAAGAAATTTGTTTGTAATGATCTGGTCTGGGTTTTTTTTTTTCAATCTGTTTGTTCACCAATTTGCAAAGCAGAGTTGAAATTAGACTTAACCCCTTATATTGGCATTGCCACAGCCATTACATATTTAAAACAGTAATATCCCATACTAAACCTAAACTAATCTTGACAAACTATATATCATTTGAAAGCTTACAATCTCTAGTTTACATATTTGGTGACGGATTTTCAAAATAAATTACAGAGGAGCCGTAATTTATCAATTTGCAACAAGAATATTTGCATACTCCTAAGGCGTGTTCAGACCTTTATTTTGAAATAGTGATGAACATGAAAAATCATGAAAGAATGGTAGAAATGGTAGTCTGTTTTCATGCCAAGAGTTCAAAAGATAGCATCCATTCAATTATTTTAGAAAAAAAGGTCTGAAAATGTTTTAAATATAAAGAAAAAAATAATAGATTCACCATTTGTGATGTGGCAGCGAGCTATAATGCACATACGTGTTTTTTGTGTGTTTCTTAGAGGTTGAATTCATTTCAAAATCTGCCAAACTTTTGCCAAACCATCCTATACTTCTGAATAGGATGTCTACTTCATAAATTGTATGAAAGATGTACAAATAATGGCTCAGATCACTCAAACAACATATGGAAATGGAGGCGCCCTTATACACTCTAAAAAATGCTGGGTTGTTTCAACCCAATTTTTGGTCAAATATGGACAAACCCAAACGTTGGGTTAAAAATGTAATTAAAAAAATTCAAGCCAATGGCTGGGTTTGTCCATATTTGACCCAAAATTGGGTTGAAACAACCCATCATTTTTTAGAGAGTATGGGCAGTAATGTCAACTAGTGAAAAAGTTAGGTTTAAATTTTTTTTTGCTATATTTTATATAAAATATGAATAATTAAATTTTTAACATTGTACATTTTCATAAAACTTCTATAACTTTTTTTCTGTTTAACTTCCTTACTTTATTTCTTCTACAACAATCTGCCAAATGTCTTCTTTAAAACAAGACCAATCTTACATCTATATTCCAAAGCATTCTTGAATTACAACCATTTAAGTTCGGAATGTGCATTTTCATTTCTATTTCAAAAAAAGGGGGGTGCCGCTTTAGGGGTTAAAGTATTCGAAAATATAATAAAAAAACAAAGTATTTTATTATTATTTGTATTATTATTATTATTATTGTTGGTCATTTAAAATTGTTCTTAAATTAAGTCAATATATTATCATTTCATATTCCTTAATTATCATGAACCAAATATTCAAACATTTTAAATGTAAAAAAAATTCTTAAATTACATGTATCAACATACTTTTTAAAATCAACATCAATAAAATACAATGTAAAGAACTGTCCTAGACAATCCTTAATACCATGATTAGATTATTTCAATAAATTATATACTTGAATTTCTTTTTATAAATGTATTGATAATGAATTGGTAATATCTTGCCGTATCCCTTCAATCAACGACGATCAAAAATCATTAATATTTTCCTAGATGTGATTAAGGCTGGCAGTCTCTTTTTGGCTTGGAAACTTCTAAAACTGACCTTTGAATGTCCATTGGTGTTCTCTGCCACAACACATTTGATGCACTGTCTGAATGAAATGAATTAAAAATCAACTTCATTCATGCTTAAACTCAGTAATGATATTCAGAGGCAGATTGACAGAGTTGGACTGTGAATTATAGAGTAGGGAGATGTTCTTGTTACAATATTCATACAGGTCACTTGCAGTTTTCCATGGTGAAATGTGTGATGGCACTTATGAAAGACTGGTCTTGTATGAATATCCCTTCACTGGCATAAGTTTGTTTGTTCCCTACTTTTAACTTTTAATTCCCTAGACCCGATTGCAAATAACCTTTCAGGCATGGATAATATATATTAGACTTGTGCCTAAATTTTATTTCCTGAGTCTGATGATTAGTGTTAGAATCACTCAACCGATTGAACAAACCATCTGTGACTCTGTTGGGTTATTTGCACTGCTGCTTTGATTGCTATGTGGAAAAGGTATGCAAGATTCTTATATAACCTTGATTTGTAAATTATTACTAGGAAAACTCAACTGGGTGTTGCCTGCGGATGTAAACTCAACTGGGCGTTGCCTGCAGAAGTTGCTTGGTTACAATTTAAATCTAAATGTAAATGAGAGATTCGCATTTATAGTAGACAATGAATATCAACGTCTGGTTGAAGCAACGTCTATGAAAGTAGCAAAACCACAAATCTGACAGAATCGCATTATAAAATAAATTATTATCTCCAAAACATGTTGGCCATAATTATTGGCACCCTTTTATTAAATACTTTGTGCAACCTCCTTTTTCCAAGATAACAGCTCTGAGTCTTCTCCTATAATGTCTGATGAGTTTGGAGAATACCTGACAAGAGATCAGAGACCATTCCTCCGTACAGAATCTCTCCAGATCCTTCAGATTCCCAGATCCGTGTTGGTGCTTCTTCTCTTCAGTTCAGCCCACTCATCTTCTATAGAGTTCAGGTCAGGTCAGGGACTGGGACGGTCATGGCAGAATCTTCATTTTGTGCTCAGTGACACATTTTTGTGTTGATCTTGATGTTTGTTTTGGATTGTTGTCCTAAAGGAAGATCCAACCATGGCCCATTGTAAGATTTGTAGCAGAAGCCGTCAGGTTTTGATTTTTTATCTATTGGTATTTGAAATAATTCATGATACCATGTATCTGAACAAGATGTCCAGGACCTCCAGCAAAACAGGCCCACAACATTAAAGATCCAGCAGTATATTTAACCGTGGGCATGGGGTACTTTTTATCCCTGTTTTCACCAAACCAATCTAATGTGTTTGCTGCACAAAAGATATTTTTTAGTTTCATCTGACCATAGAACCAGGTCACTTTTGAAGTTCTAGTCGTGTCTGACCACTGAATATCATGGAGTTTGTTTTTGGATGAGCAAGGAAGATTTTTTTCTTGAAACCCTCCCAAACAACATGTGGTGATGTAGGGATTGTGCAGAGTCTTTCTGACCCCAAGACTCAACTAATCTCTGCAATTCTCCATCTGTGATCCATGAAGAGTCTTTGGCCACTCAAATATCCTCCTCACTGTGCATTAAGACAATATAGACACATGTCCTCTTCCAGGCAGATTCGTAACATCTTTAGTTGATTGGAACTTCTTAATTATTGCCCTGAAGGTGGAAATGGGAAATTTCAATGCTTTGGTGTTTTCTTACATCCACTTTCTATTTTATGAAGCTCAACAATCGTTTGCTGCACATCAGAATTATATTCTCTGGTTTTTCTCATTGTGATAAATGATTAAGGGAATTTGGCCTTTGTGTTTCCTCATATTTACACTTCTGTGAAACAAGAAGTCATAGACAATGTCCTGTTCCTAGTCACTCTGGTGTGCTAAAAATTTAAATATTAATGGGAATATACTTCAGAGATATTTTACTCATAAAAAAATTCTAGGGGTGCCAATAATTGTGGCCAACGTGTTTTTGGAGAAAAACATGTATTTCATAATGTGATTATTGGGAGCAGTATGCTAGCTGGAGCCTTTTACCGCCAGTCTTTGTGCTAAGCTAGGCTAGCGGTGGGTGCGTCAGACAGAGTTACGGCATGTACGGAGATGAAAAGGGTATATATGGACTTATCTAACTATGGGGGATACGGTGAATAATCTAAAGTCCCCAAAAGTCGCCGTGTTCCTTTAAGAGCTAGTATGAGCAACTAGCAGTTGGTTAGGGGCAATCAGTATTACTTTTCAGTATCAAATTAGACCCAATCTACGTTTTTATGTAACTGGCTTAAAGTTTTGAACAGTCTTAAAGAAAAAAGATTGGATGACTAACTTGAAAGACTAGTCTTGGCAGTTTATGCAACCAGCCCCAGGTATTGAATGAACCGGCAGCTGCATCAGAAGAGCTTCAGTATCAAGCTTTAGCCTCTGTTTCTGCAGTGTAGACCCAAATCTAAGCCTGCACCATTTCTTTTGTACTGAATGTTTTAAAAGAATGTTTGTATAAGCTTGTATGGACATGTTTTCAATCTTGTTTCAAGCTTTCATGATTCCAATGAATTCTTCCTCTAGGTGAGTCATGCACACTATGTAGCGTAAGCGCTAAAAAGTATATCTTAGATCAACAAATCCTACTTAAGCATGTACCACGGAGGCTTTACAAAAGCACAAGCAGAATATCCAATTTACGTAAACACTTTCTGGCTGATTTTAATCTCGTATATCTCCAAAAAAGATTATGCTATATCCGATTTGTGAAAACATCAAAAAGTCACAGTCAATTAACGTCTTTAAGAAGTATATCTGCAGGATTTCGGTTTAATATATTTGAGACAAGGCAAAGCAACTTAAATCCCTCAGCAGCTCCCAAAGACCTGTCATACCCCTGCTGGGAGCTGAAAGAAAGGGGGGAAACAGAGATGGAAATGCACAGAAAGAAAAAGAGAAAGAAACAGAGTTAAAGGAGACACGAGGAGCTCTAGCAAAGCAACAAACGGAAAAAGAACAGGAAGCATGCAACAAAGACTTCGCCGCTTCGCAAGCATGATTTAGATGTAGTCAGTGAGATAACATAATATGACAAGCCGGACGACAACAAAACAATATGGCGAGACAATCTCATGGCGTTCCTGAAGAGCATCAGCGTGTGTAAACTGATAAATATTGCATGTCTGACATGTTAAACTCTTTCTTTATTCCTTTATGCTGGTGAGAAACAAGCTGGATTGTGTTGTCCCTCTGCAGGGCCCAGGTTTACTGGAGCTTGTCACAATTGTTATCTCCAGCCAGGCAGGAGGGTCTGGCTCTCACCCTGAGGGATGCTGGGTTTCACTTTGAGAATGACAGTTGAAGCTGCTATTGTTTTAGCATGTGCCGGATCATTGTTTTCCACTGCTGGCTCTGCCATTATTCGGGTAGAAAGGATAGATATTGAGGGTGTGATGGTCTGTGTGACAGAAAGCATTGGCCAATGGTAGCCGTGGTGGTGTGGTGCTCTGCTGATAAAGGATCACGCTTTCACTCTGAGGTTGGCTTTCCTGTTAGAAGATGGGATCTGGACAGTGATCAGCTGGAGAAAATAACACCTGCTGGAACCGGTTAATATTTTTTCCACCAATGAATAATGTCAGCTTGCCTGAAGAAAGAAACAAGACAGTGAGAAGGAATGAGAATTGATCAGTAAACCATAAAGGGTAGTTGTCGGGTCAGGCTGGAAGAAGCTGCTTTAATGCACTGTGCAGGGACTGGCACAATGCCACTGTTGATTGATTGTCCACACTGCAAACTGTGAGATTTCTTCTCTTTTTTAAAGTTATTTATTCCTGATGGCAAAGCTGAATTCAATTTTCAGCAACATTACTCCAGTTTTCAGTGTCACATGATCCTTCAGAAATCATTCCAATATGCTGATTTGCTGCTCAAGAAACAGTTTTGGAAACAGTTTTTGCTGGGTCATATATTTGTAGAAGCCGTGATGCACTACCAGTCAAAAGTTTGATAAAACTAGTTAGATAAAAGAAATAATTTTTTTTTAAATCTAACTCTTAAGGATGGCCATTTCACGCCAAGGATGAAAATGGATCAAAAGTGATTGTAAAGACATCTTTTTAATGTTACAAAAATATTTTTGTTTCTAATAAATGCTGTTCTTTGGAACTTTCTCTTCATCAAAGAATCCTGAAAAAAATCACAGTTTGACAAACTGACTGTAGCACTGCTATTTCTCAGTCTATTATTAATTTTGCATAACTGGAACAAATTATTTCTCGTGAGCGTGCAAACACAGTCTTATCATGTACAGTACGTGTGTGTCTATGCACATGTATTCAGCTACCTTAAATCAGGTCAGACGAAAAGCAAACTCAGTTCATTCTCCATACGGGTTTTTGCCCTTTCCTTTGTGTCCAGGATAGGAAAAAGGCGGCATTTGGTGTCTGCTCTGAATAAGCCCCCATGCCGTCAGATTTAATAGTACATGTTGTTTAATCTCATTTTCTCTCCTTGCACTAGGGAATCTGTCCTAGGGAGCAAACCAAATGACACCACATCGCGCCTGCAGAGGATTTAGCTATTTACAGGTCGTCTTTCTCTCTCTTTCTCTCCCCCCCCCCCCTTATTTCTCCCCCCCCCCCCCTTATTTCTCTCCTATCTCTCTCTAAGCACTCTCCTTTTCCCATTCTACAAGAGGTGCAATTGGTCTTTAGTGGCTGGAAGAACTGGCTATTCACGGACCGAACCAACGTCTGCCCCAGAAACTTGTGTGAAGAAAGGTTCCTCTTGTTTTTTTCTCTCTCGCTCAGATACATTTAATGTGTTTGGCCCTCTGTCTCTTTATTCCATTACTTTGCCTTCAGTAGAGAAACTAGGACATTCTCTTCTGTATAAATTCTGCTGTGGACAATTTGAGATAATGTAGTGACCCATTCAAACGTGAGAGAGAAAAAAATCAGTGTTTACCTCAGCGAGGCCAGAGTTCTTCCTAGGGCATTATGCAAGTTAAACGGGGTGAGTGCAAATCAGGTATTTCCAATCTAATTCTGGGATTTCAAATCTCCCACACACACAGAGAATGACGTTTGCGAGTTTTCCTCTTTGGACATTGAAATGTATCACTCTAGAGATTAAACAGGATGGTTTACCCATAGGTGCCCCACATAATATACTATAATCCGCAGTCTGAGAGAGGATTACTTAGACTGGACTGTGGCTGAACTGGGAGAAGTGTGGAATCCTTATTTTGAATGTACTATGTCAAGTTATTGCAAGTCTTTTCATAGAAGGTGAAACAAGTGTCACAATATGCAATACAAAAATGCAACAATATTTATTGTGTATATTCATCCGCGAAATACACACACTAAATACATACACACACACACACACACACACACACACACACACACACACACACACACACACACACACACACACACACACACACACACACACACACACACACACACACACACACACACCTACACACACACACACACACACACACACACACACACAAACACACAAAAGTCCTTAATGCGGCAGGGAGAACGGATCGATCATTCAATCTCTCAGATGTTTGGCTCCAGGGAGCCTCGCTTTTAAACCTCTTACCTCCAGACCTCTGGAGTCAAGCAGAAGCAACGGGCTCTGCTCATTTACTTTGAAATCGACACATTATATTTTCATTACATTGTCGGAGACTTGTTTAGAAGCTTCACTTGTAGAATATTTCCTGGTAGGCATTGCAACAAAACTTTGTTTATGTTTGGTATTTTACTCTTGATAGGCTGCCATTGTATGCAAAGTATTCTTGTTTTTCAGTTTTTTTACTTGAGTTTGCCTCAAGTATGACCAACTTCATGGAAACACTGGTACAACTTTCCAGCTAACTGTCACGACGCATTTGTCTGCCAAATGTCATGACATGTCAAATTACAAAACTGTCTTGGTGAGAGAACGAGAGTGTGTGTGTTTTGGGCTTTTTTTACAGGTAAGTGTACATGCAGACTGAAAGAAAAATCAGGGAAAGAGGGAGAAAGGGCTATTTACAACAATATTCTTTATATATTTTTCTATTTTAAAAACGTATTGAAAATTGGGGAAAAAAACATTCTATGTACATCTTCATTTGCATTTTAATCATATTTTTGTAAACTCTATATTTTATTTTCTAAAGTTGTCATGATGTATAGCATTCCGTTTTTCTTCATTGTCATTGACAAAAGCAAAAAAAAAAAACCACACAAAAAAACAAGTTCTTATTTTGTAATTGGGACGTATATACTATTAAAGTGAGTTTTTGACCAAGAAAAAATGTTGGGCGGGACTTGATTTTGGGAATTGGGAATGAATTGTATCATTGGATCAATGTGGTTTGCTATTGCTGCAATCTCATATGAGTGACAGGTTGTCCCGCCTTTGCGCCTGTAAACACATCACTAGATGTCGCTGCAAGAGGTAGGGGAAGTTATTTTGTTTAAAGATTACGAGGGCACAGGAATTAAAAAAATAACAATGATTTGCATGGATAAATCATTTATAATAAATGTTGCAATATTCCATAAAAAATAACAATTGTCCATTGATTTCATGATGACTTTTCGTTATTGCTCATTTACTACTCTTACATGTCACTTGCCTCACCCACCGTGCCATGGCTCAGACCTTACGGTGTATGGAGGCTTTTCGGAGAGCTTTTTTTATTCTCCTAAGATATTTACGTGTGACAACTTGGTGGTTATGACTGGGGGGAATTTGCATTGTCACTAATAATATCTCTCTTTCTCTATTTCTTTTGCATATGAGCAGCAGTGGCTGAGCCAGGATATTTTTATAGGGCTGGTCAGGAAGGGGTCAGCAACCAGTCTGGGGTGTTTTTTTTCAACAAAAAAAATACTATAAAGTAATGGACACTTTTAGTGCCTACAACACAACTGAATACAATTAATTTGTAATTGTAATTGAGATAGTGGTGGATTAGATTAAGTAATACTGAGTGATTTGGACAATTCTTGTATTATTCCTCACCTCCAGGTATATTAATAGAAAAGAAGTTTACAGCTAAGTTCAACTTGAGCAGTCTGCTTGGTTCTGGTTCTGGTTCTCAACACCCCCTTAAGCTTGTTCACCATTGTTGCATCCTCATTGATGAGACATGCAGGTAACAGTAGTTCAAAGATTAGTCAACCTTCACTGAATTATATATAATCAATAAACTTCTGAAATATAATCACCGAACTCAATTCTGAGTTGGACTGTAAGGTCTGTTTCAAAAACTTGCAACTGAAAAAGTAGACATTTTCATGCAGGTTTAAATGTGATCCATTTTCATTTGTACTTTACAAGCTAACGCAAATTACAGATGGAAAATTACATATCAATTTGAGCCTTATACTGCCATCTCACATAGCGGTATATTTTAGCCCAAACTTTGGAGAGACATACTTAAATGTGATACTTATAAAGCAAATACTTACATACAGTATATGGATGCAAAGTTTGGACTATGCTTTAATCATCTCTATATTTAATCATGTTGTATTAACCAGCCTGTTCTCACGTAAATCTGTCTCTATAGCACGCAGTGTGTTTATCGTGCAATTTATACGCAAACATTAGTTTACAGACGCATTTAGTATGATCGGGTTACACCATCATTAACAGTTCCACTATCGCGTATCTATCTATTGTTCACTGTTCATTTACTGAAGCTACCTGGCAAATTTAAGTGCTCGCCTGAAACATTTCCTGTGTCATAACCATAAAGAGCAGGCTCTACGTCTAAATAAATGCAATTCTTATCAAGAAAAAAGAGACAGAAACAGCAATTGTGAGCAGGGTGGCCAAGCTTAGGTCAATGATCGCAGCTAACCCCTTAGCTCCACTCCTGATGAGCAGATAAATGCCTCTCTTTATATTTTTTCCTGCCAATTACAAAGCCTCAAGCATGGCCTGTTCAAATAAGAAGCCTTTCTATAGCACAAATCATCATATCGCTGAAGCCGGGAAAACACTAGGATCAGTGAGGAGACCCATTAAATAGGGTGTCGCTTGGATCTGCATGCTTGGCCTGTTGTGGTTTATTCAGTTGTGCGTGAAGAAGGGGTTGGGGGTCAGTCAGTGGGACTTGTGCAGTGAGGATGAATCTTGACCCCGAGGGCTCAGTCTAGGCTGCCTAAAGGCTGTTCCAGAATCAGCTCTGCTAACCTGACTCTGAACATTTAATCACAAGAGGAGCGACTGTAAAATTGAGCCCAGATCCGTATTTAAGAGGAGCTGCATGAACAGTCAGCCCTGGTCTGATTCAGATTCTAAATGCAATCCCCAATGCATGACTGCTCTGCTCTTGTGGCTGAGCATGAAACAAGTTCCAGGGCTTTATATGGAAAATAAAATACCATTAATAAAGAAATTCCGGGCACTGTTTTTGCACCGAATCTTGAAAAAACATGCCGATCAACTCAGTGACTAAAGTATGCACATGCTGTGTCCTCAGGTGACGTGATTGGATGTCATTCTGAGGTGCGCATCTAATTGAAACAACATGATTTGTTACGCTAAGCTGATGCAAAATAAGGATTGTGGCAGAAAATGGTGCTCAATTGTCATCTCTTTTTTAAGACAGCCTTGTTTTGACAGCTGCTGCTTTCTTCTCTTACATAAACCAATTGCTCTCTTGTATAGTTGTGCGATAATTTTAGCTGAGAAATAGTGTGTGTGTGTATATATATATATATATATATATATATACAGGGTTGGGGAGTAACAGAATACATGTAACGCCGTTATGTAATCAGGATACAAAAATCCAGTAACTGTAAGTTACAGTTAGCTACGTCAAAAAACTTAGTAATCATCATCTGCATACAACTGAACATTACATCCTTACGTACTCTAGGTAGATCATTAATATAAAGTGAAAATAGAATTGGTCCTAAAATAGAACCTTGTGGAACCCCCTTGGGGCAAGCAATGTAAGAAGATTTTATACCATCAATACATACACATTGTTTGCTTTTTGAAAGATAAGATTTTATCCAAAGTATTGCTTCCTCTGAAAAATAAAAATGTGTTAGTTTAGATAAAAGCACCTGATGGTCAACAGTGTCAAATGCATTCTTTAGATCTAAAAAGACAGCACCAACACACGCATTCTTATCTAATAAGCATTTCACTTTCTCAACAAACAAACAGTTTGCTGAATCTGTTGAATAATTACTGCGAAAACCAAATTGCATTGGATATAACGAAGTAAAAACCGTATTTAGATGGTTAGTCAAAAGATTAGCTACCCCTTTTTCTGCTACCTTAGATATAATAGGAAGGATACTTATTGGCCTATAACTTTTCAAATTTTATTTATCTCCAGATTTATAAATTGGGACAACTGTAGCCACCTTCCAAGCAGATGGAACAACTGCTTGCCTGAAAGACAAGTTTACCATGTGTGTTATTGGGCATACTAAAGAATCTTTATTTGATTTCAAAAATGTTGTTTCAAGCCCATAGGCATCCTTTGCTTTAGAACTTTTTAATGCATCAATGATATTTGCTACTTCTAACTCCGTTATGTAATCTATTTGAAAAATGATCAAATTGAATAGGTCTGTAAGTAATGTCTTTTATGGTAAAAAGCTGGGTTAATTCATCAAAGTTATAAAAAGTTATAAAATGTGCATTAAAATTAGTGGCTATAGTTAAAGAATCCTTTACTAAAATGTTGTTCATTTTAAGTAATTTTTTAAAAATAATGTTCTTTTGTTTTCCAGCTAATTTATGAATGGTTTGCCAGATTTTTTCCCCATCCCCCTTTGACCCCTCAATAATGTTCATGAAAAAACTGGCTTAAGCCTTTCGTAAAGTCTGTATTACTTTATTTCTCATAGGAATTGTTTCGTTGTTTGTTACTTTATTCCTCATTGATCAGTTAAAAGACCAGAATTCAGCTTTTTTTTTAAGGATTTTTTACTTCTCAACAGAATAATTTTTATAACTTATCAGACAAATTAACAGCATAATATGACCGAAGCCTGGTTTATTTTATTGTGCCTTCCTGGCATGCGAATCACTGTATGCGTGCGCCAAGATTAATAAACAATAAACAAACAAAGGAATGAACCCCGCTACAACTCCCCCAATGTTCAAACCAAAGCTACGCCATTTGACATGAGTAAATGATGACAGAATTTCTGTTTTTGGCTGAACTAACCCTTTAACAGTTATTGTGGGAACATGGCTTTACAATATTTTGGCAGTGCTTTGGTTTATTTGTATAATAAAGCTACTTGCTAGCCTCAGCTGTACACCGAACAAAGCTGTAATCACATCATAAGGTAGCTTTTCAGTGGCTTTTCAGACCTTGATGTTTATTACAAGCCATTACCCCTCATCAATTCTAAGGCATCTTTACATTTCATTGCAGTGAACATAATATGTGAACCTTTGTTTCTATAACTGACTTAACCCACAAAATTTGCCCCACAGGGCTTAGCTTGTTATTAGTTTAGGAAGGTCTGCTCAGAGAAGCTCTATAGTACCATATATATGACAGGAAGATGAGGAACCCAGGAGAAAAGGTTATAATCACTACCCTTGCTTCTCTGTGTCTTTTTCTTCTACAAAGCCCTTAATGATAGGTGTGCATGCAGCAGGTGGTATATGTGGGTGTGAGAAGCAGGAATCGTCGTTTGACATTCTCCAAATGCATCTTTCCTGAAAGTGGGGGAAATGTGCCTCAAATATCCCCCATCATTGTCGAGTAGTCTAATGATCCTGTCTGCTGGCAAATTTGGAGAGCGAGGCCGGATTACCTTTCAGCTATTTTGATATGCTTTGTGTGTGTGTATGTGGTGCGAGATGTTCCTGTGAGGCCCATTAGACTGGCCTGTGGCCTGGGTAAGAGAAGGGAAAATTTCTTTCCTCCAGGGGTCTGCACTCATCACCTCCCATAAAGGTCACTTAGACAAACGCTAATGCACATAGGAGGCGTTGATGGAGGGCGGTACTCAGAACAGAACAAAAGGTAGGAGTTGCGCTTTTATGCTCTTCTGAGGATGAGATTTTTCCCACTAAACACCCCGAACCATTATATGGTCTATTCCAGTTCTCTCTAACCCCAGTAGACCCAGTAATGAGTGTTGGCTTTTATGATTATACTTGAGACATTTGAGTTGGATCTGATTGACCTTTCAAATCCCATAATCTTCATTCATATCATAGACCGGCTATTTTATTGCTCTGCTCCTCTTGCCCTCCAACCCTCATGGAGCTCCATTTGGCCTCTGTGCATTCGGTCGATCTGTCCTAGCTTGGCTTTAGGGGAAGCTCAGGTCCCCGCTGTTGTCACAAATGATATGTCAGAAGCACAACGAAGCCATTCGTAGGAACCATGCTGGGTCTGTATAATTTAACACGTAGCACTCAGCACTGGGCTGGTGCCAAAATGCTCAACTGCAGATCTCATCTAATCGTATTCTACTCCACACAGCACCATGCAGTCCTTCATAATTGCCTCTTTGAAAAGGTGTTTTGTTAGGTATGATTAGTCATGCCACATAAGAGTGCAGACGCTCCTCTCTGTATAGAGGATTGACTGCATTTGGGTGAATCTCATAAAACCTTTAAGTTTAGGTGATATGTTTGCATTATTTATGACAGATTAGCACCCCTTAAATATAATATTAGAGTAATGAATCATCACTGAGAATAATGGGAGGTGCTTTGATTTAAAAATAATGTTTTGCAGTTTCTTTTTCTCGCTTGATTGACAATTTTGCTTTAATAAACAAATGCCATCTGTTTATCAGTAGATGTAAATCAGTTAAGGTGAGAGATTTAGTTGCATTTGATGTTGTGATTTCACTGGACCAGAGAGCGTTCTGATGAGACAGAAAAATGAAGTATGCATCTGTGAACAGCTGTGTGCGGGTAGTGCTCCGTGCAGAACACTGCCAGCCTGCCTATGAGCGAGTCTGCCACTGACTAGGATAATACCTAATGTAACCATCGTTAAAGTTTTTTTTTACTGGTGACCACATTTCTAAGTGAAATAACCACCGATAGCTCACTGCAGCTGCTTGGTTTTAGCAAAGTGAAGAGAGATCACATAATCGCAGATATTTAAGAGTGTTGACAGCCATAATCACAGATTTTTTTAGGGGTGGATTGCGATGAAAGACATAAAAATAGGGTCTAACAATGCCTATGGCCCGAACTCTACTCCTCCCCATCGTTTTCTGTCTCCATGTCATTGTCACCATGAATACAATGCATGTGTGTGTGTTTGTAAAATTAAGTAGGCCTACATACAGTATATATGTACTTACAGAAATTGTACATGGATCCATAATTGTATGAGAATAATTAAATAGGCCTAGTCCAGTCGTCAGTGTCACATGATCTTTCAGAACTCACCCTGATATGCTGATTTGGTGCTCAATTAAATAATGTTTTTTATTTTTTATCAATGTTCAAAACCATTTTTTTTGTTGCTGCCTTATCTTTTCTAAACTGGGAGGAATACATTACAATTTAAAATATATTCCTAAAATAAAAAATAGGCTATATATATTACACAATATAACTGTTTTTACTGTATTTAATCAAACAAATGCAGCATTGGTGAGCATAAAAACTTTTTTTTTTAAATCGAAATTATTCCAATTTTGACTGTGTACACACAGACACACAGGCCTATATATATGTAACAAGTTATTTTGATGTACACTGCAACAGTATGCACAAATATGTACTGTACACTGTAATACATTTAAGGCATGTATAGTTAAAGACGCATTATGTAGCCTAAACTGGTTTGTGAAGAAGTGACATTTACAAAACTGGCTAATTTAACTTCTGGTATGTTAACTTTTGGCACTGGATTGGTTTACAGCATGCAGTGAGACGACTTTATTATGAAACGATCTATGTGCGTGACTTTCTGTTTTCTTGATGGTGAGAAAAATGCTCAGTCTTTCACTAATTGCAAAATCAGAGTAATTAAACCGGACCATCGAGTACTGTGAGATGCGTTACAGATCAACAGTGGCTGGCCACCACCCTTGCCGTGGCCGTGCGCCAGAGCGCAGCTGCATTAACACACAGCCTGTGGATCCTCGCGCGTTGTTTAGTGTTCGGCTGGTTGCAGGCAGTGACGGCGCGCGCCCCCCCCCCCCCCCCCCCCCCTCTCTCTGTGTGTGTCCCTCTCTCTCTCTTTCCGCGCTTCAGTCTGAATGAGCACAATCCTCGTCCTGCCACGGGCTTGCGTTCTTGAGGAATTCGTCATCAATGAAAGTGAAAGAAGACTAAATAGGAGAGGAGAAACGCAAGAATGCCGGCAGGTCAGAGGAGACAGACGATTCCTTAATGGGTAAGTTAATCATAAATAACATTTATTATTTTTTTTCACGTGCGAGAAAACACTGATGTTCATTTATTTAATTCGTTTTAGATGAATGCAGGCTATATCTTTCTTCTCACTGCGAAGTATCACTTATTCCTTTAACAATTGTATATTTTACTATTAATTTACAGATTCATCTGTGAAAAAAAAAAAAAAGTATTTAAAAAAGCCTGATTGAAGTAGTCACAGTTCGGAAAGTGAATGAATTCTTAACGTTTTAAAATGTGGATTTAAGCCATTTCAAGTAATTTAGCTTCTCTTTGTTTGGCAATGATCCTGTGCGCAGGATAGACAACACATCTTAATGGTATAAAAGCTTATTTTAATGACGGCATTGCTGGTGATTTTGCTATTATGTATTTGGAGATGAACCTCATAGATTGTATTGAATGCGCTGTGATGTGTAACAGAACTTTAGTGTTTCCTCTGCGCATCGCTCCACAATTATTACGCATCTTGTTAATCAAGTGATATAAACACATTGAGTCAAACATTTTCATGAAACAGAGTCGTGACCTTACGCGAGTATTTCCTCAATTGTTCGTAATTTACTGTCAATGTCAAAGAGTGTAAAATGAATCCCCTTCTAGTGGCATTTAAATGCGTCTTTGCTCTAAGAAATCCAGTTTTATGAGTCAGATCCAGTGATAGAGACAAATTTATGAGCATTGGTCACGTTCATTTTAGTTGCTGAGGTATATTTGCCTGGATCTAATTGAAATAGATGATTAATTGGTGATATCAATTTAAGAAGTGGGATCTCTCTGAGTCTAGCAGAGAATGTATTACTGCTGGTTTCGTGTGGTGACATTATGCGACGCAATGTGTCCATATTCCTTCCAATTCCTTATTATGAGTAAACGGGGACTTGGATAGGCGCGCGCCCGCGTGGAAGAGTGAGGACGCGTACAGGTTTGAAAAGTGGACGATGTACCAAGATGAAATGACGCAATACGGCTGACATCATCCGCGCGCAGAGTTGGATGCGTTGTTCCCCATTTAGCGTAGTTTAAAAATGACATTAAGTCTGCTTTTTGAGAATAAAAGTGAGTTAACTAGCATCCTATTGTTTTGTAGAAATTGATTTTGATACTGTTTTTAAGACTTATTTGGTGCTTTCATGGGGTAATTAAAATGGGCTAGATGAAATATTGTTTTAATCCACATTTTCTTTGCCCTGCAGGTCATATGTAACCAATATAACCAATGGATAGGCCTACTTTTCACAGACTGTGGTGATAGTTTCTACAATTATTAACATCGTAAATCAAGCAACACTTATTCTTATTTTCTTTATTTAATATATATATATATATAATACTGTACATAAATATTTCTTTGGCTTTAAATTACAAAAACTTGCTGTGAAGGTGTTTCTAATACAACGGCTGATGGTAAATTTGAAATCTTTCTCTCCTCTGATTACCGTAATCCATCTCTGTAATTTTTATCCTGTTTTGGAAAGTCGTGGAAATGCTATTGTGGATTATTTTTTCTTTTACTATTGGAACAAATGGAAACACAACAATCCTATTTGCTCACCTGTTCACCACTATATAAGTTTACCCATCCACGGGGACTTCCACTTCTGATAACCCCGAAAAGGTGATGTTTGTTAATAATGCAGTTCCCTGGTTGTGATTTTGTTTCGTTCATACTCATTCCAGATCGTTTATAATACATCTGGGCTCATCTGGAATCAACCTTCATCCTTTTCTTTCTGATCTCATTAGTTTATGTATTGAAGTGGACAACTGATCTAGAGTCAGCACCCTGGAGAGAAATTGATGATGTGAGGCTGTGCTGGAGTGTGTTCTGGGCTTTGGTTTTATGTTTAATGTTCTGCTTCTCTGTGGGGTTTCTCATAAATATGAATCGGCTGCCTGGTGCAGGCATTAGGGCTCTGTCTGAGTGGCCCTGGACCGTGCTTATTCAGTGTTCTGTCAGGTCTGATTGTACCCAGTGGGAATGGCTCACCCACTATGAATGAAACACAGTAGTTTTGGCTTGATTGTGGTTCCGTTTTTCTTTTTTAGCATTTGTTTTTGTTGCATTTAAAATGTTTGTTTGCATATCTTTTCAATGCGTTTGTGTTTACTAACATCCAGCACACATTGATGGTGGGATAAAGAATGTCAATAATCTTAAGCCGGTGACCTGAACTGCTCCAGTTTAAATTCATTTGCTGGTGTGACTATCACCATTATAAGATCCTCTGCTTATTAATCATTTTAAGTTTATAGGTTCTTGCTTTATTCCAAACGAAAGCTGCCCAAACAGGCACCAAACACAAGAACACACATGGATAAATACATGTGTGTAGTGCACGGAAACCGTTGTGTGTGCGTCCACAGGGGAAAATTCCCTTTCTGCATTTTTCTCGCTTTTCCTCTGTCGGTCTTTTAACACATCCCCCTCCCATCTCATCTGATCTTGTCTTGGCGTGCTCTCGTACCCATGTCCCCAGATTACAGCCCCGGAGACAAGCTACAGAAACAGTCCACCTGTCACAGTGTTCAACCCTTGGGGACTAGAGACATCCCAGGTTCAGTGCCACAGCATGTGGGGGCTTCTCTGGCCGTTTCCCTCTGAGTCTGTCTTTTTTAGGTGTCAAAATACAAGAGATGCCCCATATGTCACTTTTCTTCCCTGGGCAGCATCAGTGCTGGGATGAATCACACAGAGGCATTTTGATATTCTGAGAGGTCATACTTGCCACACTTGTGACTAAGCGTAACATTTATTGTTCAAAAGTTTGGGGTGAAAGTCAGTGAAAAAAAGACAAAAGAAATTAATTCTTTTATTCAGCAAGGACACATTAAATTGCTGAAATTTTTGAGCACCAAATCGATTTCTGAAGGATCGTGTGACACTGAAGACTGAAGAAATGGCTGCGGAAAATTCAGCTTTGCCACCACAAAAATATATATTTAATATAATATATTAAACGTTTTTAATTGTTAGAATACTTCTCAATATTACTGTTTTTACTGATGTATTTTTGATCACATAAGTGCTTCTTTCAAAAACATAAAAAATATTGCCAACCTCAAACTTTTGATTGATAGTGTATTTCCAAGGGTTTGAGAAGAATGGCATAGTGCTAATTTTAACTGGGATTTATTATATATAATAAAACTGACAAAGTTGACAACTGTGTTCTCAGGAATATAGTTCAGTTCTCAGGAGTTTAGTTCATCAAAGACTTTTGGCTTCCCTCATGAAGGGAATTGACTTACCAGAATAAGAAAAATCTAGTGCCAGTTTCTCTTCAGTTGTTCAGTATTCATGAGTGTAGCTATGTCTTTGGCACTGTCACTGCACCTCTCTCTTTCCTTTCACATGACTTGACTGGTGAGGTGTTTCTTTGATGAGACATACCTTTGGAGACCCATGTTCATTCCAGCAGCCTGTATCCAGTTGTTACACCCTTTAACTGTGATAGTGTCAGCAGTTCAGATCACAACTTCAGCACGGATGGCATAATGTATTGGCCTGATATAATATAGCTTATACTGCAACCTGTTTATTAGCACAAGGACGAACGGAAGTGACAACCACATTTAGTAGAGGGAGTAAATCTCAAATGTTGATTTTCTGCATGCGTACTGTACTTAGTGTAGTGATAACTATAGAAATGTCTTGCAGTTTTTTGCAGGGGTTTCAAACGGGACAGTACTAGAATCACGTTGTACCTTTTACAAGTATTAAAGAATAGAGTAACATAGAGTGGAAGGGCACACAATCCATGCAGAAAAAATGACTCTGCCCCTTGAAGACACATCAATTCATGTAATTCTGATTTTTATGTCTGTCAGCATGGTCAAGTCCAACATTAAAACATGGTGTCTTGTTGTAGAACCTGTTTTTCCAGCTACTAGGAATCGTTTAGAATATACTGTACACAGGAACATAACAGTGTTCATTGTTTCTTTGTGTTTGCATACCAGGCCTGAACGAAATATTCCCCACACACTGCATTATTCTCTACGCTGATGTATACGCACGATTACATCTATTAGAAAGATCAGTGAAAACATATTTTAATGTCAATGTACGAAAGTAATAAATTAAATGCATGTTGTTTTTCAGCGTTGCTGCGCTCAGGAATCAACTCTGGCCCAAGCAATAGTTAATTAGTTCACTGTACTTGAACTAATGTGCATTTATTTATATTCTATGAATTGTGCAGACATTATGCGCTATACAAAGCAACTGTGCATTCAAGGTATACCGTGGGTCTTCATAGGGGGTCCTCAACCTGTATGTCTGTGGTTGTACTGCAGGGGTCTGCCAATTGTTGTGCGATATTGAAGATATTTGTATGTGAGAATTTTTTTAAATTATATATTTACATAATCTTGGAGTAGGTACTTTTTTTAAATAAGTAATTACTTTGTGACCGTTATAAGTATGTTCTTATAGTATATGTATCCGTCATGTTTTCGTTGTCATGTGACCTGCCAGCATCAGTTATTTCACTGCTATTCACAAATTCTTAGTCGTGTCCATCAGATGCGCTCTTCAGAATCTTGTCGGAAGTAGTAAGTCATCCGGATTTGACTACTGTTTTATGAAGAATTTGAACATACTCTTTTCACATACTATTTAGAAGGGAAGTATGCAAATTCAGATGCAGCCTAAAACATTTCTCAAAATATTTTCTTTCCTGTTCCTCAGAAAAATAAAATGAAAATGTTATGGGTGAACTTTACCTTTAAGTTCACTACAACCAAATATAAACAAAGCTCAAGTTAAAATGCCTACATAAAAATGTATTAATAATTTTACATATTTAATAATTTTTACTTAATTTTATCCACCAAACAATCTGTAAAAGGTTGAAGGCCCCTGAGCTATTAAATATGGAATTCTATTGTTCAGAAACAATAGTTGTGTACTCAGTTGAATGAGGTAGTTCATTATTAGCTAATAAGTATCTCTATTTTTTTCATACCTCCCAAAGGACTACTAAGAACATAATTTATAATTAATTCTAAAATGAAGATGGGAACCCACTAGGAGTGACTCTGATAACTCCCTGGTCATGATGACTGAAGTCATTGTAAGCTTTTGAGGTTTTTGTAAGGATTTGGATAGTAATGACTCAAGTGTTTCTACATCCTTTTCAAGGAATTACAAATTATTTGGATCAGTATTCTAAAGCGAAGATCATGGTAACCCACTAGTAATGAATCAAGCATTACCAAATTCGTCAGAAGCGAGTATTATGCAAATCCTCACAAAAACCTCAAAAGCTTACAATTGCTTCAGTCATTACTGGGTAGGGAGTTATCATGCTTTTCACTTTAGAATACTGTTCCAAATAATTAGTAATTCCATCTGAAAGATTTGGTGATACTTGAGTCATTACCAGTGGGTTACATCACTTAATTATACATTATGCAATATTCATTAATTATTACCCTGTATATAGCCTAGTAGTTCTAAGCATTGTTCCGAGAGGTATATGAAAAATAATTAAAATAACTATCATTCAACTATGCCTGTGCATTATTACTTACTAATTAATTAATTTGTTTCTTGTCAGTTCATAATTACTAATGTTAATAATGCTTTACTTCTTTGTTCCTGTGTAGTTATCATTAATGATGGAACAGTATTCTAAAGTGTTACTAGTGAGTAAGACTTTTTTTTAAATTACAGACACATGGCTATTTTGTATTTGTAGACTTTGAGTGGTCATTTGTAGTCTTTGTAGCTCAGTAGTATGCTTAGAAGCGCTACAGATGGCCTTTTTTTGCTTAATGTCTCTTTTGTTTAATTTCAAAATGTGCATGACACTTTAAACTAAACAATGGCCTTGACTATGCTCTTTTTTTCTCTCTTGTCTTGATGTTCTATTTTCATCATGTTCTAATTTTAAATCTGGACATTCTGTTTCCATACTTACTGGAAATACTTCGGCTGGTGTCAACAGCAATTCCTCATATGCATTCTGTCTGTCTCTCACTGTGAGGGTTTAAGCTCCGACTGTGGAAAAACACACAGGGCTTTGCATGGAGCTTTGGACCCTGCGTGTACGAAATGTGTGGGACTTCAGAAGGCTGTGAGTGTTGTATAAATCGCTGACTGTCACCTGGAACGCATATGAGCCGGACCAGAATAAAGCCCACCGCGGTTTTCACCATTTTGCCATTTACAGAACACACACACACACACACACACACACAGAGACATAAACACATTAGAATCTGATTGATTTGGGTGTCAGTGCGGAATTGATCTGACAAAGAGAAAGCACGTCTCATCAATAGACAGACAGAAGCAGGTATATTTTGAAATTAGCAGAAGGTTTCAAAGCATGAAAATTGTTAATGTAAATTAATGAATGAATAATTGTGTACACGTGTATGTATTTACATAGCTCATCGGTACCCATCCATCACAATCCCTGCTGGGGAAAAAAACAGCTTAATCCAGCCTTAACTGGTTTGCGTGTTTCAACTGGCTTAAAATGGTCTCTCAAACAGACCAACTGAAAAGTGATCAAAACCTCTCTAAAAAACAGCCAGTTGAGTCTAGATGGAAGACCGGATTAGACTAGTTTAATATGTTTTTTTTTAATGTTGTCTGAAACATGCGTTCAGCCCAGAAAATGCATTGTCACGACTGACAAACGTTATATTACGCACACAGTGAAGCCTCTGCTTTACAGCTGCACCTGTGGAGTGTCCCGGTAGTCGTAAAAATGCAAGTATATTTAATTTATGAAGCAGAAAGTGCTTAATACCCATAAAGTTGTGAAGCATGGAGTAGAGCCCGGTTGAGTCATTATTTTTATCATGCATGGCTACAGACATCGGTGGCGTCCAGATACTTTGTAAAAGTTTCCGAAAACAAACTTCTCCACAAAAGGGCTCTAAATTGACATGGTTCCTCAGACAAGCTCCAGATCTCATTAGAAAGAGCATTCAAACCTTTTGAAGAATGTGAGTGATGCTTACCAGTGCAAAAATGGATGTCACAATGTTATGTTTTTATAGTGGTTGCCAGGGTGTTACTATATGGTTGTTTTGTGTGTTTTTTTAGGGTGTTGCTAGGTGGTTGCTGTGTGGTTACCTACAAGCCTAAGTCAAAACAGCATACCATAAAGTCTTCACTATAAAAAAAAAAAATCTGTTGAATTTACGGTAAAATACTGGCATCTGTGGTTGCTAGAAATTTACCATATAAAATATGATAGCATCATTTTAGGTTTTACAGACTAACTTAACATTTACAGTAATAAACCGTATTTCATTATCTGATATAATGTTCATTTACCAACCTGTTGAAGTATTAATATCTGTTTTGTACCATTGTAATTCACGTACAACCAACCATTACAGCAGTGATGAGTCACATGATCAATCAAAAGCTCATCACAAGCAGCTCTTCCTGATATAAGTTAATACTAATATATAGAAGCTGCACAGTCTCATTCACACAAACATTAAACACCATCATTTTAACACACATGAAATTTAAAAAATGCAATAAACATTAATTTAACAACATTAAATGTACTAAAACCCTAATGTACATAACTGATTAGAAAAAAACTAAGAAAACTATGAAGAAACATAGTTATTTCTTACAAAAATACATCAAATGTGATGTGTCACGCAGGGAAGAATGTCAATTTACGTTTTTTCACTGTAAATTATACGAGTTGTTCTTTTTTACTTTCAAAAACTGTAAATTTAACGTTATTTTACAGTAAAATTACATTAAATGTACCATTTGTTCTATCACAGTTACTGTATTTACCGTGTATAGTAAAGAAACTTTCTGTTAACCAATTAACAGTTTTTCACTGTAGCATTTTTACAGTCTTTTACCGTTAAAATCACGATTTACAGTACCTTAAATGCAATGTAAATCACTTTGGATAAAATCACCTGCCAAATATATTAATATACAAGTATTTAGTTGTCCATTTGATCATCCAGCAAGTGAAAATTTTATGTCTGTGATGTTATGTGCCAAAGTTTAAGAATGAGTAAAGTATAGAGTACTTCAAGTGTGAGCATATGGTTGGCTTACTAACGACAACTGAAATAATATTGACTATGCTAGATATTTTGGAAATTTGGGGCCAGGTGTCAGTCTAGAGGTCATCTGACTTCTGGGGTGTTTTTGTGTGTTCATGCGAGTATGCGCACGTTGTGCCAAATAGAAAAAGCGTTGAGTGTAATTGCCTCTCTGTTCACACTGTGTCCCTTTCTGTGACATTGAGAAACTCTGTAGATCAGGGTGTCAGAAGGAGGCTTTAAAATACCTCTCAGACTTTTACAGGAGGTGTGAGCTATTCAAACATCTATCCTCCCACACATGGGCTTTCAGTTCAATTCTGTACAATCCTTCCCCCCTGCAGACGTCCTCTTTCAACCTCTTTTCTGATTTCACTTACACCCATGCTATCTTTTTATGAATTTGAGATCTTTTTCATCTATTTTACTGGCGAATGTGTGTGCAAAACTGAACAGCCATTTTAAACATTAAATGCAGTGGTGTCCAGCGGTGTTTTAAAATAAGGATCCTCACAGTTTTATTTTTTACACTTCATCTTACACTTCATATTTTCACATTTTTCTGGTTAAATGAACATTACATGAAGACCAAATACAATTCTATTTTTTATTTTTACACTATATGTTATATTTATTAAAACTAAGTATAAATCTCATTAAGGTAGGCATTTTTACATCTAATCCAAAAGGTCGTCCCAATTTAAAAGAATATATTTGTGAACCGATGTTCAGCTGTTCTTTTTAATAGTCATCTTATTTTCATCAGTCATCAAGCTCTGTAAACACTGGACAAAGACACGAAAATGTACCTTAAATTTCCCTTAAATTTATCCTAACGTGATGGAGGCATTGCCTCATCTCACGTGAGTTTCCACCTCATTCTCAATTACCACCCACCAAACCCACAGCACACTTTGGGGGTCTGTTAAAACTCAATGGGCTCAGGGGAAGGAGAGATGCGGCGTCCGGCTGTAACTTTACCAGCAGGTGTCGCTGTTGGACAGTGTAACTTTAGAAAAAACAAGTGATTTATATACTTTTTAATGTCACATTTTGTAATATTTGCATTGTTTTATTTTTTGTAATATCTGTTATTTTCTCATCCAATTTTTGCCTCCCTTGCCTCCTCAGAGGAAACGCCCTGATACAATGTTATCCTACACTACATGATATTATTATACACTATATAGGTCCACATGACCAAAACTGCCAATTGTTTTTGATAAATATTATGATTGCACTGTGATATAATTTAACAGTTGTAAAACTATGGCCTGTTTTACATATCCTATACATATTTACTGTACTATACTATGCCATACCGTATCGAATTACATTATAATATAGCTGCTATACAGTATTATCCTGTACATGCTATCCACCTTATGTTCTGTGAATCGGTGAGACTTTCAATTCGTTGGCCGCTATAGGTAAATAACTAGAAGAATATCAAAGTGCTGAAAATTGTAAAACTATTTGTGCTACAAACCAGTGTTTACGACAATACATAAAAATAATATGGTTAGAAATACTTTTCAATATCATAGATTGCAGTATCAGTTTTTTACAGCTATAAATAACAGGAAGTTGAGAACACCGGAAGCCTTGCACATTCACTTTACAAATGGTCACACCCTCTATTAATTAATAAATAAATAAATCTTATTAAAGGCAAAATTATATGTAGTGTCCCATTCATTGACAACCATATACACATTCACCATGATATCAATAGTCAGTTTGCGGATGATTCTGGAATTTCGGTGAAATACAGGCTATTTTCGCTGTGTAGGCTACAAACAATAAACTTTAAATGACTACTCATATATGTAAATATGCACTACTTTAACGACAAGACAACATGATAGCGGTTGTGGAAAAAACTAATAAAGAATAGCAGTCACAGCAGCAATCGTTCTCCCCATGCCATGTTCAAAGTTTGTGGCTTGCCCATCTCGGGAACTTTGGTATCAAAATTATCCCAGATCTTCCTAGTGTTAAATAAGACTTTAAGGGGCAATTCATTGACAATTGACAATTCATGTCCAATTTTTAACTAGGAAACTCATATTTACGATAATTACGATAGCATGGAGGCAACATTAAAAATTGTGGATACTACTACATTAAAACACCACAACACACCATACCAGATGTTAAGCCTCAGCCTCGAAGGTTTATTTTTGATAGATAAATAAATAGGCTTTACACTGCCACGTCTTTTCTTTGTGTCTTTGTGGGGAACTGACTTTCTCTCTGGGGTGGCATCAATCGATCCAGCATGTTCATTTACTGTCCTGCTGTGTGCCCTCTGTGACATCACAACTCGCTGGTATGTGCCAGGCAGTGTGTGCTTTCACATCCGCTGGTGTGACTTTGAGATTTCAGCCAGTGTGGAGAACATGAATTAACATTGTCAAGGGCAGGAGTCTATGCTTGTCTAAAGTTCAAGGCCTCAGCACAGGACACGAGGTTATGTCTGAGGCGGAATTTATGCTGTAAAGTAGCGAGACAGACAGGGAGAGAGAGGGGGGCAGGATTGGAGGACAGGAAGCCAGCCAAACATCAAAGAAGTGATTGGATAAAGAGGGTCAGTCTGTATCCAGATCAGTCTCTGTCCCTTGTTGAAAGGCCATATATCAAGACTTGTTTACCACTGTCTATACCTGCACATATAATCAGATAAACCTAACTGTCCTCAGAATAGTATCTGCTTTATAGCAGAGTTCACTGGGTGGATATTGATATTATCAGTTACCTATATTAGAGATGCTAATTAAAATTCCGTTCTATACCAATAAGTTAATCATTATTTTATTGTTATGGTCAGTAACTGATTTTAGTATTTGGTTGATATTAAAATTTTGTCCTAATAAATTAAACATAAAGTCATAAAACCTAAGCCAACATAGTCATCGCAATATTATAATGTACAGAATAAAATTGTAAAAATGGAAATACTTTTTGAGATTTATTAAAGACTATATGTAAATGGCTAGTTCACCCAAAAATGAAAATTCGGTGCTTTTTTACTGTTGTTCCAAACCTGAATGAGTTTTGTTTTTCCGTGCAACACAATATTTTTTTTCCTCTCTCGTTCATACAGTGACAGTTAATGGGGTCCAGTGTTGTTCTTTCATTGTATAGTCAAAAAAGCTGACATTCTAAATGTAGAGGATATGAAACTGCATGATTAAATATCCATTGGTATATCCATTACATTTCCAATTATCCAAATATCCAATTCCCAAATCAATATCATGTTGTACATCACCAAAAGCAAAATTATTTGGAATGCTTTGCTTGAGCTAAATACATATATTACAAACAATTTAATTTATTTTAACCCAGTGTGCCTATACTTGATGGATGTTAATAATGTTTTCTCCGCATTTTCACCAGTTGAGGAAAAACTTGAAAAATACTGCTGTTTAATTTTTGGTAGAATGGCATCAACTGCATTTAGATGGTTTTCTGTAATCGAAATCTGTCTGGGAGACATAATTTTTATGCTTGGGCCAAGCCATTCCAAGTAGATAAACAGCTCATAAACTTTGTTGCACCTCAGATGACAAGGAAATGTATATTTATGTTAAAATTCATTAGCAAATCCCCACACTCAAATCCCCACACTCATTCTCCTGAATGACTTGCAGAGCATGGTTAATGTGGAGCCCATGCGGCTGCAGCATGGGCTAGTATACTAGGGTTTTGGTATTTACACTTAGAGGCACAGATTGACAGAGCGGAGAAGGCGATAATAAATGTTGCCATTCGGGTTTGGGGTAGAGCCCTGAGTTTTTGCACCCAAGTGAACCAGTGAAGACACTTTTTTTTTTTAATAGGTTGTGACAGGAGATAGTCTTACAGAGTGTTTGTGAATGTGTTTTTCCTGCAGTGGGAGGTTATGATAATGTGTGAGAAATGCATACATATTTACAATTGATCCATGAAGCTGCCCACTCTTCTTTTAATCCTCTTTGCTTTGTGATCTTTTTACTGGGGTCTTACGGATGGCAGAGCAGAGTGAGGAGGGACGACCTGTCTGCCACAGTCTCAGGGAGACTCTGTAAAACAGATCTCTTCCAAGCTGTTCTACAGCAATCCCAAAGATTCAGTGTAATGTGCAACAAACAATGCGCCTACTGAGACACATCCCTCTCTCACACACATACTCACATACTGTCATCGTGCCCCTGGAGAAACGGGCACCTCGCTGACTTTGTGATAATTTTAGTTTTTGCTATTCCTGTCTTTGTGTAGGTTGGCACACATGCACACGCATGAACATGTGCACACTCCTCACTGACTCTGTGATGTTCCTTCTCCTCCTAATGTCACTCAACAGTTTCAACTCGCCCAGCAGTCCCACTGAGGGTTATGGGACACAAAGTTTTCTGATGGTGTTATATGCTTGTCGGCTTGCAGATCAGCATCGCTGAGCGTATGCACCCATAACTCCAGAGATAAGAGACTAAGAAATGGAGAATGTGAGAGAGAACCACAGATTAATGGGTTGCTTTCAGACATCCTGTTCCTCTGCAGTAGGTTTTTGTGTCAGTGTCTGTAAGTCAAAGGTTGTCATATACAGTATAATGTTTGTTATTAATTTAGTCAATTTAAGTTGCTTTCAGGATCAGAATAAGCCAACATTAAACCAGTGGTTGTCAACCCAATTTTTTTTATTTTCTGATGCAGGGAAAGAAAGCAATGCTAAATGCTACTAGTAAAATGTAATTGGCCATTTAATAGCACATATCTAGACAATTAAAATAAATACGGTTATCAGTTTTTTGTTTCTTTGTTGAAATTAAAGTCTGTGTGTCTATTTATGTCTCAATATATACATCCAGGGTTTGAAATGAACTTTTTCACTCCACTGCCAATACTAAATTAAGGGGGCTTTCACACTGGGCTTTTTTTCTGCGGTCCGAGCCCGAGCGCGATTGTTCCCGGCGCCCCCCGCAGCGTTTGTCTGGTTTCACACTCAACTTGATTCTATCGAACCCTGTTGTGTTTGCGTGCAAATTACGTCATCGCAAACGTGCACGGTGCGTGATAGAAAACAGAATGCGGGTCAATATATTGTGTTTTTTGATTAATTCTGTGCTCTTTTGCGCAGCTGAGTGAACAACACAGGTTTACTGTGCGTGTGTCACATAAGGTGGACTTCTGCTGCTTGCAAACGGACTCTTTTGAGGAGACAGCGGATTTCCAAATTTGTTGCCCTGATTCCACATGCTATGCGTGAATACACTGCAGGCTCACTCCCGCTCGCAAACAAGGTAAATCATCAACACTATCATCCCTTATGTGTTTTATTTAACTATATACATAATAATCAGCTAAAACGCATGCGCAGGTCACTTCCTGAACAAGTACGCACCCGATTCCGTGTTGCTGTCACATTCACGCGAACCGCAGCGCGATTCGGGAGCAACCGAACTCAGACCACCTCTTCCAGGTAGTCTCGGGTTCGGGACCCCAGTGTGCACCCGGGTCCACATAACAGCGTTCACATTAGCTATTTTTCATGCGAGCCGTGTCCCGTTCCGAACTAAACTGGCAGTGTGAAAGCACCCTAAGATACTGCCTGTGGCAAGCAGGGCGTGGCCCGAGAGGCGTTGTAACGGAATGAAGCTTGGGGCTCGAGTGCTGATGAGCGTCACTTGCGTGCCACACCAGTCTCGAGTCCCACGGAGGAGCTCCTGAAGGATAAAAGGAGGAGTGATGACAGTGAAGGACAAGAGAGGAGCAGGCCTGATTTTATGTTTTGTTTTATAATGTTTATGTGTGGCAGTCGTCCCTGAAGGGCTGCCGTTTTACTTTCGTATTATTGTTTCTTTATTTGGTTATTTAAAGTTATGTTGAACGTTTGCCTGTTTCCGCCTCCTTCTTCCCTGAACACAAACCTTGTTACATTGGTGCCAAAAAACATGGGAGAAAGGAGAAAAGCGCTGTCAAAGACCCCTTGCCCAGAGAAAAATCCATGGTGCCATTGAGCACGGCTGTGCAGAGTCTGCCGCCATGGACGCTCGAGGTGGTGGGCTGGAGTAACTTGATCCGCCTGGGTTGTGGAGGGGTGGCTGCTGTGGAGGAGTTGACTCCATTAGCCTGAGGCCAGAGTCTACTACCGTCTGTCATGATGGGGAGGAGCAGAGAACAGGGGACTTGTTGCCGGGTGCCTGAAGACGGAGGAGACGTTGCCGTCCACCAGGGGGCAGAGGACTCAGAGGGCCGTCCACCAAGGGGTATTTAGCACCGACACCAGGCATCATGGAGGAGTTCACCCAGCTTGTGGAGGACTGGATGGCAGTGTATTTTGGGAATGGGACTCAGATTTCCGGACTCTCCCCTCTGTCCCTCTTCATTCTTCCATCTCCTTTTCTCTCGCCTCGTCTCTCCTTACCCCCAGGTGCTGCGGCCGCCATGACGGCGTCTGGTTGAAGGGTGGTGTAGCGCACAGTCTCTTGGGTGCCCCCTGGCTTGCGAAGGGTGATGGGGGTATGTGGCCAAGTATGGTAACCCTTGCTCGAAATTTGTCTTCTGCATTTAACCCATCCAAGTTAGTGCACACACATTAGCAGTGAGTAGTACACACACACACACACACACACACACACACACACACACACACACACACACACACACACACACACACACACACACACACACACACACACACACACACACACACACACACACACACACACACACACCCGGAGCAGTGTGCAGACATTTTTCCTGCGGGAGCCGTTGTGGTTTTAAAGCTTTGTTGATCAGTTCCCGCCTCCTTCCCTGAACTTGAACATAGGTACATCCAAATAGAACTTCTACGAACCAAAACAAAAATATCATACATAAATATATATATAAATGGAATAAGTGGAATTAATGACTTTAGTAGTTTATTCACACTTAAAGACTTTGCAACCCTTCTTTACACTTTGGGTAACACTTTATTTTGATGGTCCACTTTAGACATTTAGACATACTAACTATTAGTTACTTTGCAACAACATGTCAACTAGCAGTCATAACTGCAAACACTTTAATTTGATGCTCCCTAAACAAACATTCTACTAACTATAACTTTGCAACTACTACGGTCCACTAATACACTAATGAGAGTTAGATGACATGTAGTTGCAAAGTTGCTTATAGATAGAATGTCTGAAGTAGATCATTGAAATAAAGTGTAACCACCGCGCTTTGTTTTGCTAATGTTGAAGCTCCTCTTGGGGGAGAAGCTCTGGTAGCGATGGCATGCAAAGTGATGGGACATAATTTTTTTTGAACCTGCCAACTTGGCTAGTGAGTAGATATGCTTTCCCCGCCATGGTTGATTTTCATCCGCATTCGACAGGTGTTGACTTCAAACCCTGTGTACAACCCATATAATCTAGATTCTGTCTACTGAAATTACATGGAAGGTTTTGTTAGCTTAATGTAAACAATAGTGACACATTGAGCCGACATATTGTATTTAGAGCAATTGATCAATTTATAAAGAGTGAATTTGAAGCCGGTGACGCTCTCTACTGAACTGATGTGATCGTCTGTTTCAGACAGTTATAGATGAGGCATGGCTGGCCTATGTGGTTGCAATGTGGTCTGTAGAAGATTGAATTTCTTTAATTGTCTCAAAAAGTCAATCCTCTGGGTTGTGTTTTCTTTTACTGTAGAGCCAGTGATTGCCTCCCACTTGAGGCACTGTGAAATTGTGTGTCCTATCAACCTGAAGCTGTGTTAAAGTGAAAATGGTGTTAAAAGGTTATTGTAACAGATCCAGTTCTGCATGTACTGTAGGCAGCTTCTTTGCAGTTGCTCATGATGAGGCCAATCAACATTGTATCTTTGAGAAACTTACAGGATCTTATGGGGGTGGGCATGCTATTTTCCAATGTCATGCTACATTAAAATAAATATTTATGTTCAGTGCATGCAAGTTAAGCTCAATCGATAGCATTTGTTGCATAATGTTGTTTGCCACAAATTTCGACTCATCCCTCCTTTTTTGTGAAAAAGCAAAAATGGAGATTACAATGCGGCACTTTAAATGGAAGTGAATATGGTCAATTTTTGGAGGATTTAAAAGCAAAACGTAAAGCTTACAATTATATAAAAGCACTTGCATTATTTCTTTTGTAAAATCTAGTGCATTATTTGAGATGTAAAGCTGTTTAAATCCTTTTTACAGACATTTTGGGATTTCTGGCATTACGTTGCCATGGCATTAAAATTATGTTAACGTGCATATTGTTTATGTCTTGTGAATATACTTGTGAGAATTGAGGGAATGGAGGTAATTTTGGGGGGGGGATCAACACTATATCACATTGTGCTTGAAAGGATAGTTCCCTCAAAAGAAGAGTTGAGCACAGAGCTAAAATCCACAGAATACTGATCCTAAAATATGTGTGAATAGTGCACAGACATTGTTTTAGTAAAGGTGGACAGAGTGTGCCAGACATTGCAGACTCCCATTCAAGCGATCATTTGAGAGAGTGGGGAAAAAACTTTGACACTGGAAACACACTCCCACATCTTACACATAAACTCCAGTGTGACTTCTCGTCATGTGGCAACAGTAAATCTTGTTTTTGGAATTCCATTTCTGGTGGTCCCTTCTCAGTGGTCATCAAGCCACAAATATTTCTGTAATGTGACCAAAAGGGATTAGACCTGTCAAACTGATGAATGACCCACTGCTCAGATCTGTAATGAAATGCATCCTGGACATGATTGGGACTAGATCTCACTGGGCATTTTTCCTGGATGCGTGGTAAGATAAGACTAGCTCAGGTACAAAGGATTTTATGTGTGGAAAAACACTAATAAAATTGGTCTGTATTACGGTACTTGTTCCCTTGTGCTGTTTTGTAGGGTAATGGCTGGATCACCATTATCACAGAGATTTTAGAGAGAATTTAGAGAGTGAATGAGACTCTAAGAAGATTATACGTTCAAAGGTCTTGTCCGTTTATGGACCATCAAGAGATATTTTTGGTGAAATACCAGGTGGATAATATTGAAAATCTGATTATTCTGATTGACTACAATCTTATGCATTAGTTAAGGCTTGACGTTAGATGTGAGACTTTTGAAAAACGGCAAAAGGAGCTCATTTTTAATGGAAGGGGATAGAGTGAAATGAGTGGAAAGTTTTTGGAAACTGCTGCATGACTTTCTCATAAAACAGGAATGAGTTTACCAGTTGCTTAACAAGATGTAAATTCAAATCCAAGATCCTTTGTGGTGTTTTGCTTCTGGGCCAAACAATTGTTAATATGCAAAGCCTGACAAGAGAAAATTAGTATACATTGATGGATGACTTGCAGCGTAGACATTTGTTTTAAGACCAACACCTTTGATTTGGAAGCTGATATCTTGGATGATGCAAAAAATCATGGATTGCAGCATGGATTGACCCATCAAAAAGCACAAACAAGGAACATGACTGAGAAAAAAAGAATTTAAGGATATTTATGAAGAAGGTACATTACTTTCAGGTTTTGTTATGACCTATTTTGTAATTGTTCTCCTTTTCAATTTTTGCTAGAATGTGGTTCACTGCCCTTAAAGAAAATCTCGTGACTGTGTAAAGCCCCTGTCTGTTTTCATTACTCTTGAAATTAATGGCTTTTCTTTTTGAACACCAGGGAGCAGATTTCTTGACAGATAAACTTCAAAGCTGGTTCAAGATTATTCCAAACTTTAATGTTTTACCCATCAACATTAAAGGTTTCAAACTCACTACAAATCTGTAGCTTAATCACCAGGCTGTGACCCTACATTCCGTGATATAAAATGTAAGATGAAAATATAATTAATAACATCGACTGAGATTGAGAGGGTGCTTTATCACACACACACACAAGACTTCTTGTGATGGTGTTACCATCTTAACACCATCAAACACCAGCTTTTACCATTCTTTGTGAAATTACCTTATTCACCTCAAGTCAGTGGAAATCACCAGGAGAAAAAAAATATCCTCTTCTTAATTTGTATTTTTGTCTTGTTTATCAGTAAAAAATAAAATAATATATATATAGTGGCGAGTGGAGCAAACAACAGACACAGTGGGAGTGGTGTCAAGCCTCCGAGAGGCATTTATTAAATTAAACATAAAGGGCCCTATTTTAACGATCTGAAACGCAAATATCAAATGCAAGGATCTCGATGCTATTATACTGGCGGGATAAATGACTCTTGCGCCCGACGCAAATCTAAAATGGGTTGGTTTTGAAGTAGCTGCATTACTCATAGGTGTGGTTTGAGCATAACGTGCAATAAACCAATCAGAGCATCATCTCACATTCCCTTTAAGAGCAGGCGCGCTTGTTCCATGACGGATTGCTATTATAATGGCGGATTTGCCAGGTGCACGCAACTTGATGGTAAAGGTGATTTCGCAGTCTTCAGAATTTTGATTCCTGGTTCCAACCCACTTTGTCAGATGTCCTTATATACCTGTCTTGCCACTATTGATCAAACAGGTTTGATCCGTCATTACTACAATTAGCCTGAATAATTTGGGTAAATGTGTAAGCTAGATTTATGCCTGTTTTTTTTCACATCTTCATGGACACCACAATGATTTCCCTCGTGTGGTAATATTTTTCCTTGTAATCATGTATGGTTTGCAAAAATGGGAACTGCTGCGTCTGTGTAGATGAGAGAAGCAAAGTGTATGTGCGTTGTGCATTATGCACAATTACATTATGGCCAAGCATGCGCCCTTAAAATAGCATCTGAATAAGGCGCCACTGACTTTAGACTAGGTTTCTCCTGGTCTGTGGCAGAATCGTTTTCTGAAACTGCAATATAGCACTAGGGAATGTTTGCGCCGGAAAACGCCTCCTCTTTTCGCTGAACCGCCCCCGGGAGCGCAGGTTCATTCACTAATATACCGACGTGCGTCTGTGGAGGGAAAAGTCTGCTGTGCGTCGGGTGCAAAATAGGAATGATACATGATACAAAGTAATTTACGCTGGGTGCAAGATAGGCCCATAATGTCCAAAAATGGGGGAAATAAGGTGTTCTAGTTGTGCCAGGGAACCGTGAAGGATGGGTAGTGAAGAGATGGGTTGGGTCCTGGTAACGGGGGCGGTGTCCGGCAGTCGCACGCGCTTCTCTCTCTGGTCTGAGGCGTGAGGGGCGGCAGCCTCTTTATCCATTACAACTTGAGGAGAATAGCGGCCCAGCATCCTAGCCTGTCAGCGGCATCATGCATGGTGTGACTTATGTATATATATATATATACACACACACACACACACACACACATGTGCCAAAACATTATGATGATCACCTGCCTAATATGCTGTTGCCAAATCAGCACCAATCAGTTATCTGGCAATAACACGTTAGAGACAGCACCTTCAAGTCCTGTAGGTTGCGAGGTGGAGCCGTTGAGGGTCAAACTTGTTAGTCCAGCACATCACACAGGAGACCAGGGAAAGACCTTGAATTCTCAACATCATGTTCCTCAAACCATTTCTGAACAATGTGTGCCGTGTGGCAGGGTCCATTATCCTGCTGAAACTTCTATAAGGGAACACCATTGTCATGAAGGGGTGTACTTGGTCTGCAACAAAGTTTAGGTAGGTGGCATGTGTGAAGGGTTTCCCAGCAGAACATTGCCCAGAGCATCACACTCCCTCCATCGGCTGCCGTTGTCCCACAGTGCATCCTGGTACCATCAGTTCCTTAGGTAAACAGTGCACACATACACAGCTGTCCACATTATGTACAAGAAAACCGGACACATCAGACCAGGCGACCTTCTTCCATTTCTCCATGGTCCAGTTCCGACGCTCGCGTGCCCATTGTGGGTGCTTTTGATGGTGGACAGGGGTCATCATAGGCACTCTGATTGGTCTGCAGCTACGCAGCCACATAATGAGTGTGGTGTACTGTGTTGACACATTCCTCCTATAACCATCATTAAAATTTAGTGTGACTTGTGCCACAGTAGACCTTCTATTGGCTCAGACCAGACAGGATAGCCTTGCCCTGGTACATCGATGAGCACTGGGTGCCCAACACCCTGTCGGCGGTTTGAGCTTTGTCCCTCCTCCAACCACTGTTGCTAATTTCTCACCACTGCTGACCGGAAACAACCCACAAGCCTTGCTTCAGAGATTCTCTGACCCAGATGCCTTGCCATAATAATTTGGCCCTTGTCAGAGATGCTCGGGTCTTTATTCCTGGCCATTTCTCCTGCAGCCAACATGTTTACTACGAGAACTGATTCGTTGCTTACCATCTAATCTACCCAGACCCTTAATATGTGGAGATTTGATAATCTAGAGATGCTTCACCTATGCTATGACTTGTCATAATGTTTCTGCTCATCAGTGCACATACACACTCTTAAATCAACAATTTACTTGCAGCAAAACTGCACAGTATATTAAGACTTACCTTACACATTTTCAAATGATTTTGTTTTATTTTAAGCTTTATCTAACATATTTGTGTTATCTTTTAAGGCTTATGCTATGAACAAGACTTAAAAACAAGTGTACAGTAAATATCTAAATACTATATATATATATATTGTTAAGATATTTTTACTGGAAAACGAGACAAAAATACTGGATAAGAATTGAATCATGTCTGTGCTCCAAGACAGAAGGTGTTTCTCAATTCACGTAGTTGTACAATATTCTATGACGTTTTGTATTATAAATGGTGCAAGTATTGTATTCACGCTGAAAATTCCACAAAGAAAAAGTGCACTTTAAATACCCGGATGATGCACTTAATTAGTGTGGCATGTTGGACACTTCATGCACTCGACTGGCACAGCTTTAATTACATAGCGGAGGGCGAGGGGCTATCAGACTCAAATGTTGGATGATAAAATAACCATATATAATTCATACATTACACAGTTGAGTACATAGTGCATAAGTACATAGTGTATAAGTGTATAGTGCATCATTTGGGACACAACTAGAGACCATCTCAATTCAAAATCAGGCCACTTTTATGGGAGGAAAACCGGCATCGCTGTTATGAAACATATTTAAAATAGGATGAACAGAAAATGTAATAAAGACAGCAGCTTGCGTGAAGGCGGCAGTGTGGTTGGGGAGGTCACTGAAGCGTAGAGCATCTCTGTCTATTTTTTCCCTCCTCACTGGGATTGATTCACTAAAAAAGCTATAAATGGGATATAAATATTTAAAGAGGTGCAAATGGTTACTCCAAACAAAATATTTAGCTTTTGGGAAGTCGCTGAGTAAATCCTTGTTTTTCTTTTCGTGTGTGTGAGTGTGTGTGTGTGTGTGTGTGTGTGTGTGTGTGTGTGTGTGTGTGTGTGTGTGTGTGTGGCAAATGCTCATGCTGTTGGGACTAGTTCTGCGCTCTCTGTCTCTTCCAAATTCATCTCTTTGATGCGAACTGCTTAATTTGGGTGACAAAGCACTAAAAAGAACTCGCCTCTATTCCAAGTAAGAAAGAGCCAGCCAGGGGCACAGGGGCAAATTAAATTAGTAGATCATTTATTTGGAAGGACGATACTAATAATATGGATGGGTAAGAAGTTGCATATTCCATATCTCTACCTCTTTATAAAACAGTTTTTAGCATGAACAGTAGCAGTTCTTTCTCACGGTTGCTGTTTCTGCTCACACTGCCAAATTTGATTCGTTCACATCCCTTTTATGATGTCACACCTTATCCCTTATCCCAGCACTCCCACAGCGACTCAGAGATCACAGCTTTTCTTGCAGGTTAGTGCCAATAAGTTGTCGGATTAATACATTACTTTTTTTCTCTCTGGGGCTTATTCTATTAGTCAGAAATCTGTCTATTTTTTAGGCTGTCAGTTGTTTTCCATAGAGGCAAATTTGAGGCATCACATTCTGTGACACTAAAAAACAAGCACATGCTCCCTGTCAGCCAAACCGGGTCTGTCACTCTGATGTGTCACAACCAACCTTAACCCCCGACTGAGCCTTACCACTGTGTGGATTCAGACAGCCTATCACACATACTTTCATTCTCTGGCTCTCCGATCCTTGTCTGTCACAGAAGAGATGGATGGCATCAATGACAAGTCACTGATCTGTGCCGACTCCAAGGAACATTCTCCCTCTATGCATGTGTGTTAAGTGCAAAATCAAGTCGCTAGCCTTTTCAATCCCCAAGGACCAGAGATGAGTGTGTACGGTAGTGTGAGAGACACCCTAGTATTCTTAACCATGTCATAGATGGAGAATTCCATGATGTTCTAATTGACCTAGTGTGAATAGATCTGTCTGTTGATTGTTAGTTCGTTGGTTCTTTCCATCTTGTTTCAGTTCATCGTTCTTTAGTTCTATCCATCTCAAAAAAGAAAAGGAGAGAATTTAATTGTCTGTCTGTTGCAAGTCTAGTTCTAGCTCTAAAATTTGATTGAATTACACCACATTTTAAAACAATCATCCATAACACTAATGTAAAATAGAAAATGTACTTATTTTGACATCTATATTACTATAATATAATTCTATTTATCAGTGTTGTGTAGCGTACAGTTAAGATAAATCCATTTTATAACCTTATTGTGCCATAGAATCAGAGAACCCTTTGTAATTGTAAACGCGTGTGAGTGTGTATGTGATACGTATATATTTAGCCCCTGAAATCACACGGCTATGCCCCACTGCCCATTCCATCAGCCAACTGATGCACAAAGTCATTCAGGAGTCATTTAAACCATCACACTCCAATGCCAAGAGTCACTCAAGAGTCATTCAGACTCGCACTGAATGAATCTGCTCTCTAATGCAAAGACAAATTCAAAATACTCAGTGAATCTCCACACATGTTCAAAGAGTCATTGCATTCAGTTTACTTAGAATTACTTAATTTTTTTTAAGACCTGGACATCAATGATTTCTTGATTAGTAACTAAAGTATTCACGAATGCCCCAATAATTCTTTCAATTGAATGAATTGTGTCGATTCCGTCACATACATGTATATACACACACACACAGTTATATGTAGCCTCTGATAAAAAATGTGTGAATGTTGCTTTCCCATGACTACATTACATACACAAATACAATGCTATAGGGTTTTTACAGTAATGGTTAAAATAATTTGAACCCTCAACAAAGTGTCTATACTATTGCTTGAGCCCCTTGTTTAACGGAAGTTCGTGTTGTTTTTTAACCTGTTTTATTTGAGAGAAAGATTTAATGCGATCACTCCAGGTATTTGTTGGTAGTCAGACAAGGTTACTTCCTCTGTAAGTCTCCTGAGGTGCTGTGGATGGTGAGTGATGCTTTTAAAAGATATTGTTTACGCAGTTTTAAATGTATTCTCCCTCTGTGGTTTGGCAGGAAGGATGGCCAGGAATACCGGTAGAGAGATCGAAACACTTGAAAGGCTAAAAGAGAGGAGCTGTTCATCTGTCTTTCAACTGCTCTTTGTGTCATGTGGTGTGTGTCTGTGTGCGGTTGTTATAAGCAGCTTCAGTAGAGGGAGGGAAAGAGAAAGACAGAACAAGTGTGCGAGTCTGTGTGTAAGATGTAATTAATATCTAAAAGGTGAATCTGACCCCCGAATCAAAAGAAGAACGTAAGAAAATGTACTTTGCATAATTGAAATAAAGCTTGTTTTATGATTTTTGGATTTGTGACATTAGATTTATGACTGTTGTTAAGCACATTGTCACCCACAATTCTCATTACTGTAATGTGTTGAGATTTGTTTGTAACTCCCATTATTCTCGATGTTGACTGAAAATACATTATTTAAGTATTGACAGCACATGTTTATGATTCTTTTTAGGTTCATAGAATATTGTATTCATATGCTTAATTGGTTGATCAAAAATGTAAATTTTTGGTGTTTAAAGTTGTGCATGCATAAATATTTTTATGTTTTATACTGTCAAAATGAATACTAAATAGATCCGGCTGCCTAGGCATGTTCTTGACAGGATTCGTGAGATTGCGGGCAGTTGTGGCCTATGGTTAGAGGATCAAACTTGGAACCCGAAGCTTTCAATTTTCAATGCCGGCAGGAAACGACTGAGGTGCCCTTGAGCAAGGCATCTAACCCCCAATCACTCCTCAGGCAGCAGCAGTGAATGGGTCTCCTCTCCACAGCATGTGTGTGTGTGTTCACTACTCAGTGCTCCTAATGTGTGCACACTAACTTGGATGGGTTAAATGTAGAGGAACTTGGCCTTCACATCACTTCCTTTGGGTTAAATTTGGGATGGGTTAAATGTAGAGGAACTTGGCCTTCACATCACTTAATTTGCCCAGAAATGGTGTGTGTGGTTGTGCTGTCTGTCCACGCAGGTGTGAGGAGATGGAACATGACCTAAAGTGCGCATCCCACTGTGAAGGTGCTGTGTCTATTAATGGAATGGGTGTGTTTGGGTCAGTAGAACCTGCCTGAGATAAAATGTTTCTTCTGGTCCACGTAATCTCTCGCCTCTCTCTCTCACTTCACTTTATTAAACTTCACTTTATTACTTAAAATGTAATCTTCATTTACTCACTAAACACATGGAACAACCGCACAATATTTGAAAGGTCATCTCAAGCGCCGTCTCAGAAACATTACCCTTTCTATGGAAAGTGCTTCGCAGATAAACAGATGACAGTCACAATGAAATGCAAATGTAGACTCTCGATGGCTTCTGGAGTGGAGCCACTATAGAAGGTGGAGGGACCGTAAAGAATAAAATCTCTTGGTGAAGTTTAGTACTCCTAAATGGAAACGAGGGATCCGTTAGATGGGTTCACATACCCAAACATCAGAAACCCGTTGGGGAGCAAGTGCAGTTGATGCCGCAGGCTTGAATCAGTAAGAGGTTTGAGAGCCTTTTGGTGTCTCTTTTCCTTCTATCTCTCCTTCTTTTCTCTTTGCTTCTTTTCTTTTTGAAAGAATAAGCTGTGTTGTATTTCTTTTGCAACCAGTTCGATTTGACTCCCTTTCATCCTGCAGGCTCCCAAACAAAACAGATAAATCACTCTTGCATCCATCCATTTATTCTGCCTGCCCACAATTCCACTCAGTGATTAAACGATTCGCTTAAAGGAGCGGGACAGACTCCACTATTAATGATTTTCTGTGGTTCCATGAGGAGATGAATGACTCATGTTCTGACTGGTCACGTCAGGCTCAGCGGTCTGGGGAATAGAAGGAATTGTTTGCTCTTTCCCTCTCTGTCCCCAATGCTTCATCTTTTCCCTAAACCGAGTCAACATCGCTATTTATTAACATGATAAGTGATGTACCAATCATTATCATTCGATGTGGGATTGTCAATATGATGCTGTAGTGCTCCTCCATCATTCCTTTGAAATTGTGAAAGCAGGTCAATGACTACTGAAGAGGGCGATTGCTTTGGTGACCTTCAGGACATACCGTTTTATTGTAATATATTATAAGAAAAATAGAACCGGTCGATTACATGACATTTATGTGTGGATTCTGCATGGTTGAGGTGTAATTGATATCCATCTCACGGGAATCAACCTCAAAGGGAGTGTGTGTAAACACCGGTTTGGCAAGTGTGAGGGCCAAATGCCAAAAATACTGAAATATTTTGACAACCGACTAGTGAGGACATTTTACTGGTCCTCAATAGTTAATAAGGCTTATAAATCAGCCAAAATATGTTTTTTTTTATTGAGTGTTTTGCATGTTTTTGTGATGGGTGGGTTTGGGGGTAGGCGTTGGGTTAGACGATAGAAAATATCATTAACATTATATAAAATCAATGGAAGTCTAGGTCTAATGTTCTCACTAATTAAGCGAAACAAACGCATTTGTGTGTGTGAAGCAGATCAGATCATGACTGATGTAAGATTCACTTTACTGTTATTTTACAGGGATGCAATTTGTGCACCATATCCTCTGTGTTTTTGGTCAGGCCACGATACATGCTTACAAATAAGGCAATTAATATTTAGCGGTTTGTATGTGATATCAGCTCCACTGTCATGATCCAGTGCAACATATGCATTTGGTTGATAGCAGCAGCATTTGTGCTTCATACTGTGAGATTAATTAAAGTTCTGCTGTGATCATGTTGAATTTAATGAGAATTGTTTTCTTCCAACAGAAGGTACGGGGAGTATTTCCTCTGAATATTCATCTTACTCATGCTGTTTTCTCTCTGTCTGTCTGTTTCTCTGGTCATTTGTCAGTATGTGGGAAAGGTTTTCAAAAACAAATTCAGAATCTTTTTTTTTTTTATTGTTATTACTATAATTGACTTTTAACTCTGTGTGGAGTCAGCAGATTGTACTGTAATGTATCTGTTGTTTTGTTGGATTAGAGCATGGTCTTTTTTAGATGAAACTGGATGACCAAGAAAGGTTAGCTGGTTCAGTGAGTTAAGAAGACCCATGCAGCCTCCAAAACAAAGTATTTGTTTGCTACCAGTGCTGGTTGCTTTGGTTACATATGGTTGCCAGCATATATATATATATATATTTGCCATCATATGTTATGTTCATTCAGCAAAGATGCGTTCATTTGATTAACACTGGCAGTGGGTTATTTATAATGTTGCAAAAGATTTCTATTTCAAACAAATGCTGTTCTTTTGAACTTTATTGTCATCGAAGTTGTCAGGAGTGCACTGGGCTCTCCCTCACCGTCATCCACCCCCTCTCGCTCTCCAGATTTCTAACTACGCACACCTGCTGTCCATTATCTCATTTGAACCACTATTTAAAACCTGCATGCACACTCGGGCTGAATTAAACCCTCAATCACTATTCCCCACATTAGTCCACTAATACAGTTCACTTGAAGGAGTGAATGAAAGTGAGAGAGCGAATTTGGACAGCTGTTCAGTGTACATCGGCTATACACTTGTTATTGCGGTGCAATGTGGGATTGAATAAGTGCACTCGATAACGTCCACTATGGTTTCGGACACCTCTTCAAATGGATGTCCCCTCAAATAATACCCTATTTGAGGGTATAGGGGGCGATTTGGGATTCAACATCAGTTGGTGTCAGTCTTTGTAAAGGATTCTAGGTCTCATTATTCTCTCTGCTGGAAAGGAAAATACTTATCCGCAAGTATACTGACCTGTTGTTTTTTGTGTTTCTGCCCTTGTTCCTTTATCTGGAGATTTGTGAGGAAAAATCACAAACTGAGAGTGCACTCTTATGATCCACTATATGAACGTTAAGTGCTCCGTCTAAGTTCTGAGTTATCCTAAGTTCCTGAGTCTAAAGGAAGTCTAAAGCATCAAGAAAGTATTATCTCCGAGTTTACCTCGATTTGCTTGCCTGCATTCCTCATTGTTTGCCAAGACGGTGGATTTCCATTGCGATTGTTACATCACCAGATTATGATGTTTTCCGCATTCACAAAAGACTGTTTAAAGACGTATCTGTGCTCACCTCAAGCTATTTACCTGCTTAATGAGTTTTGTTCTCATCTGGGTTTGTCATTAACTTCTGTGTTGGTGTCATTACAAAAGTATGGTAATTTTCTGCAAGGACATTATCCATTAAGTTTTCAGACATTTCCTTTGACCCCAAAACCTGAAAAAAAAAAAAAAAAAAAATATGCTGGTAAGTTTCTGCCAGGATGTTATCCAGTAATTTTATGGAAATTTACGTTAACCCTAAAACACAACACAGCGCAATGCATAATTCAAAATACAGGTAAAACTGTAACGTGTATGTGTGTTTTAGTTTCGTTTTCACTCTATTTGCTCTTTTCCCGTTCCCTAGTAAGTTTCCTTGTTTGTTAATTAGTTTCCATAGTTCCTAATTCCACACACCTGTTTGGTTTCTCTTTTGATCACGTTCTCTGTGTACATAAGCCTGTCTGTTATCATCTATGTTGAAAGTGGTTGTTACATCAATCTCCAATGATCTCCTGTGCTTTTCCATTGTGCAATTATTGATTAAAGACGGTTTCGTTTCTACTCGTGTGTAGTGCGCTTCATAACAGCCACACACCTGACAGAAACACCTGTAAAAAAATAAAAATAATAATAATACAGAAAATTCCTTATTTCATATTGATACAGTTTTTACTAAACACTGATTTTTTTTACAGTGAATATTTTGCAATGCATAATTAAAGATTTGGGTAAACCTGTGCAACTCAATACAGAACAATTATTCATATATATCACATACATCATATCATAGACTATAGTACATTTTGCCCAATCTTTTTATATTTTTTTGATGGATCATGTGACACTGAATGGATTAATGGTTGCTGAAAATTCAGCTTTGCCAAAATACATAACATTTTTAAAACAAGTTCAAATATAAAATATATTTTATATTGAAATAATATTTCAAAATATTAAGATTTTTACGATTTGCTAAATTAAATAATTGCCTTTTATAATTGATTATGTTGCTGAAGCCAAAGCATATATATTGTTTATATATATTAGTTGTATTTATTGTATCTTTTTAGAAACATTTTCAATTAAAATTTATTTGAATAGTATTTTTTCACAATAGACCTCATTCTGTAGCAATTTTACTGTTGACAGGCCTCAAAAACAATTTCCCACAGACCCTCTGGAATCTTATTTTTACCCTTCAAGGGACTTTGGGCTGAAATGTGCAGATTCTGTAAGTACATTTGGATTTTTCATGGCAGCAGGCACTAATATCTACTTCAATCAATGAAATCCCTCTGAGAGAATTTTGATTTTGTTGGACACACACACACACACACACACACACACACACACACACACACACACACACACACACACACACACACATACATACATACATACATGTCTCCTGTGGACCTTCCCTGTACCTGTTCACAGGGCCGTTTGAAGGAATTTGGGGGCCCCAAGCAAAATGGACATGGAGCTGCTTTCACAACTAGCCTACCAATGCTTAAAATCATCCCAAGCTAATGTTTGATGCACATAATGTATTGTGTGGTTTTCCTAACCCCCATAAATAGATTATCACGGTGGAATAGTTAGTAGGCTATAGCATGCTATGCCACTTTCATCAAAACCTATTACAAGCTTTAGCAATGTCATGTCATTAAATACGATAAACAGTGATTCTGGAACAGATCTGCGTCTTCCTTATCCCATTAAAAAAACATATTACAGCAAAAGAAAAGTTGTACTAACTGTTCGTTACCAGCAGCATTTGCCGTCAGGCAGGTAACGTTAGCTAACATAAACATATTTTTGCTAGCCTACCTGCTGCAAAATTACACCATTTGTACAAGACAAGTATAGCTATTTTATCCAGTGTAATTTATCACTTACCACTATCTTGTTTTTCTTTTTCTTTTCTGGCTTCCTGAAGCATAATTCCGCTTTATTATGACTACCGAGGAGGTTTTGTATTTTGCCGGCCGCAGAGATCGCGTGGTTGGCTGGCTGCTGTCAGCGAGAGGGGCCCTCTTGAGGGGTATCCCGATAACAGTGTCATTGCACTTTACTGCATTGACTATCAAAGGGGTGCTCACGCAGTTTGTCGTTGCATTTTATTCTTAACCAGTCGTTGTCTTGGGGCCCCAGGCCAGCTCGGGGCCCCAAGCAATTGCTTGGTTTGCTTGTCTTGTCGCGACGGGCCTGCCTGTTCATCTCGTACCCCCTTCGGCTCCTCAGTTATCAGCAAAGACATCTAGCTGTTCTCTTTCATTAGTTGCTGCCCATGGACTGAGTAGGCGTTCGAGCTGTCTCCATTCTGAAGTGTTTGACAGCAGCTAAAAAAGAAATAAAAAGGCACACAAGAAGGTGACTATACTTCATAAACTGAACCACAGATCTTTGTCTGATTTTGTGATGTGTGGTTGTCTTATTTCTCCCATGTGAGTGTCAGACTGATTGGCTTGATCTCTGCATGAAGAGCTCTAGAAGGTGCCAGAAAGTTCCAGAAGGTCAGTGAAGGTGGCTGGATGGCATAAGAGGTTGAGGTGTTAGGACTGATTCATAGGGGTTTCATCTCAATTACGCTTTTCCATGGGTCATTATGGGTCAACTTCGCTTCAGATTATTTCATTCGACTTTTATCAACACCTACACACTAACAACTACAGGCTGTTTTTCCTCTTGTGCTAGTTTTATCATGGTAAAGAAGGTTGATGATATGTTCGCTGACTAAAGTATTACCATTAAACTTGGACTGATGTGAAATCTGGCAAGTAACTGGCTTCTTCTTCACCTCCGTCCAAAGATTAATCAACCATACTGTGGCGTGCAGGACGAGGTCGAGGGCCGTGGGAGGACGGCACGAGGTCGGTGGCGTAATTACTGATACGAGACCAGTGCGTCGCGCAGGTGTCGCTCATCAGTAAACACGACAACGGCCTCGTGCCGTCCTCCCACGGCCCTCGACCTCAACCTCGTCCTGCACGCCACACATACTGACTCCCTTTCTTTGAAATACGTTGCTCGCGGGAAAGAACTTGACCAAAGGGTTCGGCAGAGTTTTTTTTTTTACCCATAGATACCCTTAATGTTCCTATAGATGGACCAAACGCGCTTGAATAAATTCAATAGCCTCGGTTTCTATGGTGTTAAGTGCTCACTTAGGGGAAAAGGTGGGCGGGTGTATTTCTGAGCATAATAACAGGTCAGTCATGACTAGAATGACACTGGCCTCCAATTAAAAACTAAAATTTCAATAATTGTCATGTCACATCAAGCAACACCCTGAGGTCATGAAAGAAAACAGGCTATGAAATTAAGTCTGTTTTGACTTGTGTCTGTGCAATAGCACAATTAAAGAAAAAACATTTCAAATACATTTTTGTATTTCAAGTACATTGCTGACTACTATTTCCAACAGCTGGATCTTTGAAGGTTGCGTGCAAATATGTCATTACTGAATCGAATATTGATTCATTGACTACGAGCTTAATGGAACTCAGGGGTAAACGAGCATGTGGTGATTAATTTACAGTCCATTTGAGACAGTGAACTGAACCACACCGCTAATCTGAGTAGGAGATGTGTTCTTGGAAAATGATGGTTCCTTATTTTTGGTATTTCTTACATACATTTTTTGCTTTAGAATAACCTTTATGTGGGTTTTATGTTGGTGCAAATACATTAATAGACATTAAAAGCGAATCAAAGGTTTTTCTGAAGGTCATCTGCAATGCCTTTGAAAACCGTGATCATGCTATAGGTAATTCACTATTTGACCTTTTTGTTTGAAGTTATTTTCTTAAGGTTTACATTCTTAAATGTCGTTCCCGACAATATCAATTAAATGAAGATGGAGTGTTCCTACATCTTCTCTTTGAATCCCTAGATTTGCCTCTTTTATTTATCTGATTTTAAATATTAAGCTTTCATTTTTAAATACATAAAGTTTTCCATGGTCATTTTACACAGTCTGAAAAAACAGTCAGTTAAAACAACACAATGCAATTAATTTGCAGATGAGCTTATTTGCAGTGTCTTTATTGACGAGGCGTCCGATCTGGGGTTCTCTGTTCTCCTCATTGTGCATGCTGTGTGTCTTCTGTCTGGTCCTCACAGCGCCTGCAATGTGGAGGCCAGGGGACTCGGAGACAACAGATAAACAACCTCAAACACTGCAGCTTTAACACAGCAGCTGCCATCTAGTTCAATATTATCTATTATGTTTTACACTGGTCTTAATGTAGCTTGGGGAAGCACCAGGTAATTCGATTTAGGCAAACACTGCCCTCATTAAAACAGAGCTTAACATTTCAACTCGTTTCTCTCTCTCTCTCTCTCATTTATACAAAGTCTCAGAACTGGTTTCATCTTTTAAAAGATTGGTTTGTGTCAGTCAGCAAAAGAGTTCACCTAGGCAGTTTTTGATGGAAATTGGTTTGCAACTAATTATCAGTGTACAAAGAAAGTGCTGTCTGTTTTTCAGGTAAAGTGATGTTTTCAGCCACCTATTTCCTCTTATTTCATTAAAATGGCTGAATAGAAGAAATTTTGTGTAGTAATATAATCTTTTCATGTGTTAAATCACAGCAGAGTCACTAATCTGTTTAATCAAAGTCTGTGCTCAATCTCAAAGCAAGAATGGATATATTCATGATTCTTTGGAAGCGATTTCTAAAATTTTAAATTAAAAAGATCTTTTTAAATACTTCAGCTAAAACTCAAACAAACTAATGAAGTTTATTATAAATCACAGTGCACAATGACTTCAACCACTTTATTATTTACAAATATCATATGTGAATTGATTCCTATGAACTCGTTATTTATATAACTTCAAATAAAAAGCGATGGCATGATGATAATTTTGGATGTTGAAATAAGTTTTCTGACTGTTACTTACAAATATCATCTATGAATTAAATGCTATGCTTTTTATATATTTTGATGGATGCATCAAAAGCAGCTTATATTATCAAAATCACACTTGTCTTTACATGTTCTTGAAAGACAAATACTGTGATGCACTGTGTTTATTTGCGGGCGGGAACCCTAACGCCCAAAATAAACGCCCAGTCAAATTAACTTTTATCAGTATTTAGCACTTTCTTTTTCTTTCAAGTTCACAGAACTTATATATTTTAAGTAAACTGAACTGTTTCATTGTTTTGAGTTTTATGAAATTATTTCTTTTAATTTAGACGAACTTAAGTTTAACTGATACGGCTGGGATGTCTATTTCCCAGCATGCTTTGCCGACTGCACTCAAAAGGGAGAGTAAATGCTAAAATTAAGTGTAATATAATGGGGTTTGTTTTGTGTGTGCAAGATTAATGTTAAGTGGGAGATTTAGTAGTGATTCATGTTTTGTTATGCTAATTTAGAAGAATTTCTGTTAATGTTGGTTTTAGGAGAGTTACCATCATGGTGACAAGTGGTGCATGCAGCTGGAGAGCAAATACTACCTTTATATATTGATGGACTCATACAGCAAGTGCTTCTGTATTGCTAATATATTAACAAATTAGGATGTTAGCAGATTAACTTGTTAACGCTGACTAAGTTTATACTAATAAACGTGTTCACATTGAGATTACATGAAAGTTTTAAGCTAATTGAATTAGTGTACTCAAACATTTCAAGATAAGAACAATTCAAATGTATAAGTACAAAATAAAAATCTGCTAAAATGTATAAGTACAAAATAAAAATCTGCTACAGTAGTTCTGCTTACTTAAACTTTGCTTACTTAAAATTTAAGGCAATTGATTGCCTTAAATGTTTTGAGTTTTGCCAATTTATATTATTTACAGTGCAGGTTAAAAGGGTTCTTCGCTGGCAAAATGGGCTTTCAATAAAACTTGGCTGCATGCCTATACAATAGAAAGGCTGAACAATTTTTGAAATCAATGCTACCTGCGAGAAAAAAAGAGAAAATAGGCTGTTGTCTTCCCTTTTGTCAAATAGGTATAGGAAAACTTTAACAGCCATAATGCACTGGGCATGTTGCCATCTGTCACTGTCATCTGGACTCATTCACTTTTTGTTTAGTTTTCATGGACTTTTAGTATGTTTTCAATTGTTTGTATTTTCCCACTACTCGTCATCAGTCACCATTGACAATAATCGTCCATCACAGCTGTTCATCATTTAGTTCGTCACCACCATGTATTTAGTTCCTCCCTGTTCACTCTGTGTTCGTTTGGTCTTATTTACATTAGCACTTGTCTGTACCACCAGTTAGATTGTCATTAAACTACTTTGGAATTATGCCTGATCATCATCTTCTTCCTTATACTGTACCTTGTTGACACCATTCAAGGCCACTCCCACCAGTCTGCTATGGCTAAGTTTACCAGAGTCGCATACCGCCTTGCTTTAGTAGTAAATACTTCTTAGCAAACTATTCGTCATAATGGTTTGGACTTGTAATTTTCCTGGTTGCAAGAAGTGTAAGGTACTTTTGCTTTCCAGTGAAGGATCTAGCGGCTAAAGGCTGGAAAGAATAGTAAATATTGTGAGAACGCCACAATGGAAACTCTGAAAAAATATTTCTGTTTGTACAGTATTCAACATTTCAAACTGGATGACAGGAAACAGTGTTCTAAGCCAAACAGAAGGGGAAAACTGAAAGAAACGTTCTGTCAGTTTCGTCCAAAGCAAAACGCTGTATCATACAGGTAAGAAAGCTGCTCCCATAGTGTTCCATTTTTACCATAATGCGGTTTAAAGTGGAGACATATTAGCACGATGCAATTTTCAGTGATAAACCTACCCTTACAATAACTGTTCTGTTAATAATTCTCTGTCAGTCCGACTGTCCGTGGGTGGGGATGGAAAAATTCAGAAGTAACAATATGTATAGTTTTCACGAAAGCACTTGAGCTGTCAAAAGTCTGCAGAGTGACGCATTTTGCAACATCCAGACAAATCAACCTGAATTTCTCGGTCCAGGTAACACAGATAAGTAAACATTGAGTAAACATTGGTCATTTACATATACTACTGACATTGTAACAATACAAAGTGGGTTGAAAGTTGGCGAAGTTAAACTTTTAAGTAGTAATTAATTAGTTATGTCATCATACGGATAGTTGGTGGACACAATGTGAAAAAGATCAGAAAAGAGAACAATGCTTCTTTCATCTTGAAAATTGCTACTTAATACCATTTCTACTGTAAAAATCTGAGTCAACTTCTAGATACAATAAAAGTAATACCTACCCCCAATACACCCCCACCCTCCCCTCCCGCCCTCCCTTCTCCTGTTGGTTATTTTCGCAGGGCTCTCATCCTCTTTATTGAGGGTCACATTGCTTTTAAAGGTAATAGAGCTCAAGCCTCAGCCTTGATTGGAAGCGAGATGTTCTGGGAGGAATGATTAATTGGGGTAGTTTGTTTGAAGCTCCAGTTCAAATATGTCCTCCCTCCACAATATCCCTTTATTTTCTCTCCCTTGAGAGGAAGCGCAAGAGGACCAAAGTCACAAAGGTGTGAAAGGCGTAACTTTATTTCCTTTCAAATAGTTCTGTGCTCTTCTGTGTATGCGAGTTTATGCGTTTAGAAGACCAGTGTGTGTCACCACAATGAGAGTGAACTCGTATACCTAAGATGCTCCTGTTCCACTGTAAAAATCATCGTAATTTTAATGAGGAAAATGCTATAATAAAAACTATTAAATGGTTAATGGAATGTTCACTTACTCTACACAATGAAAAACTGTAAAAGATCCAATGAAACATTTTATGTAATTTCACACTAAAATACTGTTCAATGTTTTTAGAAATGAATAAGAACAAGTCATCTTGTAATAAAAAAAAATAAAAATAAAAGGAAATTGACTACATTACACTATTATGTTACATCCTATGTTGTTAAATCAATGTTTATTGCATTATTTTATCAATGTGTTATATACGATTCATTTATTGTGTCACCATGACGGTGTTTTGTATTTGTGTGCATGTGCACTTTCTATATTATTAGCATTTACCTCAGCTTGTGGAAAAGCTATTGTGATTAACTTTTTATCAAGTGGAATTTTCTTTGCCACCTGTGCTTTTAGGTGGTTGTCAGTATATTATGAAGATAATAAACTGAGTTTATTCATTTGGTGTTGTATCATTTCAGTTATTGAAATATGTTTATTTAAATCTTTAAAACTAAAAATGTTGCTACCATATGTTTTTACGGTAAAGTTCTGGTAACTACAGCTGCCATCCTTTTACTGTGCGTTTCACAGATTTATTTTTCTACCGTGTACATGTTTCTAGCATGCCAAGGTCAATGGTTCGAGTTCTAAGAAAAAGATGCAAGGTTTGAATTCACTTTGTTTTTGATAAAAGCATCTGCTATATGCATCCAAATGTAAATGTAAGCTGAAAGTACTTTAAATAAATGTAAAAGCATCTGCTACATGTAAATGAAAAGTAACCACATAACTAATGTGGCCTTGTCTGCTGTTCAAGTGCCGACCGCAGTCTCCCTCCAGTCTGTGGTGAAACCGCATGTGGTGAGATCGACGCTGTCAGATAAACGGCTCAGAGTCCACACACCTGAGGAGAGGGGAGGACGAGAGTGTTTATTCTCCTGATTGTGTGTGTTTGACTGCAGAGGAATGTCAGCTGCGGTGTCCTGACTGACTCTGTTCTGACTCTCCCAGACCTGTTATCTACATATCACACCCGTCAAGCACCATCTGTTGATGTTCACGCTGACAGAAATTGATACGCCCAGATTTGTGCCTTTTTAAGGTTTAGACCAAAAGCTGGGATGGCAGGTTGTACCTAACTTCCATTTCTTACCATTCCCATTAAATCAATTCAGTTCCTGTTGAGTAGCACTGGAAGCACGTTAATGTTGTGTTCTCAGAAAAAAAAAAAAATCTGAGTGGTTTTTGAGCTTGCAAAACACTGCATGTTGTTGCCTGGGCGTCACTCTGCAATTGGCAGGGTGTTCTGAGTGAGTTTAGTACATTGATATGCATTCAAATTTATTCATTTAGCAATCTTTTAAATTCTTTAAATCCAAGATCCAAAAATATTTTATCCAAGCATCTCACAAATGAGAAATATCTTACGGATTCAGTAATTTGAAGTGCTGCAATCAACGAGCGTTGCTCACTCACCACCATACTGTATTCACAAAAAGGTCTGTAATGTTTAGATGCCTTTGCTTTGTGGTTGATAGGATGTTCTGGGTGGTTGCCCAAGTCTCTACTATATTCATATTCCCTTTAGAAATTATATACTGCTATTTTATGTTTTTGCTGCATTTATTTGATAAAATACAGTAAAAATAGCAGTATTATGAAATATTATTACAATTAATACTTTTTTTCTATTGTAATGTTGGTGTAGAATGCTTTTAATACTTAGGGTTTGGTGTATCCCTGGGCTCAAGTGTATATACTGTACAATAATGTGTTTTATACAAAAACTGTTTTTAATAACCTCTGGCCACCATGCCTCTTTATTGTTGTTTTTTATATTGTCACAGAGACAGACTTAGATATTGATTACCCTTCTTCTGAGCCTTTGGAACCATTCACACACAGACAGACATTGCTGAGAAAGTTAGCCAGAAGCATCTGGAGGTACGCCAACACCGGCAACCAGTTCCTCAACAAATAATTGATGTATTGGAGCTGAAATTCTGGCCTGTGCAAAAGCAATTGGTCTATAGTCACTCCATTACAAAACATCCATTTAATAGATTTTTGGACTTGGCCGTGCGTTCAGTCACTAGGAGAAGAGCAGGATTAAAAACAGGGACTTTGCAACATGGCTGTGATAAATTGTTATTCAAAACTATTTGGTGATTTTCCAGGACAAAACAATCTAAGAGCGCGAGGCTTGCAATCACTTCTCTTGCTGATAATACTCATAGGTGTCCGGTGCAGATGTCTAGTGCTGTGCTGATTTATACAGCGAGGAGCTCAGCATGTTTTGACATTATTGTAAATGCATTTCTTGTGCATCAAACCATGTTCTCTGCTCTTTTGTTTCTCTGCCGATGAAGATTGTATTTGATTTAGTCTTTGAGTTTAGTGTTGATAACTGCAATCTTGAATTATTTTTAGGGGTATATTTAAGCTCATT